>NC_064571.1:36348500-36959000 GCF_937001465.1 Orcinus orca
GGGAGCCCCATGTGGAGCCTGAGTCTGAATCCAGAATAGAAAAAGCAGAACCAAGGGATGAGCAATTCCAGGTCCTGATGAGAACATTTGAGTCACTGGATCCAGCTAGACCTAACCCCTGGACTTTTAGGGGTACACAAACTATGTGTTTCCTTTAAGTCCGTTGAAATTGGGTTCAGTTAGGGTCCCCTCATTTCTTTATGGGAGAATCTTTGGAGGGCAATTTGATTAGGAAAGAGACTGTGGAACTTTCTGGGAACTGAGCATGCATAGCAATCTTGTTTATTACAGCTCAATAAAAATAGGAAGATTTTTAAGATGGTTTTAGTCACACTTTACAGAAGATTGAGAAACATTCCACTGTCCACAGCAAAGGCAAAGAATATTATATAAAGGTATGTTAATATGTTAGTCATGAAAATCATTATGACTTTTCTTCATCAATTCTTAGATTCACATTATTCTCAGATTGTAACATTCCCGAAATCAGAATGTGTCATATAATCAAAGGGATCGTACAATCCCTGGGCTTGAACTGAAGTTGAATTCTTCCAGAGAGGACTGGCATTTCTTTCTGCCAATCAGAGTTATCTGAGCCTACTGGGAATTAATTTCTCTAAGTATTTGGACCACACCACCAGTACTTGTAGCTCAGATTCTCAGAGAGATTTGGGTTTTATTCCCTCTGCAGATGTCTAAAGCTGAGACATGCAGGTTTCCTAGCTGGCCCTTCCAGAGAATTTTCCTTTATCCTTTCACTGAGTGAGTAGCTCTTTGGTATCCTGCCTTTGGTAGGGGTCTCCTAGTAAACTTCCTATCTTGAATACTTTTTCTTTATGCCAAGTTGTAAATAAAATAATGGTACTCTTTACAATAGATGGCATCTTGACTTTCGTGAATTATGGTTTTATTATTAAAATTAGACTTGGCTTGGGAAAGCAATGGTGATTACAGAGTCCCTTGAATTACCTCCTAGATGCTTCCACTGGATGTCTTTCTCTCACTGGAAACCAGAGTCTGGACTAACAGAGACCATGTTGTAAACATCTTCCTAAGCCTCACTGAGTCTAGAATAAGGCCAGGAACATAGTAGTTGCTCAATAAATAATCGTTTAGTTTCTGAATTAGCTACATTAGTGACTGATTAAAGTTTTATGAACCTAAATGCAACTGAAGAGGCAGAGGAAAATGCACCAGGGTAGTTCTTGGGCTGAATGCCTTCTAAACGTTAGCTCAAGATGTGGTCCTATTAAAAGGGGCTCTCCCTTCAGAAAAGCCCAATTAAACATCTGTCAATATTATGTCACACTGCTGGGAGCAGGAGTACCCACATGTTTGGAGACACTAGATGCTGCAATTAAAGTGGTTTTCTGCCATTTCATTTGAACTTTACTGGATACCTAGGTAGTCTTCTAAGTACCTACTTTGGTAACACTGGTTTAAGTACCAAATGAGATTTCTTTTCATTCAATTGAGCTTCCAGAAATGCCACAAAATTACTCTCCAGCATTACAGAAAATGATTCCTGAGAAGGTTGAACAAGATGTAACCTTTCACCCTCTAACTCTATTACCACTGAGGTGAAACCTTTGTTAAATCCAGATTTATAACCCTTTTCAGTTCATATTGCCCGGTGAGTCTGCAAGCATGGAGCCTGCATTTGTTGCCAGATAGAAAACATTTGCTTAGTGAATTCTCTTGGTCTTTATGTCCTTTCTCTTGAGGATTGTTAGAAAATATAGCATTGACTCTCGGTCTCTCTCTTTCCCCTCAAAGCCTCTTGCCGTATAACAAGATTGTTAAAGACAAATTGCTAACCATCCCTCTTATACACACACCTCATTAAATTGGTTGCACAATTTTCTTTCATTCTTTCTCCAGGGCTGCTAAAGGAATATAGCCATTTATAATAACTGCCACTGCTGAGTGTAACTGCTGGGTTCAGGTAAGAGTATGTGTACACTCTTTGTTTTGCAAAAGACTTTCTTTCAGGTACAAGTAACTTAGTTCTGTTTCCTTAGATGAATGACTGGCATATTAGAAAACCTTAGGTCACCTGGGGTTCAGGTTGGTTTTTAATGAATTCTGTTGAAATTCCAAGAATTACATGAGAGACTTCTGAATGCGCACATCTTACAGGTGATCTGTCATCATCATCCTCACGGTCAGCACTATTGAAAAACTAACGTAAAAGGACATGAGTAGCCTCCCTCACTACCTCAGCTCACCCAAATGAGAATTCAAAAACAGCACATATGTTAGGCAGGACACATGCCCACAAGTCAGAAGATCTTGACTGTTTTATGGTCTTGGAGCCTCAATTGCCCCATGTATGAAATGAAAATAAAAATACTCTCCAATCTACCTAACAGGGATTCGACAACGATTCCAAATAATAATTGGTGTGGAAGTGCTTTGAAAAGTATAAAGCAGCAAACATGTGGAAGGTATTATTATCGGCATATTAATAGACTCTCACACAATTAAGCAAACAGCATCTTCTATGTGACTTGGGGCCGTCTCGGGAATCAGATTAAAAAAAGAACAGGAAGGGAAGAAAGCCAGTAGCAAAGTGCTTGCTGGGACTCTTGGAGGCTCCAGAACCCAATTTTGAACATCACAGCCCATAACAATCAATGCCCTCTGCAAAGCTCAGAGCCTAGTAAAAATATCAGGTCATCAGCTAAGCCACATGCCAGGATGGTCATGGAAACAAAAACAATAACTGCAGTTTATGAGAGGGAATAACCTCAAAATCCAACCATGGTAAATGCAGGGACCCTGACTGATGAACACTGCAGTATGAAAATAAGGACATTCACCCAGTAACTGGCCTTCCCTGGCCTTGCCCACTGGCCAGCACTGAAGCCCTTCAATCACCCTCTCAGCTCTGCCCTGCGCCTGAGCCAGTGTCCCCATGCCTGACAGCAATTTGGGAGCCCTGCCTGACTAGACAGTGAGGCTGGAGCTAGCCTTGCTGCCCTGGAGTCCCACACAACCACAGACTCACCCAATAGTGGCCCTCCCCAAATCTTAACACAGTTGTCTTCCGTGTGTTTGTTATTGAAGCCACACCATGGGCCTAACCCAACCAAGGCCAAGTTTGCTACGTTCTTTGGACAATCCTATTAAGGCCAGCCTGGAGCTTGTTCGGCCCCGTGGCACAGCCCACCTTTCCCAGGCCCACTGCGCCTGTCCTCCTCAACTCACCAATTATGTGACCTTGGCCCACCACCAGCATGGTCTATGCTTGGAAGAGCCCACAGCCACTCTTCTCGGACAACGGAATTTTGTAAGCAACTGTATTAGTGTGGAAATCCCCTGCTCTTAAGAGTCAGAAAGCCCGGGTTTAATTCTCAAACCCTACCATTTACAAACCGGTGGAATTCTGGGTGAGTGCCTCTCCAAATTTCATTATCTTCCCTTGAAAAAGTAGATTAACAGGACTATTCAACAGAGCTATCCTCAGGTTGAGTGAAAACACTATGTAAACTATAAGATGCTTTAAAACTTAAGGGTTGTTTTTTTCAGTTGTCCAGAAGTAAAAGAGGTAGAAATTACATTATTGGAATCGAGGCTCTCAATAAAAGATTCGTCAAATGATTATGAATGAATAAAACCTATATTTCACATTTTTTATATAAAAGCTATAAACTGGGTTAAATATACAATTAATCTCAAAAGAGATCTCTAGAGAACTAAGACCCTAAAAGTGACTTAAATTTTTTTTAAGAAAAACCTTCTTATATACAATGGTAACTACCTCTTCCTCTAAAGCCCAATTGTCAACACCTATTGTCGACCACTGTCACTCTGTGATCTGCTTTTATGGCAATTACCTCCTAACTGGTCTCCCTGGCTGTGGTTGGGCTGGTGAGGCCCACAGGCAGGGGAGGCTGCCAGGGTTGTGAGTCATAAGTTGCAATAAACCAGAGTAACAGATAGGTTGGAGCCAGCCAAAGAAGTGGCCGCAAGAGGAATGCCAATCATGAGGCTAACATCAGGCTGGGGGAGGGGAAAACCAGGAACATCAGCACTGAGGGAGCAATCAAAGCAGGACAGGAAGTTGGGCTGCACTGGTTCAACACACAAAACATGGGACTGAGCAGACGTGGGTGGCTGAGGCAAACATGGAGTAGCAGTTTCACAACCCCTAGTCCTGAGACCATGTCACAGGAGCCTCAGTTAGATGCTTTTGAAGGCCTTCACACCACCTTTCCCCAGGAAAAACTGTCTGCCTCTTGCAGTGGGTCAGCAAGCAGCCCTCTGACATCACCCGTTCTCTAATCTACGGCTGTCCTGTGTTCACCTTACCCACTCAAGGTCTGCTTTGCTCACAACCCGCTTTGGCACCAAAGCTTCCAGTGCCTTACTCTGGCCCCTTAGGCAAATTCCACTCTCCTGACCTAGCGCTCGAGGTTTCCACATCAGGCCCCCCAAATGACCTACCGTCCTTTTCTCCATCCTCCCACAATCGCATATCTTCTTTTCCAGGCATTTATTCCCCAAGTCATCCAATTCCTTTCCATTTCCATGCTTTTCTCACATTATTCCCCGAATCAAGAAAACCATTTCCCTTCTCTCTACCTCTCCAGATTCTAGATTGTTCTTCAAGACCCAATGAAAAACTCTCCTTCTCCATGACATATTCCAGGATTGTTGCACCTACAGTTGTTAGCTCTCCTCCTCTGGATTCCTATAGCCCCAGCCCTGTTAGCACTTCGGGATAAAAGTCTCCCGTGTGATGACGCTGAACTGTTATCTTTTATCATTACTATTATTAATTTTCCTGTTTACAGGTTATTAATGCAAATCTTGTCATTATTTTTTGTATTCCTAAGTGCCTAAGAATGATGCTTCAATTATAGGAAGGCCTTAATAAATATGTATTAACTGCTCTATTGAAACTGTTGGCTTTATGCTTACTCTAAAGGCTTCCTTCTGCGTCCTCAGAAACCTAATTCTAAAGCAAGAAGTCTCATTGTAGGGGAGACCTACAAAATGGTGGAGGAGTAAGATGTGGAGATCATCTTCCTCCCCACAAATACATCAGAAATACATCTACATGTGGAACAACTCCTACATAACACCTACGCAACACTGGCAGAAGACCTCAGACTTCCCAAAAGGCAAGAAACTCCCCACGTACCTGGGTAGGGCAAAAGAAAAAAGAAAAAACAGAGACTAAAGAATAGGGACAGGACCTGCACCTCTGGGAGGGAGCTGTGAAGGAGGAAAGGCTTCCACACACTAGGAAGCCCCTTCACTGGAGGAGACACGGGCGTGGGGGGGGGGGCATGGGGAAAGCTTTGGAGCCACGGAGGAGCACGCAGCAATGGGGGTGCGGAGGGCAAAGCAGAGAGATTGCCCCACAGAGGATCGGTGCCAACCAGCACTCACCAGCCTGAGAGGCTTGTCTGTTCACCTGCCGGGATGGGTGGGGGCTGGGAGCTGAGGCTCGGGCTTCGGAGGTTGGATCCCAGGGAGAGGACTAGGGTTGGCTGCGTGAACACAGCCTGAAGGGGGCTAATGTGCCACAGCTAGCCGGGAGGGAGTCTTGGAAAAAGTCTGGACCTGCCAGAGAGGCAAGAGACCATTGTTTTGGGGTGTGCGAGGAGAGGGGATTCAGGGCACCGCCTAAGTGAGCTCCAGAGACCAGCGCAAGCCGCGGCTATCAGCGCGAACACCAGAAACGGGCATGAGACGCTAAGGCTGCTGCTGCAGCCACCAAGAAGCCTGTGTGCAAGCACAGGTCACTAACCACACCTCCCCTCCTGGGAGTGTGTGCAGCCAGCCACTGCCAGGGTCCCGGGAGCCAGAGCCAACCTCCCCAGGAGAACGCACGGCGCACCTCAGGCTGGTGCAACATCACGCTGGCCTCTGCCGCCGCAGGCTCACCCCGCATTCCGTACCCATCCCTCCCCCCGCCTGAGTGAGCCAGAACCCCTGAATCAGCTGCTCCTTTAACCCCGTCCTGTCTGAGCGAAGAACAGATGGCAGAGGGCGACCTCAGAGGCTGGGCCAAATCCAAAGCTGAACCCCAGGAGCTGTGACAACAAGCAAGAGAAAGGGGAATCTCTCCCAGCAGCCTCAGGAGCAACGGATTAAACCTCCACAATCAACTTGAAGTACTCTGCATCTCTGGAATACCTGAATAGACAACAAATCATCCCAAAATTGCAGCAGTGGATTTTCAGAGCAAATGTAGACTTCCGGTTTGCTTTCTGCACCTAATTTGTTTCTGGTTTTATGTTTATCTTAGTTTAGTATTTAGAGTTTATTATCATTGGTAGATTTGTTTATTGATTTGGTTGCTCTTCTGCCTTTTTTTTTAAATATAGATATATTTCTTTCCTTTTTCTCTTTTTGTGAGTGTGTATGTTTCTTTGGGTGATACTGTCTGTATAACTTTGCTTTTACAATTTGTTCTAGGGTCTGTCTGCCCATTTTTGTTGTTGTTATGTTTTCTTGCTTTTTTTTGGATAGTTTTTAGCACTTGTTATCATTGGTGGATTTGTTTTTTGGTTTGGTTGCTCACTTCTTTCATTCTTTCTATTTTCTTCTTTTTTTTATTCCTTTTTAATTTTTTTATTTTAAATAATTATTTTTTGATAACGATTATTTTTCTTTCTTTCTTTCTTCTTTCTCCCTTTTCTTCAGAGCCATGTGGCTGACAGAGTCTTGGTGCTCCAGCTGGATGCAGGCCTGTGCCTCTGAGCGGGGAGAGCCGAGTTCAGGACACTGATCCACCAGACACCTCCTGGCTCCATGTAATATCAAATGGCAAAAGCTCTCCCAGAGATCTCCATCTCAACGCTAAGACCCAGCTCCACTCAATGACCAGCAAGCTACAGGGCTGCACACCCTAGGCCAAACAACTAGCAAAACAGGAACACAACCCCACCCATTAACAGAGAAGCTACCTAAAATCATAATAATGTTACAGACACCCTAAAACACACCACCAGACACGATCCTGCCCACCAGAAAGACAAGATCCAGCCTCAACCACCAGAACACAGGAACTAGCCCCCTCCACCAGGAAACCTACACAACCCACTGAACCAACCTTAGCCACTGGAGACAGACATCAGAAACAGCGGGAACTACGAACCTGCAGTCTGCAAAAAGGAGACCCCAAACACAGTAAGATAAGCAAAATGAGAAGACAGAAAAACACACAGCAGATAAAGGAGCAAGATAAAAATGCACCAGACCTAACAAATAAGAGGAAATAGCCAGTCTACCTGAAAAAGAATTCAGAATAATGATAGTAAGGATGATCCGAAATCTTGGAAATAGAATAGACAAAATACAAGAAACAGTTAACAAGGACCTAGAAGAAATAAAGATGAAACAAGCAACGATGAACAACACAATAAATGAAATTAAAAGTACTCTAGATGGGATCAATAGCAGAATAACTGAGGCAGAAGAACGGATAAGTGACCTGGAAGATAAAATAGTGGAAATAACCACTGCAGAGCAGACTAAAGATAAAACAATGAAAAGAACTGAGGACAGTCTCAGAGACCTCTGGGACAACATTAAACACACCAACATTTGAATTATAGGGGTCTCAGAAGAAGAAGAGAAAAACAAAGGGACTGAGAAAATATTTGAAGAGATTATAGTTGAAAACTTCCCTAACATGGGAAAGGAAATAGTCAATCAAGTCCAAGAAGCACAGAGTCCCATACAGGATAAATCCAAGAAGAAACATGCCAAGACACATATTAATCAAACTATCAAAAATTAAATACAAAGAAAAACTATTAAAAGCAGTAAGGGAAAAGCAACAAATAACATATAAGGGAATCCCCATAAGGTTAACAGCTGATCTTTCAGCAGAAACTCTGCAAGCCAGAAGTGAGTTGCAGGACATATTTAAAGTGATGAAAGGGAAAAACCTACAACCAAGATTACTCTACCCAGAAAGGATGTCATTCAGATTTGACAGAGAAATTAAAAGCTTTACAGACAACCAAAAGCTAAGAGAATTCAGCACCACCAAACCAGCTTTACAACAAATGCTAAAGGAACTTCTCTAGGCAGAAAACACAAGAGAAGGAAATCACCTACAATAACAACCCAAAACAATTAAGAAATTGGTAATAGGAACATACATTATCGATAAGTTCCTTAAATGTAAATCGATTAAATGTTCCAACCAAAAGACATAGACTGGCTGAATGGATACAAAAACAAGACCCATATATATGCTGTCTACAACAGACCCACTTCAGACCTAGGGACACATACAGACTGAAAGTGAGGGGATGGAAAAAGATATTCCATGCAAATGGAAACCAAAAGAAAGCTGGAGTAGCAATTCTCATATCAGACAAAATAGACTTTAAAATAAAGACTATTACAAGAGACAAAGAAGGACACTACATAATGATCAAGGGATCGATCCAAGAGAAAGACATAACAAATGTAAATATTTATGCACCCAACATAGGAGCACCTTAATATATAAGGCAAATGCTAACAGCCATAAAAGGGGAAATCAACAGTAATGCAATCATAGTAGGGGACTTTAACACCCCACTATCACCAATGGACAGATCATCCAAAATGAAAATAAATAAGGAAACATCAGCTTTAAATGATACATTAAACAAGATGGACTTAATTGATATTTATAGGACATTCCAACCAAAAACAACAGAATATACTTTCTTCTCAAGTGCTCATGGAACATTCTCCAGGATATATCATATCTTGGGTCACAAATCAAGCCTTGGTAAATTTAAGAAAACTGAAAATATATCAACTATCTTTTCCTACCACAATGCTATGAGACTAAATATCAATTACAGGAAAAAAATCTGCAAAAAATACAAACGTATGGAGGCTAAACAATACACTACTAAATAACCAAGAGATCACTGAAGAAATCAAAGAGGAAATCAAAAAATACCTAGAAACAAATGACAATGAAAAAACGATGACCCAAAGCCTATGGGATGCAGCAAAAGCAGTTCTAAGAGGGAAGTTTATAGCAATACAATCCCACCTCAAGAAACAAGAAACATCTCAAATAAACAACCTAACCTTACACCTAAAGCAATCAGAGAAAGAAGAACAAAAAAACCTCCAAAGTTAGCAGAAGGAAAGAAATCATAAAGATCAGATCAGAAATAAATGAAAAAGAAATGAAGGAAACAATAGCAAAGATCAATAAAAGTAAAATCTGGTTCCTTGAGAAGATAAACAAAATTAATAAACCATTAGCCAGACTCATGAAGAAAAAAAGGGAGAAGACTCAAATCAATAAAATTAGAAGTGAAAAAGGAGAAGTAGCAACTGACACTGCAGAAATACAAAGGATCATGAGAGATTACTACAAGCAATTATATGCCAATAAAATGTACAACCTGGAAGAAATGGACAAATTCTTAGGAAAGCACAACCTTCTGAGACTAAACCCGGAAGAAATAGAAAATACAAACAGACCAAACACAAGCACTGAAATTGAGACTGTTATCAAAAATCACCCAACAAACAAAAGTCCAGGACCAGATGGCTTCACAGGCGATTTCTATCAAACATTTAGATAAGAGCTAATACCTATCCTTCTCAAACTCTTCCAAAATACAGCAGAAGGAGGAACACACCCAAACTCATTCTACAAGGCCACCATCACCCTGATACCAAAACCAGATGAAGATGTCACAAAGTAAGAAAACTACAGGCCAATATCACTAATGAACACAGAAGCAAAAATCCTCAACAGAATACTAGGAAACAGAATCCAACAGCACATTAAAAGGATCATACACCATGATCAAGTGGGGTTTACCTCAGGAATGAAAGGATTCTTCAATATATGTAAATCAATCAATGTGATACACCATAGTAACAAATTGAAGGAGAAAATATATATGATCATCTCAACAGATGAAGAAAAAGCTTTTGACAAAATTCAACACCAATTTATGATAAAAACCCTCCAGAAAGTAGGCATAGAGGGAACTTACCTCAACATAATAAAGGCCATATATGACAAAGCCACAGCCAACATCACCTTCAATGGTGAAAAACTGAAACCATTTTCTCTAAGATCAGGAACAAGACAAGGTTGCCCACTCTCACCAATCTTATTCAACATAGTTTTAGAAGTTCCAGCCACAGCAATCAGAGAAGAAAAAGAAATAAAAGGAATCCAAATCGGAAAAGAAGAAGTAAAGCTGTCACTGTTTGCAGATGACATGATACTATACATAAAGAATCCTAAAGATCCTACCAGAAAACTACTAGAGCTAATCAATGAATTTGGTAAAGTAGCAGGACACAAAATTAATACAAAGAAATCTCTTGCATTCCTATACACTAATGATGAAAAATCTGAAACAGAAATTAAGAAAACACTCCCATTTACCACTGCAACAAAACGAGTAAAATACCTAGGAATAAAACTACCTAGGGAGACAAAAGACCTGTATGCAGAAAACTATAAGACATTGATGAAAGAAATTAAAAATGATACAAACAGATGGAGAGATATACCATGTTCTTGGATTGGAAGAATCAACATTGTGAAAATGACTATACTACCCAAAGCAATCTACAGATTCAATGCAATCCCTATCAAACTACCAATGGCATTTTTCATAGAACTAGGACCAAAAATTTCCCAATTTGTATGGCAACACAAAAGACCCTGAACAACCAAAGCAATCTTGAGAAAGGAAAACGGAGCTGGAGGAATCAGGCTCCCTGACTTCAGACTATACTACAAAGCTACAGTAATCACGACAGTATGGTAATGGCACAAAACGAAAAATACAGATCAATGGAACAGGATAGAAAGCCCAGAGACAAACCTACGCACATATGGTCACCTTATCATTGATAAAGGAGGCAAGAATATACAATGTGGAAAAGACAGCCTCTTCAATAAGTGGTGCTGGGAAAACTGGACAGCTACATGTAAAAGAATGAAATTAGAACACTCCCTAACACCATACACAAAAATAAACTCAAAATGGATTAAAGACTAAATGTAAGGCCAGATGCTATAAAACTCTTAGAGGAAAACATAGGGAGAAGACTCTATGACATAAATCACAGCAAACTCCTTTTTGACCCACGTCCTAGAGAAATCGATATTAAAACAAAAATAAACAAATGAGACCTAATGCAACTTAAAAGCTTTTGCACAGCAAAGGAAACTATACACGAGACGAAACGACAACCCTCAGAATGGGAGAAAATATTTGCAAACAAAGCAACTGACAACGGATTTATCTCCAAAATCTACAAGCAGGTCATGCAGCTCAATATCAAAAAAACAAACAACCCAATCCAAAAATGGACAGAAGACCTAAATAGACATT
Source organism: Orcinus orca (assembly GCF_937001465.1). Lineage (NCBI taxonomy): Eukaryota > Metazoa > Chordata > Mammalia > Artiodactyla > Delphinidae > Orcinus > Orcinus orca. Next base: position 36,359,846 of record NC_064571.1, read on the forward strand.
TCTCCAAAGAAGATATACAGATTGCCAACAAACACAGGAAAGAATGCTCAACATCACTAATCATTTGAAAAATGCAAATCAAAACTACAATGAGGTATCACTTCACACCGGTCAGAATGGCCATCATCAAAAAATCTACAAACAATAAATGTTGGAGAGGGTGTGGAGAAAAAGGAACCCTCTTGCACTGTTTGTGGGAATGTAAATTGATATAGCCACTATGGAGAACAGTATGGAGGTTCCTCAAAAAACTAAAAATAGAACTATCATACGAGCCAGTAATCCCACTACTGGGCATATACCCTGAGAAAGCCATAATTCAAAAAGAGTCATGTACCACAATGTTCACTGCAGCTCTATTTACAACAGCCAGGACATGGAAGCAACCTAACTGTCCATCAACAGATGAATGGATAAAGAAGATGTGGCACATATAAACAATGGAATATTACTCAGCCATAAAAAGAAACAAAATTGAGTTATTTGTAGTGAGGTGTATGGACCTAGAGACTGTTATACAGAGCCAAGTAAGTCAGAAAGAGAAAAACAAATACCATATGCTAACACATATATATGGAATCTAAAATAAAAAATGGTTCTGAAGAACTTAGAGGCAAGATGGGAATAAAGATGCAGACCTACTAGAAAATGGACTTGAGGGCACCCGGAGGGGCAAGGGTAAGCTGGGACGAAGTGAGAGAGTGGCATGGACATATATACACTACCAAATGTAAAATAGATAGGTAGTGGAAGCAGCCGCATAGCACAGGGAGATCAGCTCGGTGCTTTGTGTCCACCTAGAGGGGTGGGCTGGGAGGGTTGGAGGGAGATGCAAGAGGGAGGAGATATAGGGATATATGTATACATATAGCTGATTTACTTTGTTATAAAGCAGAAACTAACACACCATTGTAAAGCAATTACACTCCAATAAAGATTTAAACAAAAAAAAAGAAGTCTCATTGTAGTACTAATGTAGGTCTTTTATAAATGCAAAGTGGTGTAAAGCAAACTTCCAAAAAGTGGGGCGGGTACACTCATACTGGTAATGAGCATATTCTTGAGTCAGAACATCAGAATTTGAATCCTGGTGGTCTGCTTACCAATTGTGACTAAACCACACCCACCAGAGCTGACAGGATGCCTAAATAAACCCACATAAACCTCTTAAGTTCTTACCTACATGTAGTAAGCACTTAATAAAAGATAACTAGCACTCACTTTGGCAGCAGCACATATACTAAAAAATAATAGAAAGATAACTATTATTAAAGTAGAAGTCAAAAATACATTTCATGATTGTAAGTTTTATATCTTCTATTGGACTCATACTGTGAGCTGAGAGAACCTATAAAATGTGAATAATTAAATTTAATATGTTTCCTTGAATGCCTAAATTAACTCAAAATGTTTTTTCTGCATATGGACTGACGTTCTGTAACTTTGTGAGGGTCATTAAACATATTTGGTTGACTCTCAAGGATTTGGGGTTACATTTTGCAGTCTAGGGAATCTTTAAAGGAACTAAAGTCCTCTGGTTCAACAAAAGCAGCTGGAGGGAGGGAGGGAGGGAGAGAGAGAAAGAGGAAAAACAGTCCACCCTCATACTATCCTTCAATTGTTCTCAGTCCTCAAAATGGGGTTTGATTATTTTTAATAGAGAAAATGTTGCCATAGACCAATTCAAAATCAATTTATTAAAATTGACAGATTATCCAATCCTTTACCATAAAAGGATGAACCCACACTTTCTGCAAGCTTTTCTCCGAGAAACCTGGGGTTGCAGATACCTTCCTAGAATGCTATCAATTTAAATGATTGAAAAAAAACAACACATAATAAGTGACAGATTTTTCAAATCAGATAAAGATGGGAACCAGATTATCTGTCTGGGGGTGATAGATTGCAGCAATAATAAATTCACTTGAAGACACTGGATCAATTTTTAATCAAGCCAAGAATTATTATTGCAGAAAGATAAAATGACCCATGAGAAGATGCCTTAATTTTCCACCAATCAAATTATAGCCTTTCTAAATAAGATGTAATGAGATCCACGGAATATCCAGGTTACACATCCCACCTAATTACCCATGTTCCCTGTCATGTAGTGATATACTAGTGGTAAACTGACCTCTGAATTTGCCCAGATGAAAAGGTAATTAGTTTTTCCACCAAGCTGTAGTGAAAATAACAGCAGTGACACATGTCATCTCCTTCCACCAAGTCACAGTCTCTGAGGTGTTTGTTCTTAAAATATACAGGATATGACCTACTGGGTAATAAACTACACAGTCATTAAGTGAAGCCTGTATCTGACAGAAAAACAGCCACCATCTCTAAATTGAGAAAAAAGGGCCTGGAGGTAAAGCAAATCAGTCTACACTTGACATTAAACTTTATCAGCAGGGAATAATGCCCCCTCCTCCAGGAACCACCAATCAGGAAATGGAACTTGTAATTACCAATGATTGTGAAGACCCTGTAGAGAGATCCATGTGTTCCATCTGCCCCAATTGGTCCCATCTCTCCTTTCAGAATTTGGGATCTCTCCCAACTCAGGTTCCTTTCCTCATCCAAAAGCAGCTGATAAGAAACAGCATCAGCATAAATCTAGGTGTCCCCCTGAACTAATCCCAGTAGGCATCCCTTCACCATCATTCATTCAACAAACATCTACATGCCCCCTTCCTTTCTCCAATTCTTGAAACAGATAATCCCACTTGCTTGAATCAGCCTAATTTATCAAATCTGTTTTTTCTCATCCCTATGGTTGGACACATACCTGAGGTCTTCCAGCATCAGAATTTCCTGTATTTATTGGAAATTCATCTAACTTATCACTTATTTCAATCTACTCTTTATCGCCTACTAATGCTATATGTGCCTATAAAGAGATTATTAGTAAATTAGTGACCCCGGGTCATGTTTAGGCCTCCAATGTTAATGATTATCAGTTGTTGATTTGAAATTGTCTTTAATTTATCCCTGTCATTAAACCCTTTGAAGAACTGTTTACATTTCACCAAGAGTATGAGAATTGCAAAGATCTTGCATTTTCAAACAGTGCAAAGCCAACCCAGAGTTTTCCATCTGATAACTCTCAGAAAGACAGAATCTTCTAAGCTAATGAACAGTAATCCTTCACGATGAGGCTTGTATCTGGAACTCAATGAATGCATTTACTGCAAAATTTTTTTCCCAACTGATGATGTTTGCACAGTTTGTCTTTTTAATCATCACATATACATTTAACCCATTTTTGGTAATGTGTGATCCTTCAAATCATCATATTCAAGGCATGCTCACAGTAAGGGCAAAATAATGACCAAAAAATTACCAATTATTCTAATGTAACACCAGATGGCATTTCATTCAATTGCAGATCTCAACACTTATAATCCCAAAATTTATTTAATAATAACTAACAAACATTAGTTGTTTTGTTTTTATTATTTAATATATTATATCTCTTATGGACTGAATGTTTATATCCCCTCGAAAATGTTGGAGCCCTAACCCCCAGTGTGATGATATTTGGAAGTGGGACCTTTGGGAGGTTTAGAGGAGGTCATGAGGGTAGAGCAGCCATGATGGAATTACTGTCCTTATAAGAGGAAGACATACCAGAGCCTTCTCTTTCTACCACATAAAGAAACAGCAAGATGGCAGCTGTCTGCAAGCCAAGAAGAGAGCCTTCATCAAGAATTGAATCTAGGGGGCTTCCCTGGTGGCGCAGTGGTTGAGAGTCCGCCTGCCGATGCACGGGACATGGGTTCATGCCCCGGTCCGGGAAGATCCCACATGCCGCGGAGCGGCTAGGCCCGTGAGCCATGGCCGCTGAGCCTGCGGGTCCAGAGCCTGTGCTCTGCAACGGGAGAGGGCACAACAGTGAGAGGCCCGCGTACCGCCCAAAAAAAAAAAAAAAAAAAAGAATCTAGGACACCTTGACCTTGGACTTCTCAGCCTATAAAGCCACTCGAAGCCACTCGAAGTGGGGTGGCTAAGCTAAGACAAAATATAAATATATTATGTAATAATTGTTATACTATACATTATATTAAGATTAATATATAATGCATGAAATAATATCAACTAACACTCAGGCAGTCTGTTAACAGTTTTACATTCAGTGTCTCAACTTATCAAGCTCAAGAGGTAACTCCTTCATTCTAGTTTTACAGATGGAAAAAAATCAAGGCTTGAAGGGGGTAGCTAACTTGCACAAGGCCCCATAAGGGATGAAACCCAGGCAATCCGTCTCCACACTTACCCACTAAGATACAAAGTAAGCTTTCTGAAATTGCTCACGTTCATTTTCATTTACTCTTTAACTAGGATTAAAATACCTAAACAACGCCCACTGCTATGATGTCCCACTAGTGATTTTTTCCCCCATTTTTATGATATCTTCGCTTTGGATGGTACTGCCTCCTCTGAGCGCCCTTAGAAATAACTGGCTCACGCACAAAGAGAGTTACCCTCAATTTAATGAATTCCAGCAATTCATCCTTTTGCTACCCCTTTCTTGCTAATTTATTAATAACAATTACAACAAAACTGCCATGCTGTATAAATTCTTACATATTCTCTTTACCTTAAAGTATTGTCCCTCGGAGTCTTGAAAGGTGATACATTAAAATTTATGTCTTGTTACCAGTAACATAGCTGTAAGCCAACTGATGATAAAAGCCAACTATTCTTCAGTAATTAAACATGCCCATTGTAGTAAATGGAATATTTGCTTCAATATGTCTTTGGAATATTAATATTTCAAATATCACTTTGCATTCTCACACTTGGTCAAACCAATGCTTACTCATTAGCTGAATATATGCTGCTCCCTCTATAACAGGTTTTTATGGATCATTATTTAAATACAGAGAAACAATTGTTCATAGATTTATAATACTTGTCGGTATTAAATGTCTGAATAGTAGCAAGTAGCTCATGGATTCAACAGTAAATACTTCCACAAATCTGTATCAATGAAACCCACTGCCCTACAAATCCATTGATCCTCACAGTCTAAACAAGTTAATGGAAAGACAGTATTGTCACTCTTATGTGTTGATATGGCCAAAAAGATTTGATGCCAACCACAGATTTTCTACTCATAACTTTCAGTGACTTGCTTCCTGTTATTACACATTGAAAACATCCCTTTACGAGGTAACCAACTGTCCCAGTTTACCTGCAACTGTCCTGGTTTTAGCACTGAAGGTTCTGTATCCTGGGAAACTCCGCAGTTCCAGGCTCTTCCTAAACCTTCCTGCAGCCACCCTCCTTAGAGCTAATCCATTCTGACACCATAAAGTCTACTCTCAAAATGTGTTGAAAGCATCACTGATACACACTGTAAATGGCTTTTTCCAAAAGTGTGTGATTTTCAGTAAGCATAGCTCTTAGGAAATTGCTTCCAGCACACAGACCAACACAATGGGACCTGCTCGCCAAGACTCTGGGTGATGCATTCTTTTCACCTAAAAACTAAGACAGGATGGTAGCAATGAAAAGAATTCAAATTTGTTCAAACATACTCTTCCCTCACTTTTGCTTAAGAAAGCCCAATAAATGAAGAAGGTTTTAGTCTCTCACCAAGTAAAGATACTAAAGTTTGGGGTGAGAAAGGATAATTCATTTAGTTTTAAATAAGGTAAATTTGAGGTGCCTTTAGGACAAATAGATGAGTCCAGTAGATATCCAGATATAAGTACCTGGGGCTGAGATAAGAGACTGAACTGCAAAGACAGGTTTAGGAGCCATTGGATTACAGGTGGAAGTTGAAATGGATGAGGTGAAGTGGAGCAGACGAGATGACCTGGAGAGAATACGTAAGCAAAGAGGCAGATGAGTGCCTTGCCTGATCCCCTAAATCATACTGATTCTTAAAGTGCCCTGCTCTAGATTCCACTGATCTGATTTCCTGTGTCTTCGTCTTCCCGAATCGGAACTGGCCAGTTACTCTTTTGCTGGATGGACTATTCTGAACCATTCCTGGGGCCCAATTTTCCTGAACTCCTCAAGGCATCTCCTCTGTAAGCAACTGGTCCTAGGAGCCCTGAGGTAGCTAAACCTCTTACATGAGCAATTCGTTATTCTCATCATTCTTTCTTTCTTTCTCTTGCTTGCTTTCTTTTGCACAAATGTTTATTGAGCACCAATCATGTGCCAGGCGCTAGAAGCAATGAACTAAAAAGCACAGTATTCCTATAGCATATACTCAAAGGCTATATTTAAGAGAAATGAGCTAAAGAGTTATTGTTACTAATTTTTAAAATTTTGCTTTGTTAAGAAAAAAAAGAAAATCGTGGCAGAGCTTTGAAGTCTCTTGAACTTGATATTCTAAAGGGAAGCAAAAGAGTGCCATACAGTTACTGAAGGTATAGGTATTCTTTCTAAGTCACTAAGCACTAGAGCATTGGATAAACGTGGAATAGGTTAAGTGGAGACAGTGGAGTTTACAGCAAGCTCAAGGTTCAGAACTATGTATATGGACACAGCTCTCAGCCCTCACCTCTCCAACACACCATTCACCCATTCAGCATTCCACAGAACAAACCTATATCATTCTTTATAACAGGGGTCCCCAACCCCTGGGCCGCAGACCAGTAGCAGTCAGCAGCCTGTCAGGAACCGGGCCGCACAGCAAGAGGTGAACGGCAAGCAAGCCAGTGAAGCTTCACCTGCCGCTCCCCATCGCCGCATTACCACCTGAACCAACCCCCCCAAGCCCCCCTGTGTGGAAAAATTGTCTTCCACGAAACCAGACCCTGATGCCAAAAAGGTTGGGGACTACTGCTTTATAATATCTATTCCCCATTTAGTGGTTTGAAACATTCTGTCTAGTGGCAATAGTGTTCCTGTGGGCTATTGTGTCAAAGTCACTGGGATGCTTTCTGAAAGGCCTCTACTTATTACTGGGAAGTTTCAAGGAAATAATAGAAGGCATACGGTTAGCTCTTTTTGAGAAAACTGAGCCATTCAAATCGTATACTAAAATGTCCTAACTTCCAAAAGGCAAGAAAAATGATTCTTAATTAAATGTTTAATGTTTATTATAGCTAGAATATTAGTTTTAGGTCAAATTTATGATGCACTAGATTTGTACTTCTTATGTTATTATATGGACTTTATAGTTCATTGAGATTTCTTATATAATCAATGTGTACAGTATATTTGAGCCCGTTTATATGACAGCAAAATTTTATTCTTTAGAATTACTACAGAGGTTTAGAGCTGTCGCATCTTTGCTTTCATGACATATTTTTGTCACATCTATAGTTTATTTAATGGCAAGTCCTTGGTCAGGAATGCAATACCCAATTATGACATCGTTCTTATGGGAAAATATGATTGCTTTATGATAGAGTTTCCAGGAATGGACTGTGCTCAAAGGCAGAGACCAATTGTGCTTTGAAAGGAACAGTTCTTAAGAGTGACTGAGTGGTGAGTGTGTGTGTGCTGGTCACATATAACACACCTTCTCTACCCAAGACACATCACTAGGCACTCTATTCCACCACTCAGCCTTGGAAAGACACATGAATTCTTTTGAGATATTTTCTATCATGCATAAAGGTTTAGTGATGGAGAGGGAAAGACTATATGTGATTATCCACACGTCCATCCCACCTCAAAAATAAAAGCCATTTGGCCTCTCATGCCATTTCCCTATTGCAGGTAGCAGGAAGTCTCAGTAACTTCAAGCACTTCCTGGCTTCTGACCATTTCAGTGAGTGAAGAGTAAGTTCAGCTGCTTCGAGATGCACTTAGGGAAGACCAATGGTACAATGGCACAGAACCCATATGAAGAATCCACAACTCCCAAGTTCAAGTCAGGGACTTCAGTGTGACTCTGGATGTCCCTTGATATTCCTGACTCCTAAAATGTCTGCATCTTCTTCACAAAGGTTTCTTATCTTCAGCACATATGTCCAATTCTTCTAACAGGATTCCCTGAAGGATACTATTTGATAACACCTAGAAAACTGCATAGAGAAATCTTTGAAATGAAAAGTGCCCTTCTCGTTCACTTTAAAAACATAAGTCTCTTAAATATGGCAAATGAATGAGTGAAAAATTCCAGATGTCTGAAAAGGCTGGGATACCCAATAGGACAGAAGGTGTGAAGAATTTCTGATCAGCTTCCAGCAAGCCAGCACATTTGAAACATCAGAATAAGAATAGGCCATGAAGCTATGTAAACTCATATGTAACTCATCCTTCTACACACGATGTTTAAGCAATTTCAACCGAGCGTTTTTTGATTGCTCAAGACCTTGACTGGCTGTGGCTGCAGCAGAGTTCACACCAAAGAACGCCTGGGACTGAGGGGAGGGAAAGACCCCTGTTGGATTGGGATAACGGGTGCAGCCACTCTGGTGGCCAGACAGTCAGGCTGGCCAAGAACAACATGTGAAAGCTGGGGAGTCACATCAGGGAGAACGGCAGATGCCCAGTCACTGTATCAGTTAGGATTCAGCTGCAGCCAACAGAAACCACTCTAGCTGGTTTCAGCGTAGGGTGATTTATTGCCAGGCATTAGGGGGCTTAGAAGACCTATGGAGGGCTTGCAGGAATAAGTTGCAAGGCCCTGCCACAGTGGAGAGGGCCATCACGGCAAGCTGGTGAGCAGTCTCCAGCCTGATGTGCAGCAGCAAAGTGGATGCTTCACGCCCTCCCTCTCACTCTGGTCCACTCAGCTCTGAAAGCTAGCCTTGCACATGGGCAGAACCAATATAGTACCCAGAAACTGGCTCCGGGGAAGTTTTCTCAATCAGTTTTTTTGTTTTCCAGCATCTGCAGCACAGGGGGTTGAAACAGATGTTAAAGTCACAGATGGTAAAGTTCAAGTTTACACTGAGACATTAAATCAGCGATGGAGCAAGGGAGCCTCAAGGACTTACAGGATGCAAGGAAGAAGAAAATCTGGCTTCCTATCCAAAAAGGTAGACTAGGCCAAGGGGAGAAAGTTCAAAGATGGGAACTTAACAGGAGTCAAGCCTAGGACCACATTCTTTACAGTCAACAGCCTGAATTTCTCCTTAAGAGGAAAAACTTACTGGCGGGATTTGCAACCAAATGTTTCTTGTTTGTTAGTTTACCTATCTATCTAAACAGGCATCTAAGAGCTTCCTGGTAAAATCCTTTAAGGAGCCAAGGCTGCAGGAGAGACTGGACAGAAAGGCATGGTCTTCCCTGAGACCCAGGCCATAGACTTGCTAAATGCAAGTCATGTTATCTTCCTTAGCCCTTCACAATCTCCCCTCCCTCTGGGAAAACCTCTAGGGCACTCAGCATGCAGCCAGGGCTCAGCATGTAGCAGAAGTTCCACCGCAGGGGAGATGAGGACAAAGTCACTTGTTCATCCAGTGAAGCAATCAGCTTCCACTCACTACAAGGCTGACGACAGCTGTCATTGCCTCAGGCTTCTCCCAGCAGTGTTTCACCTGCAGGACGTTGAAAGGTTGCCAGCCCCTAAAATGAATAAATTAGAAACAGAGCCCAGGGCTTCCTCATGAGTGTACATGCTCAGCCTTTATGGGCCAATGTCTTTATGACCACTTTTAATAAAACCTCACCAATCTGAGTCTGGGGAGCAGACTTCTGACACCAGGGCACCCTGATGTTCTCTAAGGCCAGCTCTACTCTTGCATTTCAGGGATCTGCCCCAGTAACAACGATAAAAACAATGTTGTTGATATTTGAGGCATCTTAATTTGCTCCTCACTACAACATGGAGATACAGGCAGGAAAAATAGAAGGATTTCCATTTAAAGATGAGGAAACAGGGATATAGTACAGATCTGTCCAAGGTACATAATGCTGGTCCCAGGCCAGACACCAGACCCACAAATTACAAATCCAGGAGTGACACTCACAACTCCAAACTGCCTAGGGCTTCTGCTATTTATAGCCGGATCCTAGGAGCAAAAGGGGTGGGGGGAAGTGGGATTCAGAGGCCCACCCTGAGGAACAGGTCCTCAAGAGTCAGGAAACACTGAAATGCTTCATTGCAAAGAAGACTTTTTAAGGCACACCAACCTTTTCTGAGTCATACTGGGGCAAAATAATTTCACACAATTCCGAAAATAATTACAGAATTGAATTGGAAAGGACTGAATAAAGAAAGGTAGGAGAAAGAAGAGGTTAAAATCTAAGGCCAATTTCCAACTTTTTTCCGTGTCCACACCCTACTGAAGTATGGCTGACTTTAAGCGCTTCTTCCACAGCCCTTTACAAAGTGTTAGATATACATATATTTTCATTTAATACTGATTTTGCTTTCAGAACTTCCCCCACACCCCCTTAAGATAACTGAAGATACTTTAGTCAAGGCATATTTGATGGGAATGAGTTAAAATAGTAAACCCATTTGTCCTCAAACCTACTATTGTCACTTAATGTTCCTATTTCCAAGGAAAGGAGAAACACACAGAATCAAAAAATTTTAAGTAGAAACATACAATTTTGACCTTTAAAAACCAAGTTGCTGTAAGGAAAGAAATTACTTGCTTTTTTATTCCAAATTGGCTTAATACTTATAACTGGTAACATTTGCTGAGGGCATACTTTGTACCAGGAACTACAGCTAAGCCCATGATACACACTGCACTTCACAACAGCCTGGGAAATAAGTATTATTCCCATTTTACAGATGAGGAAAATGAGGAGCAGTAAGATTAAATCAGTGCTTCTCGAATTTAATGTGCAAACAAATGACCTGAGGATCTTGTTAAAATGCAAATTCTGATTCAGGAGGTTCTAGGACCAAGACCCAGGACTTGGGAATAGTGGACACCAGGTTCAAAGTCATTAGGTCCACTCCTACTCCCAGGCACTGGTTCTCAAAGTGTGACCTTGGACCACCAGCAGCAGTAGACCCTGGAAATGCGTTAGAAATGCAAATTCTAGGGCTTTGCCCCAGAAAGACTAGATCAGAAACTCTGGGAGTGGGGTCCAGTGGTCTGTGTTTTAGCAAGCCCTCCAGGGGTCTCTAATGGCACTCATGTCAGAAGCCACCACACAAGGCCACACCTTGTTTCCTCCTCTTTGGGAAGTCTTTCCTACCTATTCGCCTTTGAGTCTTGGAATGTCTTTAGGGTTTTGACATATCACAATCCCTCTGTGTTAATTACTATCATACAAAAGGTAATTTCTTCAGAGAAGCCTGAAAGTGTACTACCTCTCATGACTAAAACTGCATTGCTTTCGTCTTCTCCATACCAGAGAAAAATGGCAAAACAATTTATGCAGCCAATAAGATGGAAGGCAAAGGAGGAACTAAGCTGGCTTTCCAAATCAAATTGTTGATATGCTCTGGGGTTATAAAGTATAACTGAGCTGCTGCTGGCATGTGCTTTATACCTAGGAAATGATCATTCTCCTAGGCCTAAGCACAGAGCAGATTTCAGTGAAGAAATGGAAATGTTTCCCTGGAAAATTCCCCATCCCAGCAACAACAATGATGCAATCATTTATTTTCCACATTCAGAACCACAGAACTTCAGTGCTTCCCCAAAGTAGGCCTCTGTGGGCCCCAGAAATAAAATATATATATACAGAACCCTAAAGTGGAGCCTTATTGCAACTCAAAAAATGGAAGAAGAGATGAGCAGAGTAACATTTTTCTATTCACCAAGCCAAAAATAATAGTATCCCATTCTGTTCAATTTACAGTCTAGTTAAGGTCTGCTTTGGTCCTTACTTTATCTGACCCAATACATTCATCCTTACTAAAGCGCCCACCTCATACTCACTGAGGCCAGACTCCAGTCAAGATATTTTGTAAGTTAAAAGTGTGATAGGTTCTTGATGACAGCATATATTTTCCCCCATCTGCACTAAATTCAAACCATTCTTTGCAGCCCTATTAGACATGAGCAAAGTCGCTTGTAGCCAGTAGGTGTCCTTTGATTGTATTTTTAGAATAGCCCATGAATAAAACAGAATTGGATTACCCCCAGAGAAGTTGGTAACTAAATATGACAGTCTGAATAATCAGAAGAATTCTAACATTTTATATGGGGAGTTGTCTCCCGCAATGCCATTGGAAGCTGTGTGTTAGATTCAGATTCCTGATTTCAGATAATCCAAAAGAGTTGCTATAGGTGTTGAAAGCTACTAGAAAGCAACACAAAAGCACAGTAATGCTCACAGTGAAGGAGCAAGCATATGTTTGCATGAGTGTGTGTACATACACATACACACACACACACACACACACACACACACACACACACACACACACACACACACCATGCAAGGCCAGGAGAGAAAGCTTCAATGTAAGAAAAACCAGCCTCACAATCTCTTGACATATAATCCTCTCTCCCTAAATTCCAGCCTTTAATCTAAAGCCCAAATTTCCTCCACTGTTATCTTTAGATATTTAATTAATTTGCACCCAGGTCCCCAGAACTCTGATTCCATAACTTGCATCTGAGCCTGGCCCCAGAGAATCAAATACATATTCACACTCTCAGAAGCTGGAGATCTTACCATATTTAACAAGAAGCATCTCTGACAGTAATTGGAGTTTTGTATCAAGGTAAATAAATGGTAAGATCATAAGAACATACTCCAGTGGCCCTGTGCATCCTGGAAATGCTAACATCAGAGAGCAAATTTAACATAAGGCCTCGGCGGAGATGAATTTTCTATAAACAAACAGTATGAAGAAAGCCTCACTTTTGTCATGTGTTATTCCCATTGAAGAAAAGATGAATATTCTGTTTCATATGTTTGTTACCAGAAGCTGCTGCTTCACTTATTTAATAGGAAGATTTTCACTTCCTCACCGGGCGGACCAAGTTATCATCATATTTTGGCCAGCACTGGACGAGCAATTTTACCCAGCAGTGCCTTTTAATGCAAATTGTGCAAACTGTTAAATGTACTGTGATGTTAACACTTCGGGTGAGTCGGTTTAAAAGTAGCTTATCTTTTTCTTTACCCACACTGAATGAAGCACCATCTTCCAGCACTCGGAAGTTTCCTCTAGGATAGACTTTCTCAACCTCAGCACTACTGATGTCTGGGATCAGATAATTTTTTGTTCTAGGAGCTGTGGTAAGCAGAATAATGGTCTTTTAAAGATGTTCACGTCCTAATCCCTGGAACCTGTGAATTGCTACATTACATGGCAAAAGGAAATTAAGGTTTACAGATAAAATTACATTTGCTAATCAATGGACCTTAAAATGAGGATATTACCTTAGATTATCTGTGTGGGTCCAATGTAATCACGGGAGCCCTTAAAAGTTAAAGAGGGAGGCAAAACAGTTGGTCCAGAGAGATGTGATGATGGAAGAGGCAGGAGAGATTTGAAACTTGAAAGGGACTTGACCTGCCATTGCTGGCTTTGATTACAGAGGAAGGGGCCACAAGCCAAGAGATGCAGACTACATCTAGAAGCTGAAAAAGGCAAAAGAGTGAATTCTCCCCTAGAGCATACAGAAAGGAAAGGAATCCTGCTGACCCCTTGATTTTAACCCTGGGAACCATATGGAAGACCTCTGACCTATAGAACTATAAGACAGGGGTCCCCAACTCCCGGCCATGGACCGGTACTGGTCCATGGCCTGTTAGGAACTGGGCCGCACAGCAGGAGGTGAGCAGCAGGCGAGCAAGCAGAACTTCATCTGTATTTACAGCCACTCCCCATCGCTTGCATTACCACCTGAGCTCCACCACCTGTCCGATCAGCAGTGAACCCTACTGTGTGCTATGCATGTGAGGGATCTAGGTTGCGCGCTCCTTACGAGGGTCTAATGCCTGATGATCTGAGGTAGAGCTGAGGCAGCGATGCTAGTGCTGGGAAGTGGCTGCAAATACAGATTATCATTAGCAGAGAGGTTTGACTGCACAGAGAAATTAATAAATCAATTGCTTGCAGACTCATATCAAAACCCTATCAATGGGGCTTCCCTGGTGGCGCAGTGGTTGAGAGTCCGCCTGCCAATGCAGGGGACGCGGGTTCGTGCCCCGGTCCGGGAAGATCCCACATGCCGCGGAGCGGCTGCGCCTGTGAGCCATGGCCGCTGAGCCTGCGCGTCCGGAGCCTGTGCTCCGCGGCGGGAGAGGCCACAGCGGTGAGAGGCCCGCGTACCGCAAAAAAAAAAAAAAAAAAAAAAAAAAAAAACCCTATCAATGAGTGGCAAGTGAAAACAAACTCAGGGCTCCCACTGATTCTGCATTATGGTGAGTTGTATAATTATTTCATTATATCTTACAATGTAATAATAATAGAAACAAAGTGCACAATAAATGTCATGAGCTTGAATCATCCCCACCCCCATCTGTGGAAAAACTGTCTTCCACAAAACCGGTCCCTGGTGCCAAAAAGGTTGGGGACCGCTGCTATAAGATAATAAATCTATGTTGTGATAATAAAGTTCGCCATTAAATCTGTGGTGATTTGTTATGGCAAGTAACAGCCCTTGTATTGGCAGCCTTTGTATTAAAAAACTAGTACAGAGACTGTCTTGTGCATTGTAGAATGTTTAGCAGCATCTATGACTCTACCTGCTACATGCCAGTAGGACCCACCCCCACGTTATGACAATCAAAAATGTCTCCAGACATTGCCAAATGTCTCCTGGGGGGCAAAATCACCACTGTCCTAACACTACCAGACTCATTTATTTCTAGAATAACACTGTCTTCTCACTAATAACACTGTCTTCTCACTAATATTCAGCCTCAAACTTTTGGGCCAAGTCGTTTCAATATCCCAGTATAGTGGAAAAAATTTTATTTTTATTTAAAAAAATTTTTAATCAAACAGAAAAAATATCCCATGACTCATTATTGCACTAGAAAAAAAAACAACCTCACTGTATAGGAAGCAAATGAGAAGGTGTGAAAGATACAGGTTAATGTCAGACCCATGAAGGGAGTTGGCCCATTATCAATAATGATTTTTAAAAATAGTAACAGTAATAAAAATAACTAAGGACTTTATAGCTATTACTACATTTACTCTTCAAAACTATTAGTGGGGCTTCCCTGGTGGCGCAGCAGTTGAGAGTCCCCCTGCCGATGCAGGAGACACGGGTTCGTGCCCCGGTCCAGGAAGATCCCATGTGCTGTGGAGCGGCTGGGCCCGTGAGCCATGGCCGCTGAGCCTGCGCGTCCGGAGCCTGTGCTCTGCAATGGGAGAGGCCACAACAGTGAGAGGCCCGCGTACCGCAAAAAAAAAAAAAAGAAAAAAACTATTAGTATCCCCACTATGAGCCATAACTTGTGAGTATCGGGACATTCTTGCTGTCATCTGTGACTTACTATAGCTAACACCTCAGAGGTGGAGATGGGGTGAAGTTTTATTCAGGGACAGATGGAGAGAGTAGAGGTCCTTCTGGGAAAAAGGTCTATCCCAGCACCTGTGTGTACTGGGTATCCTATAAATGTTTGGAGGGTTGACTGGAGAATGGTGAAGCCCACAGATATAAGCATCAGAAAGCAGCACTTTGTCTCAGTCTATTCAAATTCTAAGCCCCTCCCAATTTAACTGGGTATTCACAGCCACTGCCAATGGAAACAGAAACACAGAGCTTAGGAAAATGTTTAAATGATAATTAACTATTAAAACTCATGGTAATTCCTTACATAAAGTTAGGGATATTTCCCCCCTAAAACAACCCAGTTCTCCAGTACTGTTTTCTCTGAATACAACCCCAATAGCTTTAAAAAGTTCTGTGCAGGGCTTCCCTGGTGGCGCAGTGGTTGAGAGTCCGCCTGCCGATGCAGGGGACACGGGTTCGTGCCCCGGTCTGGGAAGATCCCACATGCCGCAGAGCAGCTGGGCCCGTGAGCCATGGCCGCTGAGCCTGCACGTCCGGAGCCTGTGCTCCACAACGGGAGAGGCCACAACAGTGAGAGGCCCGCGTACTGCAAAAAAAAAAAAAAAGAAAAAAAAAAAGTTCTGTGCAGGCAGGATGTCTAGAGGAAATCTCCATCCCCACCTGCTCCCTGACACTGAACAGGCCATAACTTCATAGGTTATGAAGTTATAGGCCAGCAACTTCATACGTGTTGCTTTGGTTTTCCATTGTCACACCCAGCTTGAAACTTGGTTGCAATCCCACGTGCTCTGAAAGCTTCCTAAATGACGAAGCAGCCATCACTATCATTAGACACCACTGTCTTGCATGGCCAAGCGGCCATGCTCCTATTAGGACCAGTTCTGTCCTGAGTTCTCTTGGAGCATAACCCATCTCCCAGGAGCCACCTCATTAAAGCACTGGTGACTGGACGAATTGCAAATTCTAAGTCTGGCTGATGTTGCCTTGTAGAAATGACTGTTAAGATATTACGTTTCTTGTATTCCTGGAAGAGTCAGAAAGTGACTGCAGGTGCACTGGGGGAGGCGGGGAGACAAAGCAACTGCAAGGACAGCTAGCAACCCTTCCCGCAATGGACAATAACTCTGTCACATCCACATTACCCAGAAAGGCCCATTCTGCTAACGTGGAATTTTTTTCTTTTCCAGCTCTGCAATATCTGGCTCACTTTACTGTCATACTAAACGTAAGAAATCAATGCCAGACTCTTTGCCTTTACAGAGTCCAATGTCCGGAATATTTCTTGCTGCTTTACCTGAATTTCCCTTTCCTCTGCTTTTTAATTTTTTTTTTTTAACCTTGTTCCAGGAGGTAATCAGCCTCAGGGTAAGGAGACAGAAATGCAAGATTGTATCAGAAAACACCATTTGGATTATATTTTATTGATGTCGTGCTAACAGCACCCCAAAAATGGACAGTAGTTATTTAAATTGGTTGTGTGATGAGGCTGTTTATCGCCATACACTGAGCTAAAGAAATGGAGGGCAAAAATTCTAACATCTAGTCAGTAATTCGGGAGAATAAAATGCACTGTTTCACATCTGAACAGCAGCAACTCAACTGCCCCTGGGATGCCAGGCCCCACCAGAAACCCCTTTCAATGGCTGGGAGGCAGTCTGCCACATAGCATGGATGCTTTTTCAGCTGGACCAGGAGTGACTGGTCAGCAGGAAGTTCTGCTTTAGGCATCAAAATGGCAGGAAGGAAATGCAGGGCAAGTGGGGCATAAAACCTCGCTAAGAAGCAGAATACTGTCAAACTGGGTTGTTCAGTAGCTTTCACCTTTCAGTCTTTTCAAGCTGGGCTAACTAGGCCCTGAGTGGATCCTGCAGGGGTACTTGCTATAGTTCATTTGGGGTAGAGAGAAAAGGAAAGAGCTTAAGGCAAGTGTTCTGTCCCCATTTTAAAAGAAGAAACCCAAACCAATACCAATGATGGATTGTTGATTATTTTCATTCCTTAAAAAAGGGAGAAATTTAAAAGCTGGGTCAATTTTGGCGGGGAAATTTATTCAACAAACATTGGGCTTTTATTCAACAAAAATAATGGGCTCTGGCAAAAAATTTTTTAAATGTATATATAATACATAAGATGTGATTCCTTTTCTGAGCTAGATAGATATTTACACCAGTAACTATAATGCAATCCAGAATTAAATGCTTGCTATAGGAAAGGTACAACCATATGCTCCTATGCCACCCACAGTGATGGAAGGATGGGGAAGGTTTCGGGAAAGCCACAGTATTGGAGCTGAGCCTTTTAGTCTGACAATGACTGTAACAGATGGAGAGGACATGGGAGGGCACTGCAAGCTGGGAGCACAGCTGAGAGCAAAGGCTCAGCGACATGGGCAAGCAAAGCACATCTGGGAAGCAGACAGTGCTCCCTGTAGACTGGAAGCAAGAAGCTGAAATGGAAAATGATGCTCCCTGATACATATATTTCAAACAACTAGCTTATACTGTGCCAGCACACAGTGTTGGTTATGACCCCCAATGAGTCACATCCTTGTATAGTCTTCTCTCCTTGAGTTTGGATGGAACCTGTGACTTCCTTCTAACCAAAAGAATATCACAAGTGACGGGCTGTCACTCCCTTGATTAAGATACATTATATGTCACAGGCTGTTACTCCCATGATCATGTTGTTACTTATAAAACTTTATCTTAGCAGACAGGAGAGAGAGGCTCCCTTGCTGGCTCTGAAGAAGTAAACTGCCTTATTATGAGAGGGTCATATAGTAGGCAGCCTTTAGTAGCTGAACAGTACCTCCAGCCAACAGCCAGCAAGAAAAAGGGCAGATGATTTATGCCAACAATCAGGGGAGCATGTAAGTACATCTTTCCCCAGTCAAGCCTCAGAATAGACCACAGCCCCAGCTGACACCTGTATTATAGCTTAGGAAGCCTTGATAATCTAGAGAAGGCTTACCTCGATTCCTGGCCTATGGAAACTGTGAAATAAGTGGGCATCTCTTTAAAAGCCATTAAGTTTGTGGTAATTTGTTATCCAGCAAAGAAAACTAATACTCTGAGTTAAATAAATATTGGAAAGGACTGGCATTCAAGACCAGAGCAGGGAAGCCCTTGTATATCTTTATTCAATATGTCTGTAATTATTCATTATTGCCCAATACTCTGTTTTGTTTTTGACAATTATAGACACCTTATTAAATGAACTACCATATGTAGAGTTCTCAGCACAGTGCCTGGAATGTACTGAATGCCATAAGTGTTAACTATTATTATTGTTGCTACTCTCATTATTATTTCTTGCTATGAATAAATTTCCTCAAGAGAAGTAAGATGCTGTTAAAGACAAAAGCTCACCTAAGACACATTGTTCTCCAGGAATTCCCTGGCAATCCAGTGGTTAGGACTCCACACTTCCACTGCAGGGGTCCCCAGTTCAATCCCTGGTCAGGGAACTACGATCCCGCAAGCCTCACAGCATGGCCATAAAAAAGAAAGAAAGAAACACTATCCTCCTTAGGTCTTAAGCATTGGGAGCTTCGAGAATCTGAAGAAAACAACATACTAACCACCACTAAGAAAAATGCACATATTCACACATACACAACATTTTGCCTATAGTTTCAAGGGGCTCTCAGATAAGAACCAATATTCCAAAAGAATATGGAGAATGTGGCACTCCAAGCCAAGCGGGAGAGTCCCCTGAAGGCCCCTAGAGACAGTAGTCTCAGGACCTCTGATTTTATCCTCAGCTCTGACGCCAAGACTTTGACACTATCTTCTTTGGCCAGTGCCAGTTTAAAGCGCTGCTCAAAACCAAAAAGGGTGTTGTTCCCAAGGTAGAGAGCATTCTCACCTCCAGCTCTCTTGAGTGGTGAGCAAAGCCCCATACTTTCAGATTGCTAAATGAGAAGACCCTCCACACACCTGCATTGCAAAGCCAGCCACACAAAGTTCTCCTTGGGTTTCTTACGCATCTTATGCGCAGTACACAGAATCCAGGAAAGCGGCATCAACACCCCCCTAAGCTTCACCTTCTCACAGAGCGCTGCTGTCTCTCGGCTCCTGGTGTAGGGGGCACCTAAGAAACGAAGGGATTGGTCCAATCTCACGGGAGTCCACCATCCACAGCACAAACAATTGTGATCGAAGTTGCCCATCATACACTGATTGTTCCATATAACTACTCCAGACATAAATGCAGGCTTCAGAGGCTGCCTGATTCAGTCTCTCTATTTTAAGTTGACAACTGTGTGTTAGGATTGCAAGACATTCAAAACTGAAACTGGAATTTTAGCTTCCTGCCTGGGAAAAATATTTTTAATGGACATGGAAATGTAATGAACAATGTGTGGACCAATGAATAAAACATAATGTGCATGGAATTGGTGAAAAGTGAATCTCATGCTTACATCAACACATTCCATTGACTTGTTCTGAAATACATATTTTATATATATGTGTGTATGTGCATGTGTATATATTACATTCACACAGTGGGTTGAAATTAATAATCAAATTTGCACATCACTTTTAATTAAATCCACATCTTTTCTGTCCCCCCAGCTGCTGGCCCGGTGTTTATGTGGAATACATCTGGGAGCCCTCAGCATTCTCCACAGTCACCCGTCCTTTCAGTCCCCAGATACACCTGCTTTCTGCAGCTGGTCCCCCAACAGGTGCAACGGAAAGCCTGGTTGATGGGCATTATAAACACCCCTGCTGCTGAGCATCTGGGAGGTAACAAAGGGCCCAATTCCAACTTCAATGTTCCTTCCTGCAGCAGAAGTGAAAGCACCCTGTGTGATCACAACATGCTGGAGTCCCCATCAGTCACTTTCCCACTCCAGGAAGAAATGCTTCAGGTCAACAGGGCGTTAACAGCTGTGCCACCTTCTGGGTTATTAATGGAGGTCCCCCCAGGGAGCTGGGCCTTGGTCATTCTTGTTTGTTTGAGCTTCTAAGCCCGCAGCCAGCAGCCTGGATGCTCTATCTCCATTTGTCCTAATGAGCAAGGCACAGATTTCCTCATGGTCCTCCAGTTTGTAACCATTAACCACCTGGTTTTGATTGGGGAGCCCAGAGTCCAGTGCTTCCCACAGTACTTCCAAATGAAAAACATGTGGCAGCATCACACACTGTGAGAATTACTATTCTGCAATTCCTTGTTGATAGAGCACTAGGTATTTCAAAGCAAGAAAAATTCAGAATAATGTGCAGGGCTTTTTGTTTTGTTGTGTTGTGTGTTGGTTCTCATTATTCCACACCCTGAATTTTGGAAGGGGGTTCAGATTATTTTTCCTGTGGTGATCTGAAAAATACCTCATTCTATACTGAAAGCATCCATGCAATTAGTCTAGATATAAATACAGGCTCTAAAACTATGCTCTGTGGCACGCAGGTTAATGGACTAATGCTATAAAGCAATAGGTTACAAAAGGAATTTCAATACAATTAAAACCATAAAGCTAATGATGATCTGTTTCAAATGAAGCTCTAGATGAAAATAAAGCACTAAAAGTCACTTGTTCATTAATCAGTTTTGATTCCATTTGCAGAAGTTCACAGAGGGCGTTACTCATCTAAAGTGTAAGATGTGCTGGAAAGAAAATATGTAAAAATGACCTCCATTCTGCTATTTACTTTGACACTCTCGCTCCATGCCAATGGACTACTCCCCACATGCCTGCAAGGCAGAGTTCAAGTACCACTCCATTTGAATCCTCTTGTAGCTTTTTTATGCACATTCCAAGCTACTATGTACAGCCCAGGAATTAAGTTGCTCCCCTGAGACACCGTAAGACTGGATCAGGATCCCAGACTACCGTTAGCTTCAGTGGTGCCCCCACTTGCTTGAAAGAGTTATTGCATCACACTGTGATCCTTAAAAGACCCTAGTTATCCCCAGGTAGTTCCTGCTGCCCTGGGTGAATCTAGTTCCTGCATGAAACAACTATTTCGGCTTCTTTATTCTTTATTATGTAGTTAAAGACCCTCCTGGTCTTCTCCTGGCTTTCCCCCACACAAAACCTCTAATATTACTGAAAAAAGGAGACAGACTCTGGGCACAACTATACTATCCACCCACAAGACACATGAGTGTTATGTCCAAAAAGCAGGAACCAGACGGTCTTGGATCTATGTGCTGCATTCCTATAGGCGGTGTTCCAGGGAGGAGGAAACGGTGCTCTACATTCTTAGTGCCTGCTGCTATGTGCTTTGTGCCCATAGGATGTGTCTCTGGGCATAAAAGGCCAAAAAAGACAACCACATCCAATTGGAGCTTTCAACAGAACACATCCATTGGCAAGTGAAAGCTCTGTATGTGGTTTTCCTTACACAGAATGGTTTGTAACTCCTGTCTTTTACAGATATTATCCACCTAAAACCTTAATGCTTTGACAAGCAAGTCATGGGGGAAAAAAACGCTGCTTGCTCTCTTCTCCATGGTCTGTGCTATGATTCTAAGACTAAGACAAAGAAGCTGCCAGAACCTGATTCATCCACCAAGCCAACGGGGTTGAGGGTAGGAAGACTAGAAAGCAAGAACTGCTTCCATGTTATCTATCACAGGTCTATCCCTGTGCTGGGTACCTTCCCCTCCTGACATCTTTTCCACCCTTCCCCACTCACCTCTGTGCGCCAAGAGGCTGACATATATTGGCTACACCAAGGGCTCCCTGGCCCTCTGGCTTTCAGCTGGTTTGGGCCCATGGAAAACACCAGGAGGAGGCAGAGAGTGAAAGCCAAGTGTCTGTTCCTGCCACTCCCTGGGTTGGCTGAGATCCTCTCCTGCGCTTCTGCTCCCATCAGCCAGCCCTCTCCATGGAGCTGCCGTCCTGTCCCATACTGCTCTTCTCTTGCCCTTTAGACCCCTGAGTGGTAACCACTCCCCACTGTTACTTCCCAAAGTGCTGTACTCCCTCTGGCTGGTTTCCTGTAACTCTGCTTACACCTTTGTGATCCACTTTGTAAATTCCTAGTTTGAGGCTGTTACTTATTTCTTGCCAGGATCCTGACTGACATAATCAAAATCATACCTAAAGGAACTTCCCTAGCAGTCCAGGGGTTAAGTCTTCGCCTTCCAAAGCAGGGGGCCTGGGTTCTATCCCACATGTCTCACAGTCAAAAAACCAAAACATAAAAAAAAAGAGAAGGAATATTGTAACAAGTTCGGTAAAGACTTTAAAAATGGTCCACATCAAAAAAATCTTTAAAAAAAAAACATACCTAAAAACAAATGACTAACCCAGTACAACCTGGATTTGGGGAACCTAAAAAAAATGTCTCATCTAACAATACGTAGTACAGAAACAGACTGTTAAGAGTACAGACATGGAAGCCATAGGAACCGTTGCCCACCTTCTCATTCCTTCAACAATATCCATCGAGCTTCATATGCCAGGCACCGTTCTCAGAGGAAATGATGATATCCCAGCTTTTAGGGATAATCTAGAAAGTGATCTCCCTATTGCAAATGTTATGTGGGTATTTTTTGGTACAACTGTTCAATGTAAATCAAAAAGTAATTCAATAAATTAACATGTGCTGTGGAAGATGGTAGAGAAGCTGGCAGGTTTAACAGTAGCATCAAATTATATATCCATTGTTCTCAAATTTGGTTTTAAATGAGAATCATGTGTGAGCTTTCTAAACCTACAGATGATTCACTTCCATCCTCAGAAGGTACTGGGGCACTTAAATGATTCTTATTCATCATGTCTGGGTTGGCACAATGCTATTAGTTTTTGAACCACACTTAATCTTGGTTAGGAAGGTATATACACCATAGTGTAATTAAGCAATTTCCTACTGTTGAATATTTAAATTCTTTTTAATATTTGACTATTATAAATAAGAATGCACTGAACATACTTGGACATACATATTAGTACAAATTTCTGAATAACTTACTTTATATTTATAAAAGGGAAATAACTGAGTCAAAAAGGATGTGAATTCTTTTTAAGTTCGTAATACATTTTGCTAAATTGATTTCTATAATGCTTATGCCAATTTACATTTCAAACAGTTATGTTTGCAAATGTATTTCACTGTATCCTTATCAACATTGAAGAATATCTATTTTTGCCAATTTGATAAGCAGAAATGGTATCTCATTTCAATTTGCATTTCTTTATTAGTGAAGTTGAACTTTTTATGTTATTAATCATTTACATTTATTCTCCTGTAAACAGTCTATGGCCTCTGTTGGACCAGTCTTAAATTACTCCCTTGGTCAAATATTTCAACTCAGTCTATCATTGATTTTTCCCCCTTTTTATGAGTCTATGTCTCCAATTTTATAATTGAAGCAGTAGGGAAAAATAAAAGCTCCTTTAAAGAAATTCAGTTTATTGCTAAGTTGTGAAAACATATTCCTGTACTCACTTCAAGGAAGTGCCTTCTCTGATACTGCAGACACAGAGATTCTACCATAAAATTAGAACTGCATACTTTTTCATTGCCATAATATTCGTCTGTTCCAACTTGTAGCAGGGAAAGGCAAATCTGTATTTCATTCCTTGAGGAATGGCTTTTTGCATGGCAGTTTTTAAATTTAAAAAAGAAGAAAGGAGGGCTTCCCTGGTGGCACAGTGGTTGAGAGTCCGCCTGCCGATGCAGGGAACATGGGTTCGTGCCCCGGTATGGGAAGATCCCACATGCCGCGGAGCGGCTGGGCCCATGAGCCATGGCCGCTGAGCCTGTGCGAACGGAGCCTGTGCTCCACAACGGGAGAGGCCACAACAGTGAGAGGCCCGCGTACCGCAAAAAAAAAAATAAAAAATAAAAATAAATTTAAAAAATAGAAGAAAGGAAAGGAAAATAAATAAAGATAAAACTCTCATCCACATTTCTCTAGAGCAGAGTAAAACAGCTGCACAAACCATGGTGATGTCACTAACACTACGGTACATATTTATGAAATGCTGCAGTCATGGAAATAGTTCAAAATACAGTAAGAATTTCATACTGTGAATGCAAAATAGTGCATTTGCAACATGATAAAACTGAGATATTTAAATCTTCCATAAAAAATGCACTGTGAACACTGAACTCAATACTGCCAATACTGCAAGTTAAATCAACGAGAATTTTATTAAGCATTTACTGCTATGTCATAAATATATATATACACACACACACACACACACACATATATATATATATATATATCCCTCCATATATTCCAAGAAATATATGACTTGATCCCTGCCATTGGCTAGCTTAGAATCACACTACCCAAACCCATGATTTTTAAGATTAACTTTTGAGGGCAATGCCATACATTGTCAGTAAGAATGTAATTGGAATAATCTCTTATGGAAAGCAATTTTCAATATATATCAAATCCTTAAAATTACTTACACTTCTAAATTAGTAATTTCACTTCTGAGAATTTATCCAAAAAAGCCCTAAATATAGGAAGAGTTTTATGCACAAATCTGTCCACAGAGGTAACATGTATACAATGAAAGAATGTCACGTTAAATGCAGTCTACAAGTTTGTTCATTCAGAATGATCCCCACTGTGTAAAGTGAAAAGACAAGCATAGAAAAAAAAAAAGCAAAATGTTAACAGAGGTTATTTATGCCTTTTATATATTTTTCCAAATTTCCTATAAGTATTAATTATAATAATAATAATGGGGTGAAGGCTTTGCTTTGAAAATGAATAAATGTATATATTGCCAATGCTGTCCCTGTTTGTTTTGGTTTTGCTCACTTGGGGTGTTGCCCAAAATGGAAAGGGGAGACTTTACTGAGGAACCCTGAGACGCCAGAAGCTTCCTCCCAGTTTGAGCCCTCAGGAAGGGATATATAATGTGCCTTCATTTGGCTCTGTGGCTCCCTCCATTTTATTTAATAATCACTCTGCCCATGTAGATTTTCTGCAAGTGCTGTCTGAAGGAAAGCAGTTAGGGCCTCAAAATCCAGAAAGCGTTCATGGTGGACACTGCTGTTCTGAAGGGACTTATCACAGTGCATCAAGAGTATTCCCCACCCATCCACCCACCCAACCCTGCCTTGGGGCAGGAACCCCTTTCAAGGGGAAATATATATATATATATATATTTATATACACACACACACACACACATATATATATATATACACACACACACACACACAAATATGTATACACACACACACACACACACACACTTCATTCATCTGTATATCCTCTACATCTAGGTTTCCCAACCTCAGTACCATGGGCCAAATAACTCTGTTAGGAGGGGTTGTCCTCCTGTACATTATAAGATGTTTAGCAGCATCCTTGGCTTCAATCCACTAGATGCCAGCTGTGACAACCAAAAATGTCACCAGACACTGACAAATGTCCCTGGGGGTCAAAAATCCCCATCCAGTTGAGAACCACTGCTCTACATCTAACTGGCTCCAGGGATATAGTAGATGCTCAATAAATAGTTGTTGAATTGAACAGAAAGAAGAGAGAAGAAGATTGGGGGAGAGGTTGGCCAGGAAATGAATGGGCAAAGAGCCTGAACCCAATCGTCTGCAGGACAGAGGAGATCTAAATCCAGTCTAGGTCAGTCAGATCACCATTTGGGAGCTCAGTCTCCTCAGCTGTAAATGCAGGGAGTTACACGAGAACCATAACATTCACTTACATTTCGACGACTCTAAGAACTTTGCACAAAGCCTGGAGCATAGTAGATACTCAATAAATATTTAACGATAGCATCTACTGGGCACCTATTGTGTGCCGGACTTTGGGATAAGTCTTTTACATGCATTATGTCATTTAATAGTCACAGCATCTCTCTGAGATAGGAACTAAAATGTTCAGGTCAATTTTACAGATGAGGATCACAAAGCCCAGAGAAGTTATAAAGTAACTGTGTCTGGTGATGAGATTGGAACTGAGATATACCTAACTTTGGAGCCTGCATTCATAACCATCATACATGCCACAGCACACATTACCCCAGTGCAGGCTGGTGGAAGAAAGATCTTAAAATAAATGAGAACTTATTCCTTGGAAATACACATCAAGGAAGTCAGGAATCTCAGTGTTGGCAATGAACAACCTGAGTCATCTTCTTGTCTGATCTTTACTCATGGTTTAGCAGACACTGAACAAAGTGGAGCCTTCACACTTCTCTGCAAATGCCAACTTCTACCAGAGCAGCTTCAGATCACACTGACTATCAGGGTTGGGTGGCTTTTCTTTGTTTCTGGCCATGACATCACACTCTGATGTATGCTAAGTTTGCACCTAATTCCTTGATTCCCTACACACCACATCAATCCATCAATAAGGCTCAACAGACCTACCTCTCAAGTCAGGGGCTTCTTTCCAACTTCACTATCAACATCCTACTCCAGGTCACCGTTACCTCTTGCCCACATTACCAGTATCCCTGTGCTCACTCTCATTCATCTTCTAAACAGAATGACGCCATCAAAATTTACAATCAGTCGTGTCACTCACCTGCTTTATACCCTCCAATGACTTCACCTTGCCCTTAAAATAAAAGCCAAAGTCCCTGCAACAACCTACAAGGCCCCCACTATTTGGCTCTTGCTTCCTCTTATCAACTCAGCCCCTGCCACACAGGACTTACTGCTGCTTCTCAAACATGTGCCGTGCATATTCCTGACTCAGGGCCTTTGCAGTTGGTGCTTCCTATGACTATAAACTGTCCCCTCTGACAGTTTTCCTATGTCTAGTTCCTTCTTGGTAACTCAAGTCTCAGCTAAAATGGCACCGCTACAGTAAGACCTTCCCCAACCTCACAGCAGAAATTCCTATCTCTGCCCCCCAACCATTATTACATCACTCTGTTGTATGTTCATCACAGCATTTCACTCTACATGAAAAGATCTTGTTTATTTATTTGGTTACTTTTTTATGATTCATCTTCTTCATTTGGAATATACGCCCTAAAAGAATGATGCCTGGCACAAAGTATGTGCTCAATAATCGTTTGCTGAATGAATAAAAGTAGACAGAGACCTTATTTTACTCAATGATGTATGCACAGTGACTAGGGCAGTACTGGCCAATAGAAATATAATGTGAACCACATACACAATTTTAAATTTCCTAGTAGTCACATTTTAAAAAGTAAAGAGAAACAGGTTAAATTTATTTCAATAATCATTTTACTTTACCAAATGTATTCAAGATGTCATTTCAACACATAATATAAAAAATTATTAATGAGATATTTCACATTCCTTTCTTCACATCAAGCCTGTGAAATACTGTGTGTATTTTATATTTACAGAACATCTCAATTCAGACTACCACATTTCAAGTGCTTCGTAGCACAGGTGGCTTGTGGCTGCCTTACTGGAGAGCATACCTCTAGAAAAGCGTCTGGGCACATAGAAAATGGTCAATAAGTTGCTGAATGAATGAGTGAACTAAAACCTCTGAGTCAAGAACTTCTGTTAAGCCACTCCTCTACACTCCTCTACACTCCTCTACAGGAGTACTCCTGTACTCCTAGTACAACCTGCTTATGAGGCCCCAGGTAATCCAACTCAACAGGACATCCAGGTGATAACAAAGAAAATGTGCTAATCTTGGCAGTGAGGAACGAGTACTGATCAGCTGGCAACTGACTCATAAACTAGTCCACAAAATGTAAGCACCGTGCTATTTTTGAAGAAGTCAGCAACCCAGCTGGCAGAAAGAAGTAAAGTGCCAAGGAGTCTGGATTAATAAGAAAGCAATGCCTAAACAAGTAATTAAAGCATTTAGAAAGGGATTCTGCTCCACAGTCTATCAGTAGAACTGCAGGTCCCTCTGGAAATTATCCCAGACATACCATATTCTCTCAGCATCTACTGAAGGCCTTTTATGTAGTACTCTGTGGAGAAAACCCAGACCCAAAGGAATAACAGACAAAATAAGGCTGCATATGGCCATGAAATAGCAGCAGGGACCGGGCAGGAATGGCTACACCCAGCCCCTAACACACGGTCCCGTACGTTCGCTGCTGAGAGAAAGTCAGTAGAATCAAGAGCCATGGACCCTAAGAACTGGAAGTGTGAGCCTACCAGAACAAGCCCATGCTTTGTGTTTCAACAAGTAACACAAAAAAGGAAGCCCAGCTTCAGGAGGAAAGACAGAGTGGCTGATATGAAGTCCTCTATACATTGGGAGAAGAAGCCCTTGTGTTTTCAAACTAAGCGTGAGAGTATCAGTTCTCCAAATAGCAGAGTCAGGTCAGCTGGGGAGAGTGGAAGATGTGAGCAGAAGTGGAGATATGATGAAAGCAAAATATATACGAAATAGAAGCCCTTTCAACGGAACCTCACTTAACCAACTCTGGCCAGATTAACCAATATTCCCTATTCCCCCTCTGAAACCCACAGGCAAATGCCAGGGCATACTGAATACCTACAGTCAACAGGCTACTCCCCAGTATTCCTGGACACCTCCACTTCTACCAGTTCTGATAACAAGGCCCAAACTGTCCACAACAAGTGTACCTACTACTACAGGTATGCAATTTGCTTAAATGTATAAAAACAATGAGATAAGACAACTAAAACAGAGTTGTTTGTTTCCATGAAAACTAAACTACACTGAGAGGACACAGTGATTTTTTTTAAGTCACTGTGGAATTAGGGATAGATTTAACAACTGTTAAAGATTGAGAATACTGTAAAAATCTAAAAGGACCCAAACGAGAAAAATGGAGATGGTTTGGTTTACATAAGAAAAATGACTCAGAATTCTGGTTAACAGAACCATACTCAAAGGAAAGGCCCAAGTGCTACACGAAAAGGAAAACTGGGTGTGCAAGAAGAAAATAAAAATTGGCCATCGTCCCATTACCCAGAGTCAAAGACTGTTAACAGTTTTGTGTATATCTTTATAATATAAATTTATCTATCTAAAGTAAATCTATATATATATAAAGTAATGTACATATGTGTATACACACACGTATACACATGCTGGTTTTTTAATTGTTAAACATGCTGCGACATAATGTATTTTTCCTCATTAATAAATCATGAACATCTTCTGATGTCAATAAATATTTATCTACAATACTTTTTTTTTTTTTTTTTTTTGCGGTACGCGGGCCTCTCACTGCTGTGGCCTCTCCCGTTGCCGAGCACAGGCTCCGGACGCGCAGGCTCAGCGGCCATGGCTCACGGGCCCAGCCGCTCCGCGGCATGTGGGATCTTCCTGGACCGGGGCACGAACCCGTGTCCCCTGCATCGGCAGGCGGACTCTCAACCACTGCGCCACCAGGGAAGCCCTACGATACCTTTTTAATAGCCTTGTAGCATTCCATTTTATGGACATACATAATTGATTCAGTAAATCCCCTTCTGTTGGGCTTTTAGGTTGACTCCCATTTGTATCTGTTATCAGCAATGCTGCCACCATGGTACACAGCCTCCACAATTTCCTTAGGACATATTCTGATGGTTGTAATTTACACCAGAGAGGAGCTACCAGCTCTGCTCTTTCTGGTTCTTAAAAGGGCCATTGAGGCTGCAAGATGGATGTTGGGATGGAGCATGGCAAACTCTGCTAGTCCCGTGCTAAGGGCAGAGGCAGATCTGTAACTTTTTCTCTAATTATACACAAAATAGAACATGAGCCCTATTATCCAAGTACTCTGAGTTCTTGAAATAGATCTTTCTTAGGTATGCATCTATGAAATATTTAATACAATCTCAGCAAACTCAGTACCATCCCTATTCTGATCACTTAATACTTCTTGAATTCCCTCCCACTGGGTGTTAATGGCATTTCCATTGTATGAGTGTTTTGTGGCTTTGTCCTCAAGAAACACGTGTAATTTAAGCAGACATTTGTCATTTTCTTGGCTACACAGCATCTCAGCCCCTTTCCTTTGCCCCATGAGTCCCTCATCTGGCCTCTCCAGACACTCACTATGCCAGCTCTCCAAACAGCTAAGGTGTGGCAGCACCTAGGCATGACCAGGAAGATGTGCTTGCCTGGATCTGCACCTGTTGCCAGCAGAGAATTCTTTCTTGTTGGCAGCCAGCGGTGGTCTTGACAGATGATTCTGTAGCATGAC
Source organism: Orcinus orca (assembly GCF_937001465.1). Classification (NCBI taxonomy): domain Eukaryota; kingdom Metazoa; phylum Chordata; class Mammalia; order Artiodactyla; family Delphinidae; genus Orcinus; species Orcinus orca. Next base: position 36,390,212 of record NC_064571.1, read on the forward strand.
TCATACTGTGATTCTGAACACAGAACCTCCCTGCTCTCCTGCTCATTTCCTGAGCCTCATGGCAACTCTGTTAGCTACAAATAGTCTTCCAATGAATTTCTTGTTGCAAGAGTCCATCTTTGCAGTTTGCAACTTAGAAGCCTGACTGAAATGCCTAAAATGATAGACAATTTGTGCCATAACTGTGCAATACAAAGGCCTCAGAACAAGGTGGCCCATTCCCAAACTCATGATTCTCAATATCTTGGTATTTTGTATGACTGATGAGAGAAAACCAAGGTGAGAGTTTAACCTACTAGCAACATAGTTAATCAAAGTGTATTTTCTCTTAGTGCACTAATCATCATATTTAGTAAATACAAAAGAGTTATTTCCTCTCTGTGACAGTCTGGTCTTCAGTAGACACACTAGTAAAGGAAATCTCTGATGCTCATTGTGTGAACCGACCTACATATCATACATTAAAGGAACTTGAGAGATCATCTAGTCCAGGGGTCAGCAAACGTTTTCTGTAAAGAGCCAGGTAGTAAATATTATAGATTTTGTGGGCCACAAACTCTCTCTGTCATGTATTCTTCTTTTCTAAAAAACAATCCTTTAAAAACATAAAAATCGCTGGAGGCCTCACATTTCCTCACTTCAAAACTTATTTACAGAGCTACAGTAATCAAAAAAATATGATACTAACTGGACAGCCATATGTAAAACAACAAGATTAGAATACTTCCTCAGACCATATACAAAAATAAACTCAAAATGGACTAAAGACCTAAATGTAAGACCCCAAACCATAAAACTCCTAGAAAAGAACACAGAGAGAACAGTCTTTGACATAAATCGTAGCAATATTTTTTTGGATCTGTCTCCTAAGGCAAAAGAAAGATAAAAGTAAACAAATAGGACCTAACTAAACTTAAAAGCTTTTGCACAGCAAAGGAAACCATCAACAAAGCGAAAAGACAACCTACAGAATGGGAGAAAATATCTGCAAATGAATGACCAACAAGGGGTTAATATCCAAAAATATATAAATAGTCATACAACTCAATATCGAAAATAATGCAAAACTCAATCGAAAAATGGAAAGAAGACCTAAACAGACATTTTTCCAAAGAAGACATATAGATGGCTAACAAGTATGTGAAAATACACTCAGCATCACTAATTATTAGAGAAATGCAAATCAAAACTACAATGAGGTGTCACCTCACACCTGTCAAAAGTCTACAAGTAACAAATGCTGGCAAGGATGTGAAGAAAAGTGAACCCCTGTACACTGCTGGTGGGAATGTAAATTGGCGCAGCTACTATGGAAAACAGTATGGAGGTTCCTCAAAAAACTAAAAATAGGATTACCATATGATCCAGCAATTCCACTCCTGGGTATATATTCGGAATAAATGAAAACACTAATTTGAAAAGATATATGCACCCACAGCAGCACTATTTACAACAACCAAGATATGGAAACAACCCAAATGTCCATCAACAAATGAATGGATTATAAATATATATGTGTGTGTATATATATATATATTTATTTATATACACATATATACAATGGAATATTACTCAGCCATTAAAAAATGAAATTCTGCCATTTGCAGCAAAATGGATGGACCGACAGAATATTATGCTTAGTGAAATAAGTCAGAGAGAGAAAGACAAATACTGTATGATATCGCTTATATGTGGAATCTAAAAAATCCAAATTCATAGAAACAGAGCCTAAAATGGCAGTTACCAGGTATTGGCCCTTGGGGGAAATGGGGAGATACTGGTCAAAGGGTACAAACTTCCAGGTAAAAGATGAATAAGTTCTGGTGATCTAATGTACAGCATGGTGATTACAGTTAATATGTTGTATTATACACTTGAAAATTGCTAGAAGAGTAGATCTTAAATGTTCTCATCACAAAAAAGAAATGGTAATTATGTGACATGATGCAGGTGTTATCTAATGCTATGGTGATAACCATATTGCAGTATTTAAGTATATCAAATCAACATGTTGTACATCTTAAACTTATACAATATTATACATCAATTATATCTCAATAAAGTTTGAAACAATTATAAAAAAGAAAACAAGTTCTCAAAGAGATATTTGCACACCCATGTTCCTAGCAGTATTGACAATAGTCAAAAGGTAGAAGCAACCCAAGTTTCCACCAACAGATAAATGGATAAACAAAATATGGTAAATATATATAATGGATTATTTTTCAGCCTTAAAAAGAAAGGAAATTCTGACACACACTGTAAGATGAAGCTTAAAGACATCATGCTAAGTGAAATAAGCCAGTGACAAAAAGAAAAATTCTGTATGATTCCACTTATATGAGATACCCAGAGTAGTCAAATTCATAGACAAAGAAAGTAGAAAGGGGGTTGCCAAGGGCTGGTCAGAGAGAGACTGGGCAGTTTCACTGAAAAGAGTTCAGGACGTGAGTGGTGGTAATGGTTGCACAAAAATGTGGATGTACTTATGCCACTGAACTGTACACTTAAAAATGGTTAAAACAGTAAATTTTATGTTACGTGTGTTTTACCACAATGAAAAATTAGACAGATAAATAGATACACACATACACACATACATACATATACATATATAACTCTTGGTTCACAGACCGAACAAAAACAGTCCTCAGACCTGATTTAGCCTATGGGCTACCATTAGCTGACACCTGATCTAGTCCAATGATCTCCAAACAGTGTTCCAAGGCACCCTGGAAAGAAGCTGTACCCCTGGAGGTCTGTAGAAAGGGCTCCAGGTTCCCCACCCTTGCTTCCATCAGGGCAGCTCCTCTCTTACCTGGAGTTCTACAGGCTTGACTTGAAGAAAGCTCTCTACTGCTTGAAGGTTTAGAAAACCACTGCCTAATCCACCTTCCTTGTGTTATAGAAGATAAAACAAAGGACAGAGGTGGCAAGTAAGGTGTCCAGCAGAGTCAGGAACAGAACCTAAGTCCTCAGACTGTGAGCTCAGGGCCCATCCATGACACCACCCACCTCCCCCTGAGGAAGGCCACTCCCCACTAACACAGTGGACTCTGGCTTCCACTCAGCTGATCCCCTCAGACAGAAACTTAGATCCCAAAAAATTTAAGAGACTTATCCAGCACTTCTATGTGCCCAGAAAGTAAGAGAAAAGTCCAAGTCAGGATCCTGCTCTGGGGTAGGCAGAATAATAGCCCGCCAAAGATCTTCTCCTAGTCCCCGAAACCTATAAGTATGTTACATTACATGACAAAAGACACTTTCCAGATGTTATTAATGTTAAAGACCTTGACACAGAGAGGTTATCCTGGAGTTTACAGACGGGCCCAGTGTAATCAGGTGGATTCACAATCCTCAGAAACAAAGAAATATTCCCAGCTACAGTAAGTCAGAGGGCAGTGTGACGACTGAAGAGTGTCAGAGGTGGAACGCAGCTGGCTTTGAAGACGGAGGCAGGGGGCCGCAAACCAAGAGACGTGGACAGTCTCTAGAAGTCAGAACAGCAAGGAGACAGCTTCTCCCTTAGAGCCTCCAGAAAGAACCACAGCCTCACCACACCTTAATTTCAGCCCCGGGAGACCCATGTCAAACTGCTAACTTACAGCACTGTAACATAATAAATCTGTGCTGTTTTAAGCCACAAAGCGTGTGGTAGTTTCTTAGGACAGCCACAGGAAACTAATACGCGCTCTCAAATACACATGGGACAGCTTACTTACCCTGCAGTTTGTGGCTGTGAGGAGCATCTGCTCACCTGGCCCTTCCATCTTCTCCACTAATGAGCACAGTGGCCTCCTGAATACCCAGCCCTGCACCGAAGACCTGGAAATCAAACATGAGCCAAGCTGGAGATTTCCCAGGGCAAAAGGTAGTAACAGAATTTAAAAATTCAAACTACCTCTGTAAATAACAACTCATTGAGCTTGACGAGTATTTCAAAGGCTGAAAGAAAAAACCCCATCAATTCAGGATTTCTGTCCCCACATTCTGGACACTTGATTGACAAAGTCAAAGTCACAGTCATAATAATGACAAAAACATGGTCTGAAGGAGAAAGGAGGGATAAATTAGGAGTTTGGGATTAACAGACACACACTACGATATATAAAACGGACAAACTACAAGCACAGGGAACTATATTCAATATCTTGTAATACCTTATAATGGAAAAGAATCGGAAAAAGAACAGATATACAACGTATAACTGAATCACTTTGCTGTACACCTGAAACTAACGAAACATAGTAAATCAACTATACTTCAATTTTTTTAAAAAATGGTCTGGTCTATGTATGCAGAAAGTGTGTGAGTGTGTATGAGAGAGAGAGAGAGAGAGAGAGAGAGAGAGAGAGAGAGAGTGTGTGTGTGTGTGTGTGTGTGTGTGTGTGTGTGTGTGTGTGTGTGTGTGTTAGGCAGACACAGGATAGAGGGATCAGTTCAGCCAGTTCTTTTACTACACTGACTTGGTACTTCTCTCCAGATCAGAGGTCAACAAACTACCACCTTCAGGCCAAATTTGGCCCACTGCCTGGTTCTGTAAATAAAGTTTTATTGGAATATGGGCCCATTCATTCATTTATGTATTATATGGCTGCTCCCCATTACAAAGGCAGAGTTGAGTACTTGTGACAGACATCATAAGGCCCAAAAAGCCAAAAATATTTATTATTTGGCTCTTTATAGAAAAAGCCTTCTGACCCCTGAAGATTGGCTGGATCAGCTTTAAGTAAACTAGAGAAAAAGGATCTCTGAGGAAGAAGAGTTCACAAGCTCACAAGAGCCTCCATCCGCCCTGTGCCGCCATGATATGAGGGGCTGTGTTTGTCTTTCTTCCCACAGCTGGTTTTGTGACTCACATCTGCTGACCCTGTTCAGCAAGGCTGAGAAACGCAACCACACACCCCAAGGAAATCCAGCTGTGGCAATCCAGCTACATTTTCCTTTGACTCAGCCGCCCCAGCATGCAAGCAGCCTCATTTGATCCATTTCTTCTAATCCATAAGTCCCCAACCCTTTCTGCCATATTTTTTTAAATATTACACTAATGTATTTTTCATTACCCATAAATCATGTTGCCCCACAGCTCTCCACCCACAGAATCAATGGCCTTTGTTGTTTCAGGGTAAGAGGAGGCAAAACCTTGAACCAAGAAATCCTGTTTTGTTTTGTTTTTTTGCTGTGTTTTATGTAAGATTTCTCAAGCTAAAGAAAAACTACTATCTGAGAAATCACTTTTGCTGAAAGAGAAAAATGTATTATTTGTATTCAAAATCATCTTTGTACATATTAAGAACAAAGCTCAGGGGACTAAGCATAGAGTTTTTGCATGAGCCACAGAATAGAGAGCACATAGGGCAGGATGTAAGGCAATTCCTGCCAGACAGAAGGAGCAGGAGGTAGACTTTCCACACATCTCATCACCTACCACGGGCTGGCCCTGGAAGACGGGGGAGAGTGAGGTGGCAAAAATCCAGATGGAGAGATAAGCAAATCCAAAAATATTTAGGCCAATGATTTAATCAATCATACCTACATAATGAATCTTCCATAAGAATCCTAAATGATGGGCTTCAGAGTTTCCAGATCGGTGAACACACAGAGGTGCTGGGAGGGTGGTGCACCCGGAGAGGGCATGGAAGCTCCACACCCTTTCCCACATACCTTGCCTGTGCACCTCTTCCATCTAGCTGTTCATCTGTATCCTTTACTATATCCTTTATAATAATCTGGTAAATGCAAAATAAAACTTAGGGTGGTGCTTTAATTTCTCCCTCCTTCCACTGCTCCCCCAACATGTACATGCACATACATACACACACACGAACACACACACACACTTGGTCCATGCAGTTCAGGAGCGGCAGAATATCATCAGCTGAGGGAAATGCCCAAGTAGATGGGCCGGAGTTAATGTTCTCGTTTCCCCACTACACCTGCCATGGGGATGTCTTCAAGTTCCCCATGAGCCTAGTGGTGGACATGGAAGAAGGTAGCTAAGAATTAAGAGAGTGTTTCCTGAAGGTTGCCTGACATGTGGCCAGAGAATCCCTAAAGCAGAAGCTGAAAAGTAGGTCACCTAAAGCCAGCTCTGATAGGAGTTCCTGGCTAAGCCTCGAAGGGTCTATAGCAGCGAGAGGCAAAGTGGAGGATACTAAACCTAGGGGGTACTACCATGCACTGCTTGGGCCCAGCCAGACCATCATGAGACACACCAACCAAAGACACCTACCACTGACAAACTACTACTAAGCTGAAACTAACTCCCAAAGAGAGATAAGATCAGCAACCTTGAAGGGAGGTCAACAGAAACCAGCAGAAAAGGACAACAAGTGTACAGCAAACACATCCTGCCCCTACCCTCAATGTTGACAATGTTATATAAGCCTTTTCCTGTGCCCAGATATCACTCAAGGTAAAGGAGAAGAGGGACTGAGAGAAGGAGAAAGCCTGAAAGAAAATGCTGAAGCCCACAGAATCTGAGCTTACCTGGAAAATACTGTTTCAAAGTAGAAGAACCCAGTTTTACTTAAGTGGGCAAATTTAACTTCTTTTTGGTGAGTCTGTACAAATAGGGGCTTTGAACAAGATTATCAATTACAAACAACAGTCTCCATGGTTACAGATGTTAACTAGACTTATTATGGTGATCATTTCACAATATAAACAAATACTGAATTGCTATGTTATACACTTGAAGCTAATGTTATATGTCAATTAAATATACTGCAATAAAAAATAAACAGTCTCCATATTTTGAACACTATTTGAGCATGGTGGGTAGGTTTCCAGATACCCCACCCTCACCTCTTACCCAATCCTCTGCCTCACACACATGCTTCACTCCACTTTAACACCAGGAAGGAAGGATATCGCCCCACCCCTGCCAGGCAGAGAAGAGGAAGGGAATGCTGATGTATTAACACACAAGAGAAGAGCATGCCATCCTCAGCCCAGTGCTTGCCTCTGACTGCCCTGGAAGGAGGGAAGGGAGTCAAAGGCTCTGGACAACATTCCTGCCTACAGAGCCAGCAGCAAAGCAATGGGGGGGTGGGAGGTCCTGTTTCCTCTCAATGAGGCTCACTGCTCACGTGAGTTTTCCAAGCCCAGTGGCCACTTCTATGGGTTCCATGATTCCAGATGAAATCAGCACTCCCCTTCTCCACAGGGCCCACTCTTAGGCCTCGCCATATAACCACATCATGTCAGTGCCCCCTCAGAAGCCACTGACTGCAGCATTAGGCCCCTCCCTAAGAAGACACACAGAGCAGGGTGCAGGACGGAGGTGTGTGGCTGCATAGCTACAGTACTTCCCCCAAAACTGGAATTAATTATCGCTACTTGCTCCTCTATCCCTCTTAGATCTGCAAAGCATGGGTCACAGTGACTTTGTTTTTATTGGCCCACCACATATTGAAACCATTCCCGCATATTGATACTGAATATCTTAGCCAAAATCTTGTGAAAATCACTTACTGTGCAGCACAACAGAATGACTTTCTGAAGTTAAACGTCCTGGGACATTTTATCTTTTCAAGTACATACCAAAAGCAATTAAGTTCAAACTATGGAACACGGTCTTCGCCAGTTTCCATTCTTGACACATATGCGTCTGTGTTTCTAAGTTCAAAGACATCTTATAGGATCAAATCTCTAGCTTTAATTTTCTCTCTGCCAGTGAAAACCAGTCCTGCATCCTTCCTTAAATCATCTGCAAGAAAGGCCGTGGCATAAGGCCTCTACCCCAGACACCCCTGACGTGTCCCAAAAGGGTGGAACAGGGACCCACTGCTGTCCTCCCCTCTCCTGCAGCCCATAGCAGGTAGCACAACTGGTTGGAAAGTAAAAAAAATTCACTCAGAGGGCTCTAAGCAGAAAAGAGGTATAGCAGCCCTCTGCCGAAGAACCAGTCTGTCTGAGCTTTTACTGCACTGACCCAAATCACATGGTGGTTCTACCATTCATGGCAGCCTCATTCTTCCTGCTCCTTTTCCTCATACCTGTTCTACGTCTTCATACTCAGTCACCCTGATTCCAGAGAACTCTCCCATTACTCTCATGTCCCCACTTCCTGGATTCTTGGGGCCTGACACCATGCCTTCATTTTCTCCTTACTACTCTGGGGGCCACACTTCCTCTCTTCCTCCTTCTTCCCCCTCCAACCTGAAGGCACGCCTTCACCAATGGGTTCAGCACAGGTAGCTGCCGAGTGATACGTCCTGAATGTTCTGGAAAACTCCAGAAAACCTGTTCCAATTCTGCACTCCACCCCTCACCCCAAGATTATCTTTCAACACTGGTTTTCAAATTATAGTCAATCCTCATTAACAGATTCTATATCTGCAAACTCACCTACTCACTAAAATTTATTTGTAACCCTCAAATCAATACGCACAGGCACCTCTGTGGTCATTCACAGACACATGCAGAACAACAAAAAAATCCAACACACACATCCCAGCTGAGTTGAATACGATGACACTTTGCCTCCTTTTTTCAGCTCTCACACTGCAAACAACTGGTTTTTGTAATTTCTTTAAGTGCCACTTTCTTATATGATTTTTCATTTTTCTTGGTGATTTTGCTGTTGAAAATGGCCAAGCATAGTGCCAAAGTGCTGTCTAGTGTTCCTGAGCACAAGAAGGCTGTGATGTGCCCTATGGAGAAAATACGTAAGTTGAAAAGCTTCATTCGGGCATCAGTTATGGTGCTGTTGGCCATAAGTCCAATGTTAATGAAGCAACAATATGTATTAAACAAGGGGTCTTCAAACAGAAACACACATACAACAAGGTTATGTCTTAATCAGTTGGGACAGAGGTTCACAGGAACCTAACCCTGTATTTCCCTCAAGAGCAACGATTCAGGATTTGCTAACGCAGTGTTCACAGTGACTTTATAAAACATAATTACCACAAATAGCAAGAGTAGACTGTAGTCTAGGTGATCATTTTGTAATGTACAGAAATATTGAATCACTATGTTGTGCACCAGGAACTAACATAGTGTTGTGGGTCAATGACACTTCAAAAACAAACAAACAAACAAACTCATAGGAAAAAAGATCAGATTTGTGGTACCAAGAGGCAGGGGGGAGGGGGAGGGGGACTGGATGAAAGTGGTGAAAAGGCAGAAATGTCCAGTTGTAAGTAAGTACTAGGGATGTAATGTACAACATGATTAATATATTAACACTGCTATATGTTATATATGAAAGTTGTCGAGAGTAAATCCTGAGTTCTCGTCACAAGAATAAAATATTTTTTCCTTTTAAATTTTTATTTATATGAGATGATGGATGTTCACTAAGCTTACTGTGGTAATCATGATGTATGTAAGTCAAATCATTATGCTGTACACCTTAAACTTGATACAAGACCAATCACAAGTACTGAAATTGACACTGTGATTAAAAATTTTCCAAGAAACAAAAGCCCAGGACCACATGGCTTCACAGGCAAACTCTATGAAACATTTAGAGAAGAGCTAACACCTATCCTTCTCAAACTCTTCCAAAATATACTAGAGGGAGGAACACACCCAAACTCATTCTACAGGGCCACCATCACCCTGATACTAAAACCAAACATGCCACAAAAAAAGAAAACTACAGGCCAATATCACTGATGAACATAGACCCAAAAATTCCAAACAAAATACTAGCAAACAGAAGCAAACTGCACATTAAAAGGATCATATACCATGATCAGGTGGGGTTTATCCCAGGAATGCAAGGATTCTTCAATATATGCAAATCAATCAATGTGAAACACCATATTAACAAATTGAAGGAGAAAAACCATATGATCATCTCAATTGATGCAGAGAAAGTTTTTGACAAAATTCAACACCCATTTATGATAAAAACCCTCCAGAAAGTAGGCACACAGGGAACTTACCTCAACACAATAAAGACCATACATGACAAACCCACACCCAACATTGTTCTCAATGGTGAAAACCTGAAACCATTTCCACTAAGATTAGGAACAAGACAAGGTTGCCCACTCTCACCACTATCATTCCACATAGTTTTGGAAGTTTTAGCCACAGCAATCAGAGAAGAAAAAGAAATAAAAGGAATCCACATCGGAAAAGAAGAAGTAAAGCTGTCACTGTTTGCAGATGACATGATACTATACAGAGAGAATCCTAAAGATGCTACCAGAAAACTACTAGACCTAATCAATGAATCTGGTAAAGTAGCAGGATACAAAATTAAGCACAGAAATCTCTGGCATTCCTATACATTACTGAATATCTGAAATAGAAATTAAGGAAACACTCCTATTTACCATTGAAACAAAAAAATTAAATACTTAGGAATAAACCTACCTAAGGAGACAAAAGACCTGTATGCAGAAATCTATAAGACACTGATGAAAAAAAATAAAGATGATACAAACAGATGGAGAGATATACCATGTTCTTGGACTGGAAGAATCAACACTGTGAAAATGACTATACTACCCAAAGCAATCTACAGATTCAATGCAATCCCTATCAAACTACCAATGGCATTTTTCACAGAACTAGAACAAAAAATTTCACAATTTGTATGGAAACACAAAAGACCCCGACTAACCAAATCAATCTTGAGAAAGAAAAACAGAGTTGCAGGAATCAGGCTCCCTGACTTCGGACTATACTACAAAGCTACCGTAATCACGACAGTATGGTACTGGCACAAAAACAGAAATATAGATCAATGGAACAGGATACAAAGCCCAGACATAAATCCACGCACATATGTTCACCTTACCTTTGATAAAGGAGACAAGAATATACAATGAAGAAGAGACAGCCTCTTCCATAAGTGGTGCTGGGAAAACTGCACAGCTACGTGTAAAAGAATGAATTTAGAACACTCCCTAACACCATACACAAAAATAAACTCAAAATGGATTAAAGACCTAAATGTAAGGCCAGACGCTATAAAACTCTTAGAGGAAAACATAGGCAGAATACTCTATGACACAGATCACAGCAAGATCCTTTTTGACCCACCTCCTAGAGAAATGGAAATAAAAACAAAAATAAACAAATGGAACCTAATCAAACTTATAAGCTTTTGCACAGCAAAGGAAACCATAAACAAGACAAAAAGACAACCCTCAGAATGGGAGAAAATATTCGCAAACGAAGCAACTGACAAAGGATTAATCTCCAAAATCTACAAGCAGCTCATGAAGCTCATATCAAAAAAACAAACAACCCAATCCAAAAATGCGCAGAACACCTAAACAGACACTTCTCCAAAGAAGATATACAGATTGCCAAAAAACACATGAAAGAATGCTCAACGTCACTAATTATTAGAGAAATGCAAATCAAGAGTACAATGAGGTATCACCTCACACTGGTCAGAATGGCCATTATCAAAATTTCTACAAACAATAAACGCTGTGAAGAGGGTGTGGAGAAAAGGGAACCCTCTTGCACTGTTGGTGGCAATGTGAATTGATACAGCCACTATGGAGAACAGTATGGAGGCTCCTCAAAAAACTAAAGACAGAACTACCATACAACACAGCAATACCACTACTGGGCATATACCCTAAGAAAACCATAATTCAAAAAGAGTCATGTACCACAATGTTCACTGCAGCTCTATTTACAATAGGCAGAACACGGAAGCAACCTGTCAATCGACAGATGAATGGATAAAGATGATGTGGCACATATACACAATGGCCATAAGAAGTAACAAAAACCGAGTTATTTGTAGTGAGGTGGATGGACCTAGAGTCTGTCATAGAGAGTGAAGTCAGAAAGAGAAAAACAAATACGATATGCTATCACATATATATGGAATCTAAAAGTTTTTTAAAAAATGGTTCTGACGAACCTAAGTGCAGAACAGGAATAAAGACACAGACGTAGAGAGTGGACTTGAGGACACAGGGAGGGGGAAGGGTAAGCTGGGACAAAGTGAGAGAGTAGCATGGACATCTATATACTACCAAATGTAAAATAGATTGCTAGTGGGAAGCAGTTGCATTGCACAGGGAGATTAGCTTGGTGCTTTGCAACCACCTAGAGGCGTGGGATAGGGAGGCTGGGAGGGAGACGCAAGAAGGAGGGGATATGAGTACATATATATACATATAGCTGATTCAGTTTGTTATACAGCAGAAACTAACACAACATTGTAAAGCAATTTTATTCCAATGAAGATGTTTAAGAAAACAAGGACCTACTGTATAGCACAGGGAACTCTACTGAAATTCTGTAATAACCTATCTGGGAAAAGAATCTGAAAAAAGAAAAAATATGGGATTGTTTCCTTACTTTCTGATATTTCATTGTTAGTGTATAGGAATGCCAGAGATTTTTTTTTTTTTTTTTTTTTTTTTTTTGCGGTACGCGGGCCTCTCACTGTTGTGGCCTGTCCCGTTGTGGAGCACAGGCTCCGGACGTGCAGGCTCAGCGGCCATGGCTCACAGGCCTAGCCGCTCCACGGCATGTGGGATCTTCCCAGACCGGGGCACGAACCCGTGTCCCCTGCATCGGCAGGCGGACTCTCAACCATTACACCACCAGGGAAGCCCTGCCAGATATTTTTGTGCATTAATTTTGTATCCTGCAACCTTACCAAATTCATTGATTAGTTCTAGTAGTTTTCTGGTGGCATCTTTAGGGTTTTCTAGCTGCAAACAGTGACAGTTTTACTTCTTTTCCAATTTGGGATTCCTTTTATTTCTTTTTCTTCTCTGATTGCCATGGCTAGGACTTCCAAAACTATGTTGAGTAAGAGTGGTGATAGCGTACATCCTTGTCTTGTGCCTAATCTTGGTAGAAATGCTTTCAGTTTTTCACCACTGAGTATGGTGTTTGCTGTGGGTTTGTCATATATGGCCTTGATTATGTTGAGGTAGGTTCCCTCTATGCCCATTTTCTGCAGGGTTTTTACCATAAATGGTGTTGAATTTTGTCAAAAGCTTTTCTGGCATCTATTGAGATGATCATATGGTTTTTATTCCTTAATTTGTTGATATGGTGTATCACACTGATAGATTTGCATATACTGAAGAATCTCTGCATTCCTCAGATAAATCCCACTTGATCATGGTGTGTGATCCTTTTAAAGTGTTGTTGGATTTTGTTTGCCAGTATTTTGTTCAGGATTTTTGCATCTATGTTGATTAGTGACATTGGCCTGTAATTTTCATTTTTTGTGATATCTTTTTCTGGGTTTGATATCAGGGTGATGGTGGCATCGTAGAACAAATTTGGGAGTGTTCCTCCCTCTGCAATTTTTTGGAAGAGTGTGAGAAGGATAGGTGTTAGCTCTTCTCTAAATGTTTGAGAGAATTCGCCTGTGAAGCCATCTGGTGCTGGACTTTTGGTTGTTGGTAGGTTTTTAATTACAGTTTCAATTTCATTACTTGTGACAGGTCTGTTTATATTTTCTAATTCTTCCTGGTTCAGTCTTGGAAAATTGTACCTTTCCAAGAATTTGTCCATTTTTCGTCGTTGTCCATTTTATCGGCATAGTTGTTTGCAGTAGTCCCTTATAATCCTTTGTATTTCTGTGGTGTCAGTTGTGCTTTCTCCTTTTTCATTTCTAATTGTATTGATGTGCGCCCTCTCCCTTTTTTTCTTGATGAATCTGGCTAAAGGTTTGTCACTTTGCTTATCTTCTCAAAGAACCAACTTTTAGTTTTAGTGATCTTTGTTATTATTTTCTTTGTTTTTATTTCATTTATTTCTGCTCTGATATTTATGATTTCTTTCCTTCTACTGACTTTGGGTTTTCTTTGTTCTTCTTTCTCTAGTTGTTTAGGGTGTAAGGTTAGATTTTTTAAGTGAGATTTTTGTTTCTTGAGGTGAGACTGAATTGCTATAATCTTCCCTTTAGAATTGCTTTTGCTGTGTCCCATAGGTTTTGGGTCATCATGTTTTCATTGTCATTTGTTTCTGTGTATTTATTTCTTCTTTGATTTCTTCAGTGATTTCTTGGTTATTTAGTAGTGCACTGTTTAGCCTGCATGTATTTGTGTTTTTAACAGTTTTTTTTCCTGTAATTGATTTCCAATCTCATAGCGTTGTGGTCAGAAAAGATGCTTGATACGACTTCAATTTTCTTAAATTTTCTTAGGCTTGATTTGTGACCCAAGATGTGATCTATCATGCAGAATGTTCGGTGTGCACTTGAAAAGAAAGTGTATTCTGCCACTTTCAGGTAGAATGTCTTATAAGTATCAATTAAATCTGTCTGGTCTATTGTGTCATTTAAACCTTGTTTTTCCTTGTTTATTTTCAGTTTGGATGACCTGTCCATTGGTGTAAGTGGTGTGTTAAAGTCCCCTACTATTATTGTGTTACTGTTGATTTCCCCTTTTGTTTGTTAGCATTTGCCTTATGTATTGAGGTGTTCCTATGCTGGGTGCATATATATTTATAATTGTTATATCTTCTTCTTGGATTGATCGCTTGATCATTATGTAGTGTCCTTCTTTGTCTCTTGTAATAGTCTTTTTTTAAGTCTATTTTATCTGATATGAGTATTACTACTCCAGCTTTCTTTTGATTTCCATTTGCATGGAATATCTTTTTCCATCCCCTCACTTTCAGTCTGTATGTGCCCCTAGGTCTGAAGTGTGTCTCTCATAGACAGCAAATATACGGGTCTTGTTTTTGTATCCATTCAGCCAGTCTATGTCTTTTGGTTGGGGCATTTAATCCATTTACATTCAAGGTTATTATCAATATGTATGCTCCTATTACCATTTTCTTAATTGTTTTGGTTTTGTTTTCTTGGGTCTTTTACCCCCCTTGTGTTTCCCACCTAGAGAAGTTCCTTTAGCATTTGCTGTAAAGCTAGTTTGGTGGTGCTGAATTCTCTTAGCTTTTGCTTGTCTGAAAAGCTTCTGATTTCTCCATCAAATCTGAATGAGATGCTTGCTGGGTAGAGTAATCTTGGTTGTAGGTTTTTCTCTTTCATCACTTTAAGTATATCCTGCCACAGTCCCTTCTGGCCTGCAGAGTTTCTGCTGAAAAATCAGCTGATAACCTTATGGGAATTCCTTTGTATGTTTTTTGCTTTTCCCTTTCTGCTTTTAATATTTTTTAATACTTTCTCTTTGAATTTGATTTTTGTTAGTTTTATTACTATGTGTCTTGGTTGTTTCTCCTAGGGTTTATCCTGTATGGGACTCTCTGTGCTTCCTGAACTTGGGTGACTATTTCCTTTCCCATGTTAGGGAAGTTTCCCACTATAATCTCTTCAAATATTTTCTGAAATCCTTTTTTTCTTCTTCTTCTGGGACCCCCCATAATTCAAATGTTGGTGCGTTTAGTGCTGTCCCAGAGGTCTCTGAGATTCTCTTCAATTCTTTTCATTCTTTTTTCTTTATGCTGCTCCTCGGCAGTTATTTCCACCATTCTGTCTTCCAGCTCACTTATTCCTTCTTCTGCCTCAGTTATTCTGTTATTGATTCCTTCTAGTGTATTTTTCACATCAGTTATTGTGTTGTTCATCTCTGTTTGTTTGTTCTTTAGTTCTTCTATATCTTTGTTAAACACTTCTTGTGTTTTCTCAATTCGTGCCTCCATTCTATTTCTGAGATTCTGGATCATCTTTACTATCATTACTCTGAATTCTTTTTCAGGTAGGTTGCCTATTTACTCTTCATTTATTTGGTCTTGTAGGTTTTTATCTTGCTGCTTCATCTGTGACATTTTTTTCATCTCATTTTTCTTTTTTTTCTGATGAGTGTGACTGTGTTCCTGTCTTACTGGTTGTTTGGCCTGAGGCTTCCAGCACTGGAGTTTGTAGGCTGTTGGGTAGAGCTGTGTCTTGGTGCCAAGATGAGGACCTCCTGGAGACCTCACTCCACCGAATATTCCCTGGAATCTGAGGTTCTCTGTTAGTCCAGTGGTTCGGACTCAGAGCTCCCACAACAGGAGCTCTGGCCCGACCCCTGGCTCATGAACCAAGATCCCACAAGCCATGTGGGGCAGCAAAAAAAAAAAAGACAAAAGACAAGAAGGAGCAGAACAATAACAGAGTAAAAAAATAAAGTAAGATTAGAAAATTACCAGATATGTTAGAAAGAGTAAAAAATAAACATATAGATGAAACAACAACCGGAAGGTAAAACGGAACCACAATAGTCCAAACAGGCTTTTAAATCTCAGCTCTTCCAGCAAACACTTGAATAAGGATGTACCTTAGCCCATTCAAGCCACTACAACAGAATACCACAGACTGGGTGGTTTATAAACAGAAATTTATTTCTCACATTTCTGGAGGCTGGAAGTTGAGATCAGAGTGCCAACATGGTCAGGTTCTGGTGAGAGCTTGCTTCCTGGTTCACAGACAGCTGTCTTTTCACTGTGCCCTCACATGGCAGAAGAAAAAACGGCAAGAGAGCTCTCTGGGGTGTCTTTTGTAAGAGCACTAATCTCATTCACGAGGGCTCCACTCTCATGACCCGATCACCTCCCAAAAGCCCCATCTCCTAATACCATCACAAACACTGAGGGGTTAGGATTTCAACATATGAACTTTGAGAAGACAAACACTCAGCCCATAACAGTACTATAAAATCACCACTGTGTGACCCCTAGGAATTAAAACAACCATGAATTGAGCGTCATCGGCTGCTACATCACAAAGAGAAAGAGAACCTCATAATGGAAGAGTACAAGACCATTTATGAAGTATTCTTACCAAAAAAAAATCATATCTGAATGGAACCAAACCTCTGAATCTAACTCCTATTATAGGAAATACAGAGAAACATGTCAAACCACATCATGGAGATGCATCTAGCAAGATCCAGACTATGGGAGACTCCACAGATCAAATAACTTGATTTCTTCAAGAGATCAATCAGAAAAAGGAAAATTGAGATGGAGGGAGAACTAAGATTTAAACAAGAATTAAAACATAACCAATTGCAATGTTTGGACCTGAATCTTTATTTGAATCTTCATTCAAATAAATTGTAAAAAAAAAAATTATATTTATGAGGTAACTGGAAAATTAAACACTACCTGAATATTTAATGACATTAAACAAGGATTGTTAAATATTTTAGGTACAATGGCATTGTAATTAATTTTAAAAGAAAACAGAACTTACGTCGTGGAGATTCATACTGAAATATTTAGGGATGAAGTGATACAAATGGTGGGGAATTCACTTCAAAATAATTGATGGAGAAAGTGGATGGGGGTGAGTGGAAAATTAGCAAGAGGCTGTTGGTTGGAGCTAAGTGCAGGTACAGGGGGCATTCATTATGCCATTCTGTCTACTTTTGTGTTATGTTCGAAATTCTCCATAATGAAAAAGATAAAAATGGGCATAGATAATGCCAGCTCTGTTACTTACTAGCTGTGCAATATTTTGCCTAGTTCCTGAACCTCTCTGAGCCTCAGTTTCCTCAGCAAAATGGCCTGCCTGTTACCCTGGGAATTAAGATGGGTGAAGCACAAGATATACATCAGGTTAATAAAAAAATCTCTATCTTTCTTCAACTATCTTTCAAATCTTTATCACCAGTCCTAATTGCTTATCTGCAACACGAGGCTCTTATTTCCAAAAACTAAGAGATTCTTTCCCAAAGCCGGCAATTTTAAGCAGAAGGACTGTCTGCCTACTCAAAAACCATCTGCACTTTCTTCTCTGCTGTCAGTCTCAATTTCATTTCCAATATCTCCTGCTCCCCTTTTATCTTTGCTGGTGATTGTGGCTGATTCAAGGGTTGACCTCCAACCCACTTCTGGCCACTGAGACATAAGAAGTCTGCTGAGGGTTTCTGGGATAGGATTTTTTGCCCTTTATTTATTTTATTTTATTTATTTTTTTGTGTGTGTGGTACACGGGCCTCTCACTGTTGTGGCCTCTCCCATTGCGGAGCACAGGTTCCGGACGCGCAGGTTCAGCGGCCATGGCTCACGGACCCAGCCGCTCTGCGGAATGTGGGATCTTCCCAGACCGGGGCACGAACCCACGTCCCCTGCATCGGCAGGCGGACTCGCAACCACTGCGCCACCAGGGAAGCCCGATTTTTTGCGCTTTAAAAAAAGACGCACAAGGAAGAAAGAATTCTTTTTCTTCTGCCACAGTTACCTCTGCATGTGATGCCTGGAACTGCAACAGCCAACTTGTGACCATAAGTGGAGCCAGCCTGGGAGGAACTTGCTAAGGATGGCAGAGTAGAAAGACATAAAGACTCTGGGTTCTCAATGACATCACTGAGCCAGTGAGTTGGCCCATCCTGGATTTCTTGTCATATATCATAAAAAGCACCATTATTGTTTAAGCCATTTTGAGTAGGGTATTCTGTTACTTGGAACTGAAGTCCCCTAAATGAAACAGGCTCAGCAGAATCACCTGCAGAAGGAGGGATAGCTACACATCTCCCCCTCACCTTCCACATGCTATTTCTCCACTGAGGGCACATTCCCTCTTCCACACCCCTACTCCTTTCTCATACCCTACCATCCCCACTCGCACAGGTGTATGTTACTGGGACCAGAAAAAAATGGTGAGAACCATTGCAAATGAGCTGAAGATGGCAACAGACATGTTCTATCTTACCTTGGTTCCTGGGACAGAGCCTGGCAAAGTTAATACAGATTTGAGTGCAAGGGGGAAAAATGAATCCATAAATTAATGCCCTGCCATTTCAAAACTTAAGTTTCAAAGTTAGACTCAACTTCCCCTCAAAACTTCACAAATATTTGTGCATCATCTCTTGCCTGAACTACAATGGCTTCCAGTTGGCCTCCCTGTCTCCAGTCTTCTGCATTGCATGGTAAACACAGTTACCTCCTAAATCGTGGATCACTCTCTACCTTCCTTAAACATCTCTGGGAACTCAGAATTAGCAAAAGGACCAAGTCCAAATTCCTTTCATGGAATAAGGTCCTTCTTCATTTGACCACAAGCTAACTTTGCTGCTAAATTGCCTACTTCCCTCCTCTCTCCTGCTCCTCCAACCCATTCTATGTTCCAGCCACACCAGCCACTGGGAGAGTCCTGAATCAGCCTCATTATTCTTACTTTTTTTTTCTTTCCACCCCACCTAGCTAGCTTAACAAACTCCTGATCACCCTTCACGACCTCGCTCAGATGTCAGCTTGTCTCCACTTCCAGACAGAGTTGGTCACACCTCCTCAGTTTTCTCACAGTCCTTTGACCACACCTCCACAATAACACCTGTGAGATCAAATTAGAATTTTTGTTTAAACATACATCCCTCTACTAAATTAAAAAGTATTCCAGAGATAGAGCTACATCCTTACTCCCTACAATATCTGTTACTGGATAAAAGGTTTTGAATTATGGAAAAGAAGGAAGAAAAGTACTGGCATTTTTCCAGTTGCTAAGTCTAGAAACCTGGAAGTTATGAATTCCCAGAGCAGAAAGGAATGTGACAGATCATCGTGGAAAAACCTTTACTTTAAAGATAAATAAACTGACTCTTCTTTCATCCCCTTTACACAGTTTGTCACCAAATCCGTTTGTCATATTCTCCTTCAAAATATCTACCAGATTTCCCCCTGCCTCTCCATCCCTACTGATCCCCATCTAGTCCATCTCACTTACTCACTCTGGGATTGCTGAAAAGGCCCTCAAAGAGGGTCTCCTCTCCCCTTTCTAAACTAGTGCTTTTAACATGCCACCCCAACCGCCCCCAAAGAAGTCTTTCCCATTTCCTAATGGCCTTATTTTTTTAAACCAAGCTCTCGCTCCACCAGCCTGGCTTTCTAGAGCTCAGTTATCTGGGCCATCCTTTTAGTCCAACTCTTCCCCACACTCCCAGACACACATGCCATGCCCCAGGTGTCTTGCTGTGTCAGAAAATACGGCAGCGCTCACTTCTGCCTCTGGCTTTCTGCTTAGACCCAAGACCCTACGTGGATGTCCTCCTGATCACCGCTGCCCTACTTCAAGGTCCCCCATTACACCTTCCCTCTCTCGCTGCCACAGATTAGACTAATTCTTCCCTTTCCCTGAACTCCCATGGCCATAATGTGTACTGTTCTGTCTCCCACTTAAAACATAAGTGAGTTAAGGGTGGGGACTGTGTCTTAAACAGTCTGCCTCCCCCACGAGTCTGCCTCCCCCACCTTTGCCTACCACCACCCTACCCTTCCTTTAAGACTCAATACAAATACCACTTGCCGATGAACTAAAGAAACTAAAAATCCAACGCCTCTGAAAGCCTACAGAACTTTGTTGGTATCTTTCTTAAGGCACTTATCACATTCTTTCTATTGATGGGACTGCCTGCTGCTGTGTTTTATTTTTCTGAATATAGGTCAAAATCCTCGAGGGCAGGATTTGGTCTCCATGTCTCTGTATCACATCATCCCCGGTGTCCTCAACACCCACTGGAGTGCTTTGTACAGAAGAAGTCCTTATTGTAAGATTCTTCCTTTGAGCACCTGTTTCTCTGTGGTTCTTAACATGAATGTTGAAGGCAGAGACCGAGAAACACAATTTGTGTGTGTGTGTGTGTGTGTGTGTGTGTGTGTGTGTGTGTGTGAGGGCAGGGGGAGAGGAAGAAATACAGGCATATTTTTGTGTCCAGGCACATGTGTGTACCTGTCCCCCTCATTGATAGCCATGTGAAATCTTGTTTAAATGGTTCTCAGGAGTGACCTTGAAGGGGGAAAAGGTTATAAAAAAGATAAGGCAGAGAGATGGGTCCATTCCCACAAGTTCGATCTTGGTGACCCCCAGAGAGATTACTGGTTTTAGCACTGAAAGCCCTGCACCCTAGGAAACCCTTAGATCCTGGGCAAACCTGGACAGTTGATTACCCTAGACCCAGTTTTAGCACCCGAGGCCACCTCCTTGTCCCCCTTTTCCTGACTCCTTATGCCACTGTTCATTCACCAGCATAAGCATGGGGTAAACATATCAATTTATCACAGCATAGGCCACACTAAACTTTGATAATTCTTTAAACTTCCTAACAATGAATTAAAGTCTTGCTTTACAAAGTAGATGTTTTAGAGCTCAGCAGAAATTATTTCAGCAGATTAGAAATACTTTTGATACATGAGGTGCTTCAGCAAAACATAAAGCATGTGGGAAACACACTGAGATTATGTCAATACCCTGAAAACGTCATTGAATGGCAACGTATTTTCTCAATTCACCCTCAAACCACGTACAGGGCTTCCCTGGTGGCACAGTGGTTGAGAGTCCGCCTGCCGATGCAGGGGACATGGGTTCATGCCCCAGTCCGGGAAGATCCCACATGCCGCGGAGCAGCTGGGCCCGTGAGCTGTGGCCACTGAGCCTGTGTGTCCAGAGCCTGTGCTCCGCAACGGGAGAGGCCACAACCGTGAGAGGTCCACGTACCGCAAAAAAAAAAAGAAAAAAAAACACGTACAAACACACTTGAGGTAAAGAATCTTCCAGAATAATATCAATATTCCATATTTGGCTCTGAGAGCCCCTTTTACTCATAAAATATTTAAGCTCCTTCCATCTTCTTGATACTGTCTCATTTTGATGGTTTTATAAGCCATATTCTGAACTGTGGTTATTTTCAAGCCAAATTTTTATGCAGACAAAGCAATCTAAAAATGTTCAGAAACAACTGAACTGTACATAGGGCTTCAAGCCTCCATGACGATCTCCTTGTCGTTGGCCTGGTGTTTACAGCAATCTTCAGTGTGGGAATATGTTTTCCTGCATTTCCATTAGCTCCCACAAGGGAATGACAAAGTCCTCTGAACACTTCTTAAAGCCCTCCTTTTAACCCTCTACCATGTCTAATGTCGCAGAGCCAACATCTGAAATGATCATGTAGGCACTGGTGTGATACCTGTGGACCTAGAAAATGTATTTAATTTGGTAAAACATTCAGTTAATATTCTGGGAGTTTCTACAAGCTTCAGCACGCAAATTGTTCTAAGTGGACTCAAGTGACTGAATTTTTTGCTGGATTAACTGGAGGTCCAGACACCTTCTAAATCCACCAATGCAAGACTGAAAATATGTGACTAACACTATCCATAACATTGATAGAATCAATTATTTTTTTAACAGGAAGAAAACCTTAAATTGTCCCTTCACATTGGCTGCGCCATCAGTTGAACGTGGTACATAACTTCTCAGAGAAATATGATTTAGTATGAGAACATCTGTAACCGTCTGGGAACATATTTTTCCCAGGACTATACTTCGAGCTCTCTACAGATATCAGATGTTCTCCACAGAATCTGTGACATGTCTTAGGATTCTTGAATAAACATCAGTCATGCCTCTGTCTTGAACAGTGTCAATCTGAATTGAAAATCTGCCAGCCTTCTTAACATCACCACCAGCAGACTTCTTAATGAATCTGCTGATACTGTGGATAGCTTTCTATTAAAATCAGAGCTGTATAAGCTGATCTTCCACTTATTTTAGAAACTCACTTTAGTTTCCAAAGATCCAAGATGTGTTTGAGTGAGCAACACTCTGAGAAATGCACACAAGGGTCCTATCTCAGCACTTACATTTGCTAGAGTGTTATTCGTCCTGTGATAACTGACAGGGTCCTTTACCAATGGCCTTACGTCCATTAATCACACAAAATAAAAAATATTTCAGCACAATTTGTTCTATCTTCATGTTCTTTTGACTATCAAATGGAAGACTGGAGGTGTGATTAATAGTACTTATTAAATGGGAAGTCTTCATCTCTCATACTAGTCTCTCTGACATAAATGTTCTGTGAATTACATCTGAAGAACACACTACAAAAAAGAACTTAATTTAGTAAAATTATCTCAGATATGTACAGAGATGTACATATAAGGACATTCTTCTGAAAGTTATCTAGCGATCCCAAAAATTTGTAAAAACTTGCACTATAGGGAATAGTTAAATGATTTATAGTAAATCCCTACAACGAAATGCTATACTGTTATTAAAATTAACGTGGTGAAAGTATTTTTACTTACATGGAAAGAGACTCCATTATTATGGTTAAGTGGGGAAAAAGAAATTTAAAAGCTAGTATTACAGTATAATAAATTTCTGTTTAAACATTTTTTTCATTATATATGTCTATATTGCATGGAAATAAGTCTGAAAAGATATACACCAAATAGTTGGAGCGGTCATCTCTGGACGGTGGAATTACGGGTAAATTTTATGTTCCAGCTCTTCTTTCTACCACCACCAAGCTGTGTCCTATCAGTGCCCAGGACAGAAAGAGAGGGAGCCTGAGCTACAAGCAAAGGACAAAGGGTGCTCACAGATTAACTGACTCCCAGAGGCAGAACGCTCTGAAGTGGGACCTGAGAATGTGCATTTCTAACTAGTTTCCAGGTAATACTGAGCCTGCTAGTCCAGGGACCACACTTGGAGTAGCACTGCCCTAGGGTTTTCCTTGATCCCAGCTCTCATTAACCAGTTCCTTCGTACCTACACTGTCTTCTGTTGGTAATTATTGTGTGTGTGTGTGTGTGTGTGTGTGTGTGTGTGTGTGTGTGTGTGTGTCCCCTGATTCTTCCACTAGAGTTCAGGCTCAGGGAGACTATGGCTCCTGGCCCCAAGCCTAGTGTCTTCCAAATGGCAAGTACCCAATGCATGTTTGTTGCAGAAGTTAATGGGAGACCTTCAAGCATGGTGGGAGGGTCACTGACAAAGATCTGTGACATTTACTACTCCTCGTGTGGTACCATAGCATCATAAAAAGCTTCACCTACATAAGGGCCAGAATCTCCGGGGACAGGCCTAGGAATCTTCACGTTACCAGCTCTCCAAGTGATTCTTCTGCTCACTAAAGCTGGAGATCCTGTCCAGGGAATCAGAGGAAAGGGAGGTTCTGTGGCTTGGTCAGGGAAGGTTTTGCATTGAGATAACGAAAGCCCCTGGAAAAACATGAGAATGTTTTCAAGGAACTTTATCACACTTTAACCCATTAACACTTGAGTATAAATTAGTGCCTCCAATTAACACAGAAAAGAGAAAACAGACACAAGGTTAGTATGATTTGATAAAAGAAACTTTTCAAAGGTCTGGTGCAGAGCTGAAAATCAACTTGAGGGCTGGATGCCCCTTTCCAAGGGAGTTGGGGAAGATGCACATCACATTCTTCCCAGAGCTCTTCTTGCCCTCAGGCAGTACAACCCCCAAATAAAGAGATTTTTAAAAGAAAGAAAGAAAGAAAAGGAAACAAATGTGTCTGTTTCTACTTCCCAGCAATCTTTAAGCAAGCGCCACAGTCAGAGGCCAAGAGGGCACTGGACTTGGAACATTTGGTGGCTCGTCCCTTCCCACGTGCTACTGTTCCCAGCTGTATTTGCTGAGAATGAAAGTGTCGGGATCTTATAAAAGGCATTTTGAGAGGCCACAACACTTCCTCTTCTTACTTCAACATGAGGCCCTCAATTAAGCCGGAACTAATTCTTATGACAAGTTACAAACCACAAGCCAAAATAATGAAAACACTGACACCACTCACACTAGGGGAAGACTTCAGGGAGCTCCCATGACAAAGCCCCTGTTATTCACCCAACTCTCCTGACGGCTCCCAGTGCTGGGCACAGCAGCCTCCCTAAGCCCTGGAGAAAGAGGCAGAAAGCAGAATTGCCACTGTGGCACTGATTCAAGCTTCTAGCAGATGGTTCTGCTGATTTAACCAACTTTTTCATAGAATTTTTTCTCTCCATCAGGATGAGGCAGAGGGAAGAACACTAAACTCAAAGTCAAAAGTCCTGGGTTCCATACCCCAGTTGGTCAAAAATGGGATGGCTGGAACAGGTTAGTTCACTTATCTGAGTCCCGCAGCATGTACATGTTTGTGTGCACATGGGTGTGTATATATAAGAGTAAACTGGTAGCTTCAAAACTGAGATCTGAACACATCTAGTGGGCGGTGGGGAGTGGGGGGACACCTATCCCTCCAGTTCTCTATTTGCAGGCCTTGGTAGGTGTTTCTTTGCTAGAAAAGGAGTTTAGGAGCACAGGTCTGGTAGAAGGAATGAGGGTGGTGGAGGGCGATGGTTCCACATCAGCTGGGAGCACTCCACTCTGACTGGGAGCAACCCTGTCAGCCTGCATGTGGTAGGGAGTGATTTGCCAGCACAATGAAGCCCCAGTGGCAGAATACGCAAAGCCTGGCTCCTGAGCCCAAGTGAGACACCCTCAGGGGACCCCAGAAGCAACAGAGCAATCTTCAAGAGGGCGCCGAGGTCCCACAGTTATGCCAAGTAGGGGCTGAGCCCCTTCGGAGTTGGGTCATTCCAATTAACAAGAGGTCCTTCCTACTTGCTGGTGGGCAAGACCTGTGGATGTGTAATGGGCAAGAGAACTCTCCTGCCAACACCACAGGGCCAATGTCAGGCTCACAGCAGGTCATGTACAGGAGAGTAACTTGTAAACTAAAAAAGAGATCTAGAGATGTGGGGATGTTCCTTTGTCCTTTGTTTTCTCAATATAAAGACAACAGCCAAGAGTTCAAAGAGCTCAGGTCCCAGTGGTAGGTTGAGCCCTCAGAGGGCCCAGTGTGGCTACATCGAAAAGCATCTTCGGGAATACGGGTGAAGGCTCTCTTACTTTCCAAAGGAACCTTAAACTGTTTCTAAGGAGCTGACTTGACCCTCTGTAAATGGTGAATTCAGCCAATTTGCCTTTGATACCAGATCTCTCTTCCCAGCTTTACTCCCTCTATCTACATACAGGGTAGTGCCATCTGAACACTCTACAAACACCTTCAAATCAGCATGTTCAAAATTAAATTCATCTCCCTCTATTCACAAATTTTAATGACCATTAAAATACACATCTGTACTTCCTCCAGACTCTTAAGCTCCTTGAGGACAGTGACCAGATCTTACATATCTTTGTATCCCCAGTGGAAAGAACAGTAGATTTCAATAGCAGTTCATTGCATTGAAATAAAGTGTTCAGCATTAGCTATGATAATGCTAGCTGCTATAATAAATGCCAAAATCCCAGGGACTTAATATAATATTTTATTTTGTGTGCACTAGAGACCCTAATATGGGTGTTCCTGACTAGCAGACAGCCTTTTGCATGCTCATTTGGGACCAGGATAATTCCATTTTGCAGCTCTGCCCTCCTCTAGGGTCTTGAAGTCTCTGCATTCAGCACACCGATGCGGGGTATGTGTGAGAGAGAGAGAGAGAAAGAGAGCGATTAATTGCTTGGAAAAGTCTCCCTTTTACCTATATCATTGACATAACTATTAATAACTCACCTTTTCACTCTCAAAAGTGTCCAAATTTGAAGGATAAATTATATTGTAACTCTACTTATAAACCATCTCACAGATAATCTATGAGCCCACCATAAAGTTTCTCAAGGCTTACATTTTTCGCCATGGGCAACTGAGAACCAATCTGAGGGTAAACACTGTAACATAAAGAAGAAAAGGTCAAGAGTGGCATATTCCATTGTACCTGACCACCATTTACTTTGTGGTCAGATACAGTCAGATACATTCTTTGAACCTTAAAATTCACTTCAGAGAAATCATGACCTTCCAGAATATGCCTCCTCTGTGCTGTATCACAGCAGTGCCCTGAAGAACCAGTGTCTTGACACTGAAGAGCCAAGTCTTATATTCCAGCCATTGCTGAATCTGCTTTGCAGCAAAGGACTGCCTTCAGAAACGTCAGTTTTCCTTTCCAAAAACAAACAAACAAAAAAGACCTACAATCTGATCTCAAATCCTTTCGTTACAGTATTGAAAACATGCCCAAGAAGGAAATTAAGAAACTTCTTCCCAATGGTGAATTGCCACCCAACTTTAAAAATAAAAACCTTTAACTCTGAAATTATAACTATACAGACAGGGACCAGCCTGACATTTACTTTTGCTAATAGTCCTACTACATAACACAATAAACAAAGGTGCAAAGAGAATGTTTAAGACTTGAGGGCAAAGAGTTTTCAGGAACCCAAGAGAAGTTCACGAGATAGATACAGAAATACATACCAAGTACCAGGAAAGCTAAAAGAAGGAAATAACCTAAAAGCCTTTGTTAGCCTCACTTGTGTAAATTTAGTTGGAGCAACTTGAAATTATACAGGAATCTCTCTGAGAAATAGTCCGCAATTCAACTTCACCAATCGGACTGATTTGCCATGTCAATTAGTCAGGATGAAAGAGGCTTTGCCAAATGTAGACGATTTCCCCATCTAACACCTTCTCTGGTTGAGCCTTATGATGATACTGCTAAGAGGAATATCTGATCAAATGCTTAAGTATTAACCGTGTGCAAGGAAAGCCGTTAAATGATTGAACATTCTGTGAATTAAATTGATTTTCTAGAAAATGAAAACAAAATTGAATCCAAGAATAAACTATCTTAAAATCACATTAGACGAGCAAAAACATAGAATATTTTTTCACCGGGGCTATAAAAATTAAATTAGCTAAAAGAGGAAATAAATGCTTTTGTTTTCCAAGCAGTTCCGTTTATTAGGAGAATAGGTACCTAAGAAGGAACCAAAACTCTGAAAAGAATTGTAATTGTTTCTAAGGATGATGCTTTGTGTAGTGAAAGGAAAGTCAGCTTTTTCTCTAAGTAACTTTCCAGGAAGAGGAGAATCATACTCAGTGACTGCTCACAAGTGAAGAAAGGAAGGTTACAGGTAACCAGAAGTTCAGAGAAATCCACATTTGACCCCAAAACTGGCCCCCTGCTGAGGAGAGGGTGGGCAGGCTGGCTGCTCCCCCTTCACCTCCTCTCTGTCGTTTCATCCCTCCCAATCTTTCCATGGGTTCAGTTGCAGCTGTACATTTCTGCTTTTCACCTACAGGCTGGTTCAAAATGCTGTTCTGGGCTCAGCTGCCTTTGTCAGCAGACTGAGTCATATCATGCCATGATGTCTATAAGAAAATTTTTGTTATGCCCAGATCCTAGTTTTATTAGCCAGTAACTACTATAACAAACCAGCTGCTATAACAAACAGGATCAGATTTCAGAAGCCAGACACAATTTCAAAAGTCCAGGTCCCTCTTTTCCAAATGGTGACTCCGGGATCTGGGCTCTTTCTATCCTCCGATTCTACCATCTTCAAACCAAATGGACGGGAGCAGAGAGCAGGCTCACGGAAGATTGTGCAGAACTCAGTTACATGATTCCTTCTAGATACATAGGGATCTGGGAAATGTAGCTTTCTTTGTACTCAGGAAAGAGAGGATAACTGGACACTGGTGAATCCCAGCAATTTCTGCCACCCTGGATCTATTCAGAGAACACTTGTGAATGTCTTCTGCACATCAGATACTCTGTCAAGCACTAGGGTAAATGCTGAGCAGTGTGCTGCCCTTCAGGGATCACAGGCTTGCAGGAGAGAAAAGTGGGCACGTTAATGATTACAATATAACATGATAAATGATATCAGCAGAGGGCTGGAGGAACCCCGAAAAGAAGCAAGATCAGGAAAGTTTCAGGGACGTTTGAGCTGAGTCTTGAAGGAGGGTGACAATGGCTAATGTTCTTTAATCATTTTCCACTCACCCAGCACTGTTCTAAGTGCTTTTCACGTATTAACTCACTTAATCGGCACTACTCTAAAGCTAGGTAGCATTATTATACCAACAGATGAGAAACTGAAGCACAAAGAGGTTGAGTCACTTGCTCAGGGTCTCACTGTTTACTAGTGATGGAGACAAGGTTTGGACCCAGGCATTCTATCTCCTGAAACGACTGTGAACCAGCAAAGTATGTGGAGAAGTGGCAGGAGTTCACCAGGGAGGAAGGATGAGGCCCCCTCTGCTGACAGGGGCCCTGTATCCGCATTCTATGAAGTACAGCAGGTTGGGAGAGACACATGCTGTTAAGGTCTCACTACACCCTCACCACCCATGCCAGGCAGCTATGGGTGTCACGGACAGAGTGACAGCCCAGAACCAGGATCACCACGGCAAGGCTGGGAGGATGTCAGAACATTGGGGAGATGGGCCAGACTGGAGAAGGAACACAGACCTGAATAGTAGACTGTCCTTTTAAGGCAGGGCCAGTAGCCAAGGAAGGTATCGGGAGAGGGTGATTCATTTAATAAAAAATTATTAAGATCTTATTAGGTTCAACACATATCAATCCAAGTTGAAGCTGACCCACAGCCAGAAGCTGGCGGTAGGGGACAGTGCCCTCTCCCTGTGTGCAGGTGACCCCAGGGCCGTGCAGGCTGTCATTGCTGCAAAGAACAAAGTGGTAGCCCATACTTGATTTCCTAGGACTTCTGCTTCCCTTGCTGAGTATCCGTGCCATCAGACTCTAACCACTGCCTGGATTCCACTCCGGCCATGTGCACAGCCTCCTCTGTGTAGTAAAAGCGTGTGGTGCTCACCCACACCCAGTCTTGCTCTCCTTCCTGGACACACAGGTCTGCACTCCATAGTTCCCTCACAGTTAGGTGGGGCCACATGACTAGGCAGAGCCAGTGAAATGTGTTTCTGTCTCCTCTGGGACACCAAATAAAGAACTGGTCTCCAGTTCTTTGCCTTGGCAATGCTGGAAGCCACCTGTTGAGATGGCAGCCTAACCAGATAGATGGAATGCTGCCCAGAGCCTCGCCGACCCAACACTGGACTTTATGAAAGCAAGAAATAAGCCTTTTCTGCCTTAACTCCCTGACATTTCTGGGTTTATTTATCAATGTAGCGTAACCTGGTTAGTGTATATATTTCAAGCCTGTGCCCATCACTGGTTTTGTTTCTTCTGTTTCGACCCTAAAACTCATGCCAACCTCACTTCATTATTCAGCCAAGATTAAATCTGCTAAATCTAATCCAGTAGTATGCACATGTGGTTACTTCTTAATCAGTTTTTATTTTTCACATCTTTTAATGAAACTATAAATAAAACTCCTTGATCAACACTTGGAATGTCATTGTCTATGTCAGAATGGCCACAGAGTCTGAGCTATTTCCAATCACATCCTCCTACTCTAAGTGGGAATCTAACAGGATGAACTTTCCAGTAACGAGGCTTGAAAACCTTGCCACCACCAGGAGAAGCAGCGGTCAGGCCAGGAGAAAGGCTGCTAACTTCCGTGCTGAAGTGCTGATTAGCCTTCCTGCAACTAGCCTACTAGTGGAGGGATTCCTATCTGTCCTCATCTGAACATCTGATTCGTGAATCCTTCCTGACCCTCCTTGCACCCCCGCCACACAAACACACCCCCCACACACACAGGATATTAGCAAATTGCAACACCAACATTTCCAAAAGAAGCTGTGTTCAGTGCCAGTGCGCCTCAAGTTGAGAGAAAACAATATTCAAGAATTATTAAAGTATAAATTCAATTGGAATTAGAGAACATCTTTTGGTAAATTCCAATCTGTTTAGTTTATTTCCTTGAAAGGAGATGTACACACATGTAGCATCCTAGCAGGGGAAGCCCCACCGCAGCCGAAACCCTGTCGTGGTCAGAGGAATGGGCAGATATTCCCGATCGGCTATGTATTCCAGAAAGGCCTTGTACAAGAGGAAGTATTCAGTAGCTAAGTCCAAGGTTGAAAAGAAAAAGGTGAAGGCTCTTGTTACTGTCACAAAACCAGTTGGTAGTGACAAGAATGGTAGCACCTGGGTGGTTAATCTTCACAAAATGCCTAGGTATTATCCTACTGAAGACGTGCCTCAAAAGCTGTTGAGTCACGGCAAAAAAACCCTTCAGTAAGCATGTGAGAAAACTGCGCGCTAGCATCACTCCTGCGACCATTCTGCTTATCCTCACTGGGCGCCACAGAGGCAAGAGGGTCATTTTCCTGAAGCAGCTGAGCAGTGGCTTGCTACTTGTGACTGGGCCTCTGTCCCTCAATCGAGTTCCTCTGCGGAGAACACACCAGAAATCTGTCATTGCCGCTTCCACCAAAATTGATATCAGTGGTGTGAAAATCCCAGAACATCTCACTGACGCTTACTTCAAGAAGAAACTGCGTAAGCCCAGGCACCAGGAAGGTGAGATCTTCGACACAGAGAGAGAAATACAAGATTACAGAGCAGCGGAAGGTTGATCAGAAAGCTGTGCACTCACAAATTCTGAGAAGAATCAAAGCCGTTCCTCAACTCCAGGGCTACCTCCGCTCTGTGTTTGCTCTTACAAAAGGAATTTATCCTCACAAAGTAGTGTTCTAAACTTCTTACAAAGAACCTAATTAAATAATTCGGTCCATTAAAAAAAAAAAAGAAAAAAATTG
Organism: Orcinus orca; assembly: GCF_937001465.1. Taxonomy (NCBI): domain Eukaryota; kingdom Metazoa; phylum Chordata; class Mammalia; order Artiodactyla; family Delphinidae; genus Orcinus; species Orcinus orca. Next base: position 36,421,357 of record NC_064571.1, read on the forward strand.
TTTTTTAATCTCTAGGACCAATTGGGCAGTCAGACCCCAGACATAAGCAGACAGGACAGTATGCTTCTCTTCATCAAGGTTACTTTGAGAAACACACAGTAAACTGGGCTTAGCAGCCGAACAAGCTCAGAGAGAACTGGGTTCAAAAACAAAATGCACAAATTGTATAATTGCCTAAAAAGCCACAAAGTTACTTAGCTAAATTTTTAAAGGACTGATATTACTTAAAATGATAATAATCCTCACTTGACTAATTTAAATATTTTTCAAAATACTTATAATATTTTATTTTTCAGGGTATACAAATACAAATGGCTCACATTATCCAAGTCAAATGCCTTGAATTCCTCCCACTTCTCCTCCTCCCGTTACCTCCTACTCCTTCTCCCCTACCCATTCCCAGAATTTCCTTCTCAGACTTTGATGATATAATCTGGAGCTATAGGTACAGATCACCACATAATTACTACTGTATCATGTATCGTCTAAGAATTATTTTTTAAATTTGCTTTCAGTTTGTAAACAAAAATCCAATTACAGATTTTATATGTAATCCCTAATTATTATTTATAACTATCTAGGTATACAAACAGATGTACACTGACTGGTTTAAGTGTCTGGCCCTGGCCTTTTTCATACTCTGGTTTTTTGATCACTCACTGCACCATCAACCATCTCTTAGTCACCTGGAATTTATCTTCACGTACTTTTTTCAAAAGAGACAAATAAGTAAAACCTTTCCCAAGAGAACCAATATCACAGAAAATTTCTGAAGCTTTGTCTACCAGAGAATATAATTGTTATTTTCACACATGAAAGACAACCTGGCTAGGTATAAAATTCTTGAATACAGCCTTTTATGAGCAAAACTCTATAGATATTGCTTTGGTATAGCTATCACAGAATGGTACGATTCTGGAAGATTTTATCTTTCTTCTTTTGGCATTTTGGTATTATCTATTTGCTCCTCACTGAACACGTGTTGTTGTAATAAGAAAAAAATTAATAAAAACAAATAAAGTGAATAGATTTGTGATGAGTCCTGATTATTATGTTCCTACATTCTGCTGGACATTGAAAGGCATGTCAATAATTGCTGTTGTCAAGGCAAGAACCCAGCAATAGGCCACATATAGATACTGATGATACAAATGAATGTTACAAATTACTGCACAGTAATTTTACAATTAACAAAAATAATAACATTGGGATTTAATATCATATTCTTTAGAAGGGAAAAAAGTAGTGCATCTAGAATGCATAATGAGAAGAAAACATCAGAAGTCCTCAAACCTCTCCAGATCTTCCTCAGGCAGGACTCTGAAATCTGAAGGCCACAGGGTCTTTCAACAACTAAGCTCTAGTTCTAGCCTCCCTTAGGCTCCCAATATACAACCTCTTTATTCAGAAAGACAAGAACACCACCCCCCAAAAAAGAGACATGTCAAAACTGAGTATACTTCGGAGGAGGTCAGATGGAGAAGGACCGTAGCACAGTTGTTAAAAACACACAATTCAGGTTCCAACGACCTGGGTTCCAGCCTGACTCTACCACATACCCCATACTTGTGGGTGACCTTGAACAAATCAACTTCCATGTGCTCCTATTTCCTCATCTGCAAAATCAAGGTAAGAATAGTATCTCCCTCACTGGATTGCTGTAAGAATTGAGTTAAAATAAAACACAGTACCCGGCATGCAGGAAGTATGAACCAAGTGTTTACAATGAACAAATGAGCCACACAAAATAAGAGTTATAGGTTGACCTCCGTTATTTGACATGCCCCCCAGGAACATCTATGATCATCGAAGTGAGCATAGCATGCAGTCTTACTGCCATCCCAAATCAAACCAGTTAGGCAAGCTGAGGAAAGCTGATGGGGCTGGTTCAAGTCACAGGACCTACTGGTGCCAGAACTAGAGCCAGCTCTTCCGGTGCACTGTGCTGTTCCCTACATACAGCCTACAAGCTTCCCTGACACTGAGTCTGGTCTTTCAGAGACAGCACCACTGTGGATCTTGTTACCGAAACACCAAGTGAAGCTCCCCTTGGTTTGCAGAATAAACAAGAGAAACAGTCCTTAAAACATCCCCCTACAAAATGAGGGAATCCTACTACAGTTTTGTTAGGTTTTTTTTTTTTTTTTTGACTTGTCAGAGGACAGGGGATGTTCTGTTTGTTCTTCTACCTAGGAATTGTAGATTTCTCAACTTCCTTTCTTTCAAGAGGAAGTTGGTCCAAACCTACAACTAGGAGCCCTACCTGAAGATTCAACACTGCTACTTAAAGCAATTAGAAATAAGCAGTTTTTCATTTCACTTAGCACCCTGTTGGAGAGCTAGTCTCTCAGCCTTATGGTCTCACAATTAATTTGTTGGCACAATTAATCTAAATGAAAAGGAGGATTTTACTCTCACACCTACTAACCCATATTAGGAAAATCTATAAGGGTCAACACCCTGGAGTATCCCCCAAAGAACCTCTAAAGCAGGAGGGGGACTATAAAAGAACACAAGCTACAGAAGCTCCTCCACCTACCAGCCAGGGGAGCCTACACATGACTTAACCTCTTCAAGCATTCTCATCTGCACAACAGAGAGGTAATAATACCTACCTCATAAAGTTGTTGTGAGGATTAAATGAGAAAATATATCTAATGCATTTATCACAGTGCCCTACATGTTAATTATGGCCTTCATTATCACAGCCAAACAAGAACAAAGACCCCTGTGCTCAAGTATGGGGTCTCCACAAGTGCTGCTAATCAAGCAATTTACAAAGTAATTATGCCAGCCCTGATGGCTTACATCTGTTTACCTGAAGAACTTTCCATGTCATAATATATAACAGGCTATTTGTATGTTCCCAGAACCAGCTCCTATTTCATTGTTTTTGTATAGCCCCTAAAACTTTGACATGGCAGCCCTGAATCTTGCCCCTGTGATGAAACACTTTCTTACAGGTCTGGTGTCTAGTTGACTTTTGACTTTATTAGTCATAGTCATGGAATCACAGTTTGTTTGCTTCCATGGTTCACTGAGGATATAACCGGAGAAACAGCTGTGGTGATCGCTTGCTGACTTTTGGGCTAAATTCAGATAGAGGATGCACAGAAACCTCCATTTGGCTCCAGAGAATCTAGAATCCCTCAGAATTCCAGTAACGAGAGACACCAGTTCACCCCCAAAGCCAACTGGAGTGTCTTCTAGCCTGGGATGTGGGAAGCTCCCAAGAGCATCAAGAAGGAAATATCTCACTTGGCTCAGCTGGACTGGCTAGTTCTGACCTCCAGAGGGAGGAACAGCAGGAAAGACTGACAGGCTCATGTGCTTTGTCCTGGCTGGCTGTGAGCACAAGATCTCCAGGTGCCCTCTCCTCTGAGTGCACCTCATAACCTCTGGAATCAACCCCAGGTGCACAACAGTAGAGCTGGCAGTCAGGTGGTCCTTACCTCCTCATGCTTTTAGGGAGAGGCTAAAAAGCTGCCAGTGGGATCTGTTAGTTCTCTCATCTGACAACTCCTCCTCCTGCCCTCCCTCCAGAGTTGGGTTTATTCTCAGCAAGGAACTGATGACTGAAATGGGATTGAGTAATACCTGGAAAAGGAATGAGCTGAGAGAGAGCTCACAGCCAGCCAACAAACCAAGTTCAGAGGTTCACACTTAATTCCTGTTGCCCTGTGACCTTGGCAATCTGGGGAACCCTCTAGTCAGCCCACTTCTCTCTCTTTCCTGCACCTCTGCCCATATGCTCCCTCGACCTCCACCCCCAACTCCCTGTATGCCCTTCGTTCTCTCCCTTTCTAAACAGATTCTGGAAGCATGACAATATAGAGCAAGCCAGAAAATGGAAATACAATGCTAATCACACACACAGACACACTTCATAATTTGTAAAATAATACTTCAAATGTGATCTCCTTGGCGGCGAGACATATCCATGGTAAAGAATCTAATTCAAAGACCTAGAACAAACACATAAGTTTGAAAAGTTCATACTGTTTCTTATGAAAGCAAGATTGCAAGGCCCTGAGTCATATGTTCCTCTGTTTGACTTGTGTCAGAAGAGCTTTCAACCTGGAAGCTGCCGCATGGTGGGATATCACATCAGGCCAGTGATAGCTTCTCTCTGTTTTGTCTCTTTTGTCAGTGAGATAAAGAGAGGCACCGGTGCCTCCCATTCAGAAGCCCATTAAGGACCCACCATAGCAGAGAATCTTCTTTCCCACAAACTTTGTACTATCGAATCACAGAACAAAGGGCAGGGTCTCCCATCCTTTACTCTCATTTACTGGGGCAAGGATTCTGCCCACTTCTTACCCACTGTCTCATTTCTCACCAAAGGAGCATCTGCAAGTTGAAAGATTTATATTCTGTGAACTCTTTCACTTGTCATCAGCCACGGGCTCCAGGCTCCGGGCTGCGCTGGTCAGTTCCGGGAAGGTTCCCTGAGCCTCCCTCATAGGCAAGGCCATACTGCTCCCAAGTGGCTCCTGTGGAGAAGCAGGAAGCCAGAAACGGCTGTGACTGGACCGCTTTTCAGACCCGCCAGGGCCTGCCTCACCGTTATGAGGTCCCCTCCGTCAACCGGGCCCTAGACCCTTCCGAGGGCCCATCACACTGGAGAACTCGGCATCTCACGACTCCAGGAAGGCCCTAGGTCGAGGCACCAGGGGCAGTCACTCCGTATCTTTAATGAGCCTAAAAAGCTGCACGGCTGCTCTAACAAAACAAAGTCCCGAATTCAACCTGGGCATCATCACAGAAGAGTCTGTTAAGATACAACTGGAAGGAGACCCTCCCTTCCTTAAAAAAAAAAGGCCGGGGGCGGGGGTGGAGCAAAAGGAAAGAGAGGCAGAAGTATTTGGAGACTAAAAACATTTGTTAGTACCTACTGCATAGGCCTCTTTGCACCCCAGAGGCAGCTCCTTACTCTTTATGAATCTTCTTAGGGTAGTTTATGAAGGTAAGTGAGTTTTAATAAGTAAAATCTCCTTCAAGCTCATCCTTTTCTCAACAATGAAAAATACAATCTATCTTTAAAATTAGTGTTCCCCTAACTTTGACTGTTACTGCCCCCCAAAGGGGATGGACCCTTGTTTCTAGTCCTGTGATCAAAGTTTAGAGCAATATCATTAACTCTGTTGACAGGGGAAGCTTGGTAAGAGAGCAAAAATAAGATAATCCCCCCCCAAAAAATCCTTAGGGATACCAAGCAGCCTTTCCAATGCCTGAATCACCTGGGGAACGCTTAATACTGCCAAAGCCCAGGCCCAGCTCCAGACCAACTCAATCAGAACCTCTGCAGGTGCACCCAGGCAGGCATGGGTGTTTTCTGCAGCTCTGCAGACAAAGTTGAGAACCTCTCTCCTAGACCCGGGGTCTGCAATCTAGCCGCACAGAAGAACCGCCTGGGGAAACTCAGACACCCTTTCCTGGACCCCACCCCAAACCAACGGAATCACAGTCTCTGGGGATGGCGCCCGAGGGTTTTGTTCAGAAGCTCCCAAGTGATTCTGCAGTTATAATATTTGATTAAAAGCTTGCATTTTTATTACAGAAACGCATTCACAGAAAAAGTAGAAAGAATAAAGTAAAAAAGAAATACACTTTACACACGCATAATCCCAAATCCTACCTTCCAGAAATAACCACAGTTAATTACTTTAGCTGAGGTGAAGATGGGGGGGAGGGGGGTGGTACTGAGGGAATATGCAAGTAAAGGAAGGTGTACTCACAGGCTCCGAACTCAAAGTCGCCATCAGCTTCCCAAACTCGCTCCAAGCAGTTCTGGAGCTAAGAAACCGCGCCCCGGCATCCCGCAACACACAGACGCACGGGCACGCAGGCGCACGGGCACGCAGGCGCACGGCACGCAGGCGCACGGCACGCACTCACGCGCACGGGCACGCACTCACGTGCACGTGCACCAGCACGCCCGCAGGCACCTGCATAGTCACGTGCACAGCCACATGCACAGCCACACGCCGAATCACGTGTGCAGGCACGTGAACACGATCCCTGCTTTGAAGGAGGACTGCAGAGGCTCTGCCGGCCTTCTCGTCACCAAGAAGACGTTGTATAATTTCATTTTGTGGGTGCCTAAGTTAGAAACATTTTGCTCACCAAACCAGGTTTATGAAGTGACAGTTACCTCGTTTGGCCATTTTTTAAATTAATCATAGATTTATGTAACTCCCAATCAGAGCTGCTTTCAGAACAAAGCAACCCAGGCCCAGCACCAAGTTATTATTCCCTCCAAGAGGAAAAAAAAAAAAAGAAAGAAAAAAGGTGCTTATTGAGCCTATGCAATTTATCCTACGTCCTTTTTTTTTTAATTTAAAAAATTTGAAATACTATAATACAGGAAACATGTCACCACCGTTGAGAGCCTGGTGATATTTGAGAGGGAAAAGGAAACAAGATGAATAACAAATTTCCCTAGGGCGGTAGGTTAAAAGGGAGGGGAGAGCATAAGGGCAGGGTTCCACTGTAATGCTACAATTGTTAGGAATTTTATTCTGCCAATAATTATGCATGAATCCTTGGGCAAATCAAGATATCATCTATCTTCCCATTTGTAAAATGAGAGAGATCAAGTTTAAGGCAGAGTTTCTCAATGTTGACACTATTAACATCTTGGGCAGGATACTTCTCTGTTGGAGGGTAGGGGAGGCAGCATCCTGTGCGTTGTAGGATGTTTAGCAGCGTCCCTGGCCTCTATCCACCAGATGCCAATAGCACAGGCTCACTCGTGCCCCAGTTGTGAGTCAAAAATGTCTCCAGAGATTGCCAGATATCCCACGAGGGACAAAATCAACCCTGGTTTAGAACCACTGGTCTAGGGTAATTCTGAAGGTCTCTTTATTTTCAAAAATTCATAAAGTATGTGGGAAAAGCTGGGAAGATGAATTTGACATCTCAGGGAATGTGCATATAAAAAGCCAAAGATGAGTACATGTAGAATTATCCTGTAAAGCAGAGGTTCTCAAACTTGGCTAGACATTAGAATCACCTGAGGAGCTTTTTAAATTCCCAGTCTCAAGGTCAAACCCCCTGACCAGGGGGCTTCCCTGGTGGCGCAGTGGTTGAGAGTCCGCCTGCCGATGCAGGGGACAGGGGTTCGTGCCCCGGTCCGGGAAGATCCCACATGCCGCGAAGCGGGTGGGCCCGTGAGCCATGGCCGCTGAGCCTGCGCGTCCGGAGCCTGTGCTCCGCAATGGGAGAGGCCACAACAGTGAGAGGCCCGCGTACCGCAAAAAAAAAAAAAAACCCTGACCAATTAAACCAGAACTCTGGGAGCTGAACAGAGTTCAGGTGTTTCCAGCGTGTAGTGGTTTGAGGATCAGTGGAGGAGAGATAGAAATAACAATATCTGTGCATCATTTCTTATGATTTCTTATGATTCTGATTCAATCAGCAAGGAAACCAAAAACCCAATCTAGACTGGCATTTTGCAAAGCACTGGGAAACAGGTCATCTTAAATCGGGCCAATCTCAAGCTTTCAATTTTTTTTTTTTAATAAAATCCCTTGCAGCTCTGACAGTCTTATTCTATTTATTTATATATTTGTTTGTTTGTTTATTTACTTATGGCTGAGTTGGGTCTTTGTTGCTGCACGCGGGCTTTCTCTAGTTGCAGTGAGCGGGGGCTACTCTTCGTTGTAGGTGTGTGGTCTTCTCATTGCGGTGGCTTCTCTTGTTGCAGAGCACGGGCTCTAGGCGCCCGAGCTTCAGGAGTTGTGGCTTGCGGGCTCTTGAGCACAGGCTGAGTAGTTGTGGTGCACAGGCCTAGTTGCTCTGCGGCATGTGGGATCTTCCCAGACCAGGACTCGAACCTGTGTCCCCTGCATTGGCAGGCGGTTTCTTAACCACTGCGCCACAAGGGAAGTCCTCAAGCTTTCAATTTCAATGAGTATTTGAGTATCCCCACTTCCTGGAGAAATACTTGAGAATCCAGAGACTCAAAGTCGAAGATCCCAGTGTCTCTGAGGAAGGTGCAGCCATTCATCCCACAAATCCTCCCATCCCTGCAGTTAGGGACCTGAGAGCACACCAGCCATTCTCTCCAAACCATGACTGTCAATTGCATTTATCCTGTTCGACAGAGATTACCTGTTCCAGTTTATGAAGTAAATGACAATCACACCAAAAGAAAATGTGTGCACTCCCTGAAAGAGGAAGATACACCCTGTACTTATCTCTGTGTGAAATCAGTCTGTGTGGCAGGGCTTGCAAGAGGCCTAGAGACCCAAGCAATGAGGCAAAGCCACTACTAACCAGATTTAATATGAAAATGACATAAGCAGTTCAAAGGGGCCACTGTAAAGTGACTAAAGAATGCTCAACCATTTCCTGGGGATTCTGTGCTGATTAACTTGGTACTCTGCAAAGTGCTCACAGTTTCCTAAAAAGAAAGGAAAAGGACGCAATCCTATTTACCGTAATTTTTGTTACGCTGTTACAAAAAAATAGCAGCCAAAATTTATTGAACACTTACTCTGTGCCAGGCGCTGTGCTAAGCATTTCATATACATTATTTCATTTACTCCTCACAACAATCTGATTAGATTGGTATTATTAGTAATAATTATTATTACCCCTGTCTTATAATTGAGGAAACTGAGGCTTAGAGAAGTTAAGTGACTTGTTTCCAGCAGCCACAGGAATGGAAATTAACACTTAGGCAGTCTGACTGCAGAGCCTAAGTTCTTGAGCATCGTGTAATATGGCCTCATGAGTCTTTATTCATTTGTCAGATCATGAAACTAATGCCTTTGCATATCAGTCTTTCAATCATGGATTTCAAAACACTTTCAAAGCATACAGTATATGGGCTTATACCTAGATATGATCCCAAGGGAGAAATGGTATGCCTGTGTTCTCCAGCATGGCTTCAAACCACCTAAACAGAATCACCTGTTTAGGGGAGCTGGTTTAAATGCAGGGTACTAGGCCCCATCTCATGCCTACCACATCGGAATCTGAGGTGTGAAGAAGCCAGTGTGGGAATCTGCATTGTGAACTAGCTCCCCAGGTGATGTTTTTGCTTGTCAAAGCAGAAGAACCATTCCCCTAGGATTGGCACACTTTCGCATTCAAAGAGCACAGTCTTGTGCCTGTGAAACTTGAAGAAAGAATATTTATCTCTTCAGAATTACAAAACAAGAAACTACAGAGATCAATTTTAAGAGCCAGAAGATTCCCAGTAAGGCAGTGCCCTTAAAGATCCCTGGATATATTTTAACATATTCAATTTAAGACATAAACCCACTTACCCGAATACATCATACTTTGCACTGAGAATCTGCCTTCCTCTGGAGACAAGAAATCTACTTTATTAATATCACTTAAGCTGTTACTCAAAGCCTTCAAAACACACACACACACACACACACACACACACACACACACACACACACACACACCCCTACATGAATTTGAGTAAACACTGTGTAACCAGAAAATGAAATCGCTCTCAAATAACCATTATGACTTTTCTTATATGCTCACATTACAATAAAATTCAGAGTGAGAGCTATCAGTGGATATGGAAATTACAGACCATGTGTTCCTCTGCAAGATATGAGCCCTTAAGGGCTGTGATGGCGAATTATTCCTCTCTCTGTCTCCAGTTTCAAGCACACAGTAGGCAATTAATCCAGTCTTGTGTTAAGAAAAAAGAAAGGAAGAAAGAAAACTTCAAAAGAATCAGTGAGCGAATCAATTCCCCAATGAGAAGAAGCCTACAGGTCATCTCTCCCCCAAAGCAGCTTTTGGACAGGACTGCCCTCTGAATACAAGAGAACACGGAAGGCTTTTCTTTAAGCAACTAATTTTCTCCTAGTAATGCTTTTCAAACCTTGAAGCAGTTTACAACAAAAAATAATCACCCCAACTTCTTTAGCATTCACACACAACCTAAAGTAAACCTCCAAATGAAAAATGAAAACCAGAAAAAAAACATGTTGAAGAAGGAAGAGAGAAAGAAGACAGATTATCATTTTAAAAAAAAACAATAACAGCATACAACACACCAGGGACTGAGAAAAATATCAAATTTTCATTTTACAGCAAAGATTATGTTGAGCTTGCTTCATTCTGCTATTCATGAGTTTCATATTCTTCCTCACATTAAAACATACTTATGCTGCTGCTTCATTCCCTCCAGTCCCTGTGCAACATGAATATTCATATAGCCCCTATAGGCTGCAAATGTGTACGCACACACACACACGCACACACACGCCTATATCACACCCAAATGTTGGCCTCTTGATCCCTGGGAACTCATATGATTAGAGAATTTCCAAACGGCTGCAAAACAAATGCTAGGGATAATACTACTCAAACAGCATCAGGAGAATCTATGTGTGGGGTTGGTTTCCAGCCACTGGAATAATTCTGAGTTAATGTATTCAGGACATCTTACTCAGACTTCCACATTGTCACATCAAATCATGAACATTCAGACCTTAAAGAGACCCTAGAATCATCTGCTTCCAAATCCCTCATTTTACACACAAGGAAATCAAGCTCAAAGTGAAACTGCTTGCCCATAATCAGATGATAAGTTGGTGCCTGAACATCCAATCCAGTTGTCTCTCTACTATGCCATATTGGGACCAATATTTTGCACTTAATAGATAGCCCAGCTGGCAGTTCAACAAGAAAATTCATCCAGAGTCCTCTTGATAACGACTGCAAGATCTAAATTCAATTTCTATAAATAACTGCCAATTTTTGTTACAGTTCCTGAAGAATGCTAGACTCCAATAATCAATATTATAATAAATGAGTTCTAGCTCTTCTTTTTCGTTAACCTCTTTTTTAAGTGCTAGTGACTAATGGGAATAAAGTATAAAAAAGAAAAGAGCCTGTAAGGTCCAGAAAATCGACAAACTAGATATTCCCGTTCACCATATGCTTTCACTGCATAACTCCAGCCCTGACTATATTTGAAGAGGTGATGCTCTAACACAGTGCTGCTCAAACTTACATGTCGCATGAATCAGACAAAGTGCAGGTTATGATTCAGTAGGTCATGGGGACTTGAGATTCTGCATTTCCAACAAGCTCCCACGTGACTCTGATGCTCGTGGTCACAGGACCACACTCTGTTGTAACATTCACAGTGATCCAGCTATGGACACCATGCAAAGCAAACCAGATGGCAAAGCGTAAAAGACCAGTGAGCAGGCCCTGAAAGCAATGCTTATAATGACAGTAGCAGAGCAGGACAACTGGCCAACAAAAGTTAATTATCAACTAATAAAATAATGTCCTCTGGACCCTAAGTCTACCTTATCTAGATGTCAATGTCAGAAAAGGCCCCCATGTCATCATTCGATGGCAGGTAAGTTGTACTTATGCAGGAGACTCATCTCTGAGAGATTAATCTGGAAGCATAAAAGGCAGCATAGGTTCTAATTCCCTGCATTAATACTCAGGAGCAAGGAATAAATGAAATCAGAGTACTTTCAGTTGCTTATAAATAACTTCCCTGACCAATACATGGAAACGGAAAGGTCTTCAATCAGGAGAGTGCATCGCTGAGTCCAGCCCTATCCTTAGTTTACTGAAACAAACCAAACCATCGTGTCTAACAACTTTGCTTGGAAAATAGATTTTGTACCAGATGGACATTTATTTCAAAAAGCAAATGGGCAACTTAATTTCAACCTTTCTGATTAAGTAGATCCTAGCCGTTCTATGAACATGCTTCCAACCTTTCCCCCAAGGAATTGAGCCGTAACATGGGGAGCATGACCGTTTATTGGGCTTAAGGAACACATTAATTTATCTGGTTTATAGAATTTAAACATCTGACGAATGACAGTGGGGTTGATTTTATTCATCAGCTAATTGCTTTGCCACCTGGAGCTGAAGCTTTATATATGCAGCTTATAAAAGATCTGAAAAGGATCTCAATTATTCTTTAATTTGTTCCTTGAATATAAAGTAGGAAAATCTGGCTTAATCAAACATTGTCTCAATTCTACTGGGATATGTCTAGTTACCTTGTAACAAGGTAAGCTTTCATTTAATCATATGATATGATAATTCCCCACTTTCAAGCCAAGTAGCCTCTTAGTTACCATCAATTTTCCACTGAAAAAATAAACACTGTCTCTTTACTGAAATCCCAGTAGAGAAAAATAGCCCTTTTTAATGAAACTTGCTGCTAATACAACCACACTAGGAATTTCTGTGTAGGAATCCATTAAACCTCCTAATTTGACATTGCTGGCAAATTGCAGAAAAAAGCGAGTTCCATGAACAGTTCTCTATATGCACATGGCCATTATTGGCACACACGGAAGAAATGGATAATGAGTGCATGCACATGCGCCCACACACACGAACACACACACAGCATTACTGGAATCTATTAAATCTCACTTAATAAATGTTTTAATCAAGTTGAGCTCTACAATTTATCTGAGGGAGAAAAAAGGAGAGAAACTAGCAGTCATGCAATTTCTTTAATTGCACTGAGTGAATCTGAAATGCCGGCGTGTGATAGAAGCCTGCTAGAAATCCCAAGGCATAAAAGCAGGAACTGGCAGGCAACTGGGACTCCTCTTGAAATGTAGCCTTGCAACAAGCTGAAAGTTAAAACCGTAATGCCATTATTTTAATGACCCAGGGTACTGTGGGTTTAAAGCCAAGTATTTTGTCCCTATTGTACCAAGTTTACCTTCAGCATCTCTTAAATGCCACACAGCTGCCAGTATGAGCTAAGTCAGGGAGAACAGGGGCCAGGCATTGCACGGGCTTCCTGGAGGAAAGCAGGTCATCAACTAGCACCCTGTCCGAGAAGAGAGGGGGCGTCTGAGACCTAAGGCAGGTGAATGGCAGAGGTATAGGCAGACAGGTGGCAATGGACACACTGTCACTGGGAGCAGGGACTTGAGTTCAAAGGCAGGGCAGATTCCTTGTTTCCTGCAAGCAAGGGAGAACTCAAACCCCTTAGGAACTGTTCTGTGTGACGAGACAAGGAACCAAACAAAACTGAGGCAAGGAGGAATGCCACAAGCACCCTAAAACAGACCAGGATATAAACAAGGGATGTGACCATAAACAATAACGCAAGAAAACAAGGACTGGAGCAGAGAAAAAAGTTTAGAGTAAAACCAGCCCCCTTTCATCATTTTCCAAAGCACCTAAAACTGGGCCTTCCTTATAAGTAGTTTAAAATGTATGGATACCAACGGGGAAAGGGACGGAGGGTAGGATGAACTGGGAGATTGGGATTGACACACATATACTATTGATACTATGCATAAAATAGAGAACCTAATGAGAACCTACTGTAGAGCACAGGGAACTCTACTCAATGCTCTGTGGTGACCTAAGTGGGAAGGAAACCCAAAAAAGAGGGGATATATGTATACGTATGGCTGATTCACTTTGCTGTACAGCAGAAACTAACACAACACTGTAAAGCAACTATACTCCAATAAAAATTAATTTTAAAAATTTAATAAAAGAAAAAAATAATTAATTTCAAAAAACAATGTGTAGTCCAATACAATGTTGAATGTTAGGTCTGGAAAAGATCCTAAACAATATCTAATCCATTGTACACATGGATGACATGAGTACCCCTGATGTCTAGAGCTATGATAGCTTAGGAGATAAGAACTTGGACTCTAAAATCAAAACCCTAACCCTATAACTCACTAGGTGTCTTGCTTTGGGCAGCTTTTGTGCCTCTGTAAAAGGAGATAATAATAATAGTACCTGTTCTATACGTTGTTGTGAAAATTAAATGAGATAATCCATAGACAGCAATTATAATACTGTCTGGGATATGTAACAACTCAATAAATGTTGCCCTCTATTTTATTATTATCATCATCATCATCACTGTTATGAACTGAATGTTTTCCCCAAAAAATTTACATGTTGAAGCCCTAACCCCCAATGTGACTGTAATTGGAGATAGAGCTTTTAAAGAGGTAATTAAGGTTAAATGATGAGAACAGTATGGAGGTTCTCATCAAAAAATTAAAATTAGAGCTACCATAGGATCCAGCAATCCCTCTTCTGTGTATATATCTGAAGGAAATGAAGTCACTATCTTGAAGAGGTACATCCTCTCTCATGTTCGTGGCAGCACTACTCACAATAGCCAAGACATAGAAACAACCTTTGTGTCCTTCAATAAATGAATGAGTAGACAAAATGTGGTATTATAGACAATGGAATATTATTCAGCCATTAAAAAGAAGGAAATCCTGCCTTTTGTGGCAACATGGAAAGCCCTGGAGGGCATTATACTAAGTGAAGTAAGTTAGACAGAGAAAGACAAATACTGTATATTCTCACTCATATGTGAAATCTACACCACCAAACTCAAAGAAATGGAGGGCTTCCCTGGTGGCGCAGTGGTTGGGAGTCCGCCTGCCGATGCAGGGGACACGGGTTCGTGCCCCGGTCCGGGAGGATCCCACATGCCGCGGAGCGGCTGGGCCCGTGAGCCATGGCCGCTGAGCCTGCGCGTCCGGAGCCTGTGCTCCGCAACGGGAGAGGCCACAACAGTGAGAGGCCCGCGTACCGCAAAAAAAAAAAAAAAAAAAAAAAAAAATGGAGAGTAGAATGAATGGTGGTTGCTAGGTGCTGGGGAGGAGGCGGGTAGAAATAGGAAGATGTTGGTCAAAGGGTACAAAGTTCCAGCTATAAGATAAATAAGTTCTGCGGATCTAATGTACAGCTTGGTGACTATAACTAACAATACTGCATTATGTACTTGAAAGTCGTTAAGGAAAGAGCTCATAAAAATTATCACCACACACACACACAAAATGGTAATTATGTGAGGGGATAGAGGTGTTAACTAACCTTTTGTGGTAATCCTTTCACAATTTATACATGTATAAAATCATCACATTGTACACCTTAAACTTACATATGTTATATATCATTAGTATCTCAAAATAACTGGAAAACTATTTTTTAAATACTTACAGATAAAATTATGTGCCCTCTGGAATCTGCTGCAGGTTACTTGCATGGAAATGAAATCAGATTTTGATGAGTTGATGCTTTTTGAGGCAAGGTGATAGATACCTAGCAGATGGGTTTTCTAGTCTTTCTGCTTTCGTAGGTTTTTTTAAATTCAGAGCAAAATTATAATAAAAATAATATATTCACACTTTGCTGTACACCTGAAACTAATACAACATTGTAAATCAACTCTACTCCAATAAAAAAAAATTTTTAAGTTGGCTTTAATTAAAGATTTGGCTTTAATAAACACCAAAAAAAAAAATAGTATCCTCAGCTCATTGTTCGCATCACAATGCTTAAAAAATAAAACAGTACAAAATTTTTTAAAGGTTAAATGAGGTCATATGGGTATACTATAATCCAATATGACTGGTATCCTTATAGGAAGAGGAAAAGACACCAGGGAGCACACACACAGAGAAAAGACCATGTGAGGCCACAGCATAAGGTGGCCATCCGCAAGCCAAGGAGAGAAGCCTCAGGAGAAACCATCACTGCCAACACCTTGATCTTATACTTCCAGCCTCCAGAACTGTGAGAAAATAAATTGCTGTTATTTAAGCCACCCAGTCTGTGATACTCTGATATGGCAGCCCTAGAAAACTAATACAGTCCCTATCATTATTATCTGGTCCAAGTCACACTGCCAACTAAGGCAGTGGCAGGATGAGGACCCAGCCTCAATGCTTTTTCCATCAGCTCCCCCTCCCATGTTATTTCCCCCAATTCCCTATTGGGTATCTTACCCTAAAACATTAGTTTCTCATCTGGTTTTAAGAGGCTAAGATATTATTCAAGAAAACATAGAAAGTGTAAGAAACATGAAACTCTGGAAGAAAATCAAATGTCTCAGTCTCAAGGAAAGAAACCAGTTCTGAAATGCATGCCCTCTGCCTCCCCTCCCACCATCCTGTAAGCTCCGACAGGTCTAAAGCAGCTGTATCGAGGAAGCCTGAAGCCGAGGGCCCGCAGGTCACAGGCTAGCTCCAATGCACAGGTGGTATCTCCTCACCAGAGCAGGAGCATTCCAAGGAGCCTGACTGGACCTTGATCCATAACCAGATTTCAAGTCACCTCAGTGGCTGCCACAATAGTCTTGCCTTTCTGCCCCACCTGAAGCACCATACAGGTTAAAAGACTCCAAATATAGACAGGGCATATTTGTTCCACAAGCAGATTTGCCTCCTTTATAAAATGAACGGACTCAGTCATCAAGGTTTCCAATACCATGGATTGAAAAATAGGATGTACAACCCATTAAAAGTTCACCAGAATATACAGAATGGATAGACATTAAGGTCCTAATGTATAGCACAGGGAACTATATTCAATATCCTGTAATAAACCATAATGGAAAAGAATGTGAAAAAGAATATATATATATGTGTAACTGAATCACTTTGCCATACAGCAGAAATTAACACAACATTGTAAAGCAACTATACTTGAATAAAATAAATTTTTTAAAAAATCCACCAGGAGTCAACAAATGGTGCTGGTACAACTACATAGCCATGCACAAAAGAATGAAGCTGGACCCTTCCCTCATACCGTACACACCGTACCTTTCTAAAACTATGAAAGTCTTAGAAGAAAACACAGGGATAAATCTTCACAACCTCAGATTTGCCAATAAATTCTTAGAAGTGACATCAAAACCATGAGCAACAAAAGGAAAAATAGATAAATTAGACTTAAAAATTAAAAGCTTTGTGCATCAAAGGGTACTATCAAGAAAGTGAAAAGACAATTCCCAGAATGGAAGAAAACATTTGCAAATCATATATCTGATAAAGGATTAAAGCTAGAATATATAAAGAACACTTACAATTCAATAACAAAAAAGACAACCCAATTTAAAAATTGGGAAAAGATCTGAATAGACATTTTGCCAAAGAAGCTATACAAATGACCAATGAGCACATGAAAAGATGATCAGCATCATTAATCAGCAAGGAAATGCAAATCAATATCACATTGAGATACCACTTCACACCTACTAATATTGTGATAATAAAAAGTATGGACAGTAATAAGTATTGGCAAGGATGTCAAAAATTCTGAAAACTCATACACTGCTGGAGAGAGTATACAATAGTGCACTTTCTAAAACAGTCTGTCAGTTCCTCAAATGATCAAGCATATAGTTACCATATGACTCAGCAATTCCACTCCTAGATATCTACCCAAGAAAAATAAAATATATGTCCACACAGAAAGTTGTACATGAATGTTTATAGCAGTATTATTCATAATAGCCAAAAGGTGGAAACAACCCAAATATCCATTAACTGATGAATGGCTAAACACAATGTAGGATACCCATACAGTGGAATATTAAATGAAATTAACTATTAAATGAAATATAAAAAGGAGTGAAGTACTGATACATGCTACAAGATGAATGAGCCTTGAAAACATTGTGTAAATTAAAGCCGATGGCAAAAGACCAGATATTATACGATTCCGTCTGTATGAAATGTCCAGAATAAGTAAATCTATAGGGACAAAAAATTGATTAGCGGTTGCCTAGGGCTGGGGGTGGGGGTGAGGAGTAGGGTATGGAGTTTCTTTTTGGGGTGGTGAAAATGTTCTAAAATTGACTGTGATGATGGTTGCATAACTGTGAATAAAGCAGACTGTACACTATAAATGGGAGAATTGCATGGTATGTGAATTTTATCTCAAGCTGTTCCAAAAAATCCCATCAGCCCTCTCAGTGTTTAGATATCTTTTCACAGTCTTAAACATTCCATACTTTGTACTTATTGCCCCAGGAGGTCCATTTGTGATGCACAAGTGTGCCTCTATATGGCCTTCCAGGTCAAGCTGACATTTGCAGTCTTGTACCTTTGGTCCTTCAAATTCCTTGTATATGCACAGTTCTCCCCAACATTCCTCACTAAAGGATATTTTCTTGTCCAGAATTCAATCATCTTTTCCAAGATAACTCTTTGATATTTTAATCATAGATAACAAGTCTGTTTCTAATAAAGCCAGCATGAAAGGTTAAAGAGATCAAACTTATGTCCTCAAATCTTTTGCTCCAAGCAGACCTGCACCAAACTGCAGGTGAAAAGTATGTCGCACGAAGAACATACAATATTTTCTGTTTCCCTATTTTCAGTCACTAACAGTTCTGATATCCAGTAATAGATTCACTTTATGAAAATTAAAAAGTAAATTGCTGGAGTGGAAGATACCTAAATAGCCAGTAAGAAAACAGAAAATTAACCTCCCAGCCTATGCTTATAATGAACAATTTCCACACTCTCCAGTGGTTAACCGTTTCTAAATACTACGCCTGTTCAAAATTATCTGTCTTTACTGAGCTTCCAAACTCAGTTATTGACTGAATTTTGCGCCAGGGGCATCTGCTCTTTAGCAGTAAACCAGATCATTGTGGTGCCTAAAACATCCCCTTGAATACTTGGTGCAGTTAAAGGAATTCAGCCTCCCTTTGTCAGGCAGAAAAAGGGGATCAAACTAAAGAAAATAAAACAAAAAACTAAGAAGATAGAATAGGGATCTTGGCTTTTGTTATCTCTTTCTTTCCTCTCATTTCTCTCAAACATCTCCTTGCTTCATCCCCAAAATATAACTTCCGTGGAAAAATAATAGAGTGATTTTTCTTTAAAATGAAAAAAAAAAGAAGACTAGAAACAAATATGCCATCTGCTAACAATGGATAATTCTGGATACTGACAATATGCATAGACTTTAATTTTCTTCTTTTCTGTATTTTAATTGTTAAAAAAAATAACGTTTTCAATAAATAAAAATTTTAAACATATCTCATGTCTTTCAAAGCTTTGTTCCCACACCCCAACCCAGAAACTATGTCAATATAATGTCCCGGTAGGCTCTGGCCCCCAAAATAAACAGGAAATATTGTAATTTTTCTTTGGAAATCTTTTGTCCATTTTCAATATTCTCTCCCCCACCTACCGTCACAACTCTGCCCTCCAATGAAGAATCTACACTCTTCCATCTGAGACAGAAGTCACCCCTTTGAGAATTACTGGCGTTTTTTTAACTTTTTACTTTGAGATAATTATAGATTCAAAGGAAGTCACAAAGAAATATACAAGCAGGTCCTGTGCACCCTTCACCCAGCCTTCCCATATGTTAACATCTTACAAAACTATTGTTCTATAGTGCAGTATCAAAATCAGGAAATTGATAATACAAACCATAGAGCTTATCCAGATTTCACCAGTTATACATTCGTGCGTGTGTATGGTGCTCTATGCAATTTTATCACATGTGTAGCTTCATGTAACCACCACCACAGTCAAGATACAGAACTCTCCCATCACCATAACACTCCCCTGTGTTACCCCTTCTTAGCCACATTCAGCCCCCTTCCCCCCACATCAACACCACCAACCTCTGGCAACCACTCCATTTCTATAATTATTATTTGACAAGGGTTTTATAAATGGAATAATATAGTATGTATCCTTTTGGAATTGGCTTTTTTTAAAATTCAGCATAATTTCCTTGAGGTTTATCTAAGTTGTGTATATCAGTAGTTCATTCCTTTTCACTGCTGAGTACTATTCCACCATATAGATGTTACCACAGTTTGTTTAACCATTCACCCATTGAAGGACATTTCTGTAGTTTCCAGTTTGGGGCTATTAATAAATCTTCAATGAACATTCCTGTCCAAGTTTCTGAGTGAACAGTTTTCATTTCTCTGAGATAAATGCCCAAGAGCACAATTAGTGTGTTGTATGGTAATTGCATGTTTTATTTTTAAGAAACTGCCAACCTATTCTCAAGAGTGGTTGTATAATTTTAATTCCCATCAGCAATGCATGAGTGATCCAGTTTTCCCACAATCTTGCCAGCATTTGGTGTTATCACTATTTTTTATTTTAGCCATTCTGAGAGGTGTATAGTGATATACCACGTTCTTAATTTACATCTCTAATGCCTGATGACGTTGAACATCTTTCATGTGCTTAACATCTGTATATCCTTTTCAGAAATGTCCAATTCATGTTGTTTTCCCATTTTCTAATTGAATTCTTTGGTTTTTTAATGTTGAGTTTTGAGTTCTTTCTTTGTTCTACATACAAGTTGTTTGTCAGATATGTGACTTGCAAATGTTTCCCCCAAGTCTGTAATTTGTCTTTTTCATTCCTCTTAAAAGAGTGTTTCACAAAGCAAAAATTTTAGTTTTAAAAAGGTCCAATTTATCAATTTTTCCTTTTCTGGATTATGCTTTTGATGCCAAGTCTGGTAACTCTTTGCCTAGTTTGAGGTCACAAAAATTTTCTCCTATTTTTTTCCAGAAGTTTTATAGTTTTATGTTTCACATTTAAGTCCAATCCATTTTGAGTTCATTTTTGTATAAGGTGTGAGATTTAGGTCAATATCCCATTTTTTTGCCTATTGATATCCAATTGCCCCAGCACCATTTATTGAAAAGGCTATTGTTCCTCCACTGTATTGTTTTGGCTCCTTTGTCAGTAATTAATTGGGCATATTTGTGTGGATTTATTTCTAGGTTCTCTATTCAGTTCCATTGATCTGTCTATCCCTATGCAAATACCACACTGTCCTGATTATTTTAGTTATATAATAATTCTTAATATCAAGAAGAAACATTTCTCTTCCTCAAATTTTTTCTGGCTATTAGAGAGCTTTTCCCTTTCCATATGAATTTTGGCACAAGCTTGTATAGCTTACAAAAGGCTTTGTTGAGATTTTGCTAAGAGTTACATTAAACCTATAGCTCAACTTAGAGAGAATTGATATCTTTATTGTGTTGAGTCTTCCAATCCACATTATGTCTGCAAATATTTAGATCTTTTATCAGCATTTTGTAATTTTGAACACACAGATTCTGCATGTTTTGTTAAATTTATACCTAAGTACTTCATTAAGTACTTCATTTTCTGCAGCAATTGTGGATAGTGCTGTATTTTTTTTTCATCGTCAGTAGAAAGAAATGCAATTGATTTTCTGTGTTGATTTTATCGAACTCAGTTTTAGAAGGTTTTTTGTAGACTCCTTGGGATCATGTTGTTTTCAGACACAGTCTTATCTCTTCTTTTCCAAACTATCTTCCTTTTATTTCTTGTTCTTGCCTTATCACAGTGGCTAGAACTTCCAGCGCTATGTTGAATAAGAGTAGTGAAGGCAGACATCCTTGTCTTGTTTCTAATCTTAGAGGGAAAGTATTCAGTCGTTCACCATTAAGTTATCTGTAGGGTTTTTATGAGTTCGAGGAAGTTCCCATCTATTCCTAATATGCTGAGAATTTTTATCAAGAATAGGTATTAAATTTTGTCAAATGTTTTTTCTGCCTCAATTGATATTATCATATGATGTTGGGCTAGTGGATCACATTGATTCATTTTCAAATATTCAATTACTCTTGCATACCTGGAATAAATGTCACTTGGTCATGTTCTATTATTCTTTTTATACAGTGTTGGAGTTGATTTGCTAAAATTTTGTTGAAGATTTTTGCATATAAGTTCATAAGAAATTTTGCATATAGTTTTCTTTTTTGTGTGTTCTCTTTGCCTGGTTTTGGAACCCAGATAACACTCACATCATAAAATGAGTTGGAAAGTATTCCCTCCTCTTCTATTTTCTGCAATAGATTGTGTAAAATTGGTGTTAATTCTTCTTTGAATGTTTGACAAAATCCTCTCAGTAAAACCGTCTCAGCCTGGAGATTTCTTTTTCAGTAGCTATTTAATTACAAATTCAATTTTTAAATTAATTATAGGACTACTTAGGTTATCCATTTAATCTTGGCTGAATTTTGGTAACTTGTGTTTTTTGAGAAATTGGTCAATTTCTTCTATGTTTGGAATGTCTGAGCATAAACTTGTTTTTACTATTGCCCTATTATCCTTTTAATAACTACAGGATCTGTTGTGATATCCTCTGTTTCACTCTTGTTATTGGGGATTTTTGTTTTTTTTTTTTAATCTTTGTCAACCTTGTTAGAGATTTATCAATTTTATTAATTTCTTTTCAATAACTAACTTGTTTCATTCATTTTTCTGTTATTTTCCTGTTTTTAATTTCATTTATTTATGCTCTTTATTATTTTATTCTATTTGCTTTGCATTTATTTTGATCTTCTTTTTCTAGTTTCTGGAAGTAGAAACTTTGATTATTGATCTGAGACCTTTCCTCTTTTCTAACACAAGCATCTAGTGGTATAAATTTCCCTCTTAGCACTGCATCCCACAAATGCTGATCTGTTGTTTTCATTTTTATTCAATTCTATGTGTTTTTAAAATTCCTTTTGATGGTTTCCTCTTTGGCCTATGGGTTGTTTAGAACTGTGTCGTTTAATTTCCAATATCTGGAGATTTTTCTGTTGTCTTTTTATTGTTTCAAGCTTGATTCCGTTATGGTTCAAGAAAATAATATAATTTCAATTATTTTAAATTTTATAGTTTGATTTATGATTTAAGATATGGTCTATCTGTCACATATGTAGAGAACAAACATGGTTACCAAGGGGAGAAGGGGGGATGGGATGAATTGGGAGATTGTGATTGGCATATAGACACTAGTATGTATAAAATAGATAACTAATGAGAACCTACTGTTTAGCACAGGGAACACTACTCAGTGATCTGTGGTGACCTAAATGGGAAGGAAATCTAAAAAAGAGTGGATATATGTATACACACAGCTGATTCACTTTACTGTACAGCAGAAATTAACACAACATTATAAAGCAACTATACTCTAGTAAAAATATTTTTAAATAAAATAAAATGAGAAAAAAAAATATGGTCTATCTTCTCACAGATATAGAGAACAAAATAGAGGTTACCAGTGGGGAGATGGGGAGAGGCAACATGGGATAAGGGAGTGGGTGGTACAATCCACTGAGTATAAAATAGGCTCAAGGATGTGTTGTACAACACGGGGAATATAGCCAATAGTTTGTAATAACTGTAAATGGAAGGCAACCTTTAAAAATTGTATAAAAATTTTCTTTAATTCTTTTAAAAGAAAGGGGGGAAAATATATTGTTTATCTTGGTGAATGTTCCATGAGCGCTTGAGAAGAATGTATATTCCACTATTGTCGGGTGAAGTGTTCTATAAATGTCAACTAGATCCTACTGTTTGATGGTTTGTTCAGGTCTTCTGTAGCCTGGCTGATCTCTGTCTACCAGTTCTATCAATTGCTGAGAGTGAGGTGCTAAAATCTTCCATCATTGAATATTTCTCTCCATCCTAGTCCCACCATCCAACCAAGGATCCAATACTTCTCTTTCTGGAACTTCATCCTTGAGTGGTTCAAGGAGGAGTAGTCACTCCTTAAAAGATTATTGGCATTTTAAACTAAGCCCCTGAACACTGGTGAAACATGGTAAAACTCAAACTTGGGACTGGCTAGAGGTAGATGCCAGAAGAGATGAAGCTACATATCAAAGCTGGGCCAGGAGGCAGCAGATGATTCAGTTAGGCAAAGCAAAGTTAGATCCAACCAGTAAGCTGAGAGTTGTGACCAGTCAAATCAAGTAGCCAACAGCCAGGTCTTAACCAATAACCATAGTCAGGAACCAGCCAAGAAGCTCAGGAAGTATCAGGACTCAGGACCTAAGGAGGACTTGCGGGGTCCCATTGAATTTCATCTGAGCCTTGATGGCCTAGGACTACTCTGAAAGAGTCAAGGAGCCCCTTCCTGGACATGCTTTTGTTTCTTTAGAGTTATCCATAGCTTCTAAAGTAACCCAAAGAATGAATTACTAGTCGGACCCTTTCCAGCATCAGCAACAGAATGATGGGGAAGATATTTTGAGGTGTATTTCCTGGATGTCCTAAAATCGTACACCATGAGTCTCATCTTATTGGATCTGTACATCTCATTACATCATTCTGGTCAGGGACCAGAAATAGAACAGAAATGCCTATTGAAGAAACATTAGGCAAGCTAACATCAAGGCAAGAGTCAGAAAAAAGAGTGTCTCTAAGAAAAAGGATAAAACCTTCTACAATGTCAGCTGATGAACAGAATATCTAATAACTCACAAACTAATTATCTCAGACTTCAAAGAGGCAGAAGACTGGCATTTTCTAAAATTTGCCATCTTAACCATTTTAAGTGTACAGTTCAGTGGCATAAGTACATCCACGTTGTTGTGCAGCCATCACCACTCTCCATCTCCAGAACTTTTTCATCTTCCCAAATTGAAACTCTGTACCCGTTAAACAATAATTCCCCACTTCCCCCTGCCCCAAGCCTCTGGCATCCACCGTTCTACTTTCTTAGAAGACTCCCATTTTGATGGACCTTCACGCTTAAACTACCTTTATTATTTATTCAATTGGAGGTAACTAATAATGCTGACAATATTCTTAGCCACATTGGCAAACTGCTAGTGACTCTTATCCTTTGACACCACTATTCCAACCTACGTGACAAGAAACCCAGTTCAAGACCCTGCCCTTTTCCTGCAAGTCTGGGGAAGTGTCTGTCCTCGGATGCACAAAGGCACTCTGCCTGGGATCTGGCCTGGAGCAGGGCTCTCAAAGTGATGTAACAGCGCCCTGGACAGACCTAGAGGCAGAGGCCCTTGGCAGCGCTGACAGCTCTGCTTCCTTGCTCAGAAATGGGAACCAGCAGTTTGCCACACCTCACCACCACCTCGAAGTCAGCTATGCCAGGCCTTCCCACTGCACCACCCATGGCTCCATCCCAGGCAAAGAGAGTTGCTGGCCTCACCACATTTTCCTCTACGAGGGCTCAGAATTCCCCCTTCTAAGGCTTACAGATGTGCTGCCATAAAGAAGATCCAGGGCACCTTCACCACCCTTCACATACCCCACGTGTCCAAGAAAAAGATGAAACAGAAAGCCCCTGCATGAGATTACTGATTTACTCCATCACGTATTTTTAAACGAGGCACAGAACCGACATTAAAATAGAGTGGAACCAGGGCATTCGCATAAAGCACCGATCCCACCGTCAAGGAAAGTCTAAGTACAGTGAATGGGATCACTGTGCCTCATCACACCAAGACACTACGTAGCGATAATGTGCTCCTGCAATTCAGTGCTGGGCCCTCACAGTAAAGCCAGGACTGTAATGACTATAATGACCTCCCACTGCTACTGTGTCTTTAATTAAGTCTTTATCAGTAGGCATTTGCCACTTAAACCTAACTCACTGTAACTACGGCAGCGTATCATCTACATTTCACAAAGAATTACTGAAGCATATTTCTGTCACAAAGATGAAAGGGAATATTTTCATTCTAGCGCCATTTGCAGACAAGCTGCATAAAGAAAAATCAAGCTGTCCTTCAGCAGCACCTTCTGACAGCTGAAACTCAACGGGAGAGATGCCGAGGGATTTTGTGTATGTGTGTTTTAGCTTCGCTGGGTTTCTTTCTAGCACAACTCCACTTCCTGTCTACATAAACTATGGGAAAAGAATGACACCAAATTAATAACACACTTGATTACATAAACTGTCTTGAAGTGGAAAGTGCTGAGAGGTTCATGTGAGGCCCAGAGATGCTAAGTGAGTTGTCTCAAGTCACACAGTGGGTGATTGACCGAAGCTGGACCACGACTCACACCTCCCAGCTAGATGCTCTTACCAGTCGCAGTGAGGCCGCCCACGGAGCTGGAAAAGCCCATTTTACCCAGCAAGACGCACCAGAAGTACCCTGGGCCTGAAGAGACCACATTCCAGATTCAGGTTTCCAGTCATAATCACTTCCTTACATCAGCACTAAAGTGAGGGCTCAGATGGCTTTTTGGCAGAGCTCAGCCCAGTGGGCCAGAAAACCCTGTCAGAAAAAGCTGCGCCAATTCAAGGCCTCACCGTAGATTTTAGCCGAGGCCTCACCCTGCAGAGCTTGCCTCTTGGTGAGGGAAACCTGAGCAGACACATTGGTCCTCACTCCTCTGAGGGCACGTGATTCACTCAGGACCCAGGGAGAGCCCCCTCACGTCACCCTACTGGCCAAAAATCTGACCGCACAGGCCTCTACCAAGGGGCCAGGCCACGGTGGTGTCGTTATTGGTGCTTCTGCCCATCACAGAAAAACCTTTTGGCTTTAAAACCTGCTCCTCCAAAGGACATAAATCTTTCCAGAACTGGGGAAGGGCATTCACAGCATGGGGGTAGGTGCTGACAGGACAGAAGAGCCCCAAGCCCAAGAAAGAAGAAGGGGAGAGAGGCTGGAAGGTCCCTGGGGTCTGAGTGGCACCGCTGTAGCAAGAGCTCACGGGCACGCAGTGGTCCCGCAGTGCTGCTCTACTTCAGCGGATCTGTGGGTACCAGAGACGTCGGTGACTTTCTGCGTATTTGAGGGATTCTGACCAGCTGGGGAAACGTAAAGCTGCCACCAACTGCCACCTTTTTCAGTGTCATCTTTGGCCACAAAGCCTCCCCCTTCTCCTTTTGGTTCTAATTTCATTTTTAACAACAGAAAGGTTTTAGCTGGACACAGAAGAACTGAAAATGAGAACAAAATGGAGAGGGAGGGAGGAAACATGCTCCCTGGAGGAAGTGGCGGGGGGGATGGATTCTATTCAAATTCCTTCTACATATTTGCACCCGCTGGGGAGTGTTCCACATTTTCTCACCTTGGGCAGGGAAGCCAGCTGCAAAGGGGCAACCCAGCTTAGGGGTGACCACTGCTGCTGGCTTGCTTCTACTACCGCATTGCCCCCATGGAGGCAGCCAGGCCCACACCGTCAGCAGAGTCCACCTTCAGATAAGAAATCTGCTTGTCCAAATTGTCACCAGGGGCCTGCAGGCACCTCTTTGCTTCGCTTGTCCGTCCTGGGCTCACCACTGACCGGGGACCACTGCTGTTGGAAGACTGGCCGCAGTGTCTGCACGCAGCCAGGATGCATCTCGGCTGGTGCCACGAGGGCTCTGACCATGATGGGTCTGTGTGGATGAGGACCACTGCCGCTGTCTTCAGCCCACACCCAGGCCTCCTCAGCCCAGTCTGCTGCTCTTACAGGAAGCTTAGGCTGATGATTGTTTCCACTAATGCTCTCAGCGGCTACTTTTTATCTGACAAGGGACTCAGCCAAGTGATGAAAGACGTAAGCCAAAATCCACTCCATGCCTCCATCATACAAATACTTGGCTTTCCCGGGGCCAAGACGCCTTCTAGTGACTGACACGTTTCTAAGTTCTTTACCACTCCCTCCTGTGGACATGTTAGAATGCTTCTCTGGGTAAATGCCAAGATCCTCCCTGGAGGGCGAAAGAATTGTCAGAAGCACAACTCCTATCAGACAACCTGACATTATCATACGCCTAAAATAACATATTCACTAGGAAGAATCTCTCTTAGACATTATTTTCACCAAACGTGGAGGTAATTCCCATTCCCAAAACATGGAACTGAGCCCAGAGCGCTTCATAAATATTTGCTGAATATAAATGAATGATGCATGCATAAATGAATAAATGAATTTTTCTCTAGAGAGAGACCCAATTTTCTTCTCTATTCCTCTGCCTCTTTTTTTGCCAAGCATCATGCTGTTGATGACTCATAAGAAGTTATGTATCACTTTCCACATGGAAGGTGAAGATACAAATGAAGAGGATAAGAGAAATAATATTTATGACCATGGAGGAAAAAATAAGGATAGGAAAAATGAGATAAAGCTAGGGATAAGGTTAGTTTAGAATACCTGTTCTCAACCTTGTCTGTGCATTGGAATCCCCTGAGGAGCTTTAAAAAGTACTGATGCCAGGGTCCCATGCCCAGAAATCCTGATTTAATTGGTATAAAATGTTACCTGGCCATCAGGATTTTCTTTGAAATGCCCCAGGTGATTCTACTGTACAGCTAAGTTTGAGAAACACTGGTTTACAATACAGCTGCCCTAATGGTCTGCATACTAGCCAGAGGAGACTAGCAAATTTGGCTCTGAGCCTCCTAGCAGCCAAGGTGAAAAGAGGAAAACACTATCCATTGCATTTTCCAGTGTCCATAGGAGAAAATCAAACTGCTTGTTTAGAAGTACAGTTAATCTTGAGACCAGAAAGAGATCTGTCTTCATGAAAAGACATGGAAGGAAGCAAGTAATAGCATCTCAATGGTGTCCCTACCGTACTCAATAAATAAATATTTATTGAGCACCTACTAAGAGACTAATTCTGTTCCAGGCCCTGGAGACAAAAGGATTGAGAGATTGAAATTTTCTGTTTAATGACAATTAACAGCTATTATTATTGAGTGCTGTCCTGTGCTAAGCACTTTACAACCATTGCCTCATTTAATCCTCACAACCACCTGAGGAGGTGAGCATTTCACACTTGGTGGAAACTGAGGATCAGAGCAGGCAACCAACTGCCCTAACATGGCCTGTCCAGTAAGTGGTTCAAGCACTACTGAAATTACAGATGCGTTTATCTTTTGCCCCAATAAAGGTAATCCTGAAGGCATACCAGCATACATAGGACGTATATACCATGTTGTTCCTTGTGGCATTGTTTCTAATAGCAAAAGTCTGGAAACAATGCAATAGCGTGCCAGTTGAATAAAGGATGGTACATCCATGCAATGGAATACTGACAGCTATAAAAAATAAGGAAGACATTTATGTTCTGATGTTAAAAATGCAAAAAACAAGGTTCAAGGCAGTGTATATAGTATGATGCTTTGGGAGCAAGAAAGGAAGGAAAATAATAGCATATATTTATATTTGCTTATATTTTCATTAAAAACCACCAGAAGGAAAAATAAGAATCTAATAACAAAGGTTGTCTATAGGGGTCAGGGAAAAGGCAAGCAAAATGAGTAGGGACAGAAGAGAATAAGACACTAAGCACATATATTTTTATAGTTTTTAAATGTTCAAACTTGTAAAAATATTACACATTCAAGAAGAAAAAATAATGAAAAAGAGAACTGTGTGAGGGCCGAAGTCCCTCAACTAGTAAGTGGTAGAGCTGGAATCTGAACCCAAGTCTACCAGCTCCCAAGCCCATACTCTTGACACCATGACGTTCTACTTTCCCCAAGACTCGGGGAAGCAACTTGCCTGCTGTGAGCAGCCAGAGAGGCTGAACTGGTGCAGAGGGCCCTGCTCCCACTCTCAGATCTCTCTCCCTTATCGTGGTTCAGCATCTGGGGCTTCCAGAGCACCAGTCTGTTCAGGCCTTTCTTTTAACCTCCATCAAAAAAGCAGGTATAGTAGGAGTTAGAGTGGGAAGCCATTTTCAAAAAGAGGTAAGCCCCAGCAAAGATAAGCTGAGTGGGTTTAAATGTATGGCCCTTTGTAATCCAAACTTTTAGATTTCATTTGTTTAGGTAAGTCGTGTGCTAGAAACCCTCCTGGTAACAAATAACAATACATTCCAAACACATTATTCCTGTTGGCCTGCTTTACGGCCACACTTTGGCCTAGGTTAAGGAAAGGACTGCTTCTGCCAAACCAGAGCAAGAATACTGTTCTACCCGGAAGAGAAATTTCAAACAAAATCTAGCAATTGGCAGCCTATCTTCAACTGATTTGGAATGGAATGTCCTAAAAAACAAAAAACAAAAAAAAAAAGAAGGGGAGGTAATTTTCTACCATCAGTTTATTTTTTCAACTTTGAAGTCATCCTAAAGCTGCCTGAGAAGGTATTTAGAAGAATCATTTTCAACATCTCAGGTTCAGATGGTAGAGCTGTCCCAGGTGATACAGCAGATCTGAAAATGCGTAAGATTCCCTGATTGCCCACCATGTTGTAGATGTGAAGGAGATGATGGGTGGCCCTGACAGAGCAGATTCTCTTCCCAAGGTAATGCTCCCTGCCTTACAGTGGATCTTGCCTAAGCTTAACCGGGCTCTGTCTTTTTTTCTCGGAGGGTAGGAAAAATGGATCAATCAATGGCCCCTCTTTCTCCTGAACCCAGGCTAGCCACAGTTACTTGGCTTCCAAGAAGGTAAAGCACACTACCTGAGATTTGTGAGTTTCCAGGTCTGGATGGAGAAAAAGAATTATTCCAGGTAGAATTCATGTTGTAAAAGGTGAGCAGATTGACAGTACATTGGACTTTAAGTTCAAATATGTAGAGCCTGTTTGATACAAGATTATGGAATGAGAGACTATTGTTGCCAGCATACTCCGAGTGCCCCCTTTCTGGACCCATTCCCCCTCTTTTTGTTAATCTGATAATACCTCCTTCTGTCCATTTATGACGTGGGTACTTACTATGTGGTGCTTCCACGGTGTTAGAAATATTTGGGGGGCTGGAGTAAGAGAGCAGACTCCTCAAGAGATCATTCCAACAAAGTATGGTGAGTTCTACGCTAGAGGTGTTCAGAATGAATGAGGAGAACTCAGGTGAGGGGCTCTGGGGGAGGCAGTGGTCAGAGAAGGCTTTCCTAGAGGGGGTGATATTGGCGCCTATGTCTGAAGGTTCCACTGGAGTTAGCAAAGAACTAGATTCGAGTTCAAGCCTCTGCACTTCAAAACGCCACCAGTACCAGGTAGCTTTAGACCATCCCCAGTCCTCATCAATTTACCTGTTCTGTAAGTTTACCTGCCATTTTCTCAGAACCCAGATCTCTGCTAGGATACATGTGTTCAAATGACTTAAGGTGAAGTATTCCCAAATACTGGAAGCTACTATTCCACCACTCCCAAATAGCACTTATATATATATATGTATATATATATTTTTTTTTTTTTTTTTTTTTTTTTTTTTTGCGGTACACGGGTCTCTCACTGTTGCGGCCTCTCCCGTTGCGGAGCGCAGGCTCCGGACGCGCAGGCTCAGCGGCCACGGCTCACGGGCCCAGCCACTCCGCGGCATGTAGGATCCTCCCGGACTGGGGCACGAACCCGTGTCCCCTGCATCGGCAGGCGGACTCTCAACCACTGCGCCACCAGGGAAGCCCAAATCTCCCTTTTTGACCTCAAAAAAATCTGTGCCTGGACCAGGATCAAAGCACCATGCAGGTGGGGCAGAGCCTAATCTGGGAACTTCTCGGGCTCCACAGCCCTCTGGTGACAACCCTACAGTAGCTCCCACCAGCATGTAGTAACAAAAGCTGGTGTTTCCTGACTGCCCTGATCACGTTGGGTGCTATGTGAAACACCTCACCTGCGTCAGACCATTTCACTCTCACAATAGGCTATGGAGGCAGGTACTGCCATTAGCCTTCTCTGAGGAACAGAGCGGTATGGTAATTTGTTCAAGGGCACAACTAGCAGCAAGTGGGTATGAGAATCAAACCCAGGGAGTCTGACTCTCTAGCCTATACATCAGCTACATCTCAACCACTCACAGTGATGAAAAGTGGAGGCTTCAGGGCCCCAGACCTGGGTTTGAATCTCAGCTTCGCCACTTACTTAGTTGGTTAACAGTAGGCAAGTTAGTCTCTCCAAGCCTCAGTTTTCTCATCTGCAAAATGGGGCCAGTAACAGAACCTACTTCATAGGGCTGTAGGGCATAAATGATGCTGTTCTGGATGTAGAACATTTTGCATGGGGCCTGGCATTTTGCAGATGTTCAGGAATGTTAGCTATTGCTATAATTACATATTTACAAGCCTGTGCATCCCCTCCCCCAATGTCATTGAGGGCAAGGATAGAGATTTTTGGTATCTTTCTCCCCAGGTGCCTGGTAAAGTGTCTACCATGTAACAGGCACTTGGAAAACGTTTGTTGACTGGATGGTTCAACAACACTATTTTTCTCTGCTATTTCAAATGATCGAGTAAGGGCCTCCTCTATTTTGACACACAATAGCCTCTTCTTGCTGAATTCTATTCCTTAACATTCAGAAATAAATTATCAAGTGTCTAAAGAGAACATTCTAAAATTCTTAAATTAGCAGAGTTGTATTATTGTTTTTCCCTATAGAAAATGAAAGTCCGCCTCCCTTCACTCTCCCAAACCTCCTTGGGCTCTTGCTTGCATTTCAGGGAGTCCTCACTTTCACAAGTGTAAGGATGGAAACTTACAATATAACAATCCCCAGGTTGAGGAGCGGAGTAGATTTTCCACTTCGTAAAAACATTTCTAGTTTCTTGAAATGCCAGTGATCCCTTTAAACTTCGCTTCCTCCTAGAGAAATTCAAGAAATATTTAGCTCACATGCCATGTTTTTTTGGTATTTTGGGGGGGGTTGTTAATTTATTTATTTTTAAAATTTATTTTTGGCTGCATTGGGTCTTCACTGCCGGACAAGGGCTTTCTCTAGTTGCGGTGATCAGGGGCTACTCTTCATTGTGGCGCGCGGGCTTCTCATCGTGGTGGCTTCTCTTGTTGCAGAGCATGGGTTCTAGGCGCCCGGGCTTCAGTAGTTGTAACACGCGGGCTCAGTAGTTGTAGCTAGCGGGCTCTAGAGCACAGGCTCAGTAGTTGTGGTGCACAGGCTTATGCTCTGCGGCATGTGGGATCTTCCTGGACCAGGGCTCGAACCTGCGTCCCCTGCATTGACAGGTGGATTCTTAACCACTGCGCCACCAGGGAAGCCCTCATGTGGCATGTTTTAAGAGCACTTTCCTTTTGTAAAGTGAAGCCTACCATCCTTGAACTCAGGCAGTTACTCACTCAGCATCACTCGTCCTTCCACACAACCTACACGCACCCTTCCTCCAGCTGAAGAGCACACACTTCATGTCCTACACTCAAGGCACTACTCTAAGCCAACATCACTTACCTGACACCAAAATCTCCCTGCAACCCCTCCCTATCGCTGGACCCACTGGGCTAATCCTGAACATTCAGCAGACATCCTGCTTAGTCAGTGTATCTGTTTCCTGGGACTGCTATAACAAGGTACCAGAGACTGGGTGCCTTAAAACAACAGAAATTTATTCTCTCAAAATAGTGGAGGCTAGAATTCTGAAGTCAGATGTTGTTAGGGCCATATTCCTTCTGAAGACTGTAAGGAAGCGTCTTTCCTTGCCTCTTCCATCTTCGGATGGTTGCCAGCAATCCCTGTTACTCCTTGACTTCTAAACAGCATTCTAAGCTTCACCTCTGTCTTCACATAGCCTGATCCCCTGTATGTCTATATCTCTTTGTACAAATTTCCCTCCTCCTATTAAGACCCCAGGCATATTGGATTTCGGGTTTGCCCTAATCCAATATGACCTCATCTTTACTTGAATATATCTGCAATGACCCTATTTCCAAATAAGGTCACATTCACAGGTTCTAGGTAGACATGAATTTGGGGGCACACTATTCAACCCAGCACAGGAAGAGATCAATATGAGTAGAGAGATTCAGCAGTTACCAGTGGAGTATGATTTGAAAAGTTTCAAGATGAAAAGCCTTCTTCCCATCCATAAAAAATGTACAACAGTTCCTATATTCCACCATTAGAAAGTTTCCTTTTGTTCCCAATGCTTTTCTAGTGCCAAATAAAATAAAAGCAAAACCTGCAATGTTGGCTTCCCTGGTGGCTCAGTGGTTGAGAGTCCGCCTGCCGATGCAGGAGACACGGGTTCGTGCCCCGGTCTGGGAAGATCCCACATGCTGCAGAGCGGCTGGGCCCGTGAGCCATGGCCGCTAAGCCTGTGCATCCGGAGCCTGTGCTCCGCGGAGGGAGAGGCCACAACACTGAGAGGCCCGCGCACCGCAA
This sequence comes from Orcinus orca, assembly GCF_937001465.1. Taxonomy (NCBI): domain Eukaryota; kingdom Metazoa; phylum Chordata; class Mammalia; order Artiodactyla; family Delphinidae; genus Orcinus; species Orcinus orca. The sequence goes on from NC_064571.1 coordinate 36,454,937, forward strand.
AAAAAAAACAAAAAAAAAACAAAACCAACCTGAAATGTTGCAAACGTTGTCTGGAGGGATGGCATTCATAAATGATTATCATCTCACACCTCAGTGGTCATCAGCTGCTTTTTAAGCATAGCAGGCAGCAGAAGCAAGGTTCTGTCAGAATGGAGCCTGGATCTGTGACTGGCAGGGAGCAGGTGGCACAGGAAGCCTAGGAAACAAGGCACCAAGGACAGACATGGCTTTAGTGCCCACTTGGGAAAAACTTCCATGTCTCAGGGAGCCCAGAGCACCAGAGTCCAGCCACCACGAGGGGGCAAGAAGCAAGTGGAGGTCATATTCGTGCCAGTTCACATTCATTGAGCATCTATGCCATGTACCATGCTCAGTGCTTCTGCACACATCTCATTCAGACCTGGCCAGGGAAGAACCTTCCATCTCCCAGTTCTCCCAGATGAGAAAACCACAACTCCAGAGAGTTAGGTAGCTTGAAAAAGGTTGGGAAATAATGCCCAAGTTCAAGCCCAGGTGCTGACATCTTTTGCCACTTTGCAGAGGAGAGAAGAGGTAACAATGCACGATTTCAGGGCTCACTTCTGCTGGGAGCTGGTCCAGCTTGAAGCTCACTTGGGTTTGTTCTTCTTCACTTCTGCTTTTAAACTGGTAGCCGTTTTCTATTGCATTTCCAATTTGCCTCTGTGTGTTATCTTGGAGACAGGGAGAAAGAGAATATATGGGTCAATATAAGCAGACTCTTAAAAGCTTATACTTGTGGGATGGGGAGGGTGGGAGGGAGGGAGACGCAACAGGGAAGACATATGGGAACATATGGTTATGTATGACTGATTCACTTTGTTATAAAGCAGAAACTAACACACCATTGTAAAGCAATTATACCCCAATAAAGATGTTAAAAAAAAAAAAAAAAAAAAAAAAAAAAAAAAAAGCTTATACTTTATCATTGTAATAATCATAATATATTTTATTTTACAGCCACACATAACTGAAGCCTTGGGCACCCTAACAAAAATTGCTAAAAGAAAAAAGGAAATTATATTAAACAAAGGAAATATGACTATAAAACCCCGATAGCCAGGGAACTAAATGAACAACATAAAACCTCCAAACAACAAAACTACAATGAAACCAAGGGGGGATAGAAACCTTTTCACGAGATTTACCCTGAAGGATCACGCTGTGAGATCACATCTGTTTAAAGCACCATAATTTATCGATATGACATCAAACCAGGAACCAGCCATTGTAAACCTTTCCCACAGAAACTCTCAGAAACTAACCAGGTGGTCGATAGGGCAGGGGCAGGGGGGTCTGTAGCATATAGCTGCGGAAACAATGGCTTTAAAATTTTATGTTCAAATACATTTATGTGAAGTTCCAAATCTTGGTACTGAGATGCAAAAATTAGTTCATTCCACAGGTAAGCAGAATTTATAAATGAGACTTTTATTTAAACAATTCTTTTTCTGAGATAGGTCCTCCATTAGTACTCATTGATGGCTTCTCAAACTGCTGCATTAAATGGACCGTTTTCAAGAATGGATCCTCTTCAGAATAAGCCGCTGAGTCGCAAGTTATGAAAATCTTTGGAGCAGGATAAAGTCCCTTTCATTTGTAAAGCAACTGAGTTACTAAGCCTATCTCCCATTCTGATGTTACAGCCACTTCAAAAACAGAAATTCCTGCTGACCGTGATACCACCATAAACATTGAGGGCGGTATTTCCCCAAGCAATGGCTTCCCACATCCTTCCTACACATTTTCCTATTAAACATGGGAAGTAGAACCCGCTGAGGGAAAGTGTTTAGAAGATTTGTAGGAACTCTACTCAATTCTCTGTAATGACCTATATGGGGAAAGAATCTTAAAAAAGGGTGGATATATGTATATGTATAACTGATTCACTTTGCTGTACAGCAGAAACTAACACAACATTGTAAATCAACTATACTCCAATAAAAATTTAAAATAAAAAAAAGATTTATAGGATTAGAATACCCTAAGTGTTGACAAAACTCCTTGGTTGACAAAAACAAATAAAATATTAAAATGGTGAAAGCCACTTGGTGCCTATGAAAAAAATGTTTTTAAAAATATTTGTTCATCCTCCCGAGTACTTTCTAGATTGGAGTAGATCTGGCCGCATGAATTAGGGCATTCATAGCAGAAACATGACTCTAGAGCCCAGTGAAGCTTCAAGAGTAAAGCAACTGAGAGAGGAGTGCAGAGAGGGTAGCAGAGGTGGCATCACCAGGGAAATGTGATGATGCAGAAGGAGTCACACATGTTAGAGAATCAGCCCAGCCTGGGTTCTCACCCATGCCCTAGTGCTTTGTAGCTGGGTGACCTTGGATAAGTCACTTAACTTCTCTGGGCCTTCTTTTTCTCATCTATAAAATGAAGAGAGATTGCTAAACAAACTCTGCTCTTTTTATTTTATGGAAGCCCTTGAAGTTCTTTGAAGGAATAACCCGGGTCTCCCGGCTAGCTCTCAGCCACATTATTCAGTTCAAAGAGCAAGCTGTGGAATGCTACACATAGAATGATACTATTTGCGTTTGGGAAAAGCAGCCACTGAAAGAACACTGGGTGATTTCTGCAGGCCCATGGACATATATGTGAGAATACAGAAGAGTAGAGACTAAAGCACATGGGCCAAAGCACCAGGTGGTCTCCAACGGGATCAGCCCTGGATTGAGACTTGGGGAGTGAATGGGGGCCTCATTATTTACATATTCAGAAGAGACTATATTTATATATTGCTTATACATGAGAAAAGAAAACTTCTATGTGGCCAATAAAAACTAACTCTAGGTTTTTTCAGGGAATATAGTAATTTTAGAAGAATCTCTGCCAATCAATAAATGAGAGCAGGTATTAAGATGAGGCCAAAAGGTAGAGAACCCAGCGTTCTATGTAGAAAGACATTAAGTAGGATTTCCCTTACTGAGCTGAAAATTGAAAGAATTGGCTCCAAACCTATTTGGAAATAAACCCTGTAAGGCATTGATATGTAAAGTGGATTTGCAGCTGGGACTGAGGAAGTTCTGTGATGGGTTGAAAACCTAGATGGGGTTCCCTATGTCCCAACATGTCAACCAGGGGGCCACCAACCTTGCCTTCCACCATGAAACGGCCAGGCATAGGACACGCACCACATGGTTGATGCCTGACCCTCTGCCCCCGCCACCACCAATATTAATCAGGCCCTTTGGTACTTTCTCACTTGGAAATGCGGAGTCTAAGTGAGACTGATGTTAATCCGGGAGAGTTCAGAGTCTTGCTCTTCGGCATTGCTCAGTTTAAGCATAAAGAGCCTCTGTGGGGCTTCCCTGGTGGCGCAGTGGTTGAGAGTCCGCCTGCCGATGCAAGGGACACGGGTTCGTGCCCTGGTCCGGGAGGATCCCACATGCCGCAGAGCGGCTGGGCCCGTGAGCCATGGCCGCCGGGCCTGCGCATCCGGAGCCTGTTCTCCGCAACGGGAGAGGCCTCAACAGTGAGAGGCCCGCGTACCGCCAAAAAAAAAAAAAAAAAAAGAGCCTCTGTGGACGTTCCTGGAAAGACATTTTCTTCTGTGCATGCCAGAGGTGAAGGTATCACTAGCACACAAAGAGAAGAGAAAATGAAACAACCTCTCACAGCCTGAGATTGCCTGGTGACCCATAGGTACTTCTTAACTTTAGATGTAGAGTAGGAATCAAAGCAAAATTTTATTTCAAAGTAGGTTACCCATGGCTTCAACGGACTCTTATTTAGGTTGGCCAATCAAAGCAAGAAGACTATAGGTAGATGACTGGAGAGAGCATTTGGAATTTGCACCAAATTGATTGTGGTGTTTTCTTTCACAAACAACTTTAAGAAATATATTCAACCACATAAATAAAATAGGAAATAATACAGGATCATTGCTCCATGTTTAGCAAAGGGAAAGAGAAAGGCTACCAGGCTCCAAAATACAAGAATATCAGGAGGAAGGGAAGCTTTTCCTTCTTTGTTCAGCCCATTTTGTATAAGTCAGATCCCAGATAAAGCCTCCTTCTGGGAGCAGGTGTTAATGGGTGGATGGACGGCCTGGTGGCCTGTGTGGCTGTCAGTTCACTCGCTCCAGGAATTGGGCTGCACACACAAAGCTTATTTCAGAAGAAAAAAAGTAGGAATTTGAACTAAATTAAATATCAACTCGCTTGGGATAAAATTTTACGTTGCCTCTTTTTTGAACTCTATAATTTGAAAAAATGGAGTCCGTTCCTATTCAATCGGGTGGGCATCACTCAGAAAAAGTTTGAGTTCATTTTACGGGGATGTGTGTCTGCGGGTTTAGCAAATTAGTGCAGGTTTGCCTGTTTTCTGGTGTATGGATCAGTTCCAGATCTGTTTTTAAGCACCAAGCGATTGAAGGATTATTATTTTTAGAATTCATATTCCTTTTTAATCCCCTAATCCGTTCAGGGGAAATGTCCAGATTGTCAACCCAACACAAGAGAAAACCTCAATGAAGCAGCAAGGAAAAAGTACAAAACAATAGACAAATAACCAGGGGATATATTGTTCAGCTTTTGTTGAGCTTGAAATGTGCCAAGTTGGAAATAGGGGAAGAGGTTTGTGATATTCCAGTGGAACATACTGTCACTGTTATAACCAGCCCACGTTCACCGGAGCTGCCAATTATTCCCCAGCCACCATTTTTTTCCTTTAGATTGATCTCCTGCTTGAGGCTGTTTCACACCCATGACTCTGAAGCTTCCCTAGTGGCATGTTGGCTAATTAAGAGCAAAATCCATCTCTTGATGAAATAATGCTACCACTGAAAAGGAATTCTACATTTTTTTAAATTCTTAATCAGGCTGCAAGGAGCCGTATTCTAACACACTTGTATTAAGCATAGGAAAAAGGTCTATAGCTAGCAATTAGCAATGATGAAAAGGACAGCGATTTAAAGCATGTTGCGGTGACATTTTTATCAAATTAAATGAGTTTGCTAGGCCCACCAGCTGCATATGCTTATTGTCATTTACTGTTTGGACAGTAACACATCAGCTATGGAGTATCAGGAGGTGCTGAATTTAATAAGTCATTTTGACACTGGTGTGAAACGAGCAGATCAGCATTCTGAGGAATGTGTTCACACTCTGAACAGACAGGCAGACATTCTAAGCATGCGAGGTGACACCAATCAACAGGAAGAAATGATGAAAGCCAGGCTAGGAAGCAGGCAGCAGCCACAGAAACACACCACTGTGAGGAAAGAAAAAGATATACACACGCACAGGCACATGCCAAACCTACTACTTCTTGGTTTAGCTAGACAGAACATCTAAAGAAGCAAAGATTTTTCAGATACACTGGAATGTGTACCCATTCTAGACTGTAAATTTTTGTTTATAATTTAAAAACCTACACGGTTCCTCTATAACAACCACTAGAAGAAGCTGACAGATCTTCAGATATGTTTTTGTCCCTCTCATGTTTGAAACACAGCATCCTATTCAGAAGAAACAAACAAGAAAATTTTTCTCTGTGTGCTGGGAAAATAAAAGTTTTGGCTTTTCCTTTCCACCTAATACGTTTGCTGTAAACTGATTGCCCAGCCCAGATAGGACGAGGGAGTGTTACTTGGTTTTGATTTATGGTGCGGTGAAGGTATATGTCGCGTTCAAAACTCTTCCTTGGAACATGAGATGTGGAACGACATTCTGATAATCCCAGGGGCTATTTATGTCAAGGGAGAGATCTGATACCAACGTCTTAACCATGTACCAGGCATGAGAGTTAAAACACACCAGAAGGTCGTTTGCCAATTACCTCTTAAACATGCAGGTGTAATTTACAGCCTAACAAAGGTGACTAGTAATTAGTTCATGGCTTCAGAAGTTTCTAATGCCATCTAGTGGAAATGCTAAAATGTAAATTTGATCACTTACACATCAAAGGGAGCCTAAAATCCCAGATAATACATCATTATGCTGCTCATATTCAGAAAAACACAATGGCAGAGTCCAATCTAAAATATATCTCAAAAAAATTTGCTACAGTGATTTCACATGACTAGAACTTGCCTTGAAAAATGAGACTTGCCCAGAATACCTTTGGATGCCTGTCCACAACCAGTGAAATAATTATTAGCACTACCCCACACCAGTACCATGCATGTAAAATCATTTTGCTCAACACTATTCTTTCTCTTATCTTCTAAGCTCTAGAACATAGAGCTGGACTATTTGACAGATTTTTTTTTTTTTTTTTTTTTTTTTGGCGATACGCGGGTCTCTCACTGCTGTGGCCTCTCCCGTTGCGGAGCACAGGCTCTGGACGCGCAGGCTCAGCGGCCATGGCTCACGAGCCCAGCCACTCCGCGGCATGTGAGATCCTCCCGGACCGGAGCACGAACCCGCGTCCCCTGCATCGTCAGGCGGACTCTCAACCACTGCGCCACCAGGGAAGCCCAACAGATTTTTTATTATCATTTTGCAAGCATAGTGGGTTCAACAATATCTGAGCTATCTTTTGAAGTAATTGTTCCACTGATTTTAATCTAAAAAAAAAAAGGTACAAGAGAAACTAAATATGTTTTGCTAGTTTAATCCTAGAAGCTGCTCACTTTTCAGTGAACTTTTTTTTAATGTTTATTTTTTATTTATTTTTTTTATTAGTCATCCATTTCATGCACATCAGTGTATACATGTCAATCCCAATCTCCCAATTCATCACACCACCACTCCTACCCTCCGCCACTTTCCCCCCTTGGTGTCTATATGTTTTTTTCTCTACCTCTGTGTCTCAATTTCTGCTCTGCAAACCGGTTCATCGGTACCATTTTCTAGGTTCCACATATATGCATTAATATACGATATTTGTTTTTCTCTTTCTGATTATTTCACTCTGTATGACAGTCTCTAGATGAATCCATGCCTCTACAATTGACCCAATTTCGTTCCTTTTTATGGATGAGTAATATTCCATTGTATATATGTACCACAGCTTCTTTATCTATTCGTCTGTCGATGGGCATTTACGTTGCTTCCATCACCTGGCTATTGTAAATAGTGCTGCAATGAACATTGGGGTGAATGTGTCTTTTTGAATTATGGTTTTCTCTGGGTATATGACCAGTAGAGGGACTGCTGGGTCATATGGTAATTCTATTTTTAGTTCTTTAAGGAACCTCCATACTGTTCTCCATAGTGGTTGTATCAATTTACATTCCCACCAACAGTGCAAGAGGGTTCCCCTTTCTCCACACCCTCTCCAGCATGTGTTGTTTGTAGATTTTTTGATGATGGCAATTCTAACTGGTGTGAGGTGATACCTCATTGTAGCTTTGATTTGCATTTCTCTAATAATTAGTGATGTTGAGAAGCTTTTCATGTGCGTCTTGGCCGTCTGTATGTCTTCTTTGGAGAAATGTCTATGTAGGTCTTCTGCCCATTTTTGGATTGGGTTGTTTGTTTTTTTAATATTGAGCTGTATGAGCTGTTTATATATTTTGGAGATTAATCCTTTGTCCGATGATTCATTTGCAAATATTTTCTCCCATTCTGAGGGTTGTCTTTTCATCTTGTTTATGGTTTCCTTTGCTGTGCAAAAGCTTTTACGTTTCAGTAGGTCCTATTTGTTTATTTTTGTTTTTATTTCCATTACTCTAGGAGGTGGATCAAAAAAGATCTTGCTGTGATTTATGTCAAAGAATGTTCTTCCTATGTTTTCTTCTAAGAGTTTTATAGTATCCAGTCTTACATTTACGTCTCTAATCTATTTTGAGTTTATTTTTCTGTATGGTGCTAGGAAGTGTTCTAATTTCATTCTTTTACATGTAGCTCTCCAGTTTTCCCAGCACCACTTATTGAAGAGACTGTCTTTTCTCCATTGTATATCCTGGCCTCCTTTGTCATAGATTAGTTGACCATAGGTGTGTGGGTTTATCTCTGGTCTTTCTATCCTGTTCCATCGATCTATATTTCTGTTTTTGTGCCAGTGCCATATTGTCTTGATTACTATAACTTTGTAGTATACTCTGAAGTCAGGGAGCCTGATTCCTCCAGCTCCACTGTTTTCCCACAATACTGCTTTGGCTATTCAGGGTCTTTTGTGTCTCCATACACATTTTAAGATGTTTTGTTCTAGTTCTGTAAAACATGCCATTCGTAATTTGACAGGGATTGCATTGATTCTGTAGATTGCTCTGGGTGGTATAGTCATTTCCACAATATTGATTCTTCCAATCCAAGAACATGGTATATCTCTCCATCTGTTGGTATCATCTTTAATTTCTTTCATCAGTGTCTTATAGTTTTCTGCATACAGGTCTTTTGTCTCCCTAGGTAGGTTTATTCTTAGGTATTTTATTCTTCTTGTTTCAATGGTAAATGGGAGTGTTTGCTTAATTTCTCTTTCAGATTTTTCATCATTAGTGTATAGGAATGCAAGAGATTTCTGTGCATTAGTTTTGTATCCTGCTACTTTACCAAATTTATTGATTAGCTCGAGTAGTTTTCTGGTGACAACTTTAGGATTCTCTATGTATAGTATCATGTCCTCTGCAAACAGTGACAGTTTTACTTCTTCTATTCCAATTTGTATTCCTTTTACTTCTTTTTCTTCTCTGATTGCCATGGCTAGGACTTCCAAAACTATGTTGAATAACAGTGGTGAGAGTGGACATCCTTTTCTTGTTCCTGATCTTAGAGGAAATGCTTTCAGTTTTTCACCATTGAGAATGATGTTTGCTGTGAGTTTGTCGTATATGGCCTTTATTATGTTGAAGTAGGTTCCCTCTATGCCCACTTTCTGGAGAGTTTTTATCATAAATGGGTGTTGAATTTTGTCAAAAGCTTTTTCTGCATCTAGTGAGATGATCATGTGGTTTTTATTCTTCAATTTCTTAATATGGTGTATCACATTGATTGATTTGCGTACGTTGAAGAATCCTTGCATCCCTGGGATAAATCCCACTTGATCATGGTGTATGATCCTTTTAATGTGCTGTTGGGTTCTGTTTGCTAGTATTTTGTTGAGGATTTTTGCATTTATATTCATCCGTGATATTGGTCTGTCATTTTCTTTTTTTGTAGTATCTTTGTCTGGTTTTGGTATCAGGGTGATGGTGGCCTCATAGAATGAGTTTGGGAGTTTTCCTTCCTCTGCAATTTTTTGGAAGAGTTTGAGATGATGGGTGTTAGCTCTTCTCTAAATGTTTGATACAATTCACCTGTGCAGCCATCTGGTCTTGGACTTTTGTTTGTTGGAAGATTTTTAATCACAGTTTTAATTTCATTACTTGTGATTCATCTGTTCATATTTTCTATTTCTTCCTGGTTCAGTCTTGGAAGGTTATACCTTTCTAAGAATTTGTCCATTTTTTCCGTGTTGTCCATTTTATTGGCATAGAGTTGCTTGTAGTAATCTCTTAGGATGCTTTGTATTTCTGCAGTGTCTGTTGTGACTTCTCCTTTTTCACTGTTAATTTTATTGATTTGAGTCCTCTCCCTCTTTTTCTTGATGAGCCTGGCTAATGGTTTATCAATTTTGTTTATCTTTTCAAAGAAGAAGCTTTTAGTTTTATTGATCTTTGCTATTGTTTTCTTTGTTTCTATTTCATTTATTTCTGCTCTGATCTTTATGTTTTCATTCCTTCTGCTAACCTTGGGTTTTGTTCTTCCTTCTCTAGTTTCTTTAGGTGTAATGTGAGATAGTTTGAGATTTTTCTTGTTTCTTGAGGTAGGCTTGTATAGCTAAAAAATTCCCTCTTAGAACTACTTTTGCTGCATCCCATAGGTTTTGGATCATCCTGTTTTCATTGTCATTTGTCCCTAGGTATTTTTTGATTTCCTCTTTGATTTTTTCAGTGATCTCTTGGTTATTTAGTAACATGTAGTTTAGGCTCCATGTGTTTGTGTTTTTTACGGTTTTTTTCCCCTGTAATTGATTTCTAATCTCATAGTGTTGCGGTCAGAAAAGATGCTTGATATGATTTCAGTTTTCTTAAATTAACTGAGGCTTGATTTGTGACCCAAGATGTGATCTATCCTGGAGAATGTTCCATGCGCACTTGAGAAGAAAGTGTAATCTGCTGTTTTTGGATGGAATGTCCTATAAATATCAATTAAATCTACCTGGTCTATTGTGTCATTTAAAGCTTGTGTTTCCTTATTAATTTTCGGTTTGGATGATCTGTCCATTGGGGTAAGTGAGGTGTTAAAGTCCCCCACTATTATCATGTTACTGTCGATTTCCTCTTTTAGAGCTGTTAGCAGTTGCCTTATTTATTGAGGTGCTCCTATGTTGGGTGCATATATATTTATAATTGTTATATCTTCTTCTTGGATTGATCTCTTGATCATTATGTAGTATCCTTCCTTGTCTCTTGTAATATGCTTTATTTTAAAGTCTATTTTATCTGATATGAGTATTGCTACTCCAGCTTTCTTTTGATTTCCATTTGCAAGGAATATCTTTTTCTATCCCCTCACTTTCAGTCTGTATGTGTCCCTAGGTCTGAAGCGGGTCTCTTTTAGACAGCATATATATGGGTCTTGTTTTTGTATCCATTCAGCAAGCCTGTGTCTTTTGGTTGGAGCATTTAATCCATTCACGTTTAAGGTAATTATCGATATGTATATTCCTATTACCATTTTCTTAATTGTTTTGGGTTTGTTTTTGTAGGTCATTTTCTTCTCTTGTGTTTCCCACTTAGAGAATTTCCTTTAGCATTTGTTGTAGAGCTGGTTTGGTGGTGCTGAATTCTCTTAGCTTTTGCTTGTCTGTAAAGCTTTTGATTTCTCTATCGAATCTGAATGAGATCCTTGCTGGGTAGAGTAATCTTGGTTGTAGGTTCTTCCCTTTCATCACTTTAAGTATATCATGCCACTCCCTTCTGGCTTGTAGAGTTTCTGCTGAGAAATCAACTGTTAGCCTTATGGGAGTTCCCTTGTATGGTATTTGTTGTTTTTCCCTTGCTGCTGTCAATAATTTTTCTTTGTCTTTAATTTTTGCCAATTTGATTACTATGTGTCTTGGCATGTTTCTCCTTGGATTTATCCCGTATGGGATTCTCTGTGCTTCTTGGACTTGGGTGGCTATTTCCTTTCCCACGTTAGGGAAGTTTTCCACTATAATCTCTTCGAATATTTTCTTGGGTCCTTTCTCTCTCTCTTCTGGGACCCCTATAATGTGAATGTTGTTGCATTTAATGTTGTCCTAGAGATCTCTTAGGCTGTCTTCATTTCTTTTCATTCTTTTTTCTTTATTCTGTTCCACAGCAGTGATTTCCACCATCTGTCTTCCAGGTCACTTATCCGTTCTTCTGCCTCAGTTTTTCTGCTATTGATTCCTTCTAGTGTATTTTCCATTTCAGTTATTGTATTGTTCATCTCTGTTTGTTTGTTCTTTAGTTCTTCCAGAACTTTGTTAAACATTTCTTGCATCTTCTCGATCTTTGCCTCCATTCTTTTTCCAAGGTCCTGGATCATCTTCACTATCATTATTCTGAATTCGTTTTCTGGAAGATTGCCTATCTCCATTTCATTTAGTTGTTTTTCTGGGGTTTTATCTTATTGCTTCATCTGTTACGTAGCCGTCTGCCTTTTCATCTTGTCTATCTTTCTGTGAATGTGGTTTTTGTTCCACAGGCTGCAGGATTGTAGTTCTTCCTGCTTCTGCTGTCTGCCCTCTGGTCTCAGTGAACTCTTCTCAGATTTTTTTCCAGTCAAATTCCACATTGAAATTCTGAGCAGGAAGAATGCCATTGCAGATTTCATGCTTCCTTCCAAGATGGTCACCAAGCAGCTTTGGCCATGGGGCTGTGATGCAGGAGTCAAAATGTGCTTCACATAATTAAAAACAGAAGAAGAAAAAGAAAGGACAGGAAAGAAATAGGCCATATTTCATTTTGCATATGAAGATACCCAGCTAAATAGTCTACATTTGTCACTTTCCTCTGTATCACATCTCAAAAACAGTCCTCTCCAGGAACATCTTATAATAAGAGAAATCAATGGAACCCTGAATTCTAGTGCAAATTAATATGGAACTCAGAGCTACTCAGTTTTCCTTTCTCCGCCACATTTTCCCCATCTATCAAATGAGGAAATTGGACTTGAAATCAACTCAAAAGCCCTTTCTTCTTTAAAACTATGGTTTAGAATTTCAAGTCCAAAACTCAGCTCTTCTGTTTCACTGTTATAATTTTATTTAAAGGTATTAATTTCATCACAGCTATTTTACTTTAAAGAAACTTTTTTATTAAAATTATTTTGTTAGTTTGAGTCTTACAGTGAATTTCAGTGCTTGGACCACCATCAATTTTAAAAGCAATTTATCTGTAAGAAGAGATAGCTACAGTTTAAATAAATACTACGTTTAAAGAATTAAAAATAGAAACTATATCTTTTCTATATATACCCATTTTAGCATTAAAAATATATTAAAATTTAAAATATATATTTTCAGTAGGAAGGAAATATATAGCCATCTCACAGACAAAACTTTAAAAAACAAAAAAGAAAAGGAAAAGAAAAAAATAATTTGTAGTTCTAACATCCAAAGATAGCAAACTGTCCATTTAACACCATGGTAGACCCCTTTCAATCTTTTCTTTGTGCATGGTATTTACATAATTTGTATCAGATGGTATATATAAAACATATATACATTGATTTTCATAATAGCACCTATTTTTCTGACTATAAAAATATAATTTATTATTGTAGGAAATTGTTTAGATATACAAATACATAAAGAAAATTAAAATCCCCCAGAATCTCACCACCCAGCTATATCCTCATTTATTATTTTATTTCTTTAAGGTCTTTTTCTATGCATAATTTAACACAGTTAAGATTATATGACATATTCTGATTTTAAGTACAATTAACTTAAGAAGATTCATTTGCAAGTCCTAGCTGGAAGATGTTACAAAGAGGGTCTTAATCACAGATTATATCTGCCACTGGTAGTTCATTCATTTTCATAATTACCAAAAAAACAAAAACAAAACAAAAAAACCCTATACACTCAGGTCATTCAAAATGAATTCTAAGCAGCAGAAAATTATTCCTCAATTTTTTGTCAATGCAATGGTGTTATATTGCTGAATAAAAATGAGTTTCAGTGGAAGGAGGGGAAAAAAGGCTTTCTGGGTTTAGTAATTCTGCAAACACAATGTCACTGTCATTTAATAATTGTAGTCTTTATTTTGGGCTAGAAAAGAAGTGGTTTTTGTTGTGTGAGGTAAAGAATATTGCCTCCCAAACACATTTCCTGATATTGAAAAAATAGCAAAACCAATAATAACGATTAATGGAAACTTTACAGACCCTAGCTTGTCCCAGGTTGTAAATCCATTTGACAATACCTAATACAGTTAGATTCCTGATCATGGAATCTAAACAGAATAAGAAGGTATTTATAAATCTTTTTTTTTTTTTTTTTTTGCGGTGTGTGGGCCTCTCCCTGTTGTGGCCTCTCCCGTTGCGGAGCACAGGCTCCGGACACGCAGGCTCAGCAGCCATGGCTCACGTGCCCAGCCGCTCCGCGGCATGTGGGATCCTCCCGGACCGGGGCACGAACCTGTGTCCCCTGCATCGGCAGGCGGACTCTCAACCACTGCACCACCAGGGAAGCCCTATAAATCGTTTTATTCCATGGTTTGCTCACTCCCTAGTCCTTTATTCTTCAGTTGGCTGGAGTAAAACTTTAAATAATTTTTCAAGTTGTTTACAACTTGCCATATTGCGGAATTTTTAATATTGTTTTCACACATTTAAATTCTTGGGTTGCAACATTCCCTCCTAACCTTGAGAATTGTGGGCTGCCACTGTTCTCTGGCCTTCCATTCTGTAGGGAGAACTCTGAGACCAGCCTGATTTTTATTTCTTGGTAGATTGTTTTTGAACCTGGATGCCTAAGAATCTTTTCTTTAGCTTTACAGTTCAAAAGGCTTGGGAGGAGTCTAGGAGTAGGCCTCTTCATGAATCTTATCAAGACCACTGTGACTTCTTTCCATCTTCATTCAAGTCTTCCTTTGCCTCAGGAAGTTTTTTCTTCCTATGATATCTCTGATCACCACTTTTGTACAATTCAGAGGGTAGTCTCTTCCTCAAGAACAACTGTCATTTTTGCTGATCTCTTTTCTCTGGCCCCTATATCTATCCTTTCCTTCATCATCTGAATCTTTGTCTTTTCTTCTCCATATTCAGAGAAAAGTTTTACTTTCCACAATATGTGTTCTACACCACATAGCTCCATTACAATTCTAGTCTCCAATTCATGTCTAACTTTCTGACAATCCTTCATTATTTTATCCATTTTTTTCATTCTTCCCTGTTATGTTTTAACCTCAACATATTGTCTTTTACGGTAGTGCTAATGTAAATATCTAAATTAAAAGATGTTCTTACTTTCCAAAATGTTTCCTTTATTTAAAAAAAAATTGTATGTAGAAAGATACAAATAATAGCAAATACCCATGATTCTTTTTCCACATATAACAAATGTTAATAGTTTATCATATTTGCTTCATATTTTTTTCCACAAATAAAATATCATAGATGAAGTACAAACCTCTACAGCCCCCTAGGTGTAATCATTTTTGAACTTGTGTATCTAGTTCATATTTTCATACGTTTACTACTTATATATGTATCCATAAGTGGACTGCATTAAATTTCTATATACTGTATCATACTAAAAATGGTATTATGTTACTTTGTTTTCTCTGAATATTATGTTCTACGCAGAGGCCATGTTTAGGTCGTCCAGCTGAGAGCCCCAGCTGAGATATCTTCTAATGCTAGAATCTACAGCCAGACACAGGAGTGCTTGGGCCTTCACATAGTCCCGCCGCTGGCCTTTGAGCCACTACAGCTGATGCCCAATAGAGCAGAGATGAGCTGTCCACACTGAGCCCTGCCCAAGTTGTAGATTTGTGAGAAGAATAAATGGTGCCATAGTTTTAAGCCACTAGGTTTGGGGGTAATTTTTTAGGCAGTTATACAGTAACTTGAATAGCTTCCTTCTATTCCCTGTTCTGCTTCCCCCCACTTCCTTACCTGGTCTCTAGGAGCACTGCCTTAATAAATCATCTGCATATAAATCCAAGAGACCAGGACAGAGTTACAGGATAACCTACACCAAAGGAGAAATCTACAACTTCTCCTTGAAGGAAAAGCTTGCTCTCTTTAAAACTCAGTGAGATGCTATTTCTGTGGTACCAGTCATTGGGTAAAGAAAGCAACTGGACTAAAACTAAAAGGAAGGGAGAAGGAATAAATTTACTCTCTGAGTTCTTTTCTGAGTAACCACATTAATGGGAGAGAGAGAGAGTCAAAAAGCATCTAGATTCAGTGCTGTTGCAAAGAGAAGTATTTTGTATTATATTAATAAAAGCAGTGTTTTGAACTTTTACCTTAAGGAATCTCTTCCATTAGCAGATGAATGGATAAAAAGGTAATTATATATATATATATATATTTATATTTATATTTATATTTATATTTATATATATATATATAATGTCACTGGACTACTACTTAGCCATAAAATAGAGCAAAATTTTGCCATTTGCAGCAACATGGATAGACTTGGAGGGCATTATGTTTAGTGAAATAAGTCAGGCAGAGAAAGAAAAATACTGTATGATATCACTATATGTGGAATCTAAAACATACAATAAACTAGTGAATATAACCAAAAAAAAACAGACACACAGGTATAGCAACCAAACTAGTAATTACCAATGTGGAGAGAGGGGCAAAATTGGGGGAGTGGGAGGTATGAAACATCTTATGGAAAAAACCTGAACGACCTTTTTGGCCAACCCAATACAAACTATTGGGTGTAAGACAGGCTACAAGGATGCATTGTACAACACGGGGAATTTAGCCAAAATTTTGTAATAATCGTAAATGGAGTGTAAACAACAATAATAATAATTTTAAAAAATAGAAAATGGAGGGCTTCCCTGGTGGCACAGTGGTTGAGAGTCCACCTGCCGATGCAGAGGACACGGGTTTGTGCCCCGGTCCGGGAAGATCCCACATGCCACGGAGCGGCTGGGCCCGTGAGCCATGGTCGCTGAGCCTGCGCTCCGCAACGGGAGAGGTCACAACAGTGAGAGGCCCACGTACCACAAAAAAAAAAAAAAAAAAATAGAAAATGGAATAAGGAGATAGATGTTGAAAGAGAGAGTGGGGGGGGGGGGTAATCTATAGATTAAAGGAGACTTTAAAATAAAAAAATAAATTTGGAGAATCCCCAGGAAACATTCTCCCTCTCAGGTGGAAAAAAAGGAGCAAATTTCATGGCTCTCCTAATCTTGGCTCTCTGGGGAAATTGCCAGAGTCCCTGCGAAATGGTACCTGGCCAAACAACTGTATAGCAAGGGCTGGAAGGAGAGTGAACAACGGTCCTGAGCCTTTGGTCCACCCACTGTAGGAAGTGCTTCTGCCAGCAAGTTACCTATACATACAAAATCATGGAACCTTCTACAGAGAGTCTATGGGGCAACAGAATTCCATCAGCTGATAGGAGCCTGCTCCTCATATGGATCTTCAGTTTCTCAAAAGTTTGGCCTCATATACCGACTACCTTCTGCTCCCACTTTAAAGTAACTGATCCAGCCCGCCTCACTACACTTCTCTTTTACTTACAGTGCTTGACTCCAGTCCAGTAACCTCGATGCAGTCACAAAGAACCCATGTGCTTCATGGCAGAGACTTCACATACTAGTTCTTTTGAATGGTTGCCTCCTTCTCAAGTCTATTCTGCAGCCACTCTAGCATGCTTCATCTTCCCAAGTGATTTCAAGCTTGGCTAGTCCCAATTTCAGAGTTCCTCCCCATGTCATCACTGTCAAAGACTGCAAGTTCATAGATTGAAAGCCACGTCCTGTAGCAAAAACCACAGTCACAGGCTTCTCTTGGCTGCCAGGTCCCTTGGGGATACTTCAGAATAATGAGCATCCTCAGAGCCCTCTGAAATGAGCCCTGAAGAGTATTCTAAGGTGGGATGGATTTAAATTATTCTTCATCTTGGATCTTTACTTTTCTCACGAGATTCCCCCCTACTCCCATCACAGTGGGCAATTTGTCCTTTCCTGGCCTTGTTACCCAAGCCAGCTGAAAAATAAAGCTAACCTAGAGACACTGGAGGCCCTCACAAAGGACGGATCTGTTTCCCTCATGAACTTGACTTGGCCACCAGCTAAAGCCCAAGGACACAGCCTTACCCTGACAGTCTGTTAAGAGGCTAAGCAATCCTGGTGTCCTGCCAACAACAATGTAACAGGACCTGCGCAAAACAAGATCTCGGGGCATCACCAGGATTGCCAAATCAAGAAAGTCTATCTCATCCCTGCCTTCAGTGGCCAAGAGAGGAAAATGTACCACATGCAGCTGTGTGCTTCTCTGCGGAGGACACCAGAAGGCTTCAAGGAATGTCATTCTCACCATGGCAACAACCTCAGATGGCCCAGCTCCTTAAGCCTTTAAGTTCTAGCAAACCTAAAGGCGTTTTTGGAACTTTGACATTTGATTTTTATTTCTTTTGCTTTGTTTTAACCTTTTTTATCTTTTTTTTTTTTTTTTTGCCTTTGGCTAAGTATACATATTTCAAAGAGCCTAAATTTAATTTAATCTGCAATAAACTGAATTACCACAGAACTTGGAGTTCATGGTAGAGTTCGGACTTGGAGTCAAGCAGCCTAGGTTTCAAACCCCAGTTGGTTCCTCAATTACCAGTACTGTGACCTTGGAGAAGATATGTAAACTCTCCGGGCTTTCATTTTCTCATATCAAAAACAAAACGGTATAATGATTGTAACTTCCAACAGAATAACTATAAGGATTTCAGAAAATACTGCATGTAAAATACTTGACTTAGTACCTGACACCAAGTGCAGATTCAACTACGTGGAGAAAAATCCTAATAAACTTCATTTTATCTATTTGCTCTTTGTCTGGAATATTCAGGATCATGAGTGATCTCTAAAAAGTTGGGGCACGGGATGGAATTCCATTTCAAAGGCCCTAAAGTGAGTATTAGGCAAGTGTGCACACGCACACACACATGCGCACACACACAATAATCTGGATGAGCCCTTCAAGCAGTCAGCCTAAAAGAGAGCAGGCTTCAGGCCAATATGAATTTTATGTGAAATCGAACATCCACCCCACAATATGTGCTATGATTTTCAGACCCAGGATCTTCCTTATGTTTGAGATCTCAGTTTGGTGATATGTAAAATGGAACGCACAGGGTGAATTTTATTAATTGGGAGTTGTTTGGAACTCTTTCTACAAAATTGCCCAAAGACACAGAGATTCTTTTTTCTTTTTATTATGGAAAATTTCAAACATGTGCAAAAGTAGACCCAAAAATATAAGAAAAATATAAGAAATCCTCATGTTCTCTTCACCCAGATTTTACAACTATCAATTCACAGACAACCTTATATGATCTAGATTTTTACCCATCTCCCCCCATCATATTATTTCAAAGCTCATCCCAAACATTATTTCATTTCATCCACAAATCTTTCCATTGTGTCTCTAAAAGAACTCTTTTTAATACAGCTGTAATGCCATTATCACACTTGAAATCTTCTTCTTTAATATGAAATATCCAGCCAGTGTTCAAATTTCTAGTTGTCTCATAAATGTCATAATTCTTTAATAGTTTATTTGTTTTAATAGAGGTCTAAATAATGTCTACACATTTGAATTGATTGTCTCAAGTCTTTTTTCAATCCATAGATTTCCCCTCAAATCTTTTTCCTTAAAATTTATTTGTTAAAAAAAACCCTCAATTGTTTGTTTTGTGAGTTTCCCAGAATCTAGGTTTTGCCAAAAAGCTTGTCAAAGTATATTAACTTTTCAAACAATTATTCTCTAAGTGAGAGCAGGGGCAGAGAAGCTGAAGACGGTATTGATTTGCTAGTGAGGACATTTTTGTATTTTTCATAAAGATTGCTGATGCAATTCACAAAATCATTGGCATGTCAGTTGCAGGCTAGAGTAAGAGAGCCCCAGAATTGTTCCTCTTCCAGGTCTTCCCCTGTTTCTGCTAATAAAAACATTCCGGGAACCACCACTCTGTGTACCTCATCATCACACACAGAGTTATTCCTGAGAATCTGCTCCCTCTCTCTGTCCTGACAAACATGGGTCTGTGCAACAGGAATTCGGGATGAAGGGATGAAGGGATGTGGGTTAAAGGTAAAAGACAAAGGTAGGAGAATGAAAGGGTGAGGAAATAATAGGTAAATGCAGCCAAAATCAGGTGAACTGGGGATTATGAGTGAAAAGGACAGCAGGCAACAGATTACAGAGATGTTACAGTGAAAGAGAACAGAAAAGTTGTGGCCTCTGCCATGTGGCCACTTGGGCTGGGAAGATAAGACCACTACTCTTTGCTCTGCCATGAACACAACTCTGTTCCCCCAAACCAACAACATTTAAACAATTTAGTGGTTGTAGGAGATTCATTCCGACCCGAGTCATTATGGCAGCTCAGATATGACTCCAGATATGGCTGTGCAGTCATGGCAGTCAGCACTGGGCAAACTGTGACTGTGATAGCTACTTTGTTTCCCCACCAAGGAGCCCTACAGTGAGGACTGGTCCCCACTGGTATACCTTTTATATACCTCTAGAGTTCTCCCACATACTATAAAGGATTACACGGAAATAACCACAGCTTGTTGTCAGAGGAACAATATAAAGCAGCTGAATATCCTAATAAAATAGAAGTTGACCTTATTTGTGGACATTTAAGGTATACTGTGTCTTCTTCTGATTCTCTTTGACTGTCACAACCAGCCTTGAAATTTAGCAAATTTTTTCTCATGTAAAAAAAAATGCTCCAGTTGCTACCAAACCCTGAGGTATTCTGAGCCGTTGGTGAGAAAAAAATGAGAATTTCCAGTTCTGGCAATTCTGGCAATGCTCGTTGAAGACTTACCTTCGCACTGAGAACAACAAGAACACCTGGGCAAAAAATTGTTTTAACCTGTTTGAAGGCTTCAGCAAACTACCAAGCCAGTGAGGAGTAGAGGCGCCAAGCAATACTGGAAGAGCTAACGGCTAAGACGTCTCCACAACTGATCAAAGACAATAAGCCACAAACTCAGGAAGCACTATAAATCCCAAAGAGGTGTACTGCCAAAAGAGGGAGGAATGGGGAACCCCACATCTTGACAAACATAGTGAAACTTTTGAGAATCAAAGACAAAGAGAAAATCCTAAATGCAAGAAGTGGGCGGGGGAGACCCATTACCTTCAACAGAACAATAAGACTGACAGCTGAATTCCCAAAAGAAATAGTAGAAGCCAGGAGACAATGAAATGATATTTTCAAAGTGCTGAGAGAAAACAACCAAGCTTCCACTTCCAACATTGTGAAATAACTCCTACCATACCCAAATTTCACACAGATCGCAACTATAAATTCTGGACAAAATTCAAAAAAATAAACAACATCTCAAAGGCACTAAGGGGTGGAAACGGCACATAGATGTGGAGGGGAGTAGACCCTTGGGAAAAAGGAATAGCATACAGTGATTTACTCACTTTTATGGCATTTGGGCTAAGTGTAGGCCAAAGTCAGTGCTGCACATGATGGATCCAAGAGAACTCGAATAGAAAACCCACATCATTATTGCCTTGAAAAAAAAACAGAAGAGAGGGCTTCCCTGGTGGCACAGTGGTTGAGAGTCCGCTTGCCGATGCAGGGGACACGGGTTCGTGCCCCGGTCCGGGAAGATCCCACATGCCGCGGAGCGGCTGGGCCCGTGAGCCATGGCCGCTGAGCCTGCGCGTCTGGAGCCTGTGCTCCGCAACGGGAGAGGCCACAGCAGTGAGAGGCCCGCATACCGCAAAAAAAAAAAAAAGAGAGAGAGAGTTTGGGGTAACCATAGGCACTGAAAGTGAGAGGGAAATTCCAGAAAGGGTGGAGCCAGAAAGGGTAACCACAATTTCTGGGTTTAAACTCTGCCCAAATCTCTGGCTAACATCTGAACCACATACATAGGGCCGACTCCCGCTAAGCACATGAGCCTCAAATACCTGTGGGACAAAATCAAAAGGCCTAATATATGTGAAACTGGAATCCCAGAGGAAGAGAGAGAGAGTGGGGCATAAACAATATTTAAAGAAATAATTGGTGAAATTTCCCCAAGTTTAGTGGAAGTCATAATTTACAGACTCACGAAACTCAGTGATCCAAAAGAAGGATATATACAAAGAACACCAAAAGTATACACACTACTATATATAAAATAGTTAACCAACAAGAAACTACTCTATAGCACAGGAGACTATAATGGGAAAGAATCTAATATATATATATCCATTATATATAGTAGTGTGGATATATATATGTATATCTGAATCACTTTCGCTGTACACCTGAAACTAACACAACATTGTAAATCAACTATAGTTCAATAAAAATTAGGAAAAAAAGACAAAGAAACCACAACAATTACACCAGACTCAATCTGCTGAACACCAAAGATAAAGAGAAAATTGTGAAAGCACGCAGAGAAAAATACATACAATGTACAACATAACAGCGATTAGAAATACCACTGATTTCCCATCAGGAACTAGGAGGAAAGAGACAGTGAGTGGCAAAAGAGTCAAAGGGCTGAAACAAAAAGCTGTCAACCAAGAATTCCGTAACCAATGGAAATGCACTTCAAGAATCAAGGCAGAATAACAACATTTTCAGATGAAAGAAAATAACTGCCAACTTGTAAGCATATAAGAGTGAAAACAGTCCTCAGAAATGAGAGTTAAATAAAGATGCTTTAGGACAAAGATAATTTATTACCAGCAGACCTGTATGAAAAGACATTCTAAGAGAATTCTTTAAGCAGAGGAAAAGGATCCCAAAGGGAAGCTCAAAAATGCAGAAGAATAAAGATCCACAAAAAGGTGAAGGACGTGGGTGAGTCTAAATGAATATATAATGTAAGAACAATAATAATAATATGGGATTTAAAATATATATGGAACAAACACAAGTGACAAAAATAACACAACATCAGAGGAGTCAAGTAAAGTTAAAGTATTCTAAGTTCCATTCACTGTCTGGGAAAGAATACAAGTATTAATTTAGATTCGGTGTAAGCTAGTATGTACCACCCCCTCACTTCAAGACTTAAGGACAGTTTCCTTCAGCTGTCACCTCTCTTTGAGAATTGTCATAAGCTTAAGAAGACCACCAGGGCAGCCTGCATCCAAGGACTGGTCAATGTGTGGATATAAAAGCCTGACCTACTCACCCAACTCTGAAGAGCCATCCAGCTTCAGAGGTCCCCTCGGGGTGGCTATAGGCGTTAGTTGTAAATGCATTGAAACCTAACTTCTCCTCCTGCCAAACCTGCTTCCTTTCCTTCCTTTCCACTGGTGATAAGCCCAAGAGCATCCCCCCAATAGACTTCCTGAACACTAACCTCCATCTCAGACTTTGTCTCCTGGGGAACCAACCTCACCTGCAACATTAGATTAGATTTTCATAAATCAAAGTAGGTTTAAATTCTGGGGTAATAAAATAAAATAAAAATTAACAAACTAATAGGAGAGAGAAATGCAATAATAAAAAGTAATTCATCCAAAATAAGGGAAGAAAAGAGACAGAAATTAGGACAAATAGAAAATAAATACAGTTAAGTCCCCTACATATGAACGAGTTCCGTTCCGAGAGCACATTCGTTAAGTCCAATTTGTTCGTAAGTCCAACAAAGTTAGCCTAGTTACCCAACTAACACAATCGGCTATATAGTACTGTACTGTAATAGGTTTATAATACTTCTCACACAAATAATACATTAAAAAACACACAAAAAATAAAGAAAACTTTTAAAATCTTACATTACATTACCTTGAAAAGTACAGTAGTACAGTACAACAGCTGGCATAGAGGGGCTGGCATTGAGTGAAGAGGTAAGAAGAGTTACCGACTGGAGGAGGGAGAGGAGGGGGGAGATGGTAGAGCTGAGGGATCGTCAGCAATAGGAGACGGAGGGCAAGATGCAGTTTCACTGATGCCTGACGTGGATGGCACAGGTTCTGGTTCCTTGCTGGATTCAGTTCTATCTACCCTCTTGAATAAACGATCCAGTGACGTCTGGGTAGTAGCTCTTTTTTTCTTGTCATATATGACACAGTAGCACTGGATTCTATTCTGAACGGCTGCTGCAACCTTCATGTACCGTTCTACGTTCGGGTCCTGTGCCTCAAAACTCACAGTGCCTAACAGTGCACTAATAGTGCCTCCTCACATAAAGAAAATCCCCTCGCCACTTCCTGTGTTGTGAGTCTCTTTGGTTCTTCAATTACTTCTTCTTCCTCTTATCCTCTTCGTCCTTTCTCTGGGCCTCCAAGTCTATCAGGTCTTCATTAGTGAGCTCCTCGTGTTGCACAGCAAGTAGGTCAATGAGGTCATACTCTTGCAGATCTAGCTTGAAATAAAGATACTGTACTACTGTACTCTATACAGTACTGTAAAGTACACAAAAGCACAACCACTTGTAGAGGACGCACGCACGTGACAAAATGCTACAGACACGTGAACTAACTTATGTGACTGGACATGTGAACGCACGTTCCCATCTTTGAAAGTTTGCAACTTGAAGGTTCATATGTAGGGGACTTGCTGTAGTAAAATTACAAAAGACTGAAACAAGTTGGCCAGGTGACTGTTACACTTAAGAAAAGATACTCAACCATTATTATTCAGGGAATTGCAAATTAAAGCAATATTATTATCCATCCATCAGATTTGGAAAAATTTAAAGAATGGTACCATTCAGGACTGGCAAAGTTTAGGGTTATGGCCACTCTTGGATATTGCTAGTGAGAATGTGAACTGTTACCACCATTAGCAAAAGTAAACTGGTAGTATATATTTAAATTAGAAATATATTCATATTTACCCTTTGTGGCAGCAACTGGTTAGCTGTTCACAAAACCTGTCTCTTCTTCTTCCTGGGCACATCTAAACTACATTTGCCAGATTCCTTTGCAGCAGGTGACTGAATCCTAGCTCAGGTACGACTTGAGTCACTAGTTGAAGGTAACAGGAACCCCACAATCTGGGCCCCTGAATGGCTATGTGGAGCAGAGACACCTAAGAACCTGGCACTAACTTGAACTTTTATTTTGTCTGAAATATGATATATTCAAGGGTCTATTTGTTATAGCAGTTAGCTTATTCTAACCTATACCTCTTTTTACTCACCAATATCACTTCTTGGCATCTGTCTTTAGAGGTAAATATAACAACAGACTCTATGTGTAAGGAAACACATAACTAGAAAAAATAGAAACAGTCTAAGTATCCATCAATAAGACAGAGTTGAATAAATTGTAATGCATCTGTACAAAGGAATATTATGCATTTATTTTCCATAATGAGTTATCTCTATGCCTACTGATCTACAGAGACCTCCGTGATGTATGGTTAAGAAAATATTAGGCTGATATAAATACTTAATACAACTCTGCTTTATGGGAGGAAAACAATGACACATACATGTCTGTATATATTTGGATAGGGATGGAGATAAGTTTTCAAAGATTCTTTCTTTCCATCTTTCTGTTCTGCTCTCCCAGCCATGTTGGCTTTTGTCCTCAGGCCTGTTCCTTCGTGGTGGCAGATGACTGTGGAGGTTTTGTTTGGTTGGTTGGTTTTTAATTGGGGCATAGTTGCTTTACAATGTTGTGTTAGTTTCTGCTGTACAATGAAGTGAATCAGCTCTATGCATACATATATCCACTCCCTCTTGGACCTCCCTTCCACCCCCCTCCATCCCATCCATCTAGGTCACCACAGGGCACCGAGCTGAGCTCCCTGAGCTATACAGCAGGTTCCCACTAGCTGTCTGTTTTACACTTGGCAGTGCACATACGTCAATCTCAACCTCCCAATGTTTTAAACATTTGAGCTCACGCAACATGTAAGAGAGTACAGGAATCTGGCAAATGTAGCATCCTTGTATCACTTTTTTTTTTTTTTTTTTTTTTTTTTTGCGGTACGCGGGCCTCTCACTGTTGCGGCCTCTCCCGTTGCAGACGCTCCGGACGCGCAGGCTCAGCAGCCATGGCTCACGGGGCCCACCCGCTCTGCGGCATGTGGGATCTTCCCGGATCGGGGCACGAACCCGTGTCCCCTGCATCGGCAGGCGGACTCTCAACCACTGCACCACCAGGGAAGCCCTTGTATCACTTTTTAATAACAAAGAAAACTTCCAGAAGCACCCCGACACCCTAGCAGATTCCTCCTTGCAACTCAGCCAGGATTGCACTACATGCCAAGTTCCCGCAGCAACCACTAAAAAGTATAACAGATTCCCTTGCTTGGCTTAGAGTAATCAGGATGCCCCCTCTGCACTGGGGCAGGACTTGATTTCCGCCAAAGTATGTAGCGGCCTGATAACCCAACCGAAACAGTGGTCTGTTGGCAGGGAGTTAGGGAGAATGATGGTGGAGGAGGCACTCGGTGTCTTCTGTACCTGGAAAAAAGCCATAAATAGATGGTGCTTTGAGGGCTATTATTTTTCATCAATAATGCTGGTAGGTGTTCAAGCCACCCTAATGCAATTCATATATCAACTCTCAAAGAAAAGGGAAAAAGAAAAATCAAGGAGATGGAGATCAAGTTTCACCCAAAACTGTAAAGCTCCAAAGAAAATGCCCACATGGACTATGTATATTCTTACTTCAGTGCTTTCACTTGTGCACTATGAACTGCCTCACCCCTGCACACAAACACACACACACACACACACCCCTATATGGCTTACCCTCTTGTCTTCCAATCCAGGCTTCACTTTGAGTCCTCCACAGCTTGGAAGCTTGTCTAACTAGTCTAACCTACAATAATTTCTCCATTCTCTGTATTCCTTGAGAATTTATAGTATATATCATGAAATCTGTCATTGAATTACAGTATACATTCTCAGGAACTACTCGTTTATATACATGATTATAACAGGATGTTAAAATGGGACTCTTTCTGTCTCAGTTTCCCCAGGGACACCTAGAAAATAGGTGCTGGCTATCCCTACCTTCTAAAGCAAGATGTTAAACCACCTGTGTGAGAACTGTAAACAAAAGTTCTTATAATCAGTTTTGTGACTCTTGTCCTCGATGATATAAAAAGTTGAAATTGAAGAAGTCGGGAATTGGAGAGGTTTTCATTCCCCTCTAATGTGTGTTTTGTCTCAATATCCTCTATAGGATTGGCTTCAACCACAAGTGAGAGCAAAACCAAAACAGCAGTGACTTCTAAAAGGTAGAACTGTATTTCTCTCTCATATAAATGTGTAAATTAATGGTTCAGGGCTGCAATGGTGAGTCCATCCACATTTCCATCAGTAGAAAGGCTAAAAGGGAAAGAGAAAGTGTCCTTTTAAGGACACTTCCTAGAAGCTGCACACACACTCTTTATCTTCCGCTGGCCAGGATGTGGTAACATAGCTAACCCTAGTTACAAAGGGATGGGAGGAGATGGGGAAATGTAGTCTTTATGCCAGAAAGCCACATACCCAGTTAAAAGTCTAAGACAACATTGCCATGGAGGAAGGGAAGAACAGATATAACAAGAAATCTAGCTGCTTCTTCCACGGTCCACCACTTCCACCCTAAAAATAACATGTGTGTCCTTTTTAGAAGACATAGAACACACCCATACTCTCTGTAAAAGAAAACACAAGCAGTAACTGCATTCAGCTTAAATCCAGGACATGTGAGCAATGCTGTCTTCTCTACCAGGCCCAGATGGAGCTCTTAATGGTCAGGTGATCTATTACTAAGTTATCTTCCCATCACACACCTAAAATAAAACTGAAAAGAAATAAGATAACAACAATAAAAAATCCCATTTGAAAATGGAGAAAATGGGAAATGTCCAGAAGTTACTGGCCCATAACTATTGTCATAGCCCATTGGTCAGGAACAGCAAAGGTTCCCTTCCTTAATAGTAGAGTCAGTTCCCTGGTTAGACCATCTGGCAGCCTCTCATTCTCCTTCCTGAGAAGAATTCCCTTGTGCATTAGCCCTGGCTTACCTCTCTGGAAGGTTCTTCCTTAACCATCACCCTCTTGACCACATGTGAAAACGGCCTTGGAGAGCACACGTGACCCTCTCTTACTGCCTGTTTCCACTAATGCAGGTTCAGGAAACAGGCATTACTACAGAGGCTGATGGTCACAGGCTTTTTTTTTCCCAAAAGAATTCCTTCAAAATCTTAGTTAGACTTCCGGTCTGTTTGTTTCTATGCGTGAAAAACCATACTGAAAGATCTCATCTAGACAAGAGGTTTTTTTTTTTTAACATCTTTATTGGAGTATAATTGCTTTACAATGTTGTGTTAGTTTCTGCTGTATAACAAAGTGAATCAGCTATATGTATACATATATCCCCACATCCCCAGCTCTGGCATCTCCCTCCCACCCTCCCTGTCCCACCCGTCTAGGTTGTCACAGAGCATCGAGCTGATCTCCCTGTGCCATGCAGCAGCTTCCTGCTAGCTATCTATTTTACATCTGGTAGTGTATATATGTCAATGCTATGCTCTCACTTCGTCCCAGCTTACCCTTCCCCCTCCCTGTGTCCTTAAGTCCGTTCTCTACGTCTGCGTCTTTATTCCCACCCTGCCACTAGGTTCATCCGTACCAGCTTTTAGTTTCCATATATATGCGTTAGCATACAGCATTTGTTTTTCTCTTTCTGACTTACTTCACTCTGTATGACAGAGTCTAAGTCCATCCACCTCACCACAAATAACTCAATTTCGTTTCTTTTTATGGCTAAGTAATACTCCATTGTATATATGTGCCACATCTTCTTTATCCATTCATCTGTCAATGGACAGTTAGGTTGCTTCCACGTCTTAGCTATTGTAAATAGTGTTGCAATGAACATTGTGGTACATGTATCTTTTTGATTTATGGTTTCGTCAGGGTATGTCCCAGTAGTTGGATTGCTGGGTCATATGGTAGTTCTATTTTTAGTTTTGTAAGAAACCTCCATACCGTTCTCCATAGTGGCTGTATCAATTTACATTACCACCAACAGTGCAAGAGGGTTCCCTTTTCTCCACACCCTCTCCAGCATTTATTGTTTGTAGACTTTTTGATGATGGCCATTCTGACCAGTGTAAGGTGAACCTCACTGTAGTTTTGATTTGCATTTCTCTAATGATTATGATGTTGAGCATCCTTTCATATGTTTGTTGGCAATCTGCATATCTTCTTTGGAAAAATGTCTGTTTAACTTTTCTGCCCATTTTTGAATTGGGTTGTTTGTTTTTTTGATATTGAGCTGCATGAGCTACTTGTAGATTTTGGAGATTAATCCTTTGTCAGTTGCTTCATTTGCAAATATTTTCTCCCATTCTGAGGGTTGTCTTTTCGTCTTGTTTATCGCTTCCTTTGCTGTGCAAAAGCTTTCAAGTTTCATTAGGTCCCACTTGTTTATTCTGGTTTTTATTTCCATTTCTCTAGGAGGGGTGTCAAAAAGGATCTTGCTGTGATTTCTGTAATAGAGTGTTCTGCTTATGTTTTCCTCTAAGAGTTTTATAGCATCTGGCCTTACATTTAGGTCTTTAATCCATTATGAGTTTATTTTTGTATATGGTGTTAGGGAATGTTCTAATTTCATTCTGTTACACGTAGCTGTCCAGTTTTCCCAGAACCACTTATTGAAGAGGCTGTCTTTTCTCCATTGTATATTCTTGCCTCCTTTATCAAAGATAAGGTGACCATATGTGCATGGGTTTATCTCTGGGCTTTGTATCCTGTTCCATTGATCTATATTTCTGTTTTTGTGTCAGTATCATACTGTCTTGATTACTGTAGCTTTGTAGTATAGTCTGAAGTCAGGGAGCCTGATTCCTCCAGCTCTGTTTTTCTTTCTCAAGTTTGCTTTGGCTATTCGGGGTCTTTTGTGTTCCATACAAATTGTGAAATTTATTGTTCCAGTTCTGTGAAAAATGCCATTGGTAGTTTGATAGGGATTGCATTGAATCTATAGATTGCTTTGGGTAGTAGAGTCGTTTTCATAATGTTGATTCTTCCAATCCAAGAACATGGTATATCTTTCCATGTGCTTGTATCGTCTTTGATTTCTTTCATCAGTGTCTTATAGATTTCTGCATACAGGTCTTTTGTCTCCTTAGGTAGGTTAATTCCTGGGTATTTTATTCTTTTTGTTGCAATGGTAAATGGGAGTGTTTCCTTAATTTCTCTTTCTGATTTTTCATTGTTAGTGTATAGGAACGCAAGAGATTTCTGTTCATTACTTTTGTATCCTGCTACTTTACCAAATTCATTGATTTACTTCTAGTAGTTTTCTGGTGCATCTTCAGGATTTTCTATGTATAGTATCATGTCATCTGCAAACAGTGACAGTTTTACTTCTTCTTTTCCAATTTGGATTCCTTTTATTTCTTTTTCTTCTCTGATTGCCATGGCTAAAACTTCCAAACAGTGCGGCCCCAGTTCCTAACAGGCCACGGACTGGTCCTTGGCCTGGGGGCTGGGGACCCGTGTCTTAGAGTACGATGCTTGAAGAAGGCTTGGGGCTACAGTGTTACATCTTAACAAGCCTGCCATTGATAGCCACCTCTTAAAACTCCTTCAATTTGTGGTACAGACACAGCTTTTTCAACACTTCAAAGACTCCAATTGCTAGGCTTTCAGTCAAATTAGAATGCAGGCAGCAGCCAAAGTGCCTCCCTTTGCAAAGGGATAGTGCCTTCCATCTCTGCTTGCAGCCACACCAGCTCTCTGCTGAATTCAGCACTCTCTTGCAGGACTTGGCTAAAAACAGCAGTAAGCATCCAACACCACCAACATCCTGACCTTTTTTCTACCACTCCCATTAATATGTGGCCTGGCATCCAAGGTACAGCAGATAACAGTTGGACCAAATGTTTTGCTACTACTTAACAGGGGGTACCAGTTTTCTAGCCTGCAATACCTGTGTCCTTGTGGCCCACCACCTACCAAAGCTCATGCTTAGCAGTCCATTTCAGGACAAAGTTCTGAATTATTTAGGATTAGGTTTGATTCCATCAGGAAACCTGTAATGGCAGTGAGGGTTAAAGATGGAAGTTTACTTCTCTCTCACATGAAAGGTTTGGTAGGCCATCTGTGTGTGCTGCCTCCACATACCAGGGGCCCAGGCTCCGTCTAGCTTGTTGCTCCCGCTCCACTTCTGGGACCAAGATGGCTCTTCCAGGTCAGCCAGCTGCATTCCATGCAGCAGCAAAGGGGATGAGGAGAAGGGTATGCCTTCTCCCTTTAAAGACATTTCCTGAAAATTGCCTACATTACTCCAACTCAATATGCCATTGATCAGGATTTAGTCACATGGCCATGTCTAGTTGCAAGGGAAACTGAGACATGTAGTCTTTATTCTGGGAAGCCATGTTTACACTGTAGAAAGAAGTGGAACAAATATTGGGAGATAACTTGTGTTTTCTGCTAAAGTGGTGCTTCTCCTTACCTCAAGCCTAATGGAGGGAGCTTCAGGGAGACCACTGAGAGCTTGCCCAGTCTCCTGAAGTCTGTGGAGCACTAGAGGCTAGTGTCAGACCCCTTCTTGGACAAGCCTGAGAGGTTGTCTAGGGTGACTGCCTGGTCTGAAAGTAGAGAGAGGAGGGGGTGTCCCACACAACTGAGAGAGAGAGCCAGCCTGGTGCCATCCTAAAGAGACTCTGTCTAAGGTAACCTTCTAGGGCACATTAGACCCTCCAGCCTTCACCTCTCCTCCCACATCAGCACGCCAACCACAAAGCAGTCAGCAACTTTGGTGAACAAGTTGGCAGAGGGGAAAAGACTTGTAAGGTGAGAAGTAGAAGTTTCCCGTGCCCCCCTTCCAAGCCAGAAGAAGAAAGGGGAAGAAGCTTTAAGTTGAAATAAATTTTGAAGTTTCCCTTATTTCTCTGGAATTGCATATTTCATTTTCAATGGTTCTCCATCCTGGCTTCCCACTGGGATCACCTGAGGAGCTTTGAAAGTTCCTGATGCCTGGATGTCATCCCCAGAGACACTGGTTTCACTGGTCTGGGGAGAAGCTTGGACACATATTCTTTTTAAATGCCCAGGCAATTCTGATGGGTAGCCTGGGTTGAAAACCATGGTGGTAATACTGAATTAAGAACATGTTTGCAAATAAAAGACTGTGGAGTGACCAGAAAAGTGATAGAACTTGCCCTAGATCGCCCCCGTAGGAGGGAGAACCAGCCCCACAGCCCTGACATGGAAGGAAAGAACAATGGCATTTGATGATTGCACCCTCTAGCCGTTTTCACCTTCAAACTGGCAGTTCCATAAATCCTACCTCCTTCCAGGAGATTAGAAGACCTCTTCAGGGCAAGGACCACGACTTAAGATTCTTGGGGTTCCCCACACTGCCCTGCACTTGCCAGATCCATTAGAGAGAGTTTAACATAATACTTGTTGCCCTGTTGTTAACCTCTGATCTCCGTGCTGGGAAAAAGTGAAGTGCCCTTGGTTATGCACAGGGCAAACTAAGGTGACTCCAAGACAGCCTTGAACTATATCTTGGAGTCAATGAAAAGATCGAAAGTGCATGAGATATAGTCATTATAAAGTGGGTGGAAACTTTTATCTACCTATTACCAATTTCTACGGTCCAGATGGTGACTTCTATATTGTCCCGTATTTGAGTAAGCTTTTGTCTTCCTAATGCAAGGGAAGGTCTGGCTTCGCCCCCTCTCCTAACTAGATCCTGGCAGAACACCCTGGCT
The DNA here is from genome assembly GCF_937001465.1 of Orcinus orca. Taxonomy (NCBI): domain Eukaryota; kingdom Metazoa; phylum Chordata; class Mammalia; order Artiodactyla; family Delphinidae; genus Orcinus; species Orcinus orca. Next base: position 36,486,716 of record NC_064571.1, read on the forward strand.
CTTCACACACCATCACCATGACCACCACCCTCAGTCGTGGGGAGCCCTGACCCATGAATAAAGACAGCATGCTGACAGGAGGCAAGAAGAGAGCCAAGAACTTGCAAAACTATCAGCTAAATCCAAGAGCAGCTCTAGTCTGTCAGCACAGAGATGTCATGTTCCAAAGCAGCCTACAGCACCAGGACCCCACAGGAGATGGTTCTCAAAATGTTCCTTATTCCCCCAAGCCCACGTTTATGGTACAACTCCGTCAAACAGACAGGGGCTGATTGCCAGATGCACCATGCCCCACGGTTTGACACTTGAGAAATCGCACTTTCCTGTGAATGGATCCTGAAGCTTGGTATCAAGAGAGCACCCTTTTCATAACCTAAAAAGGAAAAGCAAATAATCTCAAGCCCACCCTAGTATCAGAATTGGCCTTCTCCATCATCAGCTTCTTTCATTTGATTCAAAGATATTTTTTAACTAGAAATAAAATGTACTCTACCATGAGCTCAAGCTCAGATAGACGCCTGCTTAAACTGCATTTGCTGAAAAGAGACTTCCAATCACAATATACTTTTCTAGACCTTTCCCAGCAGAGGGAATCCCCCACATGAAAGGTAAGCTCACCCAAAGATGAGGTCCCTTGCTCAGTCAGACATAAAAAGCTTTACCTGACTGTCCCCCGTAGCGTGTTATCCCCAGGAAGGTTGGCTACCTTCTAGAGGAATCAATAAAAAGATCCCCTGAAAGGGGATCTTTGTGACCACCTAGAGGGGTGCGATAGGCAGGGTGGGAGGGAGATGCAAGAGGGAGGAGATATGGGGATATATGTATACGTATAGCTGATTCACTTTGTTATAAAGCAGAAACTAACACACCATTGTAAAGCAATTCTACTCCAATAAAGATGTTTAAAAGATCCCCTGATATCTGCAATGTTGCTTACAGTGTCCATGTTGCCATTTAGAAGCACTCACCAAGCCTACCATCCTGGGTGGTTCCAACAGCACCAAGCCATGAGCCCCAGTCTTTGGTTTTAATCATGACGATAATGAGTGGCCCATTAAAGGTAATTTTTTTTTTGGAGTTAACGAGCTCTCCCCTAAGAACGGCCACATACTGTACTGAAAAATGTCTGCAGGACACACTGCACTTTTGCGCTGTTTATTTAGCTTTATGTGGGTGCCATAAAACTTCTTTATTTGCTTTCAGTTAAGCCCATAGGTTTTGACAAGATAAATTTTTATTTAGGTCTTTGCCCAGCTACAATCAGAAACAGGAGACTCACTTTCCAAAGCTGGGCTGATAGATGGATTAATCAAAACACTCCCCACCCTGCTTTTCTTCCAGCAACCACAGGGATCAACAGACGGAGTTTTTTCTTAATTAGAGAAACTCAGCAACAAGGTGATTTATCGATGATGAAGCTTGCAGGCCTTTTCATTGTGCGGTCACTGTTGGCCACTGTTTGAAATTTACCAACATAAATAGAGCCTCTCCATGACTAAACAAAGTTAAAGTAGCAATAAATTGAGCCTGCCATGTACTCTGGGCTAGATCTGAAGCCAACATAAATACCAGAATGCCTTGGCCGTGACACGCTTGACACAGTGACATCATCCACTCCCAAAGAGAACAGCCCGGCCCAAGCCAAAGCCTAAAACCTAATACAATTCTCCCAAATGAATCAAATTGCAATGGTCTAGACTCGGCTGCACTCAGTGCTCAACTTCTGGCTCCCTTGCCCTCCTCTGTCAAGCGATCACATTAAAAAATAATCTATATGCTGATCTAAATTTCGCTTTTTCTGCATGATTAAATTTTGGCAGGAGTAAATCTCTGTTATTCTCACTCCCTGGGAATGTTTGGAAAGTTACTAAAAACTCAGGATTTATCAGCTTAAGGTCCAACGGCCAGGGTGCTAACCCAAGGCCTGCGTGCAGCTACCCTCGGCGGGAGACAGGTCCACGGACTGCAGGGGACCCTGAGTGTTAATAAGGGTGAAACTCTGCTCAGTTGAAAACACCTCAACCCTGGCCTCTGTCACAAAGAACTTGCTTGGCCCACATCTAGCAACAGGCTGTAGTGAAATACCTTCACAAAACTGGAAAGTCAGCTCGACGGGGGCTCAACGCCCCCCAGCCCTATTACTGCCAGGAGATGAAACGGGGGAAGAAACCTCTCAGAACGCACACGCAGGACATCAAATTAAAAATGGAGAAAATCTAATAACTAATTGGTGAAACCATAAAAGCTGCCATAAAAGACATTTTCCTTAAACTACTTTACACAGGGCTGTATAATTTTATGTCACTTTTTATTTATGTTGCTGTAATGAAAGCTGTGCTGGGAGCTGAAGAGCTTAGGAAGAAAGGAATTGAACTATTTTAAAGGGGGAGGGAGGGGAAGTCCATCTATAGGGCTTCAAAAAAAATTAGTTTTGAAATATAGAGAGGTTGGAGAGGAGAACCTATTTACTCCTAAAAGCCTCTGAGCAAAAATGTTTGCAGTGAGCATCCTTGCACCTCTATCCTCTCCACCCCCAAGGCTGTAATCGCTTAACATTTATAGAGTGGGTTCAATAGCATTTTGCAAAGCTGGGGTGTGAATTAGATAGATAAACCCATGCCATTTAGACTGCTCTTGTGAAACCAGGTTTTTAGTGTATGGAATATGTAAAGGAGCACGATCTGAGCTTCTAGAGGTACTCATATAGAAATGAACCCCATTTTAACAAGGTACTGATGAACTTGCGAAGCTCCATGGGACATCACGATGCCGGATTCAAGGATTCTAGAAAGACACTGTTTATTACTATTCAGAAAAGCAGACAGGATCCTTTCCCCTTCCTATTGGTTATGTGACAATTCAGAGAACGTTGCAGCATTGGGAAAAGAGGAATAAGTTGCAAGATAGAAAACCTTGAGTAAATTATAAACAAGAGAGACTTAAAATTGCAAGTGCTCAAAGTGGAGGGCCACAAAGGGGGCCACAAAGGGGGCTCTTGGAGGAATGATATACTGCTTGTGGATCTGGAGGCCAGTTGCTAGGGTGTGCTGGGTTTGTGAAAAGTTACTGTACTCTTAGCATGTGTGTTGCTTTCTCCGTGTATGTGAAACTTCAATAAAAACGTTTGAAAAATAGCATATGTTCAAACGAGTCTTAAAAGAGAGGCAGAGAGTGGCTAATGTACATACAGAAACACAGAAGTGTTGTGCCGTTTTCCCAGGGAAAGAGTAGATCACCCCTTAAATCGCAGGGGCCCTCTGAACTCTGGCTAATTTTCAAAGTGAGATGAGGTTGTTTTTAGAAACAATTTGCCTTCTATTAACAATGAAATCCAATTCAGCTTCGAATATTAGAAAGTGAAACATATATACAACTTAGAGGGACTGGTGGAGTATCACACAGATAGGGCATTATTTAGGTAGGCTTTACAGTCAAGGCCACTTTACACCATTACGGACCAGACTAAACAAACCTGACCCCCAGGGTGACCCTCCAAGGATCCCAAAAGATTGGAAACTCCGAAAAGGCAGCCCTGACCAGACTTTACAGCCTGGTAATGGCATGCAAACGACACACTGTCTCTGTCACGCAGCCAAAGGTTGGTATTGTATATGAGAGCAATTTCCTCAAGAATTCAGAGGAAAATGTGATACTTTGCCTTTTCTGTATGGAGTTCACAACAGCAAGTGTATTTACTAGTTGGGTACACCCAAGCCTCACGACGACTGCCCCATCCCGTAACCTGCCCACCACCCCGCGCCCCTGGCAGCGCCTGCATTTCCCTACTCCTGCCTAATCAGTTGGCAGCGGCAAGGATGTCAGATGTGAGAGGAAGGGAGGGCCCACTCACCTAGAACGGGAAAGGCCTCGTTTGCAGGAGGTTTGAAAAGCTGAAACTACATCTAGGAAAACGTCACTGAGATTCAAAATCACTCTCCACTAGAAAGCAGGTTTCACTCACACCCTTGCTATCCTCAACACACGCAATGCTTGTTGCATTACCGAGGTCAGACTCACCTAGAAAATGTCTGCAGTGGGTGGCCCTGAGTCCAGCTTCTTCCAGGGCCTGTTTTCACATGTTCCTGTTACATGAATATACACCCTACACGGGATGATTCAGATCTGTCCTGAGGGGAATTCATTACTCCAAATAGCCCGCAACGAGAAGTTGGCTGGGAAAGAAAATGTTTGCTGGTGGGGTGGGGAGAGATGGGAATTGAAGGGGAGGGGAGGGGAGGCTGGGGGCGGGGGGACAGGAAGAAAGGGAAATACAAAGAGAACAGAAGCTATGACTACATATATGCTCTGATGAGAACATAAGCTTTGGGGATGACTTCAAATTTGAATACCACCATGATTCATCTGGAACCTTTTACATTCTTTACTTTTCCTCTCACAAAACTGGCCAGGGGCCTGATTCTTTATTATATGCCTGTGGCTGCTACCCAGAGGCCTCTTGGATCCTGAGGAAGGGGGTTGTGTCTCTGCCCCCAGATTTCCAGAACCTCTTCCTTCCCCCTGACCCTCCAAACATCAGGCCCTCTGAGGACCACCAATAACATAGACAGACCCACAGTCCTCTTTAAGAGCAAGCTCTATTTGTGGACTCTAAGAAAAGGACATAAACCCCATACTGTAGATTTCAAGGCTGCATACAACCTCTATTAAAAACCCTCTTTACCTTTATTTAGAAACCAGAATTTAAGTTCGATCTATCGTCTTTTTCAGATAATCCCCGGCCCCGAGTAAGTTCAAACAAGACATTCTGTTCAGCCTGTAATACAGCTCATTCCTGTCATCCAATTCAAGGGGCCCTTATTTTCATGTGGCTCATGAGCTTGTGTTGGAGGGAGGTGGCAAACGTGTAGCATTTGTGTTCAGGATCCTGTGCATCTCGATTTTTTTCTTCCTTGAAACAACTATCCTGCTTTGGACAGATTAAAAAAAAAAAAGCTAACATGGCTCCCAGGCGACCCAGCCTGTTGATAAAGAGAAAGCAGCCAGCGGTCTCCACAGAAACAAAGCATCCTTCTGGCTCTGCAGAGAGGAGGGCGCTAGTTCAATTCAGCCCAGGCACTGAATAAACAGTCTAGCCTCCAGATGAGCAGGCATTCAACTGGGAGAAGCTACCAGGGGTCTGGGGGATTCCTTCACCTCCCCAAAAGGGCAGGAAATCACTTCTTCCTAAGCACGAAGGGGCCTGAGCGGCAGCGTGCTCTTGCTTCTGTACAGGTTCCACCAGGCACCAGAATGGAGACAGAGAGGCCCAGCCAGCAGCCCAGTGGCTCCACATTCTGCAGCAGCAGCATTCCGTTCGCCTCTGAGACTCGCTTCCCAAATAACCCCTGGCCGCATGGAAGCTTAAACGAGGTGCTGCCCTCAGCCTGTACTCACAGCACGTTTCTGTCCTTAGATTCAAGGGGCCTTTATGTCACACCCCCCCTTCTCCCTCTGCCCTTTAATCCCCTCCGGGGAAATTCAGTTATGCATATTGCATGAAATGAGGACCACAGGCTGGGCCTCTACAAGCTGCTAATTGAAAACCTTGTCAGAAGTGGGAGGACGAGGCAGAGGGGGGAAAACAACAACCCTTGGCAGGACCCCCTCATTACTGTGAACAGCAACGCACCCTCCCAGAAGGGCGGGACTCACTTCATCTCAGCCACACAGGAGTCCTTCCTCCCAGCTGAGAGGACCTGGGGGCTGAGGCTCTGGGACACAGTGCCTGACAATCAGAAAATGCTGCAAGGATGCAGATAATGGGCCTCCGGACCGCTGCTCAGCTCTGGGGCTTTCCTTGTTCTGTGAGGATGCGGTGCCTGATACTGTGAAGACTCTCAGCTGTGTGATCCCAGGCAAGTGACTCCACCTGTCTGGGCCTCAGTTGCCTCCTCTGGAAAATGCGGGTAAGAATTACATCTACTTGATACGGTCATTGTGAGGATTAAATGTGATAATATATGTAAGCATTTCACACAATACCTGATACAGTAGGTGACAGATCTTAATATTTTGCTCTTATTTATAATGATGAGAATTCTCCCCTTACCAGATTGGAATAAAATAGAGGAAGAAAACATAGGGGAGAAAGAGCTGGGACTGCTGTCCTCCCCCTGCTTCATAAGTAAATCTGGTACCAGTTCTATGGAAGTCTTAAAATGGCAAAGGGTACAAGAATGCATGCATGTGTGGAGGCGAGGGGAGGAAGGTGGCGAGAATTCAGTGCAGGACAACAGGCAGGAAGACCGAGAAGCTATTATTTTTCAGTCATCTATTATATAGCAGGCCCATTCTAGGTGCTTTCATGGGGTGTTTGAACAGAGCTGTAAGGTGTTCACGATCATCCCCCACTTTCCACTAAGAATCTGAGGCTCCGAACAGTTCAATTATCTCCCCAAAGTCCAAGGCTCCTAAATGTGACATCAAGAGTCCCAAATCCCCATTCCAGCTACCACCTCCCCACGCGCTGCACTGGGAAGGAATTCCTTCCTGCCTCTGAGAAGGAGCAGGAAACCCTTGGACGACGGTACGAATCCAATTCTCAGGAGTTAGACATGTTTTTCTAATACATTTAGAAAAGGTTCAGATTCGGATATTGGCACCTGTAGTGGGAAAGGTCTTGGACCCCCTCCTTTGTTCAGAACAGAAGTTTCCAGCCCATGTTTCCTTGCCAAAAGTAGGTGGAAATGTGTCTGAAGCAATAAACAGAAGGCTTTTAATGCTTCCCTGTGAAGCACTCTGGCTGAGATGTTAACATCCAGGTTAAGAATGTAAGAAGTGAGTAAATGAAAACACCATGATTACAATGGTGGTGACTTTATCGGAGGACCTCCAAAATCACTAGCTGCTATGTGGTATGAAACGTCTCCATTATGAAAACTATGATGATTTTGTGTCTACTGATAAGGATAATGACTAATATATTCTGTCAACAGACATGACAGCTGTCTGTATTTGGAGGCATACGTTTTTAGATGCCGTCACTGTACCTCCAGCTATTTTAACTACTAAATTTTGTTGACACAATGCAATCCAGTAACAAGGAGGATTACGGGAAAAGGTTAAAATCCCTATTTCCAGCTGTTTCTCTTCCTTATGCCGTTTTTGTCTCATTATTCACTAGGATCATAAATCTGCCACTCAGATGCCAGGCTAAGTGATGTGCTACAGGGAAATTGCTAATGTCACTAGGAAATAAAATAAAATTGAACACCGGCTTCACAGCATCCAGCTTTCAGAAGTGTCGCGCCCTGCCTGATGTCACTCTGACACACTCTCTGCACGCTGACCAGAAGAGCTTCTAAGTGAAATGTGCTTCTCTTCCTCTGTCTCAGCTCCCCATTTTCCAAATTGGGGGGTGGGGAAGGAAAGGAGATAGAAAGATTTGCAAGATGGGCTCTAATTTTAAGACAAAAGCCATCCCATTAAATCTTAACAGATGTTTCTCAAGTTTAGAAGATTAAGAAAGATTTCAGCATCAAGAATCAAAGACAATACTCCATGACCTTAAAAAAGGATAAAACACAAAGCTCTAACAAACTCAAAGTCCACTTTGACAGCTGTCTCTGACGGAATTGACGAGGAGCTATTGATCTTTGGATTAAACCATGCCTCTGTGATCAAGTACTCAAACATGGGATAAAAGACGAATATATTCTTTAATCCTACCCACTAATTTTGTCTCGGCCCTGAAAAGCAATGGGTACTGAACAAATGTTGAAAGTGGCTTTTCTTCTGGCTATCGACAAATCTATTTTTATTTCATTAATTTGCCACGTATCTTATCAGCGTTTAAACTAACACAAGGAAATCCATGCAAGGTACTGAACTCTCCAGAAACAGATGGCTGCAACTTCCAAGGCCACAACAGGTAAAATCAATAGACGACGATTCTAGAAAGTGAGGACGATGCTACAGGAAAATGTAAGAGAAAAACTGGGTTCCGGTTTCTTTTTCTTTTTTTCTTTTTGTGCTAAGCTGTAACATAGCATTGGGAATTCCAATATTCAGCCTGGAGAGTTTTGAAAGAAAAGAAGAAAAACTTTTCTTAAAAAGGAAAGGGTGAAGAGGCAATTAAGTCATTAATTACTCTCTTTGTCTAACGCTGTCCAACCCATCAAACTTGGCCTCTTCTGTCTCCATCAAAGGTGCAGCTCACTCTGCTTTACAATAAGTACCTCTTAAGCAGACAATCTCATGTTTCAAAAGCTGCTCTATGAGGAATTTAGATGAAGAGAAATTAAAATAACTTAGCAGCCGACCCCAGAGTTTGACGGCGGCACAGTGCCCACTGTCACCAAGGGCCTCATGAGCAGTGAGAGGTTCCAGGGGCAGGGACGTCCCTGAGAAACAGTAGCCTGTGTGCCAAGGGCAAGGAGTCTTGGGATTTAGTAGAGGAGGAAAGATGGAACTGACATTAATGCTAAGCACTGGGGACTGATCCACATCTCCCTTTAAAGGAGACCAGAAAGGAAACAAGTTCTTTGCAGAAGGACCCATCACAAACACCAGGATGCCCTGAGTAAATAACTGTGGAGACGGTGTCCGAGGAGAATAGACAGCTCCAAGACCTTTCTAGTGGGCCAGAACTACTTCAGGGAGATTTGCTGGGCAGGGGTCTCCACCTCCAGCCCTCCCGCAAATCTTCAACCCCCTGCAGACCTCTTCTCCTAAATTTACCTTCCAGGGAGTCCACTGACACCCTATAAAAAGACCCCCTCTGGGTATATGAGATTAAGTACAGTTGATCCTTGAACAACACAGGTTTGAACTGCATTGGGTCCGCTTATACTTGGATTTTTTTCAATACTTACACTACTAAGTTTACAATTTGTGGTTGGTTGAATCCCTGGAGGGGAAACCGCAGATACACAGGGCCAACTGTAGGACTTGAGCATAGGCCGATTTTGCTATCTGGGTGGATCCTAGAGCCAGGCCCTCGTGGATACTGAGGGCCAACTGTATACTCCTTTAGGGAGCTTCATGGGCTTCTTTGGAAAAAAAAATTTTTTTTAAGTGAGAAAGTATGATACTACTCTCTCAGTTTGCTTCTTCATGTCAAGTTTCCTTGCTGATCTGGATGGAAGCCTTCATTTCACAAGATCATGAACCAACTCTCCCCAGTGGCAAGGAGAGAAAGCCACAACACACAAGAGGGTTGCACGTGCAAGCAACGAATGAGCAGGAACATGCATTTTAAAGCAATTTTGGAAGATTGGACCATGTTTATAAAAGAGTCTCTCTTTTCCTATCAATTTCCGAAGATCTGACCAGGCTCCACTCTATGAACCAAGAGGAGAAGGTTCAGCTAAAACTTTGTTGACTTCAGCCTCGAATACTCTGCACACAGGATACTGGAATTACATAAGTACTAGTGTAATAACAACCGCTTTATTTTTGTGTGTTGCTATGGAATTTCGAAAACAAAACAAAGAAAACCACTGAGCAGTAATTGTGACAAAACTTCTTAGCCACAGCATTGAGAATAGGGCCTAATTATTCCATAAACACATTTTGATTTGTTTACTTCAACGTCAAATTAACTTCAAATATGTAACAGCCGTTGCTGATTTGAGACGGTTCAAAATGCCTGCCATTGTGCTCGGTGTACCTTGTGTACATCTATCTCTTTTTAAAATGGATTCATTTGTAAGTCTCTCCATAGTACACCTCGCGTACAAAAGAAGGGGCCACGTATGCATTCTATTTAAAAGAAAATTGTTTCTAAAATGGAGCGTGTGTGTTTGCCATCCCATGTTTTGGCTCAATCCCATTTGCCCCTCTACACAAATAGAAACAGGAACATTTTTAAGGAAAATGAGCAGCTCATGACTACAGAGATACTTAGAGATATAATGTGAGCCTAGAAAGATTAAGAACTACAAAGAAAAGAAACTTTTCAAATCTTTGGAGAAAATTACTACGTGCTGAATGAAATGGGAGAAAGACAAGAAAGGGGGAGATGGCCAAACCCATAGTAAGGCTTGCCCTGGTCATTCAGTCAACAAGTATTTATTGAGCACTTATTTCATTCCTGCTCCTTTATTTAGAGGAAATAATCTATATAATAATCGTACATAGAGCTTACTGCTCTAAGCAATCCACCAATATTAACCCATGTATTCCTCCTAATAACTCTATGTGGTAGGTACTATTAGTATCCTCGTTTTATAGAAGAGGAAACTGAGGCACAGGGAGGTTAGTAATTTGCCCAAGAGCACACAGCTAGTAAGTAGCAAAGTTTGGGATTCAAGTCCAGACACTGTCTCCCCAGTACACACTGTGCTAAGCTGCTTCTGCCAACCGTATTCTCAACACTGGCCCTGGAGTAACAAAACATGTTCCACACCCTCAGGAAGCTTCTATCCTAGAGAACAATTACAATACAGTGTAGTAGGTCCATGAATATAGTAAGCACAGGGTGATGTCCTGGGAGGCCTTGGGCTCGGGAAGGCCCAGTCTTAAAGTGGGCAGAGAGTGGGTGGGAAGACTGGTGAAGACTTTTTAGGTCTAGAACAGGGGTTCTCGATCTCAGTACTACTGACATTTCAGGCCAGATAATTCTTTGTTGTGGAGGGCTGTCTTGTGCACTGTAGAATATTTAGCAACATCCCTGGCCTCTACCCACTAGGTGTTATTAACATACCTCTCCCTCAGTAATAATGACCAAAAATGTCTCCAGACACTACCAAATGTCCCCTGAGGACAAATCATCCCTGCTTAAGGATCACTGATCTAAAGGAAGTGGTGTCCAAGGCAGACCTGAATGATGAGTGGTGGTTATCAGAAAAAGAATTGGAAGAGAGGTCCAGGCAGAGGATATAGCACAAAGACCCAGAAGAGAGAGAGAGGTTGCACTTCCTGGGAGCTGAAGACAGTGCAATATGAACGGCTCTTAGAATTAGATATAAGGGGTTAGGAAAGGCGAATCTGGAGGGGCAAGCAGGATCATCATAAAAGGCCTGCTACTCTACATTTGGGACTTGGACTGTATCCTAATACAATTGGGAGCTATTAAAAGGAGAATGACAGGATCAGACTCACACTAATCTGCACAGAGAGAGTGAATTAGAGAAGAACAAGACTGGGAACTAGCTAAGACAATGTGTTTGTGCTTTCTTTGCGTATTGATCACTCTTTGTTTTAACTAGAATCTTAACACGTAAAGTTAAATGTGTGTTCTTCATATGTAAAAAGCTCTAGTGTATCAATATGAAAAAGATGACCACACCAATAGCAAAAAGAGTGAACAAGCGAATCACAAAGAGGAAGTGCGAACAATGAATACGTTTGAAAAATGTGCTACTTTCCCCAATGATCAAGGAAATGCAAATTAAATTATGAAATCCCATATTTTCCATCTATCACACTGGCAAACAATTTTTAAAATTCTTATTGCATCTCGTTGATGTGAAGAGAAATTGCATTCCCCCTACACTGCAGTGGGAGTCCATGTTGGTGCTGCTTCACTAGAAAGCAATTGAGAAAAATAACAATAATAAAACTGAGTTTTGTGAAGAATTAAATAACAAAGTATTGAAATGATCTAAACAGCCAATAAGAAGAAGGTTAACCAAATTATAGCAATTCTGGGTAACAGAATACCACATTTCCGTTACGAATGACTTATGGAAGTCTGTTTGTTGGGGAAAATATTTGACACAAGGCAAAAATACAAAACCCTGACAACATGCAGTATTAGTAGAAGACTAGAGAAGTGGACGTGCGGTGCTGGCTACAACCCTGGGGTCACACTGTCGCTGGACCCAGGTCTCGAGGCTGAGTTGACTTGCCTAAAAGTTGGAAGTGGAGAAAGGTGCCTGAGTTTAGTCATCAACGTCTGGAGTACTAATAATCAGTACTCACTGGGCTGGCAGCACTCACCTCAGGGGCAGACTTCGCGAGCAGCTCTTAAAGCCATGCTGCAGGAGCCGTCCCCAAGCACGATCCCCCAAAGGCCAGGCCATGTAGGGGCCTCTAGGCTCCATTTTGTTGTTCATGACATGTCCATTGGGAGCTTATGAGTAACCAGACTGTGTATATCAGTTAATCTTTTTACAAAACTGTTTGGTATATATGTCCTCAATTGCTTGGAGAGAAAATCATTTTATCTTGGATTTGGGGCAATTTTTGATAAGACTGATACACATTAAAGAAGATATAAAAAGTCCCCATAGCCACTAGTACCTAACACATGGTTAAGTGCCAGTGAATATTAGTTACATGAACGAGTGAGGTGAACTAACTAGGACAGTCTGTGTCACATTCTAGACCTGACTTCTATGGAATTCAGGAGGGAGTGTAAACTTACGCTTGGTATGATTTAGGGACTCCAGAATGGCCCAATCAAATATGATATTTCCCTAAAATTCACAGCTACCTAAAATCATCTCACATTCCAGCAAGCATTTATTAGATTTAAATCCAAGATGAGGCATTTCTTTTCCCCCCAAAAAATTATCTTTCAGAAAAGAGGGTCAGAAGTTAAGTAACTTATCCAAAATCACACAGCAAATAAATTTCAGTACCTGTATTTGAACTCAGCTCTATCTGAAACCAAAGATCAGGTGAGTTTAGTAGACTTGCATAAGTAATGTCTGGATTTCTACTTCACTTAAATTTATGGCACTAACTGTACAACTTATTTGTCACTCATCACTATAGGTCTCATCCTGTATCATTTTATTATTTTATTTGTGTCCCTGACCCTACTTGCCAACAAAATTTGAAGTTCTTGAAGGGTAAGCAGCCTGCATGAATACTAATTACTATTATTATTATCAGAAACAAATCAAAAAAAGCTTTATGCACGAGCATATTCATGATACTATATGACGAAAAATGAAAGGATCTAAATTTCCAACTGTAGAGTTATCATTAACTGAACAATAATCTAGCCATTCAGTAACACACATGTAATCCTTGATTTGGATGGTGGGACTCCAAAATATATATATTTATATGAAGTATGTAGTAATATGGAGAAATGCTTCTGTACTCAACATGACCTGTTTTAGAAACTTGGGATATAAAATAAGGTTACTTCTCTTCTAATATTGAAATTAAGATGATCCAAGCCTCCATCTCTCTACTGAGAGAGACTCTCTTTCCTCCCTCTCTGGGTTCTTTCCTCCTATAATAAGCCTGGCAATGCCCAAGGGGTCAGCCAGTATTGCTCTCACCCTGCCGCCAAGGCAGAGCTTGGGCACGGCACCCCCAGCTCACTCAAAGCGAGAGAACTCTATACTGCCTGCCTCAAAACCGTATCATCTGGCACTAAAATGTTTTGGAAAAAAAACAAAAATTGAATGAAAACTACTATCCGTGTTTCTGCCATCCAAGACAACCATAATTAACAGTTGGTGTATTTCATTCCAGGATTCTCTTCTGCCTACAGACTCTTTTTGTCAAGGTATTATTGTAGTGTATTAAAAAACAAACAAACAAACATAGAACACTATAGCCTCAAAGCCTAGAAATGAGAGACAACTCCATACTGATAAGGCAGGATTTGCCCAACCATCTATACCACACTGAGCTGCCATGGATTCCCACAAAATCTGCAGCAATCTTCTCCCCTCAATCCTAACAGACCGCACATGGCAAAATGTGCTAAAGAAACTGAAGTCTTTCTCCAGTGGCCTTGGATTGATAGCAGTGCTGCCATCATTACTGCCCTCATGTACACTGTCAAGCAATCCTGTGTCTCTGGGACAGGATGATACTCATTACACAGGCATCCACGTCATCCTTGGCCCCAGTATATTTTGAAAACTAAATTTCAGAGCTATGATAAGATGAAGCTAAGATATCATTAACAGCGTTGTGTTCTTGTTGTTGGCTTGGAGGATACTTTATTAGCCTCCCTTGCAAAATTGAGAAGGCTGATGATCGAACATCCTAAGAATGGAAATAAAGCAATCTAATGGGCCAAAGACCACTCGAAGAGATGAACTCAGTTTTTCCATTATCTTCTGTTGTGATCTTACCTAAGTCAACTTGCTTGTTCACAATTGTTAGGTTCTTTCTAGTAAACGTGGGCAGCATCCAATAGTTAGAAGTGGGTAGAGTCTGTAGATCTCTCCCCTCACCATTTGATTACAATAAAATTGTCTCAGAGCAAATTCTACTGCATACACGTTCATTCATTTAGCAAGCAGGCTCCAAACACCCATACAACCAAGTCTGTAAGCTTAAAGAAGTTCCAGTTCTCTGTCCCTGCAGAAAGTTTTAGGTTCACCAAAGGCAAATGTGACAGTAGGCTAGCAGCAGGTTTCAGCTGATTTTATAATTAGATTCGTGGGACTAGAATTCTCTGATCAGTGGCTGGTATAGGACAATTTGCGAATGAAACGTCTGGCACCATTTGGAAAGGTACAGACCACTGGACTAAGTTTCTGTGTCCTGTTATGCAAGGGGATAGGGCCACTGCAATATTTCTAACCAATCCACAGCTCTTGAACACCATTTTCTTCACCTGTGAAAAATAAAACCTCCAGTGTTGGTTAGTTATAAAGATAATTGAAGTCCACCTCTGGAGTGTGGGCTTCTGATTAGAAGCTTTCAAAACACTAACTACTTGCCCAGAAGTGTATGCTCCCTCTTAAGGTAACAGACTGTTCCTAAGATATAGGTCAAATTAAATTTACATACAAATACACACATATCATATATACCAATGTGAGGGTGCATTTGTGGTGTGCACACACAGAGAAGTAGATAGATAGGCAGATAGACAGACAGATATAGATACAGATATAGCTATATGTATATACATGTACACATATATGTATATATGCATATATTTATATATATATAAATCAAGCTGTCTGTATCAAAGTATTTTAAAGTAAATTACAGGCAGCACAACATCACTCTCATTAAAAACATAAAGGCTTTAAAATCCAGATAAGGGCTTCCCTGGTGGCGCAGTGGTTGAGAGTCCGCCTGCCGATGCAGGGGACACGGGTTCGTGCCCCGGCCCGGGAGGATCCCACGTGCCGCGGAGCGGCTGGGCCCGTGAGCCATGTCCACTGAGCCTGCGCGTCCAGAGCCTGTGCTCCGTAGCAGGAGAGGCCACAACAGTGAGAGGCCCCCGTACTGCAAAAAAAAAAAAAAAAAAAAAAAAAAAAAAAAAAAATCCAGATAAAAGAAGGAGGTAGATAGAAAAAGCTTAAAGACTTCATTTCATTTTTAGGGATGAGTTTTAAACTCATTTCATTTGAAAGTAGCCTGAATACATTAGACACGTAGGGAAGTAATCCCACTATTAGTACAATCACTTGCATCTGTCAAAATGTGCCCTGATGTATAATATGCTTTCTTTTACTCCAGAGGACCCCAAAGAAACAAAAGTTTAAGTGAAATTGCAAAGGAAGGAGAAAGAATATTATTACCCAGGGTTGAACCCTGTCAAAAAAAAAAAATGATACCCTCAAATCACTCATAGGCCAAATGATTACCATCCCATAGGATGGATGCTGTAGAGGAGAGACCAACAAGTGTGAGAGCAGAGTGAGGAGGCATACCCACGGCTCCTGGGAAATCAGGAAAAAACCCAAGGGATCACAATGGAGCTGGGTCTTGCAGGGGACGATTGCCTGGCCAAGACTGGATGTCCACCTTGACTCCCTGGTCTGGCAAATGAGGAAGATAGAGTGCCTATCTCTCAGAGGAGTGAGAATTGAAAGGGATGGTGTATTCAAGTCCTGGCACGTGGTAACCACATGAAGGAATCCGTCTCGTAAATCAGGAAGCAGGCTGCAAAGAGCTCTGTGCTAAGAGTCAGAAGCCCTGGGTTCCCACCTCAGCTTGGTCCACTAGCCACATGACCTGGGCTTGGTATCTTCCTCTCTCTGCACCCTAATCCCATATGTCTAAAATGAAGTCTGTGACACTGTTCTGCTGTCTCCCGTGAGGACCAAATGACGTCCAAGATTGGAAAGTGCATTGAAGGGTTAAGCACCTTGCAAATACAAGGTATTCTTTTCATCACAAAGAGAAGACATGCTCTTGAGTCCAAATATGCTAGGGAAAATTCAGGGTGGGCAGAAGAAGAATCAAAAATCTATTCTGTGGGCTTCCAAGGTTAAGCCTTGATCTTCAAGTAATGCTGCCCTCTTTGGCAAAGCTCTAGGCTTTATAAGTGGGCCATGAAAGACAGGCAGGTCTAACCGTGTCCCTCGGACTCCAACGTTGACTGGAAGCTCTCTCACACTGAAGTTCCGGCATGAGGGTCACCCATCTCCTTCTCCCAGATAGACAGAAAAGTCAGTTCTGGGGCTGGGATGACCTCCCCATTCTCTGCACAGAGCCAAGAGTGCTGATGAGGGCTCCCCACTAAGGGTAAGGAGTCAAAAGTGGTGCCTCATGTCTCTTAGTCCCTTAGTCCTCACTTTAAGCCCAATTTAAAAGTTTTCAAAGTGGATCTTTGATTAGAAGGAAAATGCTGTATAATTGAAAAGGCTGCTTTTCAGGAACCCTGGTGTTTCCCCAAGGGGCAGCTATTTTAAAGCAGTCCTACTAATGGGTCTCTTGGGCTTAAATGTCAGTATCACAAATGCTGGCTCTGGGCTCTGGCAGGTACCAGGGGCCTGGCTGATAACTTCAACAGGTACCCTTTCTCCACAGCTTCAAATCAGCCTTCTCCAAATTTACTTTGGTCAATGGCTCTTCAGTGTCCTCAATGTAATTTTGAAACTCTTCTGTCTGGCTTTCAAAACATGCTACAACCACTTTCACCCATCTGACCACTGGACCCCCACTACAACCCAGCAGGAACGCCCATCTGCTGCCCTCCCACTGACCCGTAGGTCTGACGTTCAGACCTTCCAGCTCAGCCCCACCGCCACGCTTTGCTCTCACTGTTCACCTCACCTGGAGATTCCCCGCGGCTCTATTCCACCTGCCTACACTCCACCGTGCTTCCAGCCCTGGCAGTAGCTGACCACACTGGCAAAGCTTCCCCCAACTGCTCCATTCCCACTGGTCTGAGTAACAAATGGTCTCCTTCATTCTATTTGTGCTCAATCCCAGAGGGCCCTATGATTTAAATGCCTTCTTTTATTTCCTTTTGATTCGAATAAAACTGCTCATCTTTCAGAAGTATCCCTATAGTCTATATGTATGGATTAAATAAGGATAATAAAGGGAAACGTGTGCACCCTCCTTTTGGGTTCAGAAACAGACATCACCAAGATATCTGGAGTTCCTATATGCTCCTCCTTGGTGGCCTTTTGGGTTTTTTTTTTTTTTTACTGTGGCCACTGCTAACACAACATAACCCAAAATAAGACCTGAGGAACAAGAGAAAGTCTTCTCCATCATTTGGTTCTTCTACAGCAATTGTCACAATACTTTCTACACTAAAACTCTGGGCATGCCACCAGCCAGGATGAGTGTACTTGTGGGAAAATGAAAGGGAGTATTTTAAATCAGGTCTGCCTGGAATAATTCCAGGCATAGAGTCACTAACCCCTTAGCACTTAGCAGACTATCCAGCATGAGACAGGCCCTCAGTGAATATTTATTGAATTGAATTCTGGTTTTACTTCATCTAGTGGATGTAACATAGATTCCTGTCAATGTCAAACATAAAACTATTGCACTAAGCAAGTGATTCCGAAGTGGGGCTCAACCCCTTCCACCACAAGGTGTGCATATATACCCATTGGGATATAGGAAGAAATATTAGAACTTCATTTGTACTTAGGTTTTTCTCAACCTTTTAAATGTTTTAATTTGGGGTATATGTCTTACGGACATAATGCATGTAGTATGTATGTGTATATGTAGCATTTACTACATAGTACAACATACTATACAGTATAGCAGGTGTGATAGGTAGCATAGTAGCACAGGAGGGCATGGCTCTAAGGCACCATACTCACACCTAATTACAATGGGCAGCAGGAAAATAAAGTGAGAGACCCAAACTGAGGTCTCCCCATGAGCTCCTAGGATGCATCCATTCATTCATTCATCAAAAAAAATATCTTATTGATCTCCTCATGTATACCATGCTCTGTTGCCCAAATTGCATCAGAAAGAAGCAACAAAGCAGGCATCATTCAGAGGTTGGTCTTGCCCTGTCCCGTCCTGCTGCCCATGGGACTTGGGCTTCTTCATGGCTCAGATAACTGGTGTATGATGCTGAGTTGCCCAGAGTGAGAAAATACATATCTATATACGCACACCTGGCGGTGGTCCAGTGGTTAAGACTTCTCATTCCCAATGCAGGGGGGCCCAGGCTGGATCCCTGGTCAGGGAACTAGATCCCGCACGCCACACCTAAGAGCCTGCACGCGGCAATGAAGATCCCACGTGCCGTGACCAAGACCCAGCGCAGTCAAATAAATAAATTTTTAAAAAAGCATTCTGTAAATAAAAAAATAAGCACCTCCACCTAAGAGGATGAAGATGAAAGAGGTCAACCAGACCTGGACTTTGAATCCTGGTCACAAATGTTTCCTGTTCATTATAAACTCATAGTCATCACTTAACATGGCTCTTTTATTCACACCTGGCCTTCCCCACCAGCAAAGAAGGGGGTTACCTTCCTGAGAGATGCATAAGAAGCTCTTGCCCCTCAAAGATGCCTCCCCGCCACTCCTAGACGTCTGAAACTGTTCTCAGAAGGAGACAGCCCTACAGATAAGGAATGTGATTTTGAATGTCCTTGCCAAGGGGCAAGGTAACCTATTAAGCTTGCACTAAGTTGTAAATGACGGTACTCAGTACTCTCTAGAGAACTCGTTTTGCTAGAGAGAGCGAAGGAAAAGAAGATAACACCAGAGAACGGGTCTGTGGGCACCTACATGTGAAACGAGAGGGTCTCACGGATGCAAAAGCAGCCTTGGAAAGAGGACACCGCCAGGCCACTGGGCTGGGGAAGGAACGTTGAACTTGTCCATTTTGCCAAGAGCTGTTTTAGACCCAGCACTTGCCAAAAACTTAGTTACTATGGAGAACGTTAGTGCTGGAAGAAAGCAGGGAGAGATACCTGGGGTAGGCTAGACCCTACCCTCCTGACTGGGGGGTCCAAATTCTCATCCAATGAGCCTTCAGCAAACCTGGTGATCGAGGTGTGAGTAAACCAAGCGGACTAAAAACTTTCAACCCCATTATCCATTTTGAAAAACTAGCTTGATTCTATGCTCTAAATGTTTTGAACCACTTAGCTCATCTCTCCACTTGAGGTTTTTTTTTTTTTTGGTACGCGGGCCTCTCACTGTTGTGGCCTCTCCCGTTGTGGAGCACAGGCTCCGGACGCGCAGGCTCAGCGGCCATGGCTCACGGGCCCAGCCGCTCCGCGGCATGTGGGATCTTCCCGGACCGGGGCACGAACCCGTGTCCCCTGCATCGGCAAGCGGACTCTCAACCACTGCGCCACCAGGGAAGCCCTCCACTTGAGGTTTTGATATAACATTCCTGGCACTTCTCGAAGTGTTGCCAGAAGTGAAGAGGCAGTGGGGGTGATTCTCATCCATATCCCGTCCCAGAGGCGAACCTGGGAACAATGTACTGTCGTCTTACTGGATAAAATAAGACAAAGAAAGAGACTTCACTTACACTGCAAAACTTGGGGTTAAATGTCCAATGATGATTTGGGGGAAAGATAGAAAAGAGCAACGTCCAAAGGAAACCTCCTGCTTGCCAAGGCTGAGAAACTGAAAGAGCCGGGTAGTTACAGAGGATCCAGGAACAAATACAGTGGACTGAGTTCATCTGCAACTTACAGAGGGGTGATTAGCTCAATAATATGAGTTTCTGTAAAGACTGTACTTCATTTTAAACAATTCTACTTCAAAATTACTGATATTAGAACTGTTAAACACAGATCATGAGCTCTATTTTAAATATGCAAAAATAGCCTTTTAATACATTGACTTTTGAAAGCAATTTTATATATATATGTATATAATATATATTATATATATATATATATGTATAGTTAGTTAGCTAGAGATGCCATTACAAAAGGTCACAGACTAGCTGGCTCAAATGACAGAAATCTATTTCTTCCCAGCTCTGGAAGCTAAAAGTTTGAGATCAAGGTGCCTGGCAGGGTTGGTCTCCTCTGAGGCCTCCCTCCTTGGCTTGTGGATGGCTGTCTTCTCCCTGTGTCTTCACATGGTCTTCCCTCTGTGTGTATCTGTCTCCACATTTCCTCTTCTTACAAGAAAGCCAGTCATATTGGATTAGGACACATCCTAATGACCTCATTTAAAGACCTAAACTCCAAATACAGTCTCATTCTGAGGTATTGGGGCTAGTCTTCAACATATGAATTTTAGGGCGACCCATTTCAGCCTGCATATAGTGTACTATGCACAGATAACTAAGCATCGTTGCCCTAACTGTCACAAAGTTTCCTATAAAACCTGAGTGTGATGCATATGGTTGTGCTTCTAGTCAAATTCTTGCACATTCTTAATAGAAATGAAGAGGGTCTGTAGATTATAATCTAGACTTCATATAAAGGATAACACACGTACACAGCATTAGGATAATTTTCCTCAAAGGAACAGCTACTCTTTAATTCTGAACATTTAAAGACATCCAGAATCACTTTTCCTAAGCAATTATGAGTTTACAAAATGCTGTCAAGACCATTGCAGCAAACTTTTACTGCCCAGACAGAGCTAAATGCCTGGAGTTTTCAGTGGTGATTTATTATTTGCTCTGGAGGTAAGCTGCTAAGCAAGATTTATTCGGTAAGAACAGAGCCATCCGTAACAGTACAATGCATGTTTGCCTGCGAGGGGTATTCTTTTTCACCATTCCTCCAGAAAGCGTGTTCTCCATAATAAGAAAAATACACCTTTATGTAAGTTTTCACCCTTTCGTAACATCAACGGTACTGGTATCTATTTGACAAACCAGTTTGGCTTCAAATGTTCTCATTTGATTTTTCGCTCTGAGAAATCTTCAGAATAAAAACAATGGGAGGGCTTCCCTGGTGGCGCAGTGGTCGAGAGTCCGCCTGCCGATGCAGGGGACACGGGTTCGTGCCCCGGTCCAGGAGGATCCCACGTGCCGCGGAGCGGCTGGGCCCGTGAGCCATGGCCGCTGAGCCTGCGCGTCCGGAGCCTGTGCTCCGCAACGGGAGAGGCCACAACAGTGAGAGGCCCGCGTACCGCGAAAAAAAAAAAAAAAAGAACAATGGGAGAACAATACCCAGATTCATTGATGGAATCTGCTGGGTATCTGCTTTACCTACACGGAGCTTTTATTTCCTGGGGAGTTGCTTCATTGCTCTACTGTGGCCTAAACCACACATCATACCATCTTGAAGCAACTCTGGATTCCTAAGAAAAAGAGAGCACTAGTAATTCGTATTTGCCAACTTTGGTTTTCAGAACTCATAACAAGGACTAGAGACCAATTGCTGGCCTGCTTCCGCCCTCTAGTGATCATAACTTATTGTTGCTTTTTGCTAAAGGAAGACTGGAGAGCTGGGACCCATGAAAGTGGATGCCACCTACGTCCCCCCTCTTTAGCAACCTATTCCCCGAGATACCCATGGCCATCCAGCAGCCCTTCCACCAGACACAGAAAAGGGAAATGATAAACTCATTCACATTAAGGTGTCCAGGACCAAAAGCTTTCCTTCTCCCCAGACTATGCATCTTAACAAAAGCACTGAACCAAAAAGGCAATGCTGCTTAACCAAAAAGAATAAATCATCCGCGGAGGAAATTTAGGCTTTAAGAGAAAGACTTTTTTCCTAGGCTTTTTTGTCTTTGTTTTTTGGAGGAATGCCTTTGAAGAGTTACCCAGTGCCTCAATTTCTTCGAGGAATCACTGCCCTTTCTGTAATCTGGAGGAGGGGAGAAAAATCAGCAGAAGTGTTCCATTTCCCAGACTTCTCTCCTCCATCGTCAGCTGTTCCCACTCCTGTGCCCAGCTGGAAGGTACGGCTCTGGGTGGCCACCGTGTCCACCAGGGCAGCTCGCCCCACAGACACAAACCGGGTAGAAACGTGAGCGAGGAATGTTTGGTCGGACTCCAACCACCCTCCGGCAGCTGCTCCCAGGATCCCTGCCACAGTTCCTCAGAGAGTCGGGGAGTTCTTCAGGCAGGTAGCCAATCCCCACAATGGCTTTAGATCAATCGGGGAGGTAGGGTTGAGCAAAGGGAGTTAGACTGGGAGGCGGGCTCCAGGAAGCTTGAGAGGCACCAGGCGATGTTTCTGAACTTAGTCTTGAGTGGGTCATTCATCAAGTCCCTCCCAAGTGCTGGAAATTGGCCTCTCCCCCACCAGGAGCAACGCCAGAAGGTCGCCCCTGCCACCAGTGCCCACGTTCAACCTAGATGGAACCATGAAGAAAATGGAAAGAATGCAGAGAGGGAGGGCTGCTTTGTGTTGTGGGTGTAACTTGCTGAGAAGCCATTGGGACCCACGGTTGCCTCCAATCCACCATCACCAACTCCCACAGACACGGAGTCCACGGAGGTAGAAGCTGGTGGAGCGTGGCTGGAGTCAAAGGGCTGATTTCAGTGCAGTTTCAATTGCATGTAGTACTGTGATATGGATAGAATCTGGTGTCAGGCAGACCTGAGTTTGAATCCAAGCTCTGCCGCTGGCTAGCTGTGCAAACTTTGATGACTTCTACTCCATCCTTTAGTTGTCAGCTCAAACATTACACCCTCAGGGACACCCTCTCTGACTCCACAAATCAGAGCACATCCCCTTTTCACGAACTTCTTAATCCATAATAATTTTTCATCATAACATGTATCACCATTTGTAATTTTATAATTTATATGTGGGATGATTTGTCTAATTTTTTCCATACTGCATTCTAAGCTCAGAGTGAGCAGAGACCACATCTCTTTCATTTACCACCTTTTCCCAGGGACTAGAACGTAGAATACACTCAATAAAGATTTGAGAAATGAAGGAATTACACTGAGCCTTTATCATCTATAAAATGGGATGATAGTACCTTTCTTACAAGTTTAATGTGAAGATTTAATGAAATAATATATTTGTGAAAATTCTACCCTGAGTCTGACAAAGAGTGAGGCTCAGAAGGGGGTCATTCGTTTGCCACTATCTCTTCGGAGACCCACCATAGGTGGACAGTTATCCCTGACCACCAGAGGTGCCACTGAGCAGCAAACGTAGCCAAAATTGAAAACCAGAGACCTGAATAATCCATAGATTCCATGACAAGTCCCTGAATAATCAAAACTAGCTGGCACATTACAATTCATCACCTCTTCTCTCTAGGTGTCTCTTGATGGCAGGAAAAGTTATATCCAGCTTCACTCTCCTTTCCATCCCAGATAGAGAGTAGCCAGAGGGACTGTAAATCCATTCCTAACATTTTCAGTTGTTTGAGTTATGTTCTACCAGAATTAAGAAGGTGACTTTAAAAACATGAAGGAGAAATAAAGGTTGCACCTCCCAGAGCAGAGTACAGGTGTAAAATGAAACTGAACTTTTAATATGAAACCGCTCTGGAGGAGAAAGGACTAAGGATATTTTTATAGAATACTTGCATTATGGGTAATTTTTTAAAATCCAGGGTTCAACTTGCATGACACTGAGTCATAAGTCTACCACTTAATGACATTTATAACTCTGTAACAATACGTTTTGTATAAATTACTGCTGAGGCTTAACATTTCTGATTATGATATATAGAATAAAGTGATGTCATAAAGGCAATGTTTGTAAGTTACGATCTGTCCTGTTGCTTTAAATAAGAGGATTTCTGGAGACAATTGCCTTGATGAATATAAACTCAAATGAACCTTGAATCTCTTCAATTATTCCTATTTAGAATTCATTTTCCTTTGAACTTTCATTTAACTCAAAGCACAATCGTTCCATTATAAATCAAATGCGAGCTTGTCTTTCCTGCAATAACAAGTATGCTTTAAATAATGAAGCAACACCTATGATCAGAGAAAGATAATGTTTCAGTGCACCAAAATACAAAAGGTAAAGAGATTTATTATCTTAGTTCAGTAACGATGAGTTGAATATTTTTGTAGCAAAAGACATCTCTATTCCAAACAAGTTTTTATTTGAATTTTTAGTGTATTTTCTTTTCCGGAAAACTGGGGTGCCTTATTATCAATGAGAGAAACCCACGATTCAACACACAATGCTATTGGTGGCTGAGAAAGTCAGCTCTCTTCTTGTTCAGTTTCCCTAGTAGGCTAATGGGTATAAATATCTCTCAATCTCCTCGGCCCTCTTTTCCACTATGAAAGGGCTGGGCTGAATCATCTTAAATTCATCCCAAGCTCTACAGGCAAAGACGCTATGAGCTTTTCCTTTTGCACAGAGTTATGGTGAGGAATAACTAAGTTAATTGAGGTGAATATACTTTAAAAGGCATAAAAGTGCTATACATAGCCCTTGAGGGTTTTCACTCTGTATTTTCTCAATATGTCTACACATCCCTTATGTGAACTATACTATCCAAAATAATAACAGAAATCTCTGGAGCATCTCCAGACTGCTACAGATGAAAAGTTGTGATAAAGAGGGTCTTCTGGAGTTGCCATAATAAATTCTCTTGGCCGGGATGGAAACCCCACATTATAACAGGTCAAGTGGCCAAACTATCCCAAACAAGAGCCTTCTTCCCCACTGAAAATCTCGCCAGCAGACAGGACACAGAACTAAGCAGGTAGGCTGGGCAGCTGGAATGCTCTCTTCCTGTTATCTCTTTATGCATTCCATCTTCAAAGCATTGTGACCTGTCTTCAATACACCCTCGGGTGTGAGATTTACATTTTTAATATGGGCATTTATGACGTGGTGCTTTTTCCTGGTTAATTGGTATCAGAGCAAAATGTTTGACTCTCTCCTGAAATAAATCTCTTCAGGAGCTTCGATCACACATTCTTTTGTTCTATCCCTCATTTGGAATGGGCTCTATAAAGCTGCCAGACCACGCTACATAATCTTTTGCCTCTCACATTTTTAAATCTGGGGGTTTATGCTTTAATAGCTTTGATGTGCTTACTCTTCAGCCTATTACTTAAACCACGTCCCTCCCCTTCCAAACACCCGGCTCCCCTCAGCTTTACAAGCCTGTACCCTCTGAGGCTGAAAGGATTTATTTATCATCCAGAATGTTTCCATAATTTTGGAAACATATGTTTCGAAATTACATTCCAATATCTCATACTATGTTCTTTGTCTTGCATCTGTTCTGTAAAAACAAACAAAACGCACATAATTATATTCCAATGGCTGCAAAGTCTACGTTTTCTGCAAGAGCTGGTTTTTCCACAAACAGTCTGTCACACAACAAAGGCACTTACACCTCCCTGCGATGTCATCTGACTCTATTCTTGTGTTAATTAGAGTTAACCAGTGATAACAGCAAACCTCTACCACATAACTGTGAAACTTTGACTCCTTTCCAAAGTTATTTCAGTTTTACGGGATAATCTCTTTATTGAAAATTAGCTATTGTTGAAAAACAAAGTCTCAACATATAATACTCAACCGTGCATGGACAACAACTTAGTAATTTTTCATCCTCCCGGGTGTGACTTGCATTATACATACTTTAAAAAATGCACTTCTCTCCATGTAATATCTTGGTGGAAAGATAATAAATCAATGCAGAACAAAAAAGACCCCCCCACAAAAATAACAAAAAATAAACCTGAATGAAACATAGTGAAATAATCAGCCAAAATATATTGTTTTTTTCTATAACTACCCCAACACACACCAGCTCCCTCCTGCCCAAGTCTTTCCCACCATACAAACATTCACACACACACACAAACACACACCATTTAAACATAAAAAACCCAATCATTTTATATCCACTGTGTTTGACTAGAATGTTTGATGTCAAAATTAGATCATTTAGCATTAAAGCATTGAAAAAGCCCCTCAAAAACTGAGAACTGCTATTCAGCTTATCTATTAAGAATAAAATTTCACCTTTGAAATGTTTTCTCTCCTCAGGGTTCCGCCCTTGTTAGCATGATCTTTGTTTTTTGTTTTTTACATCTTTATTGGAGTATAATTGCTTTACAATGTTGTGTTAGTTTCTGCTGTATAACAAAGTGAATCAGCTTTATGTATACATATATCCCCATATCCCGTCCCTCTTGCATCTCCCTCCCACCCTCCCTATCCCACTCCTCTAGGTGGTCACAAAGCACCGAGCTGATCTCCCTGTGCTATGCAGCTACTTCCCACTAGCTATCGGTTTTACATTTCGTAGTGTATATATGTACATGCAACTCTCTCACTTTGTCCCGGCTTACCCTTCCCCCTCCCCGTGTCCTCAAGTCCATTCTCTAGTAGGCCTGTGTCTTTATTCACGTCTTGCCCCTAGATTCTTCATGACTATATTTTTAATTATTTTTTTTAGATTCCATATATATGTGTTAGTATAGGGTACTTGTTTTTCTCTTTCTGACTTACTTCACTCTGTATGACAATCTCTAGGTCCATCCACCTCACTACAAATAACTCAATTTCGTTCCTTTTTATGGCTGAGTAACATTCCATTGTATATATGTGCCACATCTTCTTTATCCATTCATCTGTCGATGGACACTTAGGTTGCTTCCATGTCCTGGCTATTGTAAATAGAGCTGCAATGAACATTGTGGTACATGACTCTTTTTGAATTATGATTTTCTCAGGGTATATGCCCAGTAGTGGGATTGCTGGGTCATATGGTAGTTCTATTTTTCGTTTTTTAAGGAACCACCATACTGTTCACCACAGTATCTGTGAAAAATTCCATTGGTAGTTTTATAGGGATTCCACTGAATCTGTAGATTGCTTTGGGTAGTATAGTCATTTTCACAATGTTGATTCTTCCAATCCAAGTACATGGTATATCTTTCCATCAGTTTGTACCGTCTTTGATTTCTTTCATCAGTGTCTTATAGTTTTCTGCATACAGTCTTTTGTCTCCTTAGGTAGGTTTATTCCTAGGTATTTTATTCTTTTTGTTGCAATCGTAAATGGGAGTGTTTCCTCAGTTTCTCTTTCTGATTTTTCAATGTTAGCTTATAGGAATGCAAGAGATTTCTGTGCATTAATTTTGTATCCTGCTACTTTACCAAATTCATTAATTAGCTTTGGTAGTTTTCAGGAGGCACCTTTAGGATTTTCTACATATAGTATCATGTCATCTGCAAACAGTGACAGTTTTACTTCTTTTCCAATTTGGATTCCTTTTATTTCTTTTTCTTCTCTGATTACCAAGGCTTAAATTTCCAAAACTATGTTGAATAATAGTGGTGAGAGTGGGCACCCTTGTCTTGCTCCTAATCTTAGAGGAAATAGTTTCAGTTTTTCACCATTGAGAATGATACTAGCTGTGGGTTTGTCATATATGTCCTTTATTATGTTGAGGCAGGTTCCCTCTATGCCCACTTTCTGGAGAGTTTTTATCATAAATCGATACTGAATTTTGTCGAAAGCTTTTTCTGCATCTATTATCATATGGTTTTTATCCTTCAGTTTGTTTATATGGTGTATCACATTGATTAATTTGAGTATGTTGAAGAATCCTTACATTCCTGGGATAAACCCCACTTGATCATGGTGTATGTGCCATTGGATTCTGTTTGCTAGTATTTTGTTGAGGACTTTTGCATCTATGTTCATCAGTAACATTGGTCTGTAGTTTTGTTTTTTTGTGACATCTTTGTCTGGTTTAGGTATCAGGGTGATGGTGGCCTTGTAGAATGAGTATGGGAGTCTTCTGCCTCTGCTGTATTTCGGAAGAGTTTGAGAAGGATAGCTGTTAGCTCTTCTCTAAATGCTTGACAGAATACACCTGTGAAGCCATCTGGCACTGGACTTTTGTTTGTTGTAAGATTTTTAATTACAGTTTCAATTTCAGTGCTCATGATGGGTCTGTTCATATTTTCTATTTCTTCCTGGTTCAGTCATGGAAGGTTGTACTTTTCTAAGAATTTGTCTATTTCTTCCAGGTTGTCCATTTTATTGGCATATAGTTGCTTGTAGTAATCTCTCATGATCCTTTGTATTTCTGCAGTGTCAGTTGTTACTTCTCCTTTTTCATGTCTAATTCTATTGATTTGAGTCTTCTCCGTTTTTTCTTGATGGTTAATGGTTTATCAATTTTATTTATCTTCTCAAAGAACCAGCTTTTATTGATCTTTGCTATTGTTTCCTTCATTTCTTTTTCATTTATTTCTGATCTGATTTTTATGATTTCTTTCCTTCTGCTAACTTTGGGGTTTTTTGTTCTTCTTTCTCTAATTGCTTTAGGTGTAAGGTTAAGTTGTTTATTTGAGAATTTTCTTGTTTCTTGAGGTAGGATTGTAGTGCTATATACTTCCTTCTTTGAACTGTTTTGCTGCATCCCATAGGTTTTGGGTCATCGTTTTTTCATTGTCATTTGTTGCTAGGTATTTTTTTATTTGCTCTTTGATTTCTTCAGTGGTCTCTTGTTTATTTAGCAGCATATTGTTCAGCCTGCATGTGTTTGCATTTTTTTACAGTTTTTTTTTCCTGTAATTGATATCTAGTCTCATAGTGTTGTGGTCAGAAAAGATACCTGATGAGATCTCAATTTTCTTAAATATACCGAGGCTTGATTTGTGACCCAAGATATGATCTATCCTGGAGAATGTTCCATAAGCACTTGAGAAGAAAGTGTATTCTTTTCTTTCTGGCTGGAATGTCCTATAAATATCAATTAAGTCCATCTTGTTTAATGTATCATTTAAAGCTGTGTTTCCTTATTTATTTTTGTTTTGGATGATCTGTCCATTGGTGAAAGTGGGGTGTTAAAGTCCCCTACTATGACTGTGTTACTGTCAGTTTCCCCTTTTATGGCTGTTAGTATTTGCCTTATGTATTGAGGTGCTCCTATGTTGGATGCATAAATATTTACAATTGTTATATCTTCTTCTTGGATTGATCCTTTGATCATTGATGTAATGTCCTTCTTTGTCTCTTGTAATAGTCTTTATTTTTTAAAGTCTATTTTGTCTGATATGAGAATTGCTACTCCAGCTTTCTTTCGACTTCCATTGCATGGAATATCTTTTTACATCCCCTCACTTTCAGTCTGTATGTGTCCCTAGGTCTGAAGTGGGTCTCCTGTAGACAGCAAATATATGGGTCTTTTTGTATCCATTCAGCCAGTCTGTCTTTTGGGTGAAGCATTTAATCAATTTACATTTAAGGTAATTATCGATGTGTATGTTCCTATTACCATTTTCTTAACTGTTTTGGTTTTGTTTTTTGTAGGTCTTTTCCTTCTCTTTTGTTTACCATCTAGAGAAGTTCCTTTAGCATTTGTTGTATAGCTGGTTTGGTGGTACTGAATTCTCTTAACTTTTGCTTGTCTGTAAAGGTTTTAATTTCTCTGCTGAATCTGAATGAGATCCTTGCTGGGTAGAGTAATCTTGGTTGTAGGTTTTTTCCATTTCATCACTTTAAATATGTCCTGCCACTCCCTTCTGGCTTGCAGAGTTTCTGCTGAAAGATCAGCTGTTAACCTTATGGAGATTCCCTTATATGTTATTTCTTGCTTTTCCCTTGCTGTTTTTTAATATTTTTTCTTTGTATTTAATTTATGATAGTTTGATTAATACATGTCTTGGTGTGTTTCTCCTTGGGTTTATCCTGTATGGGGCTGTCTGTTCTTCCTGGACTTAACTATTTCCTTTCCCATGTTAGGGAAGTTTTCGACTATAATCTCTTCAAATATTTTCTCAGTCCCTTTCTTTTTCTCTTCTCTTCTGGAACCCCTACAACTAGAATGTTGGTGTGTTTAATGTTGTCCCAGAGGTCTCTGAGACTGTCCTCAGTTCTTTTCATTTTTTTTCTTTTTTCTGCTCTGCGGTAGTTATTTCCACTATTCTATCTTCCAGGTCACTTATGAGTTTTTCTGCCTCAGTTATTCTGCTATTGATTCTTTCTATAGTATTTTTAATTTCATTTATTGTGTTGTTTATCATTGTTTCTTTGCCCTTTCGTTCTTCTAGGTCCTTGTTAAACGTTTCTTGTATTTCCTCCACTGTATTTCTGAGATTTTGGATCATCTTTACTGTCATTACTCTGAATTCTTTTTCAGGTAGACTGCCTATTTCCTCTTCATTTCTTTGGCCTGGTGGGTTTTCACTTTGATCCTTCATCTGCTGCATATTTCTCTGTCTTCTCATTTTGTTTAACTGACTGTCTTTGGGATCTCCGTTTTGCAGGCTACAGGTTCATAGTTTCCATTGTTTTTGGTGTCTGCCCCCAGTGGGTGAGGTTGGTTCAGTGACTTGTGTAGGCTTCCTGGTTGGGGGAACTGGTGCCTGAGTTCTGGTGGGTGGGGCTGGATCTTGTCTTTCTGGTGGGCAGGGCCACATCTGGTGGTGTGTTTTGGGGTCTCTGTGAACTTAGTATGACTTTAGTCAGCCTCTCTGATAATGGGTGGGGTTGTGTTCCTGTCTCGCTAGTTGTTTGGCATGGGGCGTCCAGCACTGGAGCTTGCTGGCCATTGGGTGGAGCTCGGTCTTAGTGTTGAGATGGAGATCTCTGGGAGAGCTCTCACCAGTTAATATTACATGGGGCTGGGAGGTCTCTCATGGACTAGTGTCCTGGAGTCAGGTCTCCCACATTGGAGGCTCAGGCCTGACACCCGGCCGGAGCACCAAGACCCTGCCAGCCACATGGCTCAGAAGAAAAGGAAGAGAAAAAAAAAAAAAAAAAGATCAGATAGAACCCCAAAACAAATGGTAAAAGCAATACTAAACATACAATATCACACAAAGAAACATACATACACACACTCATAAAAAGAAAAAACAAACAAAAAATAAAACAGCAAAACAAAACTGACGAACAGACAGAACCCTAGGACAAATGGTAAAAGCAAACCTAAACAGAAAAAATCATGAAAAGAAACATACACACACACACACACACACACACACACACAAAGAGAAAAAAAAAAGTTAAGAGAGCAACCAAACCAATAAACAAATCAACCAATGATAACAAGCACTAAAACTAAACTAAGATAAACATAAAACCAAAAACAAATCAGATGCAGAAAGCAAACCCCAAGTCTACAGTTGTTCCCAAAGTCCACCGCCTCAATTTGGGGAACATTCATTGTCTATTCAGGTATTCCACAGATGCAGGGTTTATCAAGTCAACTGCGGGGATTTAATCTGCTGCTCCTGAAGCTGCATAGAGAAGTTTCCCTTTCTCTTCTTTGTTCTCACAGCTCCTGGGGTTCCCCTTTGGTTTTAGCCCTGCATCTGCATGTAGGCCACGCTCAGGCATCTGTTCCCTGCCCAGACAGGAGGGGGTTAAAGCAGCTGCTGATTAGGGCTCTCCTGCTCACTCAGGATTTCACCCAGAAATCTTCCCAATCAACCTGCCTTAGACATCTCATTCTGCCTCTCAAGTTTTACAATTACATGAAGGCTGAATACATACACACACCCTTTCTCCCATATTCTCCCTCTCTCCCCGTCACACATATGCACACGTGTGTGCATGCACACACACACACAGATCCTACTTCCTTACCCTATCACTACCCCCATTCACTCCATACCCCCTTCACTTATATACCACCCTCAGTAACTATGACTGACACCCACACAGGCACAGAGCTCTGGGAGGCACCATTCTCCCCCCAATCTGACTGCTTTTCACCAATTGTAGTGACTCATATTCTATATTCCATTAGATTAACATGAGGTATTTGTCAGTGTGACTTCTGCAGCATCACAGTAATAAGAGGGAGCATTTATCTCGTCCCCATGCTGTAATACCTGAGCACTTTACACCTAGATACTCGGGTACGTTGCGGAGCCGAGAGTCAAACCAGACCGGAGGCCACAAGAACATTCTTCTTGACCACCATAACCTGCTAATTTTCAGGTCCAGTTAAGAAAAAGCCACTGAGAGACCAGTCCCTCCCATTAGGAAACTTCCACAAGCCTCTTAGATAGCCTCATCCACCAGAGGGCACACAACAGAAGCAAGAACTACAATCCTGCAGCCTGTGGAACAAAAACCACATTCACAGAAAGACACACAAGATGAAAACGCAGAGGGCTATGTACCAGATGAAGGAACAAGATAAAACCCCAGAAAAACAACTAAATGAAATGGAGATACGCAATCTTCCAGAAAAAGAATTCAGAATAATGAGAGTGAAGATGATCCAGGATCTCGGAAAAAGAACAGAGGCAAAGATCAAGAAGATGCAAGAAATGTTTAACAAAGATCTAGAAGAATTAAAGAACAAACAGAGATGAACAATACAATAACTGAAATGAAAAATACACTAGAAGGAATCAATAGCAGAAAAACTGAGTCAGAAGAACAGGTAAGTGACCTGGAAGACAGAATGGTGGATTTCACTGCTGTGGAACAGATTAAAGAAACAGGAATGAAAAGAAGACGGCCTAAGAGACCTCTGGGACAACATTAAATGCAACAACATTCACATAATAGGGGTCCCAGAAGGAGAAGAGAGAGAGAAAGGACCCGAGGAAATATTTGAAGAGATTACAGTCGAAAACTTCCCTAACGTGGGTAAGGAAATAGCCACCCAAGTCCAGGAAGCTCAGAGTCCCATACGGGATAAACCCAAGAAGAAACATGCAGAGACACACAGTAATCAAATTGGCAAACATTAAAGACAAAGAAAAATTAATGAAAGCAGCAAGGGAAAAACAACAAGTAACATACAAGGGAACTCCCATAAGGTTAACAGCTGATTTCCCAGCAGAAACTCTACAAGCCAGAACGGAGTGTCAAGATATACTTAAAGTGATGAAAGGGAAGAACCTACAACCAAGGCTACTCCACCAGGCAACGATCTCATTCAGATTCAATGGAGAAATCAAAAGCTTTACAGACAAGCAAAAGCTAAGAGAATTCAGCACCACCAAACCAGCTCTACAACAATTGCTAAAGGAAATTCTCTAAGCAGGAAACACAAGAGAAATAAAGGACCTACAGAAACAAACCCAAAACAATTAAGAAAATGGTAACAGGAATATACATATCGATAATTACCTTAAACGTGAATGGATTAAATGCTCCAACCAAACGACACAGGCTTGCTGAATGGATACAAAAACAAGACCCATATATATGCTGTCTAAAAGAGACCCGCTTCAGACCTAGGGACACATACAGACTGAAAGTGAGGGGATGGAAAAAGATATCCATGTAAATGGAAATCAAAAGAAAGCTGGAGTAGCAATATTCATATCAGATAAAATAGACTTTAAAATAAAGCATATTACAAGAGACAAGGAAGGATACTACATAATGATCAAGAGATCAATCCAAGAAGAAGATATAACAATTATAAATATATATGCACCCAACATAGGAGCACCTCAATAAATAAGGCAACTGCTAACAGCTCTAAAAGAGGAAATCGACAGTAACACGATAATACTGGGGGACTTTAACACCTCACTTACCCCAATGGACAGATCATCCAAACAGAAAATTAATAAGGAAACAACAGCTTTAAATGACACAACAGACCAGGTAGATTTAATTGATATTTATAGGACATTCAATCCAAAAACAGCAGATTACACTTTCTTCTCAAGTGCACATGGAACATTCTCCTGGATAGATCACATCTTGGGTCACAAATAAAGCCTCAGTTAATTTAAGAAAATTGAAATCATATCAAGCATCTTTTCTGACCACAAAGTTATGAGATTAGAAATCAATTACGGGGGAAAAAACACGTAAAAAACACAAACACATGGAGGCTAAACATTACATTACTAAATAACCAAGAGATCACTAAAGAAATAAAAGAGGAAATCAAAAAATACCTAGAGATGTGACAAAGTGAGAGAGTGGCATGTACATATATACACTACCAAATGTAAAATAGATAGCTAGTGGGAAGCAGCCGCATAGCACAGCGAGATCAACTCGGTGCTTTGTGACCACCTAGAGGGATGGGATACGGAGGGTGGGAGGGAGGGAGATGCAAGAGGGAAGAGATATGGGAACATATGTATATGTATAACTGATTCACTTTGTTATAAAGCAGAAACTAACACGCCAATGTAAAGCAATTATACTCCGATAAAGATGTAAAAAAAAAAAAAAACCTAGAGACAAATGACAATGAAAACACGATGATCCAAAACCTATGGGAGGCAGCAAAAGCAGTTCTAAGAGGGAAGTTTATAGCTATACAAGTCTACCTCAAGAAACAAGAAAAATCTCAAATAAACAATCTCACATTACAGCTAAAGCAATTAGAGAAAGAAGAACAAACAAAACCCAAAGTTAGCAGAAGGAAAGAAATCATAAAGATCAGAGCAGAAATAAATGAAATAGAAACAAAGAAAACAATAGCAAAGATCAATAAAACTAAAAGCTGCTTCTTTGAAAAGATAAACAAAATTGACAAACCATTAGCCAGACTCATCACGAAAAAGACGGAGAGGACTCAAATCAATAAAATTAGAAATGAAAAAGGAGAAATTACAACAGACACCGCAGAAAAACAAAGCATCATTAAGATACAATTACAAGCAACTCTATGCCAATAAAATGGACAACCTGGAAGAAATGGACGAATCTTACAAAGGTATAACCTTCCAAGACTGAACCAGGAAGAAATAGAAAATATGAACAGACCAATCACAAGTAATGAAATTGAAACTGTGATTTAAAATCTTCCAACAAACAAAAGACCAGGACCAGATGGCTTCACAGGTAAATTCTATCAAACATTTAGAGAAGAGCTAACCCCATCCTTCTCAAACTTTTCCAAAAAATTGCAGAGGAAGGAAAACTCCCAAATTCACTCTATGAGGCCACCATCACCCTGATACCAAAACCAGACAAAGATACTACAAAAAAAGAAAATGACAGACCAATATCACTGATGAATATAAATGCAAAAATCCTCAACAAAATACTAGCAAACAGAATCCAATAACACATTAAAAGGATCATACACCATGAATAAGTGGGATTTATCCCAGGGGTGCAAGGAATCTCCAATATACGCAAATCAATCAGTGTGATAAACCATATTAACAAATTGAAGAAGAAAAACCATATGATCATCTCAATAGATGCAGAAAAAGCTTTTGACAAAATTCAACACCCATTTACGATTAAAAAAAAAATCCTCCAGAAAGTGGGCATAGAGGGAACCTACTTCAACATAATAAAGGCCATATACGACAAACCCACAGCAAACATCATTCTGAATGGTGAAAAACTGAAAGCATTTCCTCTAAGATCAGGAACAACACAAGGATGTCTACTCTCACCACTATTATTCAACATAGTTTTGGAAGTCCTAGCCACGGCAATCAGAGAAGAAAAAGAAAGAAAAGGAATACAAATTGGAAAAGAAGAAGTAAAACTGTCACTGTTTGCCGATGACTTGATACTATACATAGAGAATCCTAAAGTTGCCACCAGAAAACTACTCGAGCTAATGAATGAATTTGGTAAAGTAGCAGGATACAAAAGTAATGCACAGAAATCTCTTGCATTCCTATACACTAATGAAGAAAAATCCAAAAGAGAAATTAAGGAAACACTCCCATTTACCATTGCAACAAGAAGAATAAAATACCTAGGAATAAACCTACCTAGGGAGACAAAAAACCTGTATGCAGAAAACTATAAGACACTGATGAAAGAAATTAAAGATGATACCAACAGATGGAGAGATATACCATGTTCTTGGATTGGAAGAATCAATATTGTGAAAATGACTATACCACCCAAAGCAATCTACAGATTCAATGCAATCCCTATCAAATTACCAATGTCATTTTTTACAGAACTAGAACAAAAAATCTTAAAATTTGTATGGAGACACAAAAGACCCCGAATAGCCAAAGCAGTCTTGGGGAAAAAAATGGAGCTGGAGGAATCAGACTCCCTGACTTCAGACTATATTTCAAAGCTACAGTAATCAAGACAATATGGTACTGGCACAAAAACAGAAATATAGATCAATGGAACAGGATAGAAAACCCAGAGATAAACCCACACACATATAGTCAACTAATCTATGACAGAGGAGGCAAGGATATACAATAGAGAAAAGACAGTCTCTTCAATAAGTGGTGCTGGGAAAACTGGAGAGCTACATGTAAAAGAATGAGATTAGAATACTCCCTAATACCATACACAAAAATAAACTCAAAATGGATTAGAGACCTAAATGTAAGACCGGGCACTATAAAACTCTTAGAAGAAAACATAGGAAGAACATTCTTTGACATAAATCACAGCAAGATCTTTTTTGATCCACCTCCTAGAGTAATGGAAATAAAAACAAAAATAAACAAATGGGACCTAATGAAACGTAAAAGCTTTTGCACAGCAAAGGAAATTACAAACAAGATGAAAAGACAACCCTCAGAATGGGTGAAAATATTTGCAAACGAATCAACGGACAAAGGATTAATCTGCAAAATACATAAACAGCTCATGCAGCTCAATATTAAAACCCAATCCAAAAATGGGCAGAAGACCTAAAGAGACATTTCTCCAAAGAAGACATACAGATGGCCAAGAAGCACATGAAAAGCTGCTCAACATCACTAATTAGTAGAGAAATGCAAATCAAAACTACAATAAGTTATCACCTCACACCAGTTAGAATAAGCATCATCAGAAAATCTACAAACAACAAATGCTGGAGAGGGTGTGGAGGAAAGGAAACCCTCTTGCACTGTTGGTGGGAATGTAAACTGATACAGCCACTATGGAGAACAGTATGGAGGTTCCTTAAAAAACTAAAAATAGAATTACCATATGACCCAGCAATCCCACTACTGGGCATGTACCCAGACAAAACCATAATTCAAAAAGACACATGCACCCCAATGTTCATTGCAGCACTATTTACAATAGCCAGGACATGGAAGCAACCTAAATGCCCATTGACAGATGAACGGATAAAGAAGATGTGGTACATATATACAATGGAATATTACTCAGCCATAAAAGGGAACAAAACTGGGTCATTTGTAGAGACGTGGATGGATCTAGAGACTGTCATACAGAGTGAAGTTAATCAGAAAGAGAAAAAAATATATAGTATATTAATGCATATATGTGGAACCTAGAAAATGGTACAGATGAACCGGTTTGCAGAGCAGAAATTGAGACACAGAAGTAGAGCATAAACGTATGGACACCAAGGGGGGAAAGTGGCAGGGGGTGGTGGTGGTGGTGTGATGAATTGGGAGATTGGGATTGACATATATACACTAATACGTATAAAATGGATAACTAATAAGAACCTGCTGTATAAAAAAATAAATAAAATAAAATTTAAAAAAAAAAAAGAAAAGCCACTGAGGGACCTTGGCCAAGTCAAACTTCCCGTGCCTCATTTTCCTCTTCAGTAAAATGGGGCTTGTAATAGTACCTACCTCATAGGATTTAGAGGAGAATTAAATGAGTTAATATATGTAGAGTGCTTAGAACAGTGCCTGGCACATAATAAGAGCTATTATTTTAGCTAAGTGTCAACTAGTAGGTGTTAACCAGTGCTGTCGGCTCTTCACAGCCTATAGAATCCCACGACCTTGGCATTGTGTCTTCTGATAGAGACCCAAGGGGGCAGCAAATTTTTCTGTAAAGGGTCAGGTAGTAAATATTTTAGGCTTTACAAGCCACATACAGTCTCTGCCACATAATCTTCTTAGGGTTTTTAAGTCTTTAAAAATGTAAGAGGCACACGTGTATCGGTCACACATTCCCTCAACAGGTGTTCACTTATCACTTATTATGTGCCAGGTACCTTTCTGGATGCTGAAACTGCAAAGATGGAGAAGTTAGCCTTCAACCTTTGGGATGGGATGCTCATAGCCTAATGCAAAGACAATCACAGCACCATGTGTAGTGAGTGTTTTAATAAGGGAGGAAGGGATGTGCTCTGATTCGGGGAAGTTGATTGATGAGGAGAAAGAGAAAGAGAAAAAGACACTTGAGCTATACCTTGAAAGATGCGAGGAATTCACTCAGAAGACATAGGCTGAGTAAGAACAAGGAGATCTCCAGAAAATTGAAGTTTCGGGGATCAGAAGAGGCCCACAAGGTTAGTAAGAGCCAGATCAGGGAGGCTGGGCCCCGTACACCCACTGAGCCACTGGGACTTTATTCTGTAGGCCTCTAGTTTTCAAAAAAAAAATTTTTTTTTTTAGAAGATGTTGGGGGTAGGAGTTTATTTATCTATTTATTTATTTTTGCTGTGTTGGGTCTTCGTTTCTGTGCGAGGGCTTTCTCTAGTTGTGGCAAGCGGGGGCCACTCTTCGTCGCAGTGTGCGGGCCTCACGCTATCGCGGCCTCTCTTGTGGTGGAGCACAGGCTCCAGACTCGCAGGCTCAGTAGTTGTGGCTCACGGGCCTAGTTGCTCCGCAGCATATGGGATCCTCTCAGACCAGGGCTCGAACCCGCATTCCCCGCACTAGCAGGCAGACTCTCAACCACTGCGCCACCAGGGAAGCCTTCAAAATTTTTAACACGGAAAAATTGTCTTCAGGCAACATCTTAATCTAGAGCCCTGGATTCATGTAAAACAAATCTGGTTGAAGCTGGGTGGTAAATTCAGAGCACCTCCCTCCTGCTGGCCGCCTTCACCAGAGGCAGGTCAGGGCAACCTCTGAGCCTCCTGGCAGCACAGTTGGAAACCCACAACTCCTGGCAACGGGCAGCAAGCTCAGGGGCCAGGGAAATCCTGTGGCTCCACTTAAATTCTCCTGAAGTCAATAAAATGCCATATGTCTGTTTTTATCCTGAGCAGACATCCTGTTCTTCCCCAGCAGCACCTCTGCCTTTGCTGGTCGCAGGCTTGCCCCATGCATCTTTACACTTAATTACGCACTGTCTTGGGTCATTATCTAATTGTTTCTTAAGCATGTTTTCTCCCCATCTAGATGAACTGGCCTGAAGACAGGAAGTGCATCTTGCTTCTCTTATATCTCACTCAACAAGGAGATGCTGTTGAAGGGAAGAGCTGTTCCAACCCTAAGATTCTAAGACTCCCTATAGGAGGAAAGTATTTTCAAACAGAATAAGAGCAGTAACACAAGAAAACATCTCCCAAGGCAAGCATTAAGTTAGTGCAAGTGGAGTATTTAGTGGGGAGGTGTTTGTGTTTTAGGACTGAAGGTGGGTTGATCAGATTCCTCAGTTCACAAAACGTTATTGTTTTGGGTCCATACACAACTCTTCTCCTCTCACTTTTTTATAATTTCCTTTCATCTCCATTCCCCAACCCAACTTCCCTCCCTACAATACACAACAATTTTTTGTGTCTATATGTATGCTTTGACTGTTTTCTTGCATGCATGTATTTTAATATATAGAAATGGTATGTTCTCAGGTTTTAGATATTATCCTAACCCTGATGTTTTCAAGATTTATTCATATTGACAAGCATGCATCTAGTCCATTTCTCCTACATGCTGCAAAGTATTCCATAATCTGTAGCCACTAGATTTTACATATCCAGACCCTAAGAATGGACAACCAGGAGGCTTCCAGCTCCCCACTCCCTCAACAATGCTGCGATGAACATCCTCATACAGATTCCTTACAGATCTATGTGGGAAATTCTCAAGCACATATGCCCAGGAGCAGGAAAGTTAAATCATGTGGTGTGAGTGCAAGTACTGCCAGGGTGCTCCCTAAAGAAGCTGCCCCCATCCCTTCTCTCACCAGCCATGCCTGAGGGTTTCTGGAGCTCACATCCTCACCAATACTGAGAAATACTCAGTGTTATAGATTGAAATGTGTCCCCAAAAAAACATATGCTGAAGAACTAGCCCCCAGTGGCTCAGAATGTGACCATAATTGGATACAAGGTCTTTGCAGATGCAGTCAAGTTAAGATAAAGTCATTAGGGTGGGCCCTAATCCAATATGACTGATGTCCTTATAAAAGGGAAACTTGGACACAGAGACAGACGTACACAGACAATGTAAAGAGAAAGATGTGGGGAGAATGTCATGTGAAGATGAAGGCAGAGATTGGAGTGATGCACCTCTAAGCCAAGTAATGCCAAAGGTCGCCAGCAAACCAGCAGAAGCTAGGAGAAAGGGATGGAACAGATACTCCCTCACAGCCCTCAGGAGGAACCAGCCCTGCCAACACCTTGATCTTGAACTTCTAGCTTCCAGAACTAGGAGATAATAAATCTATGTTATTTAAGCCACCTGGTCTTTTATACTTTGATACAGCTGCCTTAGGACACGAATACTCTCAGCTTTCCAAGTGCTGCCAGCCTGATGGGTATAACATAATATCTTATTATTTTTATTTTTCTAATTACTAGTGAGTTTTAACATCCTCATATGCTTTTTAGTCAAATGGGTTTCCTTGTGAACTAGCCAATTTCTATCCCTTTGCCCACTTTTTCAAAGAGGTTCCTATCTTTTTCTTATTGATTTGCAACAGCTCCTTGTAAATTTCAAATATTAGCCCCTTAGAATTTGATACTTTACACACATCTTCTTCCAAACTATTATCTGTCTGTTAACTTTATCAATTCCTCATTGGGCAGAATTATTTAATTTCTATTTAATTAAATTCACCAATTTTTCAATTATGATTTGTGCAATTGAGGTTTTGCTTAAGAAACCTTTCCCCATTCCTATGTCCAAAGATGTTCTCCTACATAATGTTTTACAAACTGTATTGTTTTACCTTTAATGATTAGAGTCAATATCTGTATATGGTGTGAGCCAGAGAGCTGTTTAAAAACAAATGTATAGCAAAATGCTCTAAAATGTAATGGCTTAAAACTAAAACAAACATTTATTTTGCTCACATACCTGCATTGTAGGTAGGGATCAGCAAGGATGATTCATCTTTGTGCCATGGAGTGGCAGCTGAGACGACTCGCCTGGGGCTGAAGGATGTGTTTTCAAGATGGCTCACTTATGGCTGGCAAGTTCATATGGCTGGCTGTCAGCTGGTAGTTCAACCAAGGCTGAGGGCTGGAGGTTGCAGTTCCTTCCCACTCGCCCCTTGATTGTCACAGACTGTTCGGGCTTCCTCACATTATGGTGGCTAAGTTCCAAGAAAAAAAGAAAAACGGCAAAGGCTGTACCACTTTATATCATCCAGCTTCAGAAATCACTAAGCATTACTTCCACTGTAGTCAAAACCTGCCCAGAATCAAGGGAGGAAACATATAAGCCACCTTTCAATGGGAAAAGTGTCAAAGTCACATTGTAAAAAAGCATATGTGGGAGTGGAGGGAATGTTGCAATCATCTTTGGGAATCGAATTGGCCACAGGATCCAACTTTATTAGCAGCTCATCTTTATCATTTCAGAAGTTCCTTTATACACATGGCCTGCTGCTGAGCTCTCTGTTACACTGCTCTGTTTCTCTGTTTTTTTGTCACATTACAGCTAGTAATGTGTCCATATCTGGTAGGGTAAGATCTCTCTCTTCATTCTCCTTTTGCAAACTTGTGAGTTATTCATGAACATTTACTTTTCCATACAACTTTTAAAACACATTTATCAAACTCCTAAAAAATAATCCTTCTGGAATTTTCTTGGGATTGCCTTGACTTTATAAGTTAATTTGGGGAGAATAAACATAATGTTATATGGTCATCCCACTCAAATACATAGAAATTACTCTGACCATTTCTTCTGACTTCCTTTTATAGCTTTTAAGACTTTCAATATTTCTTCTATAGAAGTCTTATCTATTTCTTGTTAATCCGTAAATATTTCATAGTTTTGGTTGCTGCCATGAATATTCTTTTTTAAATTATATTTTCTAATCTGTTTTTGCTGCTGTTGAGAAATTCTATTGATATTCATAAGCTGATCTTGCATCTGACAGCCTTGCTTAATTCTAATAGTTCAATCTGTTGCTTTTGCTATATAATGATCACATTATCTGCAAATAATGACAGTTTCATTCCTTCCCCTCTAATTCACACCTCTAATTTCTTTTTCTTTATTTATAGTCTTGGCTAGGAAGCCCAGTATTGTGCTAACACTAGTGAATGATAATGGAGGTCCTTATCTTGTCTCTCTGACCTTAAATGGAATGTATCTTTCTCCACTAAGTGTAATTTGTGCCTTAAGTCTTTCATTACAAACAGGTATTGAGCTTTATTAAGTGCCTTTCTGAATCTACTAAGATAATTATGTGATTTTTTTTCTCCTTTAGTCTATTAATGTGTTGATTATATTACCGTGTTGAATCATTCTTTTATTTCTGAATAAACCTCCCAAATGACAATATATTTATATTTTTAACTACTAACAGTTGATAAGCTACAATATTTTATCTAGGATTTTTTTATCTAGGATTTTTATATCTGTAATCATAAGCAAAAGAGGTCAGTAATTTTCTTTTCTTGTATTGCCATCATCCAATTTTAGAATAAAGATTATATTCAACTCAAAAATGAGTGGGGCAGCTTTTGTTGTTTTCTCTTTTCTATTTTGAGGTTGCTAGAAGTGAACTGTAAAACTATCTGAGCCAGGTGCCTTTTTGGAGAGGAGGTCTTTGATTGCTATTTCAATTTCTGGTGCTTACCTGTTTATTCAAGTTCTTTCTGTGTCTCCTTTAACCAACACAGCCATTTAATAGTGTTCTCTAAATGTTCTCATTTCATATAGAGTTTCCAAATTTAGTAGGATGAAGTTATTCATAATTTAGTTCCCTTATTTTTATATCTATTTATAGCTGTCTCTCTTGAAAAGATCTGTATTTTTTATTAAATATTTTTTCCTGATTAGTCTTTATAAACACATATCTTCATTAATTATTAAATAGCAATAGGATGGTTTCTGCTACTTATATTTCAAAAAGAAAACAAAACACAAGTGCTTGCCTGGCAAGTCACCGCCAGATCTCACCCACCTCTCCATCCTGGAGACCACCTCTCAAGTCTATACTCTACGCAAAAGAGAGGTCAGGAGCCTGAGCCCACGTCCCTCTGGGCCACCACTCAAGCGTGCCCTCCAGGGGCTACTGATCCACAGGCTATATGGGTATTTGTCTCATTTTTCTCATCCATCCCCAGCAAGCAGTGCCACTGAGGAAACAATTCCTAACTGCTCACCACGTTCCCACCTTTGTACAGAGCCATACAAACCATAATCTTTTCTCCCAAACAAACACACGCTCCAGTGGGGAGATAAGAGTAACACTGAGGAATGCGCGTGAGGGGAGAAGGAACTCTGAGCACAGACCTGGATCATCCCACTTCATCACCGAGCAGTCTGAAAGGTGTGAGGGAAGTGTTCCAAGTGAGAGCAGTGCAGAGGACCCAGCCACAGATCTGGAGCTCCATTCCCTCTGCTGTTTCTTTCCAGACTAAAGATCTGCCCCAGCAATGGAAGAAGGAGGAGGAGAGAGGGGGCAAATAAAGAGGCAGAGTAGAACACGGCAGGAAGGCAAAGAAAAAGGGAATCACTGAGCTACACTAATGCAATCAGGACACGTCCGGTTACAACAGCTAATATTTGTGTCACTTTTCACACAGCAGGTACAGGGGACTACCTCAGTGGATTCCTCCACAGCCCTGAGAAGTACAATAGCACAGCTTTACAGGTGTGGAGACTTCAGCCCCCAAAGACT
The DNA here is from genome assembly GCF_937001465.1 of Orcinus orca. Lineage (NCBI taxonomy): Eukaryota > Metazoa > Chordata > Mammalia > Artiodactyla > Delphinidae > Orcinus > Orcinus orca. The sequence goes on from NC_064571.1 coordinate 36,530,295, forward strand.
GTGAATCTCCCAGTCTTACATAGCTGGCAAGTGGCAGAATTGGGCCCCCAAATCCCTGGCCTTCTGACTCTAACATTGTCCTCTTTCCCCTAAACCATGTGGCCTCCAAAAACAGCAAGCTACAGGACAAAGGGGAAACCAGCCCTCTGTTGTTCACCCCGCCTCTGCAAGCCCTCATCTCTTTGCCACACTCACGTCCCTCCACCACACACAGACAGACAGACACACACACACACACAGACACACACACACACACACACACACACTCAGGAAACTGCAGGTCGATGGAAAGTCACCTTATTTGCTTCCTAAAGAACATGCTATTGTTTATTTGCCAAGAACCTCAGCAGGGCCTCTGGGCTGCCAAATATCTTGTTCTAGAAACCGAAGGGTCAGCAGTGGGAGGAGATGAGGCCTGTGCTGTCCTCAACGCCCACCCCCCCCACCGAAGATCACCTGTAGGTACAGGTACAGGTGCTCTGGTGGATACAAGGAAGCTCTCGAGGACCTTATGACGATGTCAGGACATGACGTGTCTATCAAAATAATAATAACAGCAACAATGACAGCAAGAAACTCTTCCTGAGTGCTTTCTATCCACTGCCACCATGATAAGATCTTTTAGCAGCTTTGAATCATGTTTAATCCTCATGATTAATGAGGTAGGTTCAAGTCTTCCATGAGAAACTGAGGCTCAGAGGGGTGAACTGTCATATCCAGGATTATACTTCCAGCAGGGGACAGAAGCAGGACTCAGATCAGGCTCATTGCCTCCAGGAGACAAAGTCTTAACCCCGCCTCTTTGGTTTATAAATACCTGGTGGGGAAGGATAAACCCCCAACAGCTGTTATAATTAATGTCTGCAACACCCAGAGTGGTGAGAGAAATCTTCAAAGAAGAGATAGCCTGATGCAGATATACAAGAAGGGAAAAGACAGACCAGAGGCCTGGGGTCACATACAGGAGAAATGTTGGGAGCGAATGTGGGAACAGGGCTGACGGGGTTTACGTAGGGAAGGGGAGGCTGAAACAGCCTGAGCAGGGCTGTGGAAACCACATCGATGGCTGGTCCTTCAGATTAACAAATTCAGCACCAGAAAGAGGACAGGCAGTCAGGGAGAAGAGAGAAAGAAGAAACAAGTCCACAGTCTCCAAACTTAGTTTTGTCAGTACATAGTTAGACCAGGAGAAATCTGTCCCATCCTCTGATTCCTCAGTTCTCAGGTACCTAGGACAAAGTTTCCACCCCCAGAGCAGCTTCCTCGGAATATTCCCAGTCACCTCCCTCAAAATGGAGCGGGTGTTCGCAGGTGTGTGCTCTTGGAAGGGAGAGACAGCCCTCTCACTGTAAATAAAGGGAATCAGTGGCAGACGGGTGTTTGCTGTTAATGTGGGACCTCCCCACTGCCCCAGATCCTCTCTATCTGGGAAATAACCCATCCCCCTTGTCGTACAGTTTTCAGTCTTATCCCATTCCAGCCACATCTACACAGCCCAACTAGCATGGCTAGCTGCCCACAGTCCATTCAAGGACCTCCCATTGAGCCAGCCAGGCACTCTGTCTGCCTTGGATGTGCAAAACCTCGTCAAGACACACCAGAGTGTTCAAGCCCCCAGAGTAAGTCACAGAGCGTGTGTCCTCCACACTCCTGCCCATCACTAGGCTGCAGTCTTCCAGGGGGGCCCGAACCTCTGAGAAATGACATTACAAAACCAAAGAGAATCTGTCTCCCAAAAGTTCAAAATTATTACTGATCAGGAGAAAGGGCGTGCATTTAGCCAGATTCCAGTAAGATTTGTATTCCTCCATTATTAAGAAGTCTTGCTTCAGGAGCACAATTTTAACTGTTTGCTTCTAAGCTTTTTAAATATATATATATATTTACATTTTTACACACATACATATATAGTAGAACACCATTTAAACTATATGACAGCAACTGCAAAATTGAAATTCTGTCTTTTAAAGGGTTTTATGTACTCCTCTAACTGAAAACAGCTTCACAATAAAAAAAAGATCCAGTTTTACAAGTGGGCCCAACCAAAATAGTAACTATGGCCTTAAGGGCTATTATCCCATTGCTGTATGAAGGATTTAAGGCATATAAATGCCCGTTAACACAGCTAAGCATAATAATCTGATTTATAAAGTATCCCTTGCCAGGGCCCTTGTAGCACCCTACAATTATGCTGCCCCAATTAAAACATCCTACAAGCCTATGGGCTTCCTTGGTGGAGCAGTGGTTGAGAGTCTGCCTGCCGATGCAGGGGACACGGGTTCGTGCCCTGGTCCGGGAAGATCCCACATGCCGCGGAGGGCTGGGCCCGTGAGCCATGGCCGCTGAGCCTGCGCGTCCGGAGCCTGTGCTCCGCAACGGGAGAGGCCACAACAGTGAGAGGCCCGCGTACTGCAAAAAAAAAAAAAAAAAAATCCTACAAGCCTAATAGACTTGCCCTGAAAGACACTGCCCTATAAAAGCACGACCCACCCCACAAAAAAATCCTGATGGAGGGAGTTCTATGGCAAGGTTGTGGCCGCAAAAGGGGTTTTCAGATGGAAGGAGAGCATTCTAAGTGTCTAATGCCCATGCTCAGTGTCTGCCAAAGTACGCAGGAGTGAATGATAACCCCACAGCAAAGAGGCATTTAGGAGGAGGGTTGTCTGGGTGTCCATCCCAGGCTTTCTTAGTAAATTTGGATTCCGCTTGTTAAAATGGGTTCTAGGCATGGGGAATCCGACTGACATTTTCTATTGGAAAGCAGGAGGAACCCTTTTGTTCCAGAGGCCCTTTGGGGCACCGCTCTCCCTCTTGGCCTACCTCCAGCCCAAGTTACTCTGCACAATTTGCAAGGTCTCAGTCATTCTTGTGTGTGTTGCAGGGGGTAGAGTGATCCTCAACTGTCTTATCTGCTATTAGACAATTTTATCATAGCAAAAAGGAAATACACCTCTCCAAATCTACCCTCCATTCCTAGATGTCCATGGACAATTGAAATTTCCAAAAGACCTAAGAATTTACTAAACTACATGTCTCCAAAGTCTTAGTGAAGTATGAACACTGTCTCTTCACTCTACTGGGAGGAAAGCATTCAGCAAAGGAGAAAAGAAGAAAAGATTTATTCACAAACAGGCAGAGGCAGCCACACACTGCTGTGTTCCTCCGCACACCTCATTCCCATTAAAGCTAAGTTTCTATTAATGTTAACTTGAAATGCTAGTGAAGGTTCAGCCAGATAGGTACTCTTATACATCTTGTAGGAAAGTAGATTGTTTGAGCCTTTCTAAAAATTCACAATCTCCCAATAGGTACCAAGAGCTTTTTAAATGCCCAGATCCTTTGATCCACTTTTGGAAATATATTCGAAGGAAATCAGCAAAATCCAATCCAAAAGCAAAGCACACTGATGCTCACAGCAGCACTGCCAAATCTAGAAAGAGATGGGAAATGATCCGACAGTTCAGAAATAAGGGAATAACACATAAATTCTAGTTAATCCATAGACAGAGTATTATACATAATGCTTTTAAGAATGATACTTGCTTCTGTTGAAAAACACAAAATAAGTCTGAATAAAAGGAAACAAAAACTGTGTTCTTGGATAAGAAGTGTCAGTAAAGATGTCAATTCTCTCCATCTTATTCTATAAATTAAACGTCATCCTGAAACGAAGCAGGACCCTATGGTCTATGCCCACCATGTTCCCTGACTGCCTTTTGCCTGTGGAAAAACCTTAGCCAAAGAAATGAGAAAATGCAGAAACAAAGGAAAACAGTCAAAAGAGACCAAATAATAAAAGTTCAGTCATTAAGCATAGTCAAAGACATTTAGTTCCTTCTCAAGGGCTGTAGGTAACATTCTGAGCCATCACCTGTGAGTTGTCTTATAGATAGTGAAAGCCCCACCAGGTAGAAGAAGTTAACTACATGATGACCAGGCTGTAGCCATGACATAAGCTGCCACAACTCCGAGAACTGGCCTCAAAGAAATGAAACAAACTGACCCTGGAACTGAAGACTAACTGTACTAAAACAATCAAGGTGATGCTGGTCAGACCACCGATGACCAATTTCAAGATGACTGTCAGAGCTGACTGTACTGTTTCTGCATGTAGCCCCCTCCCTCAACCTATGAAGGCTCTTGCCCACTGATTGTAGGAGGGGGGGAGTCGGCCTTTGGACAGGTGTCCGCCCTTCGCCACCACCAGTTTGCTGGCATCCAAAATAAAGCAAACTTTCCTTTCCACCAACCTTGCCTCTTTATTGGCTTTTGAGCAGTGAGCAGCTGGACCCCACTTTTGGTTACAATCCCAATCCAAGTCACAAAAAGAGATTTTGTTTGTCCATTGTGTTGGGAGGGTAGAAATTTGACAAAATGATTCCATGGTATCTGGAAAAATAATCCATGTGAAAATAGAAAAGAAATATTAATTTTAAAGGAACAGTAGTCAGGATACCCTAGACCTCCTCATTATGAAAATATTGTTGATAATATTTGAAACCAGAAAGCTCACATGTAGCTGGTAAGAATGTAATAGATAAACATTTTGGTAGGGTAATTTTTCCTTATCTTTCAATATTTTAAATGTGAACCCTCCCCTTAGTCCAGAATTTTCACTCTAGGAATTAATCTTACATAAACACTCACACTTGTGCAAACAAATATATGTGTAGAGATGTTCAATGCTGTGCTGTTTATAATAGCAAAAAAATGGAAACCATCAAATACCCACCAATAAGAGTTTGGTTAAGAATGAGATTTCCATAGAATGGAATACCTTGTAGCAGTTTAAAAGAATGGGATGGTTTTGAATGCAGTAACATAAAAGATTCCATGATATAATAAGTGCAAAAGTCATGTTGAAAAACTAATAATATGAACCGTATTTTATATGTCAACGAATATAAAATTAATGTCTGGAAGGAAACATAAGAAATTGTTTTAAAAAAGGGGGAGGAGGAACTTCCCTGGTGGTGCAGTGGTTAAGAATCTGCCTGCCAATGCAGGGGACATGGGTTCTAACCCTAGTCTGGGAAGATCCCACATGCCACAGAGCAACTAAGCCCATGCGCCACAACTACTGAAACCCGCACACCCTAGAGCCCGTACTCTGCAACAAGAGAAGCCACCACAATGAGAAGCCCGCACACCACATCGAAGAGTAGCCCCCACTCGCCACAACTAGAGAAAGCCCACGCACAGCAACGAAGATCCAATGCAGCCATAAATAAATAAATAAATAAATAAATAAATAAATAAATAACAATTTTTTTTAAAGCGGGAAGGGGACCACAGGAAATGAGGGAATGAGGTAGATGAGGAGAGGAAGTTTGTATACTTTTCGTTCCATATCTTTCTGTATCTTTCAAGGTTTTTTGGACAATGAATGGGCATTACTGTTTAAGTCACAAACTAATAAACAGTTGAAGTTTTAAAAATTAAAATTTAAGCATTTTGTTTATGAAGACTGATTTAAAGATTCAGAGATGTACTTATAATGCAGCATAAAAGGAAAAACTAGATTACATAATTATACAGAGTATGCTCTCACCTATTTTAGAAGTTATATCTAAATATGCACCTAGGAAAAAATGCTGGCAGGAAACACCAAATGGTAATGGCAATTATCTCTAGTTATAATATTATAACCTATTTTTACTTGATTCTTTCAGTTTTTTATTTTTCAAATTTTCCAAAATTCATGTTGTACATATAACAAGAAAAAAATGTAATGACCAATTCAGAATTTGCTAAGCAAATAATTACATATCCTATTCTAGACCAGGAATCAAGAGGAGAGAAAATGTAGGACATAATCCCTCCCTTCAAACAATTTATAGTTTCACAGATGAATGTGCACATATAGTTAAAAATCATTAGTCTTTACATGTAAAGTAATTACATGTAATGTACAGCATGGTGATAGTTAATAATACTGGATTGCATATTTGAAAGTTGCTAAGAGAGTAGACCTTAAAAGTTCTCATCACAAGAAAAAAAAATTTTTGTAACTGTATGGAGATGGATGTTAACTAGACTTAGCGTGGTGATCATTTTGCAATACATACAAATATCAAATCATTGTGTTATACACGTGAAACTAATATAATGTTATATGTCAATTATACCTCAATAATAAACTAAATAAACCATTAGAGATCAGGACAGAATAACAAAGAGCCAAGTGCTAAACTGAATCTTACCAAATGTCAAAATGTATGGAAGAGACGTTTTGACCAACGGAACAACAGAAAGGGAAGATGCAATGCTAGTCCCAATTATTAGCATCTTCCTAACCACGCAACCAGGAGAACAGCCTTGGGAAATAATATGAGAGTTCTCTTCCATAGACAGAGTCAGAACTATACACATGCTTGATTCTGGGCATTGCGAGGTCTACTTCCTCAAAATAATGCTTTCTCCATGCACTGACACCTGAAATTTTACTGGTAAGTATTTATCCCCTTATTTCATATTCTCTATCCCTCTTGAAACGCAAATGGACCGAGGAGTGCCAATACTTTACACTGGGGAGCACCCTTCCAGCCTCCCTGTGCCAATGACAGACATCACCAATCAATCTCAGCACTTTCCTCCTTGTGAGATCATCTCAGAATTCTCAGCACAACACTCCAAGCAGCTACCAACAATTGAACAAAGTTGGGATGTGAATGGAAAGCTATTTGCCATTCCTCATTAAAGCGATAGTAACAGACTTGCATTTGAATAGTGGCTGAAAATTTTACAAAGCTCTGTCACATCCATTATCTTATTCAAGCAGGTACTATTTTCTTTTCCTTTATGCCAAAATGGAGGATTTAAGAGTTTCTGCAAACCATCCATGGATACATCACTATTAAGAAGCAGGTCCCAGATTCTAATGTGGAAGCCAGTTCTTGTTCCAAGCCCACTGCTCTTTCCAAAAGCACCCCTCTCTTGCACAGCAACATAAAAGAGCTGACTTGCTTCTCTTCTGAAGTCAGGGAGGGGAGAGTTTGAGGATGCTGGGAAGGACTGAGGATAAGAAACGGCATCACTAAAAAGAAGTAGGATATCAGAGCCCAGAAGCTGTGGATATAAGGCACACCAAAATTTTGCCAAAAGCCAGCACTGGGGAACCAGTAAATACACTCAAGTTCCCAACTACAACTGGTATCTAACTAGAATTCCATCAAGAATCCCATTAAGGGCAAGAACAGCCACCACCATACAAAAGCCCGCCAGGAATGGAACTACACAGGTGAGTCCCCGGGCCTCAGTGTGACAAAAAGATGTGGGCTGTTGTCTCTCGTGCGTGCTGGAGCCCACGCAGCCCTTTTCTGCTCTCCAGGCCCTGAAGGACCAGGGCCAGCCGAACACGTAGTCCCCAAAGTCTTCCCAAGTTCTAAACACTCGGTGGAAAAATTACAATCAACAACAATTTGTCCCTTGGTGATTCAAACTGGGCTCTCAGATCTGCCAGAGCAGCTCCATGGGCTGAAGTTCCACTCATTTGGCTCCATCTGGGGGGCACGTTAAGGTTAACTTCCAAAAGCAAGGGCTTCGCTTCTCAGTGAGAGAGAGAAACAGAGTGTATTTTCCAAGGACACTCATCAACTCTCCCTCCAGTCCAATCCAATCCAATATTGAACATGCAACAGTCCTAAAAGTATTTTAAAGCACCAGAATTAGGTAGCGTGTTGAATTTGAGGTTAACATACAAATTCTTGACTTTAAAAGGCGAGATTTTCACAACAAACACATGTTGCTATAGAGACGGCATAAGCCTATGTAAACTTCAGGCATTCGTATTCATAGAAACTCCTGAAGCAAGACCAAATGTTGGCCCTAACATTCCTGTTCTTGCCAACTTCCAAAGAGTGCACAAATTATGCCCAAAATAAATGGGTGTGACTGATACGAGCTTAGAACATTTTTTTTTAATTTTACCTTGAGGGCAGCATTTGTTGATATAGGAGATGGGTGTGTAAGGCATACTTCCCCCCTCCATAAATCTATCTGCTTTATTTACACTTCCTAAAAGACCCGCATGCACATTTTTTCCATGAATTGTACAACTGCTAGTAATCACGTATCATTTCAATGTGTGCCCCAGTTCTATTTTAACACTGTGTCTCTTCCTTTTTGTTTGTGATCCATTAAGTACATACTAGAGGCGAAGCAGTCAAGACTTAACTCTTCTGGTCCCAATTACACACTCCAGGGCTGCAGAACTGTCAACCCGCTTTTGCAGAGGTGACACCTCCAAGGTCTGTGAGCCCAGGGTAAATCCTATTACAAGCTCAGGGATGTCAAATTGGTTTCTGCTACTGACCTTCTTTCCCGTGACCCCGTCCCCAACCCTCCAGGCCCCAATCCCAAATCCCTCATTTCTCCCGCACCGGGGTCAACCCATGTGACAACTGGGCTCTGCCCTGAATCTACTCCATCCTGTGCTGGAAACTCACTGCTAATTACTATAGTCACACTTCTTAATTCAACAAGCATCAGGCGGCTGCCTGCCATCTCCCCTGTGGGCTGGGTCACCAGCTATCTCATGCAGGTCACTAAGTCGGCATTTATTTCTGATAGGAGATGGTGTTACAAGGTAGCTGTTCCAACATGAATGGTAATCAACAATAATTAAAAGTGATACACCCATTCTGACTCATATGATAGTGTTAAAAAAAAAAAATCCAAGAAGGGTGATGGGTGGAGGAGAGAGAAAAAAACTGCTTAGCCAAGATAGATAAGTTTTCTTTCTCAGCTTCAAATTTCTGGGGAAAAAATGTATGCCTTTGTTTGCTTTAATTCACACAGAAACACATCCACATTGTGACCACAGTGAAAAGTAGCAAATTTGAGTTTAAAATAAAATAAACTGAATTTAAAATAAAGGAAGGAAATGTTTACTCACGAAGGTTGAATCCCTTCACCTTGGCACCCAGACAGCAGTTCATTAAGAATCAGGCCACACAAAATCTCCCCTCTACCCATGGAGGCCATCGTGACTGTGATGCCAACTTCCAATCTCAGAAACTGAGAAAATCAACTGCAACCAACACTCTGGCTTCCAGAAGTGGTTTAATCTGAGCTACAGAAATTGACTGTTGCCCACCCAGGTTCCCAGCCCTAATCTGGAATCCTCCTCTCTAGACCACTGGCAGTCCCAGCAGACACCAAGACTTGCTAGGTAAACAGATACTGCAAGCATCCTCGCCCAGCCACCTACATGCTCTAGGCATAGATCATGTGCCCCCCAGATCAAGACTCAGTGGAGCTTGATTTTAACCATGATCAAGATTATCCACAATATTCACCCTTCTCACCACCACCACCATCCCCCACCCTCTGCTGCCCTGGTCTTAAATCAGGTTCCCAGCATCAGACCCTGAGTCTGTGATTCGCTTGCCAGTAATATATCAATGAAGTGCTTTCAGGACGAATCAAGAAGGGAGTGGGAAAGCAGGTGAAAACAAGGAAAGAGCTGAGCATGGGTGTGATTCCAAGCCTCAGCCTCACCCTGATTGCACAGGGCATTCTGGAGCACACATTGTCTCACACTGAGGCAAGGAGCTGGCCCTTCTCACTCCCACATGGTCAGTCATTTGCTGCCAGCCACCTCAGGGCAGATGGGAACCCCCAGGCATGTCTGGCCCTCATGCTGTGATCCAAGCAACCCTAGTGGCCTGAGGGCATCTTGTGAAGAAGGCCATTGTTGCCAGCCTGGAAGCAAAGTGAAGGGAGACTGGGTTATGGGCTCTCAGAACTGGTAAAGGATCTAGGCAGGCACCAGCAGTGTCTGTTATGCCGTCAGGGAAGTGAACACTGGTAGCATTTTAACATTAATTTCTTAAAACAATTCTTAATATGAAAAATCTTAGAGAACCAGGTATGAATTGGTGGAGAGAAAAACAATCACATCCCTGACTGCACCTACTATACAGGAAAACATCAAAATGCAAAGTCTACTTATCTGATGTCACACCTGGACCAGGAAGTAAGAACGTGCGACCTGGACACCCTGTGTATTAAAAGGCTATGCTTTGAAGCAGCTATGGAAACTTAAGGTGCCATTCTATTCCCCTTCCTGTATGACCACCATCCAAGCATGATTACCCAGCTCTCCCAGCACAGCAAAACTGTCCGGAGCTTCCTGCCGTGCCCAAGAAAATAATGGGTTTTAGAATGCTTACTATGTTTGGTATAAAGTTTGGAATTGAAAAGTATATAAAAGGAGTGGGGCGTTATCATTTGTCCTAAAGAAATGAACTGTTTCAAGAAGAATATAACACATACAGTGAAATTCTTTAGACATACATAATAAATGGTAAGACAAAAATAAATTCACATGTGCCGATTACATGGAATTTCAGGTCATCAAGAGCCCCCTCGTGTGATGGGTATAAACAGGGTTCTGGGTGTTTGGAATGTAATGAGAAGACTGGTCTAAAAGTACAGGAGGAGGTGGGATTTGGGCAGAGCCCTGGTGGGGACAGGGGTGAGTTGAATTTGGATGGAAGAAGGGTTTTTCACTCAGCGGGAAGAACGAGAGAAAAGAAGCCATATTCTGGGCATGCTCAGCTGAGCCCTTGAGGGTTCTAGAGTACAGAAGACAGTTTCTCCTATACCCCACACAAAAAATAGCCATGCTTCCTGGCCTGCCCACACCCCAAGCAGCTGCGAGGGGAGGCCCTTCACCTTCGGGGCTGCTCTCAAGGAACGGTGGGGCTCAATGTGCTCACCTCGGTAAGGGCAGAGGATGGCATCTCAACCCACAGCTTCCCCCTGTGCTGCCCAACCCGGTCCCAGGAACTCCGGCCAATACATGGCCTCTCACAGAAACCCCAGCCTTTCCCAGGAAAAGGGTGAAAACAGCCAGTGATGAGGGAAAGGCAGCAGGGCTTTCCCACTCCCACCTGAAAAGAGTACTAGTGGAAACAGCTCCTTGTATAAGACGACAAGTCACCACCATAAATACCCACCAACCACCTCTCTCCCACTTCATGATTTATTTTCCAGCAATTGACCTCAGATTTAAAGAACTCTTACCAACAGTCAGAATCCTCATCAGACCCAGGACCTGACTGCCTCAAACACGCCCCCCAGGCCACCACCCTCTCCCGGTCGACCTGTGAGCAGAATACAGAAGCACAGGCTAGAGAGTGAGCACGCAAACTTGGACTAAGGCCCCCTGCCCCCTCTCGGTTCCCCAGCCTTTCCCCAGCTTGCACCCCTGTCCTCTTCCTGCAGAAGCAAGCCCCCCTCCCCTCACGGAGCCAAGCCAAATACTTAGGCACCAATTCAGCTTTCCAGAAGTTGACGATCAGCTCCAAGCTGAGACTTGTTCTAAAATAACTGAGGAGGGGTGAGAGGGTAAAGAAAGGGATGTAGGAACAGAGAGGCAAAAGCAAGGCTACTGGCTCCCTGTCATCTGGCAATGAACCTGCCAAAACAAAGTTTACAACTTTTAGAGGCTTTGAAAGGGGAGAGGGGAGCCCTTTATCCATGCTGCTTTTAAGAACAACTTTTCATCCTATTCACTCTGTGTGCACTGGGGGCAGTTTTTTTGCTCTAAGAACAAGAAACCAATACGGGATACCTCCTTCCAAACTGCCCCGAGTCTCCTCGGGGATGGGACTCTTTTCAAGAGGAATGTCTCTCTGACACTGTGGATTAATAACAATAACAGCTCACAATTGTGAGGAGCTTTTAACTTTTCAAAATACCCCTCCATCCATCATCCCACTTTATCCTCCTGACAGCCTGGTGATGAAGGTGAAGCAGGGATTATGAGGGCCAGCCTTCAGTGTAAGCAAAGCAGATTATGTACTCAGTGGAGCTGGGGGCCCAGGAAGGGACCAACTGCCTCAGAAAGTCCCTCCCAACAAATTGCACCTGAAAATCCTTCTCACAAAGACAGCTCTTCCATTTCACAGCACAGACAAGGCTTAAGAAGCAAACAGACTTTGGAAAGATAACCCACTGACCAGTGCGTAATGTGGGGCAAAACCACAGGTGGGCCTTTCCTGAGAGCAATTTTTAATAAGGGAAGGGAATGGGTCACCCAAAGGGAGTGGAGGAAAACAGCTTAGGTCACCCCTAAGATTGTTAACCCTGCTTTATGGGTGAGAAGAAACAAAGAGGTCAAATCGCCCACTGCTTCATTCCTTCCTTGATTCAAACACATTCTTAGTAAGCTCCTATCGTGTCAACCAAGCGTGGTGGCACAAGATGAAGACACAGACCCTGCCCTCGAGCTTGCAGTAGGCCAAAGAAGGCAACATGAGTATTGGGATGGTGTTTTGAGATTCTCCACCCATCCCACTTTCCTCTCACCTCACTCCGGGCAACGGGGATGGCCTTCTAAACTCACTGTCTACAGCCCAGAATGAAAAATGTAATTGATTTCAGAATAGGTATTTTAAACACATAGCAGAGATTTTTTTTCTTAGAGAGAGAAAGAAACTTCAGAATTCTAAAATCTTGGTTTTCATATCAGAAACCGAATTCTGGAAGTTTTGGAGAACAGAGTCAGTGTCATTCACCATGGAGTGCGGGAGGAGGCACAACAGTGACAGTTTTCATTTCCAACAGAAAGGAGGACTCATCCCACCACCTGTTCAGAGCAGGAGACTCCTTAGTGATCCAATCACATTACTCATCAGAACACTGGGCCGTGAGGAGTCTGGGAGGATAGAAGGCCTGAGGCACAACACTTAACAATTCTGACCACCTGTTCACACAGCCACAGGACTAACTGTTTAGATGTCTCTCTCCTCAGATGCAGAGAAAAATGTGGTTTGGGTTGACTTTTTGGTTGTTGTTTTTGTTTGTTTTTCAAAAATGCCTTGGCTTAACTGATTTCAAATACAATGAGATTAGAATTTACCGGTGGACTATTTTTCAGCTCAATCACCTTTTTTTTTTATTGTGGTAAACAACACATATCACAAAATTTACCATCTTAACCATTTTTAGGTGTACAGTTCAGTAGTGTTAAGTATATCTACATTATTGTAAAATAGATCTCCAGAACTTTTTCGTCTTGCAGAACTGAAACTCTACAGCCATTAAACAATGACTCCCCTTTGCCCTCTCCTCCCATCCCCTGGTAATCACCTTTCTACTCCTTATGTCTATGAATTTGACTACTTTAGATACTTTAATATAAGTGGAATCTTACTGTATTTGTCCTTCTGTCCCTGGTTTATTTTACTTAGAGTAACATACTCGAGGTTCATCTGTGTTGTAGCATGTGACAGAATCTCCTTCATTTTTTTTTTTTTTCTCTCCTTCATTTTTAAGGCTGCATGGTATTCCACTATAGGTCTAAACCACATTTTCTTTATTCGTTCATCCATCAGTGGACAGTTGGGTTGCTTCCACTTTTTGACTATTGTGAATAATGGTGTTATGAACAAGGGTGTGCAAATATATCTTCAGGAGATCTAAAATTCTTTTCGATATATACCGAGAAGTAGAATTTCCAGATCTTATGCTAGTTGTATTTTTAATTTTTTAAAAAACTGCCATAATATTTTCCACAGCAGCTGCACTATTTCACAGTCCCATCAACAGTACACAAGGATTCCAACTTCTCCACAAACCTGCAACTTGTTATTTTCTGGCTTTTTTAATAGTAGCCATCCTAATGGTTGTGAGGAGGTATCTATTATAGTTTTGATTTGCATTTATCTGGTGATTAGTGATTTTGAGCATTTGCAGATCAGTAACCATTTTAAAAGGCATTGATTTTTGAACCCCTGAAATTTTACCTCTTTGTTCTTGGGCAGGTCCCAACTGCCATCTTTCAGGCAGGATGTCCCAGGGAAAAAGAGACAGTTTCTGTCTTTTCCCTTTAACGTGTGACTAAAGCACAGGTTGAGTTTCTCAACCTCAGCACTACTGATACTTTGGACCAGACAGTCCTTTGCTGTGGAGAATGTCCTGTGCATTGTAGGATGCTTAGCAGCAACCCAGGTCTCTGGATGCTGGGACGCAGTAGCATTTCTTACTCCACTGTCACAAACAAAAATGAATCCAGGTAAGGCCAAATATCCCCGCAGAGGGAGAGGGTGCAAAATTGCTGAGAACCACAGGATTTGAATTTGAAACTAACATGCTTAAAGTTGGCAAATACCATATTTTTAAATTTCTGAATCAACATTAGAAATTTTGGAAATACCACCTAAAAATCCATATTTTCAGCTTCTCTCGAGAAAGCAGGCCATCTTGGCCTGTGTTGCCCCATGGCAATAACTGGCTGAGCTTAGAAGCTACTGTCCCATCCAAGTTTGAGTTTCTGACCTTAAAACACAAAACAAAAACCTATTTGTCCATAAAACAAAATCCTATTTGAATGCCAGATAAAGCTGCCTCCAGTTTTCCAAATGAAATCATTCTGATTTGCCTGACTTCTCCTACACATAAAACGTAAAACCCCAGACTGCCTGATTGAAACATTTTGAACTATTTCACTCTCTATCTCTCCCCCCAACCCCCTGTCTACACACACACACACACACACACACACACACACACAGGGAAGCATACATTCACAGAGAAAAAACCTTGGACTAGAAGTCAGGAGAATAAGATTCTAATCCTCAGTCTGTGACCTGGAGTAATTCTATTCGAGGAATATTCATTGAATGCCTATGACATGAAAATTTTCAGGTTCAGTCCCAGATCTCATTTGCACTTCAGCTTCCTTATTTAACCCAGTTCATGGGGTTCTCTAATTGAACAGGTGAGCTCCAAGAGCTGTTGGAGCTGTAAACATCTATGATCCACACGTGGTGACCATATTCAGTAAAACCCTGCAGCTCTGGAACAGCTGAGACTGGGAACAGAGAAAGAAGAACAGTGTTGACTAGTGGCCAGAAGAGACTACAGAATCATTTTAAAGAAATGCGGTTATATTTTTTTCATGTTTATGCAGTTATGCACACTGGTGGGTGTGATACACCTGGGGGTGCACCACCCACGTCCCCTGCAGGGAAGGACCTTCTGCCCAGAGTGCAGAGTACATTCTTCCAGGTCTGCCTCAGCTGTAGAGCTGCCTCACCCAGCAGGCCACACCTGGGGAGTGGTCAGATGGGTATAAAGGCCAGGTCATGTCAACCCGACGCAGGCTACTCCTGGGCAACATTTGCTCCAAAACTCTCCACTCACTTGGCCAAAGCTTCTTCAGACCTGCATCACAGTTCAGCTTCTTCCGCTGCCCAGTCCTGCTTCCTTCCCCTTCCCTTCACAGGAATTGAACCCTAATAACATACCCCAAACCTTGTCTCAGCATCTGCTTCTGGAGAGCGAGCACTTCGGCAGTTGGCTACGGTTGGACAGCCATGCACATATGTATGTGTGTGTGAGATTTTTGTTCAGAGAGCCACCTCTCCCCAACTTGACCTGGAAGTAAATCCTGATTAGTCTGTAGCTCTAAGTAGTCAGTTGACAAGCCTATTCACCTCACTACTGCCCAATTTAGGAAGGGAGTATGATCCACTCTTAGCCAATGAGTTGGGACAGGAAGTCTACTGAGAGGTCTCTAGAAGAGTTTCCTCAATAATAAGAGTTTCCTTTTCTTCTTCTAGACAGAGCTGGACAGAAACTATGGTTGTGTCCATTTTGATGCCACAACTCTGGCAGTCATCTTGGTACCAGAAGAAGGTATCAAGCTCATTGATAAGGGCAAAATGGAAAGAATGTGAGACCTTGGTGATGTTTCTGAAGTGCTGGTTTGGGAACCCTCTGTCAGGTCTTCTTGTTATGTGAGATCACAAATTATCTATATTGCTTAAATCATTCTGACCTGGGCTTTCTGTAACTTGCAGTCAAAAGCATCCTACCCAATGTACAGCCAATCAAGTACAGTCTAGTAGAGGTTCTTGCAGGGTCTTTTTTTACTGAATACCCCCCCAAAATTGTAAATACCATGCCAGTTTTTTGGTGTGTGAGGTAACTGAAGGTTTGTCATCAAAAGTAATGTAAACATGCCTTTGAAATCCCATTTTGCTTGTAGTATCTTAGAAAAATTTGCCAGTTTCATCGCAATTCCTGCTAATTATTATGGATCGTCAACATATTTCAAGTCCAAGGTAACAGCCTCGTAATTAAGGCTGCCGAGTGCAATACTGCTAACCAAGTCTCTGAATAGAAGTTATGCCCTGGAAGTCTACTGGGACCTTGCGGTAGCTCTTATCCCTTTCAGACCTGCAGGGTGCCATTTCTGGGTATAAAGTCAGAATCCACTGAACAATTCCCTAACTACTTCACGGAAAGAGCCTCTTCCACAAACACGGAGTAGCTCACCCCTCAGAGAGACTCTGTCTCTGCTGTGTTCTCCAAAGATATGACTTGTTCATGACAAGCCATTAAACTTCTTGCGGGCTAACAGAAAGCAAGACTCTAAATGTAAAGAAATGCACATTTCTGCACGAGGCCAGGTGTGCAGGTCAAAGAGGCAGTTCACTTGTGATCTAGCCGGGCCGGCAGAGCTCCTGCTCCCTGGCTGGACGTGGACGATCTGTCTTTGGTCTATACAAGCTTGTGATTTCCAGCACTTGGACTCAGAGACTGTCCCTATGCCAATTCCCTTTGGCAGGAAAGACACCTTCTGGCATCATCATTGCTATTCCAAGTCCTTTACCCCTGCCAGCCTCCTCATGTTTTATCTATTTTTATTTGAATTGGTGATCAAGGGATTAACCCAGTTTATACAAATTCCATCTTCCAAAAGCCATTAGGGTGTAGTTGCAATTGTGGTATTTCACTCTCCAAATGAATCGAATTGGATTTTAATGACAGTAGACTCCATTAAGCAATACCTGATTGGGTTATTTCCTGGAAATTTCATCTTCGTTGTTTTCCCCATTTGTGTTACCCAAAAAAACTCAGCAGGAGAGTTATCAAGGGCTGTTGCCAAGCTATACTGGATCGTCCTTGAAATTGCGGTCACATTTTCTTCTGTTTCTAATGAAGTCAGATGTCCCTGTGGTCCTCATTTCACAGGACACCCTCAACACAGTGTCATCTTCTACTGAAAAGGGGGAAAATGTGAATAGTTTTTTTGGTAGGTTAGTTGTAGGGGACTGTAATTCTTCACAAGAAACTCTCGTGTGGGGTTATCATTTATATGTAATTTCCCATATTTATTAGAATTTATTTTTAATAACATTAAAGCATTTTTCTCCTTCGAATGGAAAAGCCAACTTGACTTTATATTTCTTTATATAACCTGAATTAAGTCTGTGTAAGTCAAGTGAAGAGCAAAACAATTACTCTGTGAATCAGTCCGCAGATGTCTAATTTTTCCTCTGACACCACCAGGCTTTAAGCAGTTCATATCCTCTCTACAAAGGAGTTTATTTAAGATCTTGACAGAGCCCAACAGTACAAGTCCCTGAGGGGCAGGGTATGTTTGTCTTGTCCCCACTGTAATTCTAGGCCTGTACAACTCCTGCCATATAATAAGTGATCAATACAGACTTGTTGGCAGAATAAATAGATGAATGCCTGAGGATAACTGAGGAGTGTCCGGGCTACAAATAAAGTACTCTGATGATGTGGTCAGCCAATCTGCCATTGATTTTTCCCTAGGAATCAGTGCCTGTTGTCAGAAGAAGGGAAAACGGTGAAACTATCCTGCATAAATGACCATATGCATATAAGAGAGGATGGGAGAGGTGAGTGACTATAAAAGAAATAGCAACTTAATCTTTCACATCCTTATTCAAATCTAAATACCCTGATTTAGTTTCTCTTCTCCAAATAAAATCTTTGTAAAATGAGATCTTGAACTGAAAATGCAAATTAGCATTTTCAATTAACCAGAATTTTTAACTTCTTCCTGAAGAAATTGCCAAACCACAAATGAACCGAGAGCAAAGACTTCTACCACCGCCATCTGTGCCCAAAAGCAATATTTGGGGCTATGTCCCTATGTAGCAGATTTGAACCAATCCAATGCTAATCTGTACTTCTAATAAAGAAAAGTATTTATTGAGCACCTACTGTGTATAATACTCTTCGAATAATACAAAACACAGAAAATGCAGGATGTAGACTTACAGTACTCAAGGAGCTTACAATTTAGCTGAGAAGATAAGACACATGTGAAAATAGCAATAAAGCACCACTATGATTGATTCAACAAGGCAAAGCATAAAAACAGACAACTTAATGGGCAGAAAATAAGTGCTACACTTCAGAAGGCTGCATTATAAATCTCCCTCTTACTAAAGAGAGCAAGCCAAAATGCAAAATATTTTCAAGAGAATCCTAAATAATAAATTACATATTTTAATGGGCAGCTGAAAAATTATAAAAAATGCTCACTTAAAGGTATTAGCCATGAAAAGATAGATTCCAAAATTTCTTACATAAGAGAGATTTTTGACCCAAAGCTATTAAGTATTAAAGAATGTATTGTTTGCTTTTTTACATTAAGTATCTGTTCACGTATTACTTTTAAAACTTAAATATTTTTTAAATATTTAGGAACAAAGCCTAATTTACTTTCCTAATCGCCTCTGAAGTCTATTTGGGATCCTCTTCCAACATTCTTCATGTTAATAGGGCACATTAAACTGCATTTGGACAAATGTTCAGAATGGAATATTTGAATAATAACCTTCTTATGTTTTGATAAGTGCTCATTCACATACATAAGACAAAGCATTGCAAGTTGGAATATAAATGAATTCTGACACATCAAAAGCATTTTCTTTCCTCTGATATTTTATCTGTTTGTGGTCTGGATTTTGAAATACAGGAGAATGTTATCATGAATTCCAAATATAATTATGTGTTTCTAGAAAAGAGACGTCATTATTTGATAGCACAAATGGCTTTGGTATGATATCCAATCCCATTTCCCCCACTTTGTTCTCGTAAGTCATTCTAATTGAACATTTGGAGGAGACTCAGGCCCTGTCCACACAGGCAAACTCAGAAATGGCATTAAAGTTATGATAGAACATCCTACTAAAAGATTACTTCTACAGGATAATTAAATCAAAAGCCAGACTTAAAGGTGAGGGACAAATACTAATCTCATACTCTTCTACCAAAAAGAAAATGACCTCACCCCAAAATGCAAGGGTTTTGTCTTTTACAAGATACAGAACAAAAAAAAAAGAAAAAGAAAAAAATGGATCAGGGCTCATGTTGTCCTAATTTTCTTGATTTCACTCCAGATGGAAAACAGGCCTAGGGAACTCAGAGTATGGCACCATATCAGGTTAATATCAATTCACTCTTTCAACTACAAGATTAATACATGCACATTGGGCAAAATGTGACATATATAAAAATACCCCTGAGCACTAACTTTGTTTAAAAAAATATTCTACTTGGCTACTTACTAACATCCTAAACAGAGTTTGTGGAGTGTTTTATATCTACTCACATCCATTCTGGCCTCCATAGGGGGTGCAAACAGCTGGAAAACAGGTGACTTAGAAAGTTGCCATCTGCCTGGGCCTGTGACGAGCATACAAATGCTGCTCTCTTTGAGCTGTAGGCTCAGTAACAGTAAAAAGGAAATTCTTCCATACCTGTTTCCTCCTTCCTGAACAGAAACTTCCCTCTCTTGGGGAATAGCCAATGGCAGAGCTGCCAGCAAAGGTCAGTCAAATAGGGAGTTGAAATTGTTCGTCTCTGAGCTTCTAACAGTCCCCACACTTCTCTCTCCACCATAGTTCATAGGGACTCTCAGAATGAAAGAGAATACTAATGGAAATCCATTCACTTCTTGTCACTTTCACAGTGAGATCTATTCAGAGCACCCTCACCCACATGGATTCTAAAACAACACTGTAATAAAAATTCCACATCGTCTTGGAAGATTATGATCCACACAAACAGAGATAAGCAAACCAGTCCAAACAAGGCCATTTACAAGCAATGATAGTGGGAAAATGGAAGATAAAACTATATATGATGCAATCCATATAACTATGCAATCCATATAACAAGGTCATACTGAGGCCACTCCTGCATTCCCACCTCAGGAACTAATGGGGTATCCTATTTATATAAAGGACTTGGGCCTTATAACTAGTTGATTTGAAGGTTTATTATTAGAGAGCTAGACATTGAAATAAAGACACTACACACACACACACACACACACACACACATGGTGATAATGTCTGCCTTAGAAAGACTTGGAATTTACCCAAGGGGAAGAGAATCTAGAATCTATGTCCAGTTTTGAGTCACAGATTCTGTGGAGGAAACACAGCAGAGAATTGGGTTTAGCAGTTTACTGCCAAGCCTCAAGAGGACTCAAACAAAGCTTTTTCAATAAAGGAAGCTGTGAGAGGAGGGGGGCAATGATGGAAGAGCCAGCCCATCTAAGATGAATGAATATAGCCATAACTGGATTAAAAAATAAAAGACCCAACTATATGCTGCCTACAAGAGACTCTCTTCAACCTTAAGGACACACATAGACTCAGTGGGATAGAAAAAGATATTCCATGCAAGTGGAAACCAAAGAGAGCAGGGGAAACTATTTTCTCTCAGACGAAATAGACTTAAGAGCAAAAAACTGTAACAAGAGACAAAGAAGGTCATTATGTAGTGATAAAGGGGTCAATTCATTAAAAAGATATAACAACCATATGTGTGTGTGTGTGTGTGTGTGTGTGTGTGTGTGTGTGCGCGCACGCGCGCAACATGAGAGCACCTAAATGTATTAAGCAAATGCTACTAGATCTGGTGGGAGAAATAGACAAAAATATAATAATAGTGGGGACTTCAATACCCAGTTTTCAATAATAGATCATGCAGTCAGAAAAATCAATAAGGAAATGTTGGACTTGCACTATACTTTAGACTAAATAGACCTAACAGACATATACAGAACATCCCATCCAACAGCAGCAGAATACACACATTTTCCTGAAGCACACACAAAGCATTCTCCAGGATAGATCATATGATACAAAACAAGTCTTGGCAAATTTAAGAAGATTGAAATCATACCAAGTAGATTTTCTGACCTCAGTGGTATGAAACTAGAAATCAGTAACAGAAGTAAAACTAGAAAATTCACAAATATGTGGAAACTAAACAACATACTCCTAAACAACAAATGGGTCAAAGAAGAAATCAAAAGGGAAATAAATTTAAAAAATGTTGAAACAATCAAAAATGGAAATACAATATACGAAAACTTAGGGAAACAGCAAAAGCAGCTCTAAGAGGGAAGTTCATGGTGCTAAATGCCTATAATTAAGAAAAAACAGAGTTCAAGTAAACAGTGTAACCTTATATCTCAAGGAAGTGAAAGACGTGTACAATGAAAACTATAAAACTTTGATAGAAGAAATTGGAGAAGACAAAAATAAATGGAAAGATCTCCTGTGTTCATGGATCACAGGAATTAATGTTGCTAAAATGTTCACACTACCCAAAGCCACCTATAGATTCATCGTAATCCCTATCAACATTCCAGTGGTATTTTTCACAGAAATAGAAAAAATACAATTCTAAAAATTTGTTTGAAACCACAAAAGACACTGAATAGCCAAAACAATCCTGAGAAAGAAGAACAGAGATGGAGGCATCACACATTCTGATTTCAAACTATATTACCAAGCTACAGTAAACAAAATGGTATGGTATGGGCATAAAAATAGACACATAGACAAATGACACAGAATTAGGAGCCCAGAAATAAACCCTCACATATATGGTCAACTAATATTTGACAAGGGAGCCAATAATATCCAGTGGTGAAAGGACAGTCCATTAAATGGTGCTGGGAAAACTGGATTATCACATGCAAAGAAAGAAGCTGGACCCTGTTTTACACCACTCACAAAACTTAACTCAAAATGGATTAAATACTTAAACATAAGACCTGAAACTATAAAACTCCTAGAAGGAAACATAGGTAAAAACTCCTTGACATTAATCTTGGCAACATTTTTTTAGATATGACACCAAAACACAAGCAACAAAAGCAAAAATAAATAAGTTGGATCACATCAAACCAAAAAGTTTCTGCATAGCAAAAGAAACAATCAACAAAATGAAAAGGCAACATACTGAATGGGAGAAACTATTTGCAATTCATATATCTGATAAGGGGTGAATATCCAAAAAATTTATAAGAAATTCATACAGGGGCTTCCCTGGTTGTGGGCAGTGGTTGAGAGTCTGCCTGCCGATGCAGGGGACACGGGTTCGTGCCCTGGTCCAGGAAGATCCCACATGCCGCGGAGCGGCTGGGCCCGTGAGCCATGGCCTCTGGGCCTGCGCGTCCAGAGCCTGTGCTCCGCAACGGGAGAGGCCACAACAGTGAGAGGCCCGCGTACAGCCAAAAAAAAAAAAGAAATTCATACAATTCCTCAATAGCCAAAACATAAACAATCTGATTTTTTTTTTAATGCACAGAAGAACTGAATAGACATTTTTCCAAAGAAGACATACAAATGGCCAACAGGTACATGAAAAGGTGCTCAATAATCATTAATCATCAAGGAAATGCAAATCAAGCCCCCAGTGAGATGTTACCTCACACCTGTTAGAATGGCTATTACCAAAAGGAAAAGAGATAACAAGTGTTGGCAAGGATTTGGAAAAAAGGGAACCCTAGTGCACTGCTGATGGAAATGTAAATTGGTACAGCCACTATGGAAAACAGTAGGAAGATTCCTCAAAAAATTAAAAATAGAACTACCATATTATTCAGCAATCCCACTCCTGGGTATATATCCAAAGGAAATGAAATCAGGATCTCAAAGAGATATCTGCACTCCCATATTCATTGCAGCACTGTTCACGATAGCCAAGATATGGACACAACCCTAGTGTCCATCAATGGATGAATGGAAAAAGAAGATGTGGTACATAGATACAATGAAATAATACTCAGTCATGGGAAAGAAGGAAATCTTGCCATTTGTGACAACATGGATGAAACTTAAAGGCATTATGCTAAGTGAAATAAGTCAGAGAAAGACAAATACTGTATGATATCACTCATACATGGAATTTTAAAAAGCTAAACTCATAGAAACAGAGAGTAGAATGGTGGTTGCCAAGGGCTGGGAGGTGGGGGAAATGGGGAGATAGTCAAAGGGAACAAACTTCCACTTAATAAGATGAATAAGTTCTGAGGATCTAATGTACAGCATGGTGATTATAATTAACAATACTATATTATATACTTTAAAGCTGTTAAGAGAGTAGATCTTAAATGTTCTCACCACAAAAAAAGAACGGTAATTATGCAAGGTGATAGAGGTGTTAACTAACCCTACTGTGGTAATCATTTCACAAAATATAAGTGTATCAAATCATCATGTTAAACTTACAAAACAATATATGTCCATCAGATCTAAATAAAGCTGGGGAAAAAAACAGCCATCCCCTTTGAAAAAGAAGCCCCCTTCTACTTGGATTAAAGAGGGGGAAAAAACAGATTAAGTAGGTCATCGAATCAAAAAAGTATGGTGACTTCCAGTGTCAGTCAAGATGGAGTTAACACATCATGGGCTAATTCTTCCACTAATTGCGATGTAAAATTCTGCGTAGAAAACAAAAAATACCTACCCAAAGTATCCAAAAAGTAGGCAGATCAGAGATGGAAGCCAAAACTTTAGGAATATCTGGGAACCCTCCTACACTGTTGGTAGGAATGTAAATTGGTGCAGCCATTATGGAAAACAGTATAGAGGTTCCTCAAGAAGCTAAAAGTAGAACTACCATATGACCCAGCAATCCCACTCCTGGGCATATATCTGGACAAAACTATAGTTTGAAAATATACATGCAGCCCTATGTTCATAGCAGCGCTATTTACAATAGCCAAGACATGGAAGAAACCTAAATGTCTACTGACAGATGAATGGACAAAGAAGATGGCATACACACACACACACACACACACACACACACACACACACAACGGAATATTACTCAGCCATAAAAAAGAATGAAATAATGCCATTTACAGCAACATAGATGGACCTAGATATAAACATACTAATTGAAGTAAGTCAGACAGAGAAAGACAAATACCATATATCACTTACATATGGAATCTAAAATATGACACAAATGAACTTACTTACAAAACAGAAACAGACTCACATAGAAAACAGATTTGTGGTTGCCAAGGGGGAGGGGTGGTGATGAGGGAGGGATGGATTGGGAGTTTGAGATTAACAGATGCAAACTATTATATATAGAATGGATAAACAACAAGGTCCTACTGTATAGCACAGGGAATGATATACAATATCCTATAATAAAGCATAATGGAAAAGAATATGAAAAAGAATATATATATATATACACACACATATAACTGAATCACTTTGCTGTACACCAGAAACTAACACAACATTGTAAATCAACTATACATCAATAAAAAATAAATTAAAAAAAAGAAAAAATTGCTAAGATCAGTATGGCAATGAGTTTCTTGGGGGAGGAGGGGTGGAATTCCTTCTTTATCATCCAGCTTTGACCCAATGGGGTCCAAGTTGTGGAACTGTGAAGCAAGCATGAAGAGCAAAATTCCAAGAGAAACCTTCATTTTCTAGCCAGAGGAATGAGAAAAAAGATCCCAGTGAGCCTGAGAGTGTGAGAGAAATAACCTTTTTTTTTGTTTTTTTCTCTTCCAGGCCTGACCTAAGGCCAGTCCCAGTTTTTTAGCTCCACTGCACAGACACCTAAAACCCCAAGAGAAAACCTATCTCTCTGGCCAGAGGAAAAGAGATCCCTGAGGTCCAAAGTGTGTGGAGGGATCCCTGTTATTTTCTCTCTCTGTTTTCTCTCACTACTTAGAACCTAAGGACAGCACAGTTGTGCAGAGCTGCATGAGAGAATAGGGAGAATAGAATCAGTTAACTGTGACAGAAACCCATTTTTCTGGCCAGAACAACAGGGAAGAGGAGGCTTGGAAGCTGAAGAGTGTGCATGCAATCACAGAGAACAAAGAGTTGGAGAAATGGATCCTCTAATTCTATGTCTGAAATAATACAATTCTGAGCTGAACGTGCATGGAACAGACCCAAAGAAGCATACCAAAGGCTTTGAATCCTGGCCAAGCCCCAGACTAATCCCTAAATGGTGCATGTACAGGGAAGACCCAAAAAGCACAGTCCAATGAAAATTGGACTAATAGGGAATTCACTACCCACAGAATGTGGGCCAGAACACTCAGTCTGAACATAATGGGGCTGATTGCCCACTAAAACAAACAAAAGTAATCAACATCCTCCAGAGGACTCAAAGTCATGCAACATAATATTCAAAATATCCATGATAAAATCCAAAATTGTTTGACATGATAAAAATAGGAAAATCTGATGAAATCTCAAGGGAAAAGGCAATCGGTAGATGCCAGCCCCAACTTGACTCTGATGCTGGAATTATCAGATAATGACTTTTAGGTAACTACTATAACTATGCTCTGTAACCAAATTGTAAAGATAAATGTTATGGAAATGAATAAAAAATAGACATGCGCATGCCACAACTAAGAGCCCACATGCCACAACTAAAGATCCTGCATGCCACAATGAAGATCCCACGTGCTGCAACTGAGGCCCAGCGTAGACAAAAAAAAAATTAAAAAATAATTTTAAAAAATAGACATTCTCAGCAGAGAAACAAGATATTTTTATTTAAAAGAACTAAGAAATTTTAGATCTGAAAAACACAATATACGAAGTAAAAAAAATTCACTGGATGGGTTTAATAGCAGAATGGAGATGAGACATAGGAAAGAGTCAGTGAACTTTTAGATACAACAGTAGAAATTATCTAGTCTGGAGAACAGAGACGAAACAAGATTGGGAAAAAAAAATGAACAGTCTCAGGAACCTGCCTAACAACATCAAAATGTCTGACATTCACTACAGTGGAGAAAGTACACGACAGAAGGAAAGGAGAAAAAGACTGATGCAGAAAAAAATTGTTAATAAATAGTGGCTAAAATGTTTCCAAATTTGGTGAAACATAAATTTACAATTTCAAGAAGCTAAGATGAACCCCTAATTTGATAAACTCAAAGGAAAAAAATAACCAGCAACATAATCAAACTGCTGAAAAAAAATAAAAACAAAGAAAAATAGCTTGAAAATGGCCAGAGGAAAATCAACAGATTTAGGAAACAAATGGCTACAGATTTCTCCCCAGAAACAAGGGAGGCTAGAAAACAGTGGACAACACCTTTAAAGTTTTAAAAGAAAAGAACTGTCATCAGGAACAAATAAGACTGAAGAGAAGTGATATCAGAAGAATCTTGGAACTACACAAATAAAAGAAAAGCTTATATTTACTTATAAGAGTAAATATAACACACTACTTTTCCTCTTAAATTCATTAAAATATTTATGACTATTGACCGCAAAAATTATAACACTGCCTGGTAGTTTTCAATGTATGTAGATATAATAAACATGACAACTATAACATTAAGGTAAGAGGGTAAAGGGAACAAAAAACGAAGGAGACAAACAAAAAACAAAGAAGAAGATTATTAATTTAAACCAACCATTTAAAACATAAATGCCTTAAACATGCCAATTAAAAGATAAAGATTGAGGGGCGGGGACGCCTTCAAGATGGCAGAGGAGCAAGACAGGGAGACCACCTTCCTCCCCACAAATACATCAAAACTACATCTACATGTGGAAAAACTCCTACAAAACACCTACTGAACACTGGCAGAAGACCTCAGACTTCCCAAAGGCTTTGCTTTTGCCATCTGACCTAGGGTTCTAACTGTGCATTTTGTTTTGTTTTGTGTTGTTTTGTTTTGTTTTTACTATAGTTTTTAGAGTTTGTTATCATTGGTGGATTTGTTTTTTGGTTTAGTTGCTCTCTTCTTTCTCCTCTCTTCCTTTTTTATTATTTTTTAATAATTTTTTTGCATTTTAATAACTTTATTTTATTTATTTATTTTTTCTTTCTTTCTTTTTCTCCCTTTTCTTCTGAGCCGTGTGGCTGACAAGGTCTTGGTGCTCTGGCCAGGGGTCAGGCCTGAGCCTCTGAGGTGGGAGAGCCAAGTTCAGGACACTGGTCCACCAGAGACCTCCCAGCCCCACGTAATATCAAACGATGAAACATCTCCCAGAGATCTCTATCTCAACGCTAAACCCAGCTCCACTCAACGACCAGCAAGCTACAGTGCTGGACATCCTATGCCAAACAACTAGCAAGACAGGAACACAACCCCACCCCTTAGCAGAGAGGCTGCCTAAAATCATAGTAAGTCCACAGACACCCCAAAACACACCACCAGATGTGGTCCTGCCCACCAAAAAGACAAGATCCAGCCTCATCCACCAGAACACAGGCACTAGTACCCTCCACCAGGAAGCCTACACAACCCACTGAACCAACCTTACCCACTGGGAGCAGACACCAAAAACGATGGGAACTACAAACCTGCAGCCTGTGAAACGGACACCCCAAAACAGTAAGTTAAGCAAAATGAGAAGACAGAAATACACAGCAGACGAAGGACCAAGGTAAAAACCCACGAGACCTAACAAATGAAGAGGCAATAGGCAGTCTACCTGAAAAAGAAATCAGAGTAATGATAGTAAAGATGATCCAAAATCTTGGAAATAGAATGGAGAAAATACAAGAACCGTTTAACAAGGACCTAGAAGAACTAAAGAGCAAACAAACAATGAGGAACAACACAATAAATGAAATTAAAAATTCTCTAGAAGGAATCAATAGCAGAATAACAGTAATGGAGGCAGAAGAACCGATAAGTAACCTGGAAGATAAAATAGTGGAAATAACTACCGCAGAGCAGAATAAAGAAAAAAGAATGAAAAGAACTGAGGACACTCTGAGAGACTTCTGGGACAACATTAAACTCACCAACATTCAAATTATAGGGGTCCCAGAAGAAGAGAAAAAAAAAAGGGGCTGAGAAGATATTTGAAGAGATTATAGTTGAAAACTTCCCTAACATGGGTAAGGAAATCAATCAAGTCCAGGAAGTGCACAGAGCCCCATACACAAGGACAAACATGCCAAGACACGTATTAATCAAACTAACAAAAATTAAATACAAAGAAAAACTATTAAAAGCAGCAAGGGAGGAGCAACAACTAACATACAAGGGAATCTCCATAAGATTTACAGCTGATCTTTCAACAGAAACTCTGCAAGCCAGAAGGGAGTGGCAAGACATATTTAAAGTGACGAAAGGGAAAAACCTACAACCAAGATTACTTTGCCCAGCAAGGATCTCATTCAGATTTGATGGAGAAATTAAAACCTTTACAGACAAGCAAAAGCTAAGAGAATTCAGCACCACCAAACCAGCTTTACAACAAATGCTAAAGGAACTTCTCTAGGCAGGAAACACAAGAGAAGGAAAGGACTTACAATAACAAAACCAAAACAATTAAGAAAATGGTAATAGGAATATACATACTGATAACTACCTTAAATGTAAATGGATTAAATGCTCCAACCAAAAGACATAGACTGGCTGAATGGATACAAAAACAAGTCCTGTACATATGCTATCTACAAGAGACCCACTTCAGACCTAGGGCCACATACAGACTGAAAGTGAGGTGATGGAAAAAGATATTCCATGCAAATGGATATCAAAAGAAAGCTGGAGAAGCAATTCTCACACCAGACAAAATAGACTTTAAAATAAAGACTATTATAAGAGACAAAGAAGGACACTCCCTAATGATCAAGGGATCAATCCAAGAAGATATAAAAATTGTAAATATTTATGCATCCAACAATTATAAATATTTATGCACCTCAATACATAAGGAAAATGCTAACAGCCATAAAGGGGGACATTGACAGTAACACAATAATAATAGGGCACTTTAACACCCACTTTTACCAATGGACAGTTCATCCAAAATGAAAATAAATAAGGAACAACAAGTTTAAATGATAAACAAGATGGACTTAACTGATATTTATAGGACATTCCATTCTAAAACAGCAGATTACACTTTCTTCTCAAGTGCTCATTGAACATTTTCCAGGATAGATCATATCTTAGGTCACAAATCAAGCCTTCGTAAATTTAAGAAAATTAACAACACTATGAAACTAGATATCAATTACAGGAAAAAATCTGTAAACAATACAAACACATGGAGGCTAAATCATACACTATTAAATAACCAAGAGATCACTGAAGAAATCAAAACAGGAAATTTAAAAATACCTCGAAACAAATGACAATGAAAACAAGATGACCCAAAATCTATGGGATGAAGCCACAGCAGTCCTAAAAGGGAAGTTTATAGCAATACAATCTTACCTCATAAACAAAAATATCTCAAATAAACAACCTAACCTTACACCTAAAGCAATTAGAGAAAGTAGGGGAAAAAACCCAAAGTTAGCAGAAGGAAAGAAATCATAAAGTTCACATCAGAACTAAATGAAAAAGAAACAAAGGGAACAATAGCAAAGATCAATAAAACTAAAGGCTGGTTCTTTGAGAAGATAAACAAAATTGATAAACCATTAGCCAGCCTCATCAAGAAAAAGAGGCAGAGGACTCAAGTCAATAAAATTAGAAATGAAAAAGGAGAAGTTACAACTGACACTGCAGAAATACAAAGGATCATGAGAGATTACTACAAGCAACTATATGCCAATAAAATGGACAACCTGGAAGAAATGGACAAATTCTTAGAAATGCACAACCTTCTAAGACTGAACCAGGAAGAAACAGAAAATATAAACAGAAAAATCACAAGCACTGAAATTGAAACTGTGATTTAAAATCTTCCAACAAACAAAAGCCCAGGACCAGATGGCTTCATAAGTGAATTCTACCAAACATTTAGAGAAGAGCTAACACCTATCCTTCTCAAACTCTTCCAAAATATAGCAGAGGGAGGAATACTCCCAAACTCATTCTACGAGGCCATCACTCTGATACCAAAAGCAGACAAAGATGCCACAAAAAAAGAAAACTACAGGCCAATATCACTGATGAACATACATGCAAAACTCCTCAACAAAATACTAGCGAACAGAATCCAACAGCACATTAACAGGATCATACACCATGATCAAGTGGGGTTTATCCCAGGAATGCAAGGATTCTTCAATATATGCTAATAATCAATGTGATAAACCATATTAACAAACTGAAGGAGAAAAACCATATGATCATCTAAATAGATGTAGAAAAATCTTTTGACAAAATTCAACACCCATTTATGATAAAAAAAAAAAAACCTCCAGAAAGTAGGCATAGAGGGATCTTACCTCAACATATTAAAGGCGATGTATGACAAACCCACAGCCAACATTGTTCTCGATGGTGAAAAACTGAAACCATTTCCACTAATATCAGGAACAAGACAAGGTTGCCCATTCTCACCACCCTTAATCAACACAGTTTTGGAAGTTTTAGCCACAGCAATTAGAGAAGAAAAAGAAATAAAAGGAATCCAAATTGGAAAAGAAGTAAAGCTGTCACTGTTTGCATATGACATGATACTATACATAGAGAATCCTAAAGATGCTACCAGAAAACTACTAGAACTAATCAATGAATTTGGTAAAGTAGCAGAATACAAAATTAATGCACAGAAATCTCTTGTTTTCCTATACATTAATGAGGAAAAACCTGAAAGAGAAATTAAGGAAACACTCCCATTTACCATTGCAACAAAAGAATAAAATACCTAGGAATAAACCTACCTAAGGAGACAAAAGACCTATATGCAGAAAACTATAAGACACTGATGAGAGAAATTAAAGACTATACAAACAGATGGAGAGATATACCATGTCCTTTGATTGGAAGAATCAACATTGTGAAAATGACTATACTACCCAAAGCAATCTACAGATTCAATGCGATCCTTATCAAACTACCAATGGCATTTTTCACAGAACTAGAACAAAAAATTTCACAATTTGTATAGAAACACAAAAGACCCCGAATAGCCAAAGCAATCTTGAGAAAGAAAAATGGAGCTGGAGGAATCAGGCTCTCTGATTTCAGACTATACTACAAAGCTACAGTAATCAAGACAGTATGGTACTGGCACAAAAACAGAATTATAGATCAATGGAACAGGATAGAAAGCCTAGAGATAAACCCACACACATATAGTCACCTTATCTTTGATAAAGGAAGCAAGAATATACAATGGAGAAAAGACAGCCTCTACAATAAGTGGTGCTGTGGAAACTGGACAGGTACATGTAAAAGAATGAGATTAGAACACTCCCTAACACCACACACAAAAATAAACTCAAAATGGATTAAAGACCTAAATGTAAGGCCAGAAACTATCAAACTCTTAGAAGAAAACATAGGCAGAACACTGTATGACATAAATCACAGCAAGATCCTTTTTGACCCACCACCTAGAGAAATGGAAATAAAAACGAAAATAAACCAATGGGACCTAATGAAACTTCAAAGCTTTTGCACAGCAAAGGAAACCATAAACAAGACGAAAAGACAACCCTTAGAATGGAAGAAAATAGCTGTAAATGAAGCAACTGACAAAGGATTAATCTCCAAAATTTACAAGCAGGTCATGCAGCTCAATAACAAAAAAACAAACAACCCAATCCAAAAATGGGCAGAAGACCTAAATAGACATTTCTCCAAAGAAGATATACAGACTGCCAAAAAACACATTAAAGGATGCTCAACATCACTAATCATTAGAGAAATGCAAATCAAAACTACAGTGAGGTATCACCTCACACCGGTCAGAATGGCCATCATCAGAAAGTCTATGAACAATAAATGCTGGAGAGGGTGTGGGGAAAAGGGAATGCTCTCGCACGGTTGGTGGGTATGTAAATTGATACAGCCACTATGGTGAACAGTATGGAGGTTCCTTAAAAAACTACAAATAGAATTACCATACGACCCAGCAATTCCACTACTGGGCATATACCCTGAGAAAACCATAATTCAAAAAGAGTCATGTACCAAAATGTTCACTGCAGCTCTATTTACAATAGCCCGGAGATGGAAACAACCTAAGTGCCCATCATCGGATGAATGGATAAAGAAGATGTGACACATATATACAATGGAATATTACTCAGCCATAAAAAGAAATGAAATTGAGCTATTTGTAATGAGGTGGATAGACCTAGAGTCTGTCATACAGAGTGAAGTAAGTCAGAAAGATAAAGACAAATACTGTATGCTAACACATATATATGGAATCTAAGAAAAAAAAATGTCATTAAGAACCTAGGGGTAAGACAAGAATAAAGACACAGACCTACTGGAGAACAGACTTGAGGATATGGGGAGGGGGAAGGGTAAGCTGTGACAGGGCGAGAGAGAGGCATGGACATATATACACTACCAAACGTAAGGTAGATAGCTAGTGGGAAGCAGCCGCATGGCACAGGGATATCGGCTCGGTGCTTTGTGACTGCCTGGAGGGGTGGGATAGGGAGGGTGGAAGGGAGGGAGACACAAGAGGGAAGAGATAATGGGAACATATGTATATGTATAACTGATTCACTTTGTTATAAAGCAGAAACTAACACACCATTGTAAAGCAATTATACCCCAATAAAGATGTTTAAAAAAAAATGTAAAAGTCTTACTGTACAAAAGAAAAAAAAGTCATGTACCACAATGTTCATTGCAGCTCTATTTACAATAGCCAGGACATGGAAGCAACCTAAGTGTCCATCAACAGATGAATGGATAAAGAAGATGTGACACATATATACAATGGAATATTACTCAGCCATAAAAAGAAACGAAATTGAGTTATTTGTAGTGAGGTGGATGGACCCAAAGACTGCCATACAGAGTGAAGTAAGTCAGAAAGAGAAAAATAAATACCATATGCTATGGGTTTCCCTGGTGGCACAGTGGTTAAGAATCCACGTGCCAATTCAGGGGACATGGGTTCGATCCCTGGCCCGTGACGATCCCACATGCCGCGGAGCAACTAAGTCCACGAGCCACAACTACTGAGTCTGCGCTCTAGAGCCCGCATGCCACAACTACTGAAGCCCGCATGCGTCCGTGCTCTGCAACAAGAGAAGCCATGACAATGAGAAGCCCATGCACCACAAAGTAGAGTAGCCCCAAGAATACCATATGCTAACACATATATATGGAGTCTAAAAAAAAAATTGTTCTGAAGAACCTAGGAGCAGGACAGGAATAAAGACACAGACATAGAGAATGGAGTTGAGGACATGGGGAGGGGGAAGGGTAAGCTGGGACGAAGTGAGAGCATGGCATGGACATATATACACCATCAAATGTAAAATAGATAGCTAGTGGGAAGCAGCCGCGTAGCACAGGGAGATCAGCTCAGTGCTTTGTGTCCAATTAGTGGGGTTGGATAAGGAGGGTGGAAGAGAGATGCAAGAGGGAGGAGATATGGGGATGCATGTACATGTATAGCTAATTCACTTTGTTATACAGCAGAAACTAACACACCATTGTAAAGCAATTATACTCCAATAAAATGTTAAAAAAGAAAAAGATAAAGATTGTCAGACTGGGGTTTTTTTTAAAGACCCAACAATATGCTATAACAAAAACTTATTTAAATGTAATTATATAGATGTGTTAAAGTTAAAATGATGGGTCAATATATACCATGCAAATATTAATTTTTAAAATGCTGGAATGGCTATATTAATATCAGAAAAAGTAGACTTCATAATAAGGACATTTACCAACGACAAAGAGAAGACATGACATAATGATAAGAGGGTCAATTTTCTAAGAAGACATAAAAATTCTAAATGTTTATGTACCTAACAACAGAGCATCAAAATACATGTACCAAAAGCTGATAGGATTAAAGGAAGAAATAGATCGAAGATACTTGGATAGCACATAAGCAGATGAGAAAGTATGCTCAACATCGTCACTCATTAGGGACATGCAAATTAAAACCACAATAAGATACTACACACCTATTAGAATGTTCCCCTCCCCCATAATCTGGCAATACCAAATACTAGCAAGGACTGGAGCCATGGAACCTTCATACATTTCTGGCAGGAATGCATAAATGGTACAGCCTTTTTTTTTTTTTTTTGTGGTACGCGGGCCTCTCACTGTTGTGGCCTCTCCCGTTGCGGAGCACAGGCTCTGGACACGCAGGCTCAGCGGCCATGGCTCAGGGGCCCAGCTGCTCCGCGGCATGTGGGATCTTCCCGGACCGGGGCACGAATCCGTGTCCCCTGCATCGGCAGGCGGACTCTCAACCACTGCGCCACCAGGGAAGCCCAGTACAGTCATTTTGGAAAACAGCTTGGCAGTTACTTATAATTAAACATATACGTACTCAGAAATCCCATTTCTAGAGAAATGAACACTTATGGTCAAACAAAAATCTGTACATGAAAGTTTATAGAAGCTTTACTCATAATTACCAAAAACTATAAACAACCCTAATATCCTTTAGCTTGTATATTCAAACAAACTGTGGTATATCCATACGGTAGACTACTACTCAGCAATAAAAAGGAACAAACTATGAATGAATCTCAAATGCACCATGCTACGTGAAAGAAGCCAGACTCAAAAGGCAACTTTCTATATGATTCCATTTAGATTTAGACATCCTAGAAAAGGCAAAATTGCAGAGCCAAAGAAGGTATCATCGATTGCCAGGGGTTAAGGGTGAGACAGGAGTTGACTTCAAAGGGACAGTGTGAAGGAATTTGAGGAGTGACAGGACCATAGCATGATTGTGGTGGTGGTTATATGACTACACATTTGTCAAAACTCATTGAACTGAATGTCAAAAAGAATGAATTTTACTATAAGTAAATTTTAGAGGAAATTTTGTTTAAAAAACCATGTGGTCAGAGTCTAAAGCAGTGATTTTAAAGTCCAGAGATGACAGACCAATTAAATCAGAATCTCTGAAGGTAGGACACAGGCATCCATAGTTTTAAAAACTCCCCAGGTGGGATTCCCTGGTGGTGCAGTGGTTGAGAGCCCGCCTGCCGATGCAGGGGACACGGGTTCTTGCCCCGGTCCGGGAAGATCCCACATGCCGCGGAGCGGCTGGGCCCGTGAGCCATGGCGGCTGAGCCTGCACGTCCGGAGCCTGTGCTCCGCAACAGGAGAGGCCGCAACAGTGAGAGGCCCGTGTACCGCAAAAAAATTAAAAAAAATAAACTCCCCAGGTGATTGAAATGTACAGTAAATAGGGAGGAACAGTGTACTCTAAGTGTGGGCCCAGGACACAGCATCAGCATCACCTGGGATCATGTCAGAAATGCAAAGTCTTGGACCCGAGGCCAGCCCTATTGAATCAAAAATTCTGGGGGTGGGCCCTGTGATCTGTGTTTTAACAAGCCTTCCAGGTGGTTCTGATTCTTGCTTCAGTCTGAGATTAACATCTCTGTTTCCTGCCATGTTGTGAGAATCCCCGACCCGGGTGACCCTGCTCCTGACTAGCTCCCATCTTTTTCCTCCCCACTGGAGTCCTTGATACCCCACCTGCAGGGCTAGTCCTGTCCCAGTATCCCAGTCAAAGCCTAAACTCAGACACAAGAAACTCAAGAGTCCAACATGGGGGACCCTCACCAGCACTCCTATTGTAGCTCTGACCTTGAACCTCAGCTCCTGGCCTATATTTTGTTTGCTCCTGCACCCT
Organism: Orcinus orca; assembly: GCF_937001465.1. NCBI lineage: Eukaryota > Metazoa > Chordata > Mammalia > Artiodactyla > Delphinidae > Orcinus > Orcinus orca. The sequence goes on from NC_064571.1 coordinate 36,565,892, forward strand.
CTCTTAGTGATGTGAATTCTCCCTAGAATGAGGCCTTACCCAGATTTTTCCAGCCCAATGACTAGAATCCTGCTTTGAAACTCAGCCCAGCAACTAGAGGTTCTGGAACATGCCAAACAGGCTCCAAAACTGATGACAGCATACAACAGACATCTGCCTGGACTCCCAGGTGCACTCCTCTGCTACATTTTATCCACCCATCAAGACCCCCATGCTGTTTATTGTTAAGTCACCATCAGGCCATCAGTTTTGCCTAAGGACACTTCTCACAAACAAGTATATTCAAGGTCAAACATCCTCAAGTCAAATCAGCAGCAAGAGTGATCAACTTTTAAGCCTACATTTCCTTCACTCCTCCCGGCTTTTTGTTTTAATAAATCATCAGGAACTTCAGATGTTATGATAAATTCAAAAAGGTGCAAGTCAACATAACTCACCGTTGATGAGTTATCTGCTATCAAAGAATGGGAGAATGTCCAGACCATTCCTGTTCCTAACATAAATTACATTGTGTTCTTAGGTCTGATGGGAAAGAAATAGGAGACTGGAGGGGAAAGGAGGGGAGGGGAAAGGAAGGGAGGGGACAGGAAGAGAGGAGAGGAAGGAGAGGAATAGGGTGCTGACTGGAGTCGGTGCAGATCAACTGACTTTGGGATGGGGTCAATATTTGCAAAATAAACACCATTCTTCACAATAGTCATTTAACCGCATGTTAAACATTTCCTGGTCACTCAACAGTCAACACTGATTTAACACAGTCAGATGGTTCTATTGATATTTGGCAGGGAGGAATAAAGAAATTTATTTCTTTGGGATGAATAATTACACATGGCTCTTCTTTCCTTTACATTCTCATTGCCACTAGCCTGGTCCAGACGCTTAACACTACCCACTCAAGGAGGGTTACAGCAGCCCCTAGATGGTGTCCTGGCTGTGTTCTCTCTCATTCTAACCCACCGTCCTCTCTCCTAGGACAATCTTCTAAAAGACAGCTGGGACTGAGTTACTGCTCTGCCAATAACCATCTGAGGCTCCAGTTCAAGGCCCTCAACAATAAGATTCCAGGAGAAACAGTACGCGGGGGCTTCCAGGAAGATGGCGGAAGAGTGAGACACGGAGATCACCTTCCTCCCCACAGATACACCAGAAATACATCTACACGTAGAACAACTCCTACAGAACACCTACTGAATGCTGGCAGCCTCCCAAAAGGCAAGAACCCCCCCCCCCCCACGTACCTGGATAGGGCAAAAGAAAAAAGAATAAACAGAGACAAAAGGATAGGGACGGGACCTGCACCAGTGGGAGGGAGCTGTGAAGGAGGAAACGTTTCCACACACTAGGAAGCCCCTTCGCGGGCGGAGACTGCGGGTGGCGGAGGGGTAAGCTTCAGAGACGCGGAGGAGAGCACAGCAATAGGGGTGCGGAGGGCAAAGCGGAGAGATTCCCACACAGAGGATCAGGGCCGACCGGCACTCACCAGCCTGAGAGGCTTCTCTGCTCAGCCGCCGGGGCGGGCGGGGCTGGGAGCTGAGGCTCGGGCTTGCGTCGGAGCACCGGGAGAGGACTGGGGTTGGCGGCGTGAACACAGCCTGCAGGGGGTTGGTGCGCCACGGCTAGCCGGGAGGGAGTCCGGGGAAAAGTCTGGACCTGCCGAAGAGACAAGAGACTTTTTCTTTCCTCTTTGTTTCCTGGTGCGCGAAGAGAGGGGATTAGGGGCGCTGCTTAAAGGAGCTCCAGAGACGGGCGCGAGCCGCGGCTAAAAGCGCGGCCCCAGAGACGGGCATGAGACGCTAAGGCTCCTGCTGCCGCCACCAAGAAGCCTGTGTGCGAGCACAGGTCACTATCCACACCCACCTTCCGGGGAGCCTGTGCAGCCCGCCACTGCCAGGGTCCGGGATCCAGGGACAACTCCACCGGGGAAACGCACGGCGCGCCTCAGGCTGGTGCAACGTCACGCGGGCCGCTGCCGCCGCCTCAGGCCCGCCCCGCACTCTGTGCCCCTCCCTCCCCCGGCCTGAGTGAGCCAGAGCCCTCGAATCAGCGGCTCCTTTAACCCCGTCCTGTCTGAGCGAAGAACAGACGCTCTCAGCGACCTACACTCAAGGCGGGGCCAAATCCAAAGCTGAGGCCCCGGGAGCTGTGAGAACAAAGAAGAGAAAGGGAAATCTCTCCCAGCAGCCTCTGAAGCAGCGGATTAAAGCTCCACAATCAACTTGATGTACCCTGCATCTGTGGAATACATGAATACACAACGAATCACCCCAAATTAAGGAGGTGGGCTTTGAGAGCAAGATTTATGATTTTTTCCCCTTTTCCTCTTTTTGTGAGTGTGTATGTGTATGCTTCTGTGTGAGATTTTTTCTGTATAGCTTTGCTTCCACCATTTGTCCTAGGGTTCTATCCGTTTTTTTGTTGTTTTTTTTTTCAATTTTTTTCTCTTAATAATTATTTTTTATTTTAATAACTTTATATTTTATCTTACTTTATTTTACTTTATCTTCTTTCTTTCTTTTTTTCCTTCCTTCCCTCCTTCCTTCCTCCCTCCCTTCCTCCTTTCTTTCTTTCTTTCTTTCTTTCTACTTCTACTAATTCTTTCTTTCTACTTTTTCTTCCTTTTATTCTGAGCCGTGTGGATGAAAGGCTCTTGGTGCTCCAGCCAGGAGTCAGTGCTGTGCCTCTGAGGTGGGAGAGCCAACTTCAGGACACTGATCCACAAGAGACCTCCCAGCTGCACATAATATCAAACGGCGAAAATCTCCCAGAGATCTCCATCTCAACACCAGCACCCAGCTTCACTCAACAACCAGCAAGCTACAGTGCTGGACATCCTATGCCAAACAACGAGGAAGACAGGAACACAACCCCACCCATTAGCAGAGAGGCTGCCTAAAATCATAATAAGTCCACAGACACCCCAAAACACACCACCACACGTGAACCTTCCCACCAGAAAGACAAGATCCAGCCTCATCCACCAGAACACAGGCACCACTCCCCTCCACCAGGAAGCCTACACAACCCACTGAACCAACCTTAGCCACTGGAGACAGACACCAAAAACAACAGGAACTACAAACCTGCAGCCTGCAAAAAGGAGACCCCAAAAATGAGAAGCCAGAAAAACACACAGCAGATGAAGGAGCAAGATAAAAACCCACCAGACATAACAAATAAAGAGGAAATAGGCAGTCTACCTGAAAAAGAATTCAGAATAATGATAGTAAAGATGATCCAAAATCTTGGAAATAGAATAGACAAAATGCAAGAAACATTTAACAAGGACCTAGAAGAACTAAAGATGAAACAAACAACGATGAACAACACAATAAATGAAATTAAAAATGCTCTAGATGGGATCAATAGCAGAATAACTGAGGCAGAAGAACGGATAAGTGACCTGGAAGATAAAATAGTGGAAATAACTACTGCAGAGCAGTATAAAGAGAAAAGAATGAAAAGAACTGAGGACAGTCTCAGAGACCTCTGGGACAACATTAAACGCACCAACATTCGAATTATAGGGGTTCCAGAAGAAGAAAAAGAAAGGGACTGAGAAAATATTTGAAGAGATTATAGTTGAAAACTTCCCTAATATGGGAAAGGAAATAGTTAATCAAGTCCAGGAAGCACAGAGAGTCCCATACAGGATAAATCCAAGGACCAATATGCCAAGACACATATCAATCACACTGTCAAAAATTAAATACAAAGAAAACATATTAAAAGCAGCAAGGGAAAAACAACAAATAACACACAAGGGAATCCCCATAAGGTTAACAGCTGATCTTTCAGCAGAAACTCTGCAAGCCAGAAGGGACTGGCAGGACATATTTAAAGTGATGAAGGAGAAAAACCTGCAACCAAGCTTACTCTACCCAGCAAGGATCTCATTCAGATTTGATGGAGAAATTAAAACCTTTACAGACAAGCAAAAGCTGAGAGAGTTCAGTACCACCAAACCAGCTTTACAACTGCTAAAGGAACTTCTATAGGCAAGAAACACAAAAGAAGGAAAAGACCTACAATAACGAACCCAAAACAATTAAGAAAATGGGAATAGGAACATACATATCAATAATTACCTTAAATGTAAATGGACTAAATGCTCCCACCAAAAGACACAGATTGGCTGAATGGATACAAAAACAAGACCCATATATATGCTGTCTACAAGAGACCCACTTCAGACCTAGAGACACATACAGACTGAAAGTGAGGGAATGGAAAAAGGTATTTCATGTAAATGGAAACCAAAAGAAAGCTGGAGTAGCAATTCTCATATCAGACAAAATAGACTTTAAAAGACTATTAGAAGAGACAAAGAAGGACACTACATAATGATCAAGGGATTGATCCAAGAAGAAGATATAACAATTGTAAATATTTATGCACCCAACATAAGAGCACCTCAATATATAAGGCAAATACTAACAGCCATAAAAGGGGAAATTGACAGTAACACATTCATAGTAGGGGACGTTAACACCCCACTTTCACCAATGGACAGATCATCCAAGATGAAAATAAATAAGGAAACACAAGCTTTAAATGATACATTAAACAAGATGGACTTAATTGATATTTATAGGACATTCCATCCAAAAACAACGGAATACACATTTTTCTCAAGTGCTGATGGAATATTCTCCAGGATAGATCATATCTTGGGTCACAAATCAAGCCTTGGTAAATTTAAGAAAATTGAAATTGTATCAAGTACCTTTTCCGACCACAACACTATGAGACTAGATATCAGTTACAGGAAAAGATCCTTAAAAAATACAAACACAAGGAGTGTGTAAACAATACACTACTTAATACACTACTTAATAACAAAGTGATCACTGAAGAAATCAAAGAGGAAATTAAAAAATACCTAGAAACAAATGACAATGGAGACACGACGACCCAAAATGAATGGGATGCAGCAAAAACAGTTGTAAGAGGGAAGTTTACAGCAATACAGTCCTACCAGAAGAAACAGGAAACATCTCGAATAAACAACCTAAACTTGCACCTAAAGCAATTAGAGAAAGGAGAACAAAAAAACCCCAAAATTAGCAGAAGGAAAATCATAAAAATCAGATCAGAAATAAATGAAAAAGAAATGAAGGAAACAATAGCAAAGATCAATAAAACTAAAAGCTGGTTCTTTGAGAAGATAAACAAAATTGATAAACCACTAGCCAGAGTCATCAAGAAAAAAAGGGAGAAGACTCAAATCAATAGAATTAGAAATGAAAAAGGAGAAGTAACAACTGACACTGCAGAAATACAAAAGATCATGAGAGATTACTACAAGCAACTCTATGCCAATAAAATGGACAACCTGGAAGAAATGGACAAATTCTTAGAAATGCACAACCTGCCAAGACTGAATCAGGAAGAAATAGAAAATATGAACAGACCAATCACAAGCACTGAAATTGGAACTGTGATTAAAAATCTTCCAACAAGCAAAAGCCCAGGACCAGATGGCTTCACAGGTGAATTCTATCAAACATTTAGAGAAGAACTAACACCTATCCTTTTCAGACTCTTCCAAAATATAGCAGAGGGAGGAATACTCCCAAACTCATTCTACAAGGCCACCATCACCCTGATACCAAAACCAGACAAGTATGTCACAAAGAGAGAAAACTACAGGCCAATATCACTGATGAACATAGATGCAAAAATCCTCAACAAAATACTAGCAAACAGAATCCAACAGCACATTCAACAGATCATACACCATGATCAAGTGGGGTTTATTCCAGGAATGCAAGGATTCTTCAATATACACAAATCAATGAACGTGATACACCATATTAACAAACTGAAGGAGAAAAACCATATGATCATCTCAATAGATGCAGAAAAAGCTTTTGACAAAATTCAACACCCATTTATGATAAAAACCCTGCAGAAAGTAGGCAGAGAGGGAACTTTCCTCAACATAATAAAGGTCACATATGACAAACTCACAGCCAACATCGTCCTCAATGGTGAAAAACTGAAAGCATTTCCACTAAGATCAGGAACAAGACAAGGTTGCCCACTCTCACCACTCTTATTCAACATAGTTTTGGAAGTTTTAGCCACAGCAATCAGAGAAGAAAAGGAAATAAAAGGAATCCAAATCAGAAAAGAAGAAGTAAAGCTGTCACTGTTTGCAGATGACATGATACTATACATACAGAATCCTAAAGATGCTACCAGAAAACTACTAGAGCTAATCAATGAATTTGGTAAAGTAGCAGAATACAAAATTAATGCACAGAAATCTCTGGCATTCCTATACACTAATGATGAAAAATCTGAAAGTGAAATCAAGAAAACACTCCCATTTACCACTGCAACAAAAAGAATAAAATATCTAGCAATAAACCTACCTAAGGAGACAAAAGACCTGTATGCAGAAAATTATAAGACACTGATGAAAGAAATTAAAGATGATACAAATAGATGGAGAGATATACCATGTTCTTGGATTGGAAGAGTCAACATTGTGAAAATGACTCTACTACCCAAAGCAATCTACAGATTCAATGCAATCCCTATCAAACTACCACTGGCATTTTTCACAGAACTAAAACAAAAAATTTCACAATTTGTATGGAAACACAAAATACCCCGGATAGCCAAAGCAATCTTGAGAACAAAAAACGGAGCTGGAGGAATCAGGCTCCCTGACTTCAGACTATACTACAAAGCTACAGTAATCAAGTCAGTATGGTACTGGCACAAAAACAGAAAGATCAGTGGAACAGGATAGAAAGCACAGAGATAAACCCATGCACACATGGTCACCTTATCTTTGATAAAGGAGGCAGGAATGTACAGTGGAGAAAGGACAGCCTCTTCAATAAGTGGTGCTGGGAAAACTGGACAGGTACATGTAAAAATATGAGATTAGATCACTCCCTAACACCATACACAAATATAAGCTCAAAATGGATTAAAGACCTAAATGTAAGGCCAGAAACTATCAAACTCTTAGAGGAAAACATAGGCGGAACACTCTATGACATAAATCACAGCAAGATCCTTTTTGACCCACCTCCTAGAGAAATGGAAATAAAAACAAAAATAAACAAATGGGACCTAATGAAACTTCAAAGCTTTTGCACAGCAAAGGAAACCATAAACAAGACAAAAAGACAACCCTCAGAATGGGAGAAAATATTTGCAAATGAAGCAACAAAGGATTAATCTCCAAAATTTATAAGCAGGTCATGCAGCTCAATAACAAAAAAACAAACAACCCAATCCAAAAATGGGCAGAAGACCTAAATAGACATTTCTCCAAAGAAGATATACAGACTGCTAATAAACACATGAAAGACTGCTCAACATCACTAATCATTAGAGAAATGCAAATCAAAATTACAATGAGATATCATCTCACACCAGTCAGAATGGCCATCATCAAAAAATCTAGAAACAATAAATGCTGCAGAGGGTGTGGAGAAAAGGGAACCCTCTTGCACTGTTGGTGGGAATGTAAATTGATACAGCCAGTGTGGAGAACAGTGTGGAGGTTCCTTAAAAAACTACAAATAGAACTACCATATGACCCAGCAATCCCACTACTGGGCATATACCCTGAGAAAACCATAATTCAAAAAGAGTCATGTACCAAAATGTTCATTGCAGCTCTATTTACAATAGCCAGGACATGGAAACAACCTAAGTGCCCATCATCAGATGAATGGATAAAGAAGATGTGGCACATATATACAATGGAATATTACTCAGCCATAAAAAGAAACGAAATTGAGCTATTTGTAATGAGGTGGATAGATCTAGAGTCTGTCATACAGAGTGAAGTAAGTCAGAAAGGGAAAGACAGATATCACATGCTAACACATATATATGAATTTAAGGAAAAAAAATGTCATGAAGAACCTAGGGGTAAGACAGGAATAAAGACACAGACCTACTAGAAAATGGACTTGAGGATATGGGGAGGGGGAAGGGTAAGCTGTGACAAAGTGAGGGAGAGGCATAGACATATATACACTACCAAACATAGGGTAGATAGCTAGTGGGAAGCAGCCGCATGGCACAGGGAGATCAGCTCGGTGCTTTGTGACCACCTGGAGGGGTGGGATAGGGAGGGTGGGAGGGAGGGAGACGCAAGAGGGAAGAGATATGGGAACATATGTATATGTATAACTGATTCACTTTGTTATAAAGCAGAAACTAACACACCATTGTAAAGCAATTATACTCCAATAAAGATGTAAAAAAAAAAAAAAATGATAGGATTCCAACCCATCTCACCCGGAACTACTCTCCTCCTCCAGCAACACCCAGCTCCCACCACCTGGCTCTTTGCTCCTCAGGGGTCAGATCTGCACTGTGCCTGATGGCTCTCCCAACCTCCTCCACCCCCTCCCCATTTCACCCCACAAGCATTTTCTCCAATACATCTCATGAATGTCTAATCCCATCTTGGTGTCTGCTCTTCAGACAGTCGGAACTAATACAAATAGAGAGTGAGAAACAGAACAAAAACTTTCTGGACAAGTTTGTAAATTCATCCTAGACTGTGAAGAGTTTGTAAATTCATCTAGACTGTGAAAGCATAGTCCCAAATGAAATTCTCCCACAAGGCACTCCAAGATTCTCAATTTGCCCAGAATCTATCTAATTTTTCCCACTGATCACAACATTCCCCCAATTTACAGATGGGAATACTGAGCCTCAATACTGAGCCAACTTAAATAAATTGTCTGAAGGTCATATGGATGTCAAGTGACGAAATCAGAGCTCTTGATTCAAAGTCCTAGTGCTCTTCCAACTACACTTTAGTTGAAATTCAGTGAAATTGAAATAAGTCATAAGTGTTTTATAAATGGTATATCACCATCTCATGGAAGGTGTTATAAATTATCACCGTCATCATCACCCTCATTTCTCCAAGGATCTTTGCAATAAAGCAAAAGGTGGAGAAAATCTGTCACACTGAATGTGGAAGACAGCATAACGGTCCCCAAAGATGACCACATCCTAATCCCTGTAATTGTGTTAGAACCTATGCTTATGTAACCTTACATAGCAAGAGACTTTGCAGATGTGATAGTTAAGGGTCCAGATTATCCGGGTGGGCTCGGTGTAGTCACAAGGATCTTTATAAGAGGAAAGCAGGAGTATCAGAGTCAGAGAAGATGTGATGACAGAAGCAGAGGTCTGAGAATCAGAGAGCTTTGAATATGCTGTTCTGCCAGCTTTGAAGATGGAGGGAGGCTACAAGCCAATTCATGCCTGAATTCATGCCAATTCATTTCAAGCTTCCAGAAGCATGAAAAGGCTAGGAAACAGCTTCTTCCCTAGATCCTCCAGAATGAACACAGCCCAGCTGACATCTTGATTTTAAACTTCTGACCTCCAGAACTGTCAAAAGCTTGATTTTAGGACTTCTGACTTCCATAACCATAAGAGAAGAAATTTGTGTTGTGCTAGGCCACTAAGTTTGAGGTCATTTGCTACAGCAGCAATAGGAACCTAATACACTGAATACTGTAGACATCCACCACTGTAACACTCACCCAACACACACACACACACACACCATTGCAGACTGTACATATCATCACCTCCCCAAGCCCCAGGTCTTACTATAGCCTCTACCTGGACTTGGAGCCTCATGGTCCTTACAGGTGTCCACTCCATCCCCTCCCCCCAGAGCTGTCCAAGATAACCCTGAAGATCCCTTTCCAGTCCTCAGTTCTGTGGCTCTGATGCACTTATCAGTGGAGCTGTGCTGTTTATTAAGCAATTAAGAGAAAAAGTCCAGATTTCCAGTCAAGCCTGGAAATGCCACAGAGGGCTCTTGATATGTAAGATGTAAAGTGCATTAGATCAAGACCTGGAAATAGAACAACTTCCTTCAAAGTAAGTATAAAAGTAAATGTGAACTTCCTCCAAGGAAGCTTGCAAGAAAGGCTTATATAAAAGTAGACTACCCACGGGATCTTTCTGAGATGGCTATTTGGAAACCCCCGAAAGAAAATAAAGAAACGCATCCCTGGCCTCTTTTGAAACCACACCCCTGCCTTTGAGGAACCTGGGGACTTCAGGTACACCAAGACATGTCTGGTGGCATCTCTGGAACTTGATGAGGAGGGCAGAGACATCCCCATAGGATATCCTTTTACAATAACCATCTTTGAAAATTGTAGACATAATAGGAACTAAAGGACAGTGAAAAAATCCCAAGCATATTTCATAGGATCCAGTTCAAAGGCCTCAATGACAATACAGTAACTAATTTACAGGATCACTGGAGTTAATCGAAATAGTTGTGAGAAAATATTAGCCTCAGCAAAGTGTCCACTGTCCTCTTTCCAGTGCCCAGTTCCCACTGATCTCTGTGTGGGAAGTGCTGATAATTGTTAGCAAAAGGAGAAAATAGCTTCATGACAGCCCCGGCAATTTCTAGCTTGGGATCTGAACCCATAATTCTCCCCCCTGAGCAGGGGTCAGAGAATCTGTTGCTTTATGCAGTTAAACGAATGAATTTATAAACTGCCTGAGTGTAGGGTGCTTGACTTAATACCTTATTGGAAAATTAATGTTTCAACTCCTTATTACATCCTCAGTTGATGATCAGTTTTAAATCAGGAATATAGAGAACTGAGCGGGAGAATTGTGCAAACAGTGTTTATGTAGTCAGTGCTAACTGACAGTGCTAACTTGTAGATTTCAAGGATGCTTTCCTAAAGGAAAATAAAAATGTTTATGAAAGCTCTGGAAGAGAAATTATTTGATGGGCAAAGGTACAAGGTATTCAGACAAAGCATATTGCCCCATATTTAGAGCTTCATAGAGATGTGATATCCTCTTTTAAAAAAACTATAGGGAATTCCCCTTCGGTCCACTGGTTAGGACTCTAGGACTCTGCACTCTCACTGCCGAGGGCCTGGGTTCAATCCCTGGTCAGGGAACTAAAGTCCCACAAGCTGTGTGGCTTGGCCAAAAAAATTAAAATTAATAAAAAAATTTTAAATAAAAAAATTAATTAATTTTAAAACTATAGACCCCACAGACACAATATCAAAGATGAGAATTATAAAGGAGAAGACTTCTAGGCCATATGCAAGTTCATTTTAAGGTCAAAGATATTAAATAAAATTCAAATATACACCACAAGTGTATACTTGTATATATTTGCAACATATTTGACAAGCAATAGGTTAATGTCCTTAACATACATAGACCTGTTTACTCAATAAGAAAAAGAGGCACTTCCCTGGTGGTGCAGTGGTTAAGAATCCCCCTGCCAGTGCAGGGGACATGGGTTTGAGCCCTGGTCCAGAAAGATCCCACATGCCGCAGAGCAACTAAGCCTGTGCGCCACAACTACTGAGCCTGCGCTCTAGAGCCCACGCGCTGAAAAACTACTGAGCCCACATGCTGCAACTACTGAAGCCCATGAGCCTAGAGCCTGTGTTCCACAACAAGAGAAGCCACTGCAATGAGAGCCCTAGAGCCCGCGCACTGCAACGAAGAGTAGCACCCGGGCTTCCCTGGTGGCGCAGTGGTTGAGAGTCCGCCTGCCGATGCAGGGGACACGGGTTCGTGCCCCGGTCCGGGAAGATCCCACATGCTGTGGAGCAGCTAGGCCCGTGAGCCATGGCCGCTGAGCCTGCACGTCCAGAGCCTGTGCTCTGCAATGGGAGAGGCCACAACAGTGAGAGGCCCGCGTACCGCAAAAAAAAAAAAAAAAAAAAAAAGAGAAGCACCCACTCGTCACAACTAGAGTAAGCCCGCGTGCAGCAACGAAGACCCAATGCAGCCAAAAAAAAAAATTTGTTTAAAGAAACAGCACCATAAAAGTAAAAGAGACAAAAGCAGGAAAATGAATGATAAATATATGAATACGTAAATAATAGTCAACTTTATTAATCAAGAAGTGCAAATTAAAGCAATAAGTTTTTCCTATCAGATAAGATTTTTTTAAATGGGCAGAGATTTTCTCACATATTACTGGTAAAAATATAATTTAACACAATGTTTCTGCAAAGAAATTCAGGAAGTACATTAAAACCCTTAAAATATGCATTTCGACTCAATAATCACTTCAAAAATTAGTAATCTCATAATTATTTAATAATATATGAATATATTCTAAGGAAATCATCAGGGATGTAATCAAAGACATGGACATAATTTTTAATGGATGGATGGATCGATGGATGGATGGATGGGTAGAAATAACCGGGAGATGCTACATCTCTGGTAGGAGAGAATACCTCTTCTCCACTGCAGGTTTCCTTGAGGAGGGACTATCAGTAAAATCTCCTGGTCTCTCTCCATTCCCTTTAACTCATTCCATCTCCAGGGAAGAGGAGTGATTTATCTGGTTGGTAAGTCTGAGAAGAATAACAGAGGTCTACTTGGCCTGCTCCCTTCTTACTCCTGGGAGTGATCTGGCTGCAGTGAGCACACAGTCTCCACTGCCTGCTGAGTCAGGAGTCTCACCCAGTCCACTGCCATCTACGCCTGGTTGGCTACATCTGTCCAATTCTGGGGTTCAGTTTGTAGCCCCATGTGACTCTCACACTAAATTACATCTCCAACTTTTCATTTATCTGAAATAAATAAGACGTCCTGGTCTCTGTTTATACTCTTGGCCATATTTCTGACTGTTCTGGACCCAGGGGGGGAGGTAGGGTGGAATTTATTGGGTGTCCTCAGAGCCCTGACATCACTCAGTCAGGGCTCTGGGTGAAAAGCAGTAAAACCTTATCCGATGAACTGAGGCAAAGAGGACTTTATTAAAAGAATAGGGCTTCCCTGGTGGCGCAGTGGTTGAGAGTCTGCCTGCCAATGCAGGGGACGCGGGTTCGAGCCCTGGTCTGGGAGGATCCCACATGCCGCGGAGCAACTGGGCCCGTGAGCTACTGAGCCTGCGCGTCTGGAGCCTGTGCCCCGCAACAAGAGAGGCCGCGACAGTGAAAGGCCCGCGCACTGCAATGAAGAGTGGCCCCCGCTTGCTGCAACTAAGAGAAAGCCATCGCACAGAAACAAAGACCCAACACAGCCAAAAATAAATTAATTAATTAATTTTTTTTTTAAATGTCTTACTATAAATAAATAAATAAATAAGTAAGTAAGTATCAGGGAGGGAGGAGAGGATTGTTTCTAGATTAGACAGAAGACCAGAGAACCAGGCTTAAGGGAGGTCAGAAGGTAGGCCGTTCAACAAGGGAGTCCCAGGAGGGAGTCTGGGCCAGCACACCACCTCTTCAATGACCATTCCAACTGTTCCTTCCACTCATGCATGGTCTGCTCAAAATTGAAAGTCTGAGGAAAGAATGTCCAAATGGTCAAAGGGTGCCTACCCAGCATCCATCCCCTACTTCCCCTTCCGAACCAAGCCCAGATTATCAAGGATCCGTTGCTTCTCTGCTCATTATTTAGGGAAAGTGGGTCCCACTCCAACCTTGACTCATCCCATTCCCCTCATCGCAGTTCATGAGTAAGCAGGCCACCTGGGCTGGGCCAATCAGGAAACAACTTGGAATGCCAGGTGGAAACCCTTCTATCTCTGTCCCCCAGACATGGGCGGGAAAGCACATGGCTTTGGGGGTTGTTGGCTGACTTGAAATGCAGCGGACACCACAGAAGGCTAAACAGAGAGACAGACAGAGAATCACTCAATCCAACCCACCTGAAGCCAGATCAGATGCTAGGCAAGCCCAAGTGATCAGCATGCACTGATTATAAAGGCGGAAAATGAGTGGGACCAGATTTAGACAGCTCGGGCTTGGATCCTGATCTGCCACTTGTTTTTTTTTTTTTTTTTTTGCAGTACGCGGGCCTCTCACTGTTGTGGCCTCTCCCATTGCAGAGCACAGGCTCCGGACGCGCAGGCTCAGCGGCCATGGTTCACAGGCCCAGCCGCTCCGCGGCATGCCGGATCCTCCCAGACCAGGGCACAAACCCGCGTCTACCACATCGGCAGGCAGACTCTCAACCACTGCGGCACCAGGGAAGCCCTCTGCCACTTTTTAACTGGTCATCTGAGCGAACTTAGCCTTTCTGAACCTCAACTTTCTAACCTCTAAGGTCAGGATAATAACAGGACCTCCTCCTAGGGTTACAGGAGGATGAACTTAGATTATCTGTGTAAAACACTTTGCACTGCACCTGGCTCAGAGTAACTGCTGGATACCTAAAGGAAATGGTAGGTATACCAGATGCCTCTTGTGTGCCACTCCAGATTTTCTTGGTCTCACCTGTCTCTTAGTCCACTCAGACCAATCCCTATAGCATCAAACTCAGGCCCATACAGGTCCTCCTTCTCTGTTTTTGCACTGATGCTCTCACTCAGTGTTCATGCATGCATGACCCAGAAGTACAGGCAAAGTGATTTGCCCATAGAGCAAATGTCCCAACGGTGGGAGACGAAAGCCAGTGGACAAGTGCCTCCCCTCCCTTCTCCCAGACAAACGTCCCAGTATGGACTTCCTACACCCCAGGCCTCTCGAGCAGTCGGAGTGGCTCAAGCTCCCAGGTGCCCTTAGCAGTGGCCAGAGGCAATGCGCATCCTTCTCTTGGCTGTCCCTGCCCTGCTTCGGTCCCCAGTCCCCGGCTCCTGCTTCCTCTCAGGCTCTTGCTCTTGGCAGACCAGGCTAATCTCGGAATATCTCTGGGTGGCACATTTTTATGGTTGGTGTTTATTTTTCTCCCTCTCCATTATCTCTATTTCCTAACTATGCTTACAATGAACACTTCCTACTCTCATGATTTTTTAAGTTCTTTTTTTCCCCCTAAGCTTATAGTCACATCTTCAAGGATAATTTTCCTTGGTTTTAAAAGTAATATGAAACTAGAGTCAGGAGAAAGTGTGGGGATGTGACGTTAAACGTTGCCTGAAAAAAAAAACATACCTAACACAGGGTCCTCCCAGGAAGCGGGGAGCAGAGAGCAGGAGAAAGGGGGCGTGGTTACTCTTCCTAGATATTGCACAGCCAGCTCTGAGATGGGTTTGTCAGAAAAGGGGAGAATCCTGCAGAGAGAGAAGGGAGACAGGGCAGGGAGGGCATCAGCCTCCTTTGTTCTCCAGCATGGCTCCTAAGACCTTGCCTTCTGTCCTGCAAAGGTGCTAACTGGCTGGCAGGCCCAGGGAAGAGGCAGACTCAGAGGGGAGCCAGAGAAGGCAGGAGGGGTGAGAAACTAGGTGTGAGGGCACCTTGCAGAGCTGGAGAGAGCCATTTGCCTGTGGCTCAGGTGGGCATTGACAGAAGGCACTGAGTGACACAGCTCTGTATAAAGGGACAGGAACGTAACTCAGGAGTCTCATAATTAAAAAGCAGGAGGCTCTGCAGAAGAATGCAGAAAACCCACCGCGACCGTTTACACCACTAAGTGGAACCTTGGTTCCTGCTGTTTCAGGGCCTGCCCGCTGCCTAAGGACCAAAGCCCTGGATCCCAGGCTGTGATCTGGGCTCTGGGCATCTACCCTTCCTTCCATGTCAGCCTGGGAGAAGCAGGACAGGGCCAGCCAAGTGCCATGCTGGACTGGAGGTTCAGACAGCACGGGGGATCCGATGGGGAGTCTCAGAATTTGATAACAAGGTTACCTTCTGAGACAAGTAGGTAAGAGTCTCATAAATCAGCACAAAACAATGAAAGAGAGAAGCCACCTGAGCCCTGGCTCCTACATCCAGTTAATTCTCTGAAGTTGTAACCCACATGGAAAATTTTTTTTAATTCCCACTAATTACCTTTTTCTTTATTGTGTTAAAAATACAGAACATAGGGCCTCCCTGGTGGCGCAGTGGTTGAGAGTCCACTTGCCGATGCGGGGGACACGGGTTCATGCCCCAGTCCGGGAAGATCCCACATGCCGCGGAGCGGCTAGGCCCGTGAGCCATGGCCGCTGAGCCTGCGCGTCCGGAGCCTGTGCTCTGCAACAGGAGAGGCCGCAACAGTGAGAGGCCCGCGTACCGCAAAAAAAAAAAAAAAAATACAAAACATAAAATGTACCATCTTAGCCATTTTTAAGTGTGCAGTGCATTAGTGTTCACTATATATGCACATTGTTGTGCAACACATCTCTGGAACACTTCACCTTGCAAAACTGAAACTCTATACACATTGAACAGCATCTCCCTCTTTCCCCCTCCCACAGCCCTTAGTAACCATCATTCTACCTTCTGTTTCTAAGAGTCTGACTACTTTAGATAACCTCGCATAAGTGGAATCATACAGTATTTGTCTTTTTGTAACTGACTTACTTCATTTAACACAATGTCCTCGATAATCTATGTTGTAGCATGTGACAGAATTTCCTTCTTTTTAAGGCTGAATAATATTCCACTGTATATATAATGGGTGATTTTGCTGCAGCATTTTACTGGCGAGTGGTGAAAAGGAATGGAGTTGTGAAAATAAACCTGTATTGATACAACTCCTGCCTGGGAGAAAGAGACACTGCCTCTGGCTGGCTCAAATATCTGAGTGGGGTCTTTCATTTGCTCATTGATTTATTTATATATCAAGTATGTACCAAGACCTACCACATCCCAGGGTACTGAATGTGTGAGAGAACACCAAAATATTGAATGCCTACTAGCAGAGCCACCTTATGTATCCTTACAGTAAATTATCTTTTCTGTTTAAGCTGGTTTGAGGAGGGTTCTATTATTTGCAACCAACAAAAAGGCTCTAATTAAGACACAGCATTTTAATGGGGAGCATTTTAAGAGGGAGCCCTAACAATCAAGAAAACCCTCAAATCAGTCATAATGCAATCAGTATATTGAACAAGCAAGATGCCCGGATTACAGCAATAAAAACAACATCATTGCTGTCTCCCACCATCCCTTCAAGTTTTACTTAGAAAGGTATCACCCCCTTTCTCAGAGGAAAATGCCACCAGTATTTTTGCCCACTCATAGGTCAAAGACAATCTTAAGTCACTATAAATCCCAAATAAAGTCTCAACTCCGAAACAAGTATGCAGTCATTGTAATATTTGGGAAATACTTAAACTAAAAAAGTATTCATTTTTTCTCTGAAATTCCAATGTAACTGGGCATCCTGTATTTTATCTGACAGCCCAACCACAGGGCTGACTGAGCGTCTTCACCATATGGCAGCTGGCTTCCCCCAGAGCCAGTGACCCTAGAGAGAGAGCAGGGAGGAAGCCACAACTCCTTTTATGACCTGGTCTTGGAGGTCTCACACTTTTACTTCCACCATATTCTATACTCACTAGAAGCAAGTCACTAAGTCCAGCCCACACTCGAGCAGAGGGGAATTAAGCATCATCTGTCAGAGGGAGAAGCAGTAAAAAGTTTGTGACTGTGTTTTAAACCACAACAAGGCCACCTCTTCTTTCCTTTCCAGCCAGCCCCCTATCTAGTCCTTGAGACACACTCACACATCCTGTGCCCTATACAACCTTGGGGTATGGGGACAAATAGACTCCCCTGGCCCCTTAGATTTCCAGGTAGGTGTCCACACTCTACCTTGAGTTGGCACTGATCCTCTGTGTCTCCTCCATGGGAAGCACTTTTCAAAGTTCTCCCAGTGTCTCCCGTTGGGGGTTAGAAGGAAGCACCTCCCCCTCTTCCCAAAGAGGGAGCCTGGGGGCCCAGAACACAGTAACCGTCCTCTCCAAAGAAATCTCTTCACACAGTCTTGTTCTTTTCTTTCTCTCCTTTCTGACTGTTTTTTAAGGACATCCAATGGTCAAGAAGCAGGTTCCCAAGGACTTCCTTTAAAGACAATGCAGATTTATCTCCCATCACTTTACCAGGAAAAGCCTCAATCTAACATCTTTCACATTAGTATATAAAAGGACTAATTCAGGATAAAGGAAGCATCCCAAATCAGGAAAAGGGATGGTGTATTCACAAATCAGGTGGGCAAGATTAGCTCTTGGATTTAAGAAAATCTTTATATATTCACTATGAATCATATGCAAAAAATTAATTTCAGATATGTTAAGCCAATAAAAAGAAACAATTTAAAAACTAGAAAACCTTTAAATAAACATTTAACTGCTTTTGAAATAACAGAGAACCTTCTAAGCCTAAAGGCAATGGGAGGGGGGCACAGAGGAAAAGACAATAGTTTTAACAGTTCTTTTTAACTAAAACACTTAGTAGACAATGAGAACTTGCCACGAAATTGAACCTCAAAAAATCCTTTCCTAGTATCAGAGGTGGAAAAGACTCCAGGAAATCAATCTATGTGTTATATGACAGACCAAGAGATGTCTTCCTATAATATTCCATTCCATTCACTTTGAACTGAACCCAATATAACATGTTCTAAACTCTGAAGTGAGACTGCTGTTTTCCATCACATGAGTATCATATTTACAGTCGACACAGCCAGAGATCAGGCTATATTTTTGTTCATTCATTTCACAAGAGCTATTATGAGCCCAGACTCTGCCTAGCACTGTTGCAGACCCATGAGACCCAACAGTGAACCAGACCATGGTGCCCCCCATCTCTTGTATAGTTTACCTTCTTTGGAGGCAGAGGAACAATATATAAGTATGTAAATTAACAAACATTTTCATACTGTGAGAAATTACATCATGATATGAGCTCATATTTTTACTACCCAGAATTATTTTCATTGAACTGTGTTCTCACCACTTAGCAGGGGAACCCACTGAAAGCTCTGGTTCTCAATCTTGTCTGCACTTTGGATTAATGTAGGAAGCTTTAAAAAAGACTGCTGCCTGGTCCCACTCCCAGAGATTCTGGTATAATTTGTGGTGCCACCCGGACATAGGGATTTTTTAAATCTCCCCAGGTGATTCCTATGTGCAGCCAGACTGAGAACCACGGAAAGGCGTATATAAAAGAAAGGACCACTAGATGTCACTGTCCCCAAAGGTTTGAAGAGAAACAGCCCTCAAGTAGTCAATGACTAAACTTTTCTGCCAGGTTTCAGGCCCAAGTAAGAGCCCAGTAAAAATTATTCTTCAATTTCTCTTTGGCCTGAATAAAACAAGTCACATAAAACCCAAGTATATTAGCTTCCTAGGGCTGTCATAATGAAATATCACAGACTGGGTGGCTGAAATAACAGAAATTTATTTTCTCACAATTCTGGAAGCTACAAGTCCAAGATCAAGGACTGGCAGGATTGGTTTCTTCTGAGGTGTCTCTCCTTGACTGACAGATGGCCACCTTCTTGCTGTTTCCTCACGTGGTCATCCTGTCTGTGTTGTCTATGTCCTAACCTCCTCTGCTTATAAGGACACCAGTCATATTCAATTAGGGCCTACCCATATGACCTCATTTTACTTTAATTACCTTTTTAAAAGCCCTATCTCCACATACACTCACATTCTGAGGTACAAGGGCTTAGGGCTTCGACATACAGATTTTGAGGGGCCACAATTCAACCAATAACGGCAAGAAATCAAAACCAATCCAGTTGATAAGCAACAAGGTTCTACTGTATAGCACAGGGAACTATATTCAATTTCTTGTAATAACCTATAATGGAAAAGAATCTGAAAAAGAATATATATATATGTATATGTACATATATATGTATAACTGAATCACTCTGCTGTACATCTGAAACTAACCCAACATTGTAAATCAACTATACTTCAATTAAAAAAAAAAAAGGAATGGAATCCTAACAGAAGAATAGGAGACATGTTACACAGAAGAAGCATACATCTGAAGTAAATGGTAACCTCTGGGTATTTATGTACACCAAATAACAGACAAAAACTTGTACATCAGTAATAACAAGGACTGAATAAACCACCAATGGAAACTTTGTGAGAATTAATGTAAAACTGATGTAAGTTTGTATAAGAATTCTCAACTGTAATAAAGCTTATTTGCATTGGAAAAAAATAATCCAGTTGATTAACTGCAAAAGAATAGTTTCCCAGATATCCACAGTTCATAGATCTATCACATAGTAACTACGAAGAGAGAGTTGCATTTCTTTTGTCTCCTTTCCAAATGCCATGCCTATTATTCAATTTTAATTTAAAGTTTTCTAAATAGCCCATATACACTTAGCATTCAAGTATTCATTTGGTTATTTAACCCTATCTCTTGAACCAGGAACAAAGTTCTGTTGTGATCACTGTGGTAGTAAATTATGTTCCCATTATTATTTTTACAACGCAAGTGATGCCTGTTCACTGAAGAAACATCAGGAAATACAATACAAAAAAATTACTTAAAATCATCCAAAATCCCACTAAACAAAGCAGCACTTAGACCCTATCCATCATGACTTTCCTTACTGCGTATATGTGTGTCCTCCAAAAATATGGTTTTTTGACCTGCTTTTCTTCACATAACAAAATATCCCAAGCACTTTTCCATGCCAATATTAATGTCATGAAGGCTTGAGACAAGGGGCTCTATCATCATTTTATGTACTTATTTAGATAAAAGTTACACATGTACACAACGGAAATTTCAAACCAGAGCGGAGGGTATAATGAAAAGGAAAACTTCCTTTCTCCCCTCCATTCCCAGCCCCATCCCCCAAACTCTTCTTTCTAAGACAAGAGAGTAAACTAGGCCTGTTCTGGAACAGTATGATTTGCAGCTGTGGGAGAGCTGGCTGCAGAAGACAGGTGGTGTCAGGGTAGCCAAAAGCCCTCCCCCCACACACACACAGAGGAAGTAAAAAAAACACCACAGCTGTATGTCAGGATGTTTGAAAACCTCACCACCAAGGTCACCCTTTAAGAGCCTTCTGGAGACTCTGTTGGGCTGTTATGACGCTCACCCTGAAGGCATGATTCATCGGACAGTTAGCACGCCCCGCACACACGCTTTTCTGTCTGTGAAATCACTCCTGTCCATTGAACGCCCCCCAAGAGGAGGTTCGGAGGCTCAGAGGCCCTCCAATACGGGAGCCATGAGATGCATGTGGCTATTTACATTTAAATTTGTTAAAATGAGAAAGTCAGCAAAACCGTGAAGTCTGGCGCCCCCTTTCCTGTGCCCCCTCGGTGTCACTGAGCAGGACGTAACTCCAAGGCACAGAGGATAGGCCTAGCCATCCAGGGGCTCCGGGGAAAGAGCTGCAGAAGCCCAGGTCCCATCACAGAGCCTGCAGTCTGTTCAGCCCTGGTCTCTGTCTTTAAAACCAATCTGCCACATGTGCATTCGCTTTTGTGTGGAAGACGGACCATTTAGGAATCCAGAGCAGGTGAGCGAGGCTGCCAAGAAGGGGCACCTGGGGCAGGAACGTCCGCCTCCAAATCCCAAACCCGCTTCTCCTCCAAATCCTGACCCTCACACAGCTTTCAAGGACCTGATCACTGACCCCAACAAGCTCAGGACTTGCTTCCCCTCAGTCCCAAACCCTAGCTGGAGTCACATGCCCAGCCCAGGACTCAACAAGCCAGCCTGTCGGTGGAACTTCCATGGGCCCTAAAACCCCTAGGCACAAGCAGCCCAGGGAAGAAGCTGGCTTTATCAGGGAAGTCACACTGAAACCAAACTAAAATAGCTTCAGGTCACTCCACCACTACCACCACCACCAGCAAAAGAGAAATTCACCCAAGTTTCTCCTGGCAGGAACGTGTTTAAATTGCTGTCCCAAAATCCCGTGACAGTGATCCCCTCGCTGTTTCCGAAGCACCAACGCCGCGGCAAGCTCACTTGAACTTCATGCTGCCACATGCTGTAAGGAGCACATGGAGAAAACAAGTACCTTTCACAAAACAAAAAACAACTCAACACCTCCTCCCAGCAGCTCACACGCACATACGCACATGCACACGCTCCACGGAGCGTTTTCGTGGCAGGTGAAACTCACCCTGGGAAAAGTTCCACCGAGAAATTTTCTTCGGAGCTTCAGCACAAGCCAAGCAGGTTTCAGAGAAGCTGAGGACTCACAGAAGCAGGTTTTTGCCATTTTCTACTCTTCTGAGACAGGAAAGAAGGGGGCAGAGCACAACCATTAATTGAGAAGAACAGGATACGACAAAAACTGGTTAGAACCTACTAGGCCCAAGATAATGGAAGATTCGACTTCCTGTAGACCTTGAGCCTCATTATAGGCTCATTGTAATACATTAGCTAAACAACACGCCCACCAGTGCCATGACAGTTCCGAGGCTGACCATATAAGGTCGAAAAGTGGGCGGTGGCCCACTTCCTGGAAATCCCCTCCCCTTACCCAAGATGTTAGAATATTCCTCCTGCTCATTAGCATATGAAATTACCCAGCCCATAAAATCTAACAATCTGGTATTTCGGGACCACTCTCACTTTTTTTTTTTTTTTTGCGGTACGCGGGCCTCTCACTGTTGTGGCCTCTCCCGTTGCGGAGCACAGACTCCGGACGCGCAGGCTCAGCGGCCATGGCTCACGGGCCCAGCCGCTCCGCGGCAAGTGGGATCTTCCCGGACCGGGGCACGAACCCGTGTTTCCTGCATCGGCAGGCGGACTCGCAACCACTGTGCCACCAGGAAAGCCCACTCTTCTTATTCTTCAAGACGCATCCCAGAAGTTCTGTGGTATGGGAAGCCTTCCCTGACACCCCTCACAGTGTACCAGGCAGGGCGCTAGGCCCTGGGGATGAAGAGAGGAGTAACACACAGTTGCCGCCAGAGTCAGGGAGCCTGATGGTGGCGGCAGCCGAGTAAACTGGCCAAGTACAGAGTGATCAGCTCAATAATCTGGGTGCGGCCGGTGGGCTGGGGGGGTCACATGGGAGAATCACCTCCCCCTGCCTTGGGGGACTTCAAGGACGGCTTCCTGGAATAAACGGGCCCTGTAATAAGACCAGGAAGGCAGGCCAGATTTGGCCAGATAAAGACGGGTGCCACTAGCAGGGACTTGTCCAGTGTCCTACCAGTCAGGTGTGTTCAGATGTTGCTGTCTCTCCGCCATGCAAATCAAGGACCGCATGGCACGGCCAGAGAAGCAGAACATGCCAAACACTTGGTGCATCTTACGCACAACAGGCTATATCAGACATGCTCATCATGCCCATTCTGCCCCCACCCTTTTCCCAGGAAGGAACCCCTCCCATGGGCCCTGTCCTCTGCACCCGCATTTCTAGTAGGAAGAAGGGGGAGGCATGAAGGGTCAACGTGTGGACCAGGGAGTGACCGGGCCAGGCTGAGCGTCCTCGAGGGCAGGCTGACGGCAGTCAGGAGAAACCACCGGCCGGAAGGACACCAGAGATGCAGTGTCCTGTGCCGACGCCCAGGCAGCCCCTGGACCCCGTGAGGCTGCCCCGGCACGCCTGGGTTCAGATCCCTGCCAGGAGCAGGAAGCTTCACCATGGTACCCCTCTGGATCGTTCTGCTCCTCTTCCCACCATGAGAAGAGAAAGAGATCCTCAGACAGTTTGTTCCTAGTAAATTGCCCCCAGTGGAAAGGCAAGCACTGAAACCGTCGGCCAAAATTTGGTATTTTAATTATCCGCACTTTCCAGTTATTTATTCTCCACCCCCAGTGGTTTCCAAATCCGTTCCGCAATACACAGCAAAATACAACTCCGTCTCAGCATATTTTGCAGATCAGGTTTCTTGGGGCCCTTTCAATACAATAGCATTTGCCAATACATAGAGCAACTTTTCTTCCCGCGTATTTTCTCCCTGCTGTCCACCAGAGGGAGCCAGCAGGTCCTGTTTGGACAAGGTTCTCCACTCACCCTCATCCAAGCAGAGTGAAGGTGAAATTACAGACCTGGGACTGGTAAACTAAGCCGGCAGCTCCTGAACTTTCTGGCGCACAGCACTCTGTAGAACACTAGGATTGGGGGCAACTTAATTCAAGGAATAAGTGGTGACCACTTGTTCTTGAAAAAAAATGAGACCTGGGGAAAATGAAAAAAAAGCTTTCTGTTCATTGCAGTCCATAATTCCATTGCACATATTTATTGAACATTTTTATTCTGAAAGGTATGATAAAATAATAAAACAATTTTACATGGTAATTATAAATTATGGTATTTTATCTTATTTTTTTGGCTGTACCGCGCACCATGCGGGATCTGAGTTCCCCGACCAGGGATCAAACCCATGCCCCCTGCAATGGGAGTGTGGAGTTTTAACCCATGGACCTCCAGGGAAGTCCCTAAACTATGGTATTTTAATGGGACATGGCAATCTTATTAAGTTATTTTTAAAATATTAGGGAGTGTAAATGATAAGGTGACATTTTGTGTCACACAGGTGGTTCTTAATGCCACCCTGTGAGGCACTGTGAACACCTGGTTCAGGAGACCAGAAGGCCTAAGTATTTTTAGGCCAAGGAATTGTATAGACCAGTAGGAAGATTTACTTGGTGGCAGAGTGCTAAATAATCTGGAATAGGGCCTCGGAGACAGACCAGGTGGTGAAATCTTGCATCTTTCATCTTGCAGTGGTGGAGTGAAGAAAGGCAGACTTTGGTGACAACTGTGGGGAAGGAAGGACACATAGGTGAGATTTATGAAGGAGTCATTGACCAGATCCAGTTCCTGATTGAAGAGGTAGAAATGGGAAGGGATGGGAGCGAGCTAGGAGACAGACTGAAAACTGCTTAATGGTTTGAGACAGGAGTGGCAGGGGAATAACAATTCACTCTGAATTCAGCACCTCGATTAATCCCCAAGGTTTAATCACAGCCGCAGTTACACACATTTGAAAAAGAGTAGAACATTCGTGTGTGAAATATTATATATCTGATCTACAACAAGCCTTGTTGCACGAGGCACAGACCCCTCGCAATAACTCTACAGCATCTTCTGGGCTCTTCGGCACAGAATATGAAGCATATAAAGTGTGATGGTAAAGAGACATCAGCAAAGGAATTGCCCCAGCGATCTTGTGCCATTGGAGCAGAAATAGGAACCTATCCCTAGGTGGTCTGGGGTGCAGTTGGGCTGGCACGGGTAGCCTTCAGATCCTGTGTCTTGGGTAGAGTTCATATCTTCTGACTTTTCCATCTCCCTCAAGTCCGAATTCCTTATGTGAAACAAACACTCCCCCTCCGCTGAGCTCTTGTGGCTCTACGTGCAATCACGGGGGGTTAGAATGACGGGACTGCGAGCCAGCCAGACGACTTCCCTCCTTCTCCAAAGCTGCCTGGCCGGGACACACTGACATACGAACTCCCCTCTGAACAGGGCTTCCTGAGGCCGGCTGTGGGGACTTTTCTGAAGAAATCTGCAGTCAGCCATAAATAATCGCGATTGAGCAACAGGGTGAGCTCCAGACTCAGTCACATCTGAGTCCATCTCAGTTACTAAAACAAGTCTGCCTTTTGGCGTGGGAAGCTGCACCTGTGAGAAACCAGGAGGCCTTTGGGACAGCAACCTAGGCCAACAGAAGTCTCGGGATGAATCACAGCACAGGCCCCAAAGCGGAAGTACGCCTCGTCTGTCCCCACTCCCAAATGGATATGAGTGTATGTTAAGAACATAGATCATTAGGCACCATAGTGGGTGCTGTGAAAGTCCGAAAGATGCAACCTCTCGGTGAGAGCTTTCATCTAGGAGAGGAGAGACATGAGCCCAACCATCCTGTTGTCTCACTGTCTTATTCATCCTTTGACCTCCCACTTAGCCAACCACTGTGTGTGGCACACAGATGATGCTCCCAAAATGTTTGGTGATTATTACATGTAAAATGCAAGAGGCAGTTATGCAATTGCCATGCTTTGAGATCCATTTCCAACAGGGTTTCTCAACAGTGGTTCTATTGACCTGTTGGACCAGATCTTTCCTTATTGTGACTGGCTATGCACTGGAGGCTCCTTAGATCTCATGACATGCCAGTGGTATCTCCCCTCTCAGCTGTGACAACTAAAAGTGTCTACAGCCATTGCCAAATGTTGCCCCCAGTTGGGAATCCCACGACCCCATCATTCTTCCAGGGCCCTGTGTTCTGGGATTTCTCTCCCCTGTTTCTATGAAAACTATGCTTCCTGAAATCTATCAGCTCAGCACTTTATTCTCTGTTTTTCAAAATACTGATCGATTAATATGACTGAATTCAAATTTAAATTGTTAATGGAAATAGATGTCAGTGGCTTCCTCACCCACACTCACCCCCACCGTCCTTCATTTTTCACTGGAACATCTCAATAGGAACCACTTGGAATCGGTCATATGACACATTGAGCATCTTACAACGTAAATACCCAAGATGGCACAAGGAGACCACAACAAGGGGCCCCTGTAAAAAAGCTGCTACAATAAGCTCCTGAGCCCTTGAACTTCAGCTCCCCCAACCAGCCTGCTCCCACCTGCCAGAAACACAATGTCCCAGACCACCTCGGAGAGATCCCCTACTCCTCCCAAGACCTCAGAGCCATCACTTAAAATGGTGAGAATTTTAGCCTACGTCCAAATCTGGCCCTGAAGCTACTTTCCAGATTTTTGTGTGTCCCCCACCCCACCATCCTAGCAAGCGAACGGGGGGTATGTGATCTCAAAGCCCCAAACCCTGATTTTCAGTCATTTCCATTGAAATCCATTGGATGACCCAGTGAGGATTACTGCAACATAACCCTATTCTTCTTCTAAAGGGATAGAGGGAAGGAGTGGAGAGGAAAACGAGTGACCCAGGTCTGCAGAAATGACACTCAGGAAAGCCGATGGGCAGGTTCCCATCAAGCATTCTCTGCTTTTCTCCTCTCCCCGGAGTTGACTGTGACACGAAGACATCCCTCAGACCCTGTCCCAGTTACCGACAGTGAGTCAGCTCAGCCCAGTGACTCTAATTCAATGCTTCTTCACAAATTATAATTTTAGTACAATAGGACACAGCTTTAAATAAGAGTTATGAGAAAGCCACCCACCTATGACACGCCAAAAGGCTTCTCATCTCCCAACTTTGGATGGACATTCTGTTAGTCATAGAGAGCCATCTGGACCCAGCTCCCTTGTCCCCCCACTTTTTGTATCTCTAGACATTTTACCAAACACACACTGAGTCAGAATAAGTGGGTTTAGCAATTAAAATCTGTGTGGAGGCTGCCTCGAGAAGCATTTGGTGGATTTGGAAATAAATATTCCTCCCTGGAAAATCAAACATTCATTGTAAAACCCTGAATGTAATATAGGCATGAAGACAAGCCTGAGCTGAGATCTCACAACATCGTCTTTTTCTCCTTCAGCCAAGAACCTAAAGGACTTCCATTCACCTGGAGGGAAAGCTGAGCAACTTAGAGTAGAATTGTCTCTAAGTACAAGGACACTGCCAAAGGAAGCATCCATCTGCTTCTGAATAAACGCATTTCCGTCGGGAAGCTTGTCCAGCCAAGGAGCACCCCCAGACACCATCCCACCCCAATGAACCCCGGGTGTTAAAACAAAACAGGGAGTCAGTCAGTCTTCACACACCTGATTGCCAGTGGACGCACATGTTCAGTCTCTGAGGAGAACTCAGGGGTGGGATGTTTCTGTATTCTGAATGCCCCTGCAAGGCCAGAGGCAGGAAGAAGGAAGCTCTCTGCAGAACCTCCTCCCAGCACGAGATGCGGGGAAAAGCACCGCCACCTATGAGCCTGCCATCGTGCCTGGAAGATGTTCCTCCAGGACGGGTCACCTTTGTGGCGACAAGTAGGGAGCTCCTGTAGCTGCAGGATTGCTTTAAAAGGAGGTGGTTAGAGCCCTGCACATAAGACCAAGGCTTGTCTGCCATTTACATGAGAATCCCGGGAGACGTCTCTTTTATAAAGTTCCTGGATTACAGACTGCACCTCCCACCCCCGGCAGCTGGTGCCAACACCCACCACCCGGGATCCGGGCAGATGCATCCACATACGTGCCCAGAAGCATCATTCCAGAGGCTGCCACAGCCTCCTACAGGCCTTATAGCTCCTGTCTGAGTGTGAGGACTGACAGTCCTGGGTAGAATAGGGCCTGTAGCAAGGGCCTCTGCCACCACAAAGCCACATCACTTCACACACCAGTCTTGACGAGGGAACTCATTCTTCCATCTAGAGAAGAATGCCTGCTGCGCTGCAGGCTGGCGGTGGGTCAGAGCTGGGACTGGTTCCAGCTCTCAGCACTGTTTCCGTCAGGCCCTAGGAGATGAAAGTAACACGTATGTTCCCGTATGTCCCAGGTTGGTAGGACTTCAAGCCAGTGGTTCTCAACATTTTTAAGATCATAGACCCTTCTGACAAGCTGATAAAAGCCAAGGCCTCTTTCCACAAAAAATACACTTTTGCACAAAATTGACCAATACGGTTTCAGAGAGTTCAGAGAACCCCTGAACCGCTAAAAACTTCTTCCATGGTCACTGAATTTAAAGCAAGAGGGCCTTCCCTGCTCATGACTAAACACCTCACACCTGCCCAGCTCCAGGTAGCCTCCATGAAACCATCACTTGCGTTGGGGTAAAGCAGCAGTATTGGCCAAGGGTTAGGCCTGCGTGGGGCAGGAACATTCTGGCTCGCTTACTTCCAGGTGTCCACAGTGGCTTATACCCGTGAGCAGCTGTGTATTTGCTGGTTTCTACATGCCAGGCCCCAAGCATGCTCTAAAGCATTTCATCCTTCAGCCTGTATAACAACCCTATAACGCAGGGTCATTGTTTCTGTTTTATAGGTGAGGACACTAAGGCTCAGGGGGGAAAGTACCCTTCCCAGCACTATCCACCTGCTGCCAGGCAGGACTGCCAACACGCCTAGCACCCATGCAATAGCCCTAGGCACAGTCAGCCCGAGCAAATGCCTTTCTAGAAACTAGTAGGAACAGACTAAAAGCCCAAAGCACTTGGTCAAGGAGTTGCTACAAATGTTGGTTCCCTTTGTTTGCTTCATTTTCATGTGCCTTTTTATTTCCTGTTTGAAGATGAAAATAAGCATGTAACTTTCAGGAGGTGTATGGCTATTAGCATAACTGCTGCCATCGTGGGCCCATTCAGTTCCTCCTGTCCTTCTACTGACCCCATCTAGGGCTGTACTGTGTAGTAAATCTCTTCTCTGTCATCTAGGGCTTTGTAGTTAATAGATACTGTTTAATGATCATTAGGTCCAGGTGGCCTTTGTACTCTATTAGTCTGCAAACAATGGTGAAAACTTTTGCTGACCTATTCCCAGCACCCACGAGACTAGTTACCCATTCATAAATCTTGACTTAGGAATACACATCCTGTTTCCAAGCACACACCCCCATCCCCTAGGTTAACTATAACATTGTCCCCGTGGCCCCTCGGAGGTGGAGAATGCAGCTGCGAACTCTTCTGGATCGTTGTCAGCCCAACCCCACCCTGTAAGTCACCCTGTAATAAACTAATCCATTGGTTATACGGAGCTGCCTGCCTTGTTTTTCAGTCTCAAGATGCCTTTTCGGTTCACTGGGCACTTTTCATTCCCTCCGTCCTCCAACAGCAGACCCAGTCTGAATTTGTGATGGAACTACAGAAAACACCAACTTCAGGGAGCACACCTCCATCTCCTGATACAGATAAGATGTGGATCTGATGAACAACAGCAAGAATTTAGATCAATATGGAAGTTGATCACTGATAGGCTATTACCTTGGCTATAGATAGTTAGAACCTAACATCTGCGGGATTTTTTAAATTGAAGTGTAGTTGATTTACAATATTATGTTAGTTTCAGGTATACAGCAAAGTGATTCAGATATATATATATACATTATATATATATTTATATATATATATATATATATATATATATATATATAAAATGTTAAAATATCACTTACCAAGCAAGCTTGGTGAGGTTATTAAAGGAACAAACATTCAAGGAGTGACTCCTCTGTGCCTGGCCCTGTGCAAAGCCCTGGAGAGACAGAGATGAATAAGCCGAGTTCTGGTCCACACTGAACTCATCACCTGGCAGAGGAGGAGGGGAAGGCATAGGATTAACTGGAATAGCACCGTGATAACTGCTTTACCAGAGAAAGGATGGAAGTGCCAAGGGCCAAAGAGCAGGAAGTGAGTGATGCTGGGGAAAGGTGAGGCAAGGTCTCCAGGGTGCAGAGGGGCTACGTCAGGGCATCCTGGGCAGGGGCACAGGGCAAACTGAGACCCAGAGTGTGACGTGCTGGGAGCGAGGACTGGCTGCTGGGTAGGAATACCTGCAGGCTGTAAGCCAGAAAAGGAAGGCAGGGGCCAGATTATGAAGGCTTTTGTCATCTATGAGAGGTCATTAAGAGATTCTTTTTCGTGGAGGAAGAACTCCATCACATTTGCATTGTAGGAAGATGGTTGCTGCAGGAGCAACACGAAAGGTAGAATCTGCCTGGGAGGATCAGGAAGCAGAAAATGGGATAGAAAATTGCTGTGATCATTAAGTCAAGGATGAGGAGGTTGTATTTCAGTTCTAGATGGCCCTCACAAATGAACATTCACACAGAAAACCATCAGGGTCTGATGACATTTTGGATGTTGACGGGCGAGGCAGAGAGCAGAAAAAAAAATACCTCTGACGTTTCTAAGTTGAGCAATTGGTAGATGGTGATTCTGTTCAGAGAGAAAGGAAACAGGAGAGGAAGAACTGGTTCTGGTGAGGAGACAGGAGGGTGAGTTACGTTTTAGACAGGTTGGTTTGAAAGTGACCAAGGAAGGGTTAGAGCAGGTAAACCGTCTGCAGATCATAGCCTTAGAGGGTTGTAAGCATGAAGCATGAACAAAAAGAGACAAGGACTGAGGAGAGCTGGAACCTCAGGAATATGAATATTTAAAAGGAGTTCAAAGGAAGACAAGCCAGCAAAGGAGACTTGAGTATTGAACAGCTAACTGCAGGTTGTGGACAAGACACCTTCCAAGAAGGAGAGTCAAGTATTGAAATCTTCAAAGAGGAGAAGGATAAGACCTGAAAGGAAGTCCTTGGATCAGGCAGCTGGATGTTCCTGATTACTCCTCCATTACAGCAGAACCTCATGGGATTGGGAGTGGAGGCAGAACGTTTATACTATTCTTGAAAGAATGTTGGACAAGGAAGGAAGGAAGGAGAGGTCACCCACAAAATAAAGCTTTTGCTTTTCTCTGGTGTGTGATCTAGTACACGGCAGGTCCTATGATGCCACCAAACTCACAGTTAACACATGTTTGAGCAAGGTGGGAGAATGGGGCACATACACGGCTGGGCTGACGTCCAGAACTGAGGCTGGACGTCCAGCTGGGGTTGATGCTGATTGCTAGCACTGCCAAGTATTAGTAGTTAAAGACTTCAGTGGTCTGAAATGTGGGGTGAAGCTTAAATGGTAAATAGGAAGAGAAGCCCCATCAGCTAAGAAACAGGAAAACAAGAGTGAAAGTGGCAAAGGTATGATTATTGTTAATTTTGATAAGACCTAGTAGGAGGTTCTAGGAAGCAGGCATTTTCAGACACTACTGATCAGAATTTAAATTGGCACAATCTTATCAACAAGTAACCAAAAAAACAAAAAACCTAAAAACTTATGTGATATTTTGAGCAGAAGCAAGAAGAACAACAATACTGCAGCCTGTGAAAAGAAAACCACATTCACAGAAAGACAGACAAAATGAAAAGACAGAGGACTATGTACCAGATGAAGGAACAAGATAAAACCCCAGAAAAACAACTAAATGAAGTGTAGATAGGCAACCTTCCAGAAAAAGAATGCAGAATAATGATAGTAAAGATGATCCAGGACCTTGGAAAAAGAATGGAGGCAAATATTGAGAAGATGCAAGAAATGTTTAACAAAGACCTAGAAGAATTAAAGAACAAACACCTAGAAGAATTAAAGAACAAAGAAACAGAGATGAGCAATAAAATAACTGAAATTAAAAATACACTAGAAGGAATCAATAGCAGAATAACTGAGGCAGAAGAACAGATAAGTGACCTGGAAGACACTTATGGTGGAATTCATTGCTGTGGAACAGAATAAAGAAAAAAGAATGAAAAGAATTGAAGACAGCCTAAGAGAACTCTGGGACAACATTAAACACACCAACATTTGCATTATATGGGTCCCAGAAGGAGAAGAGAGAGAGAAAGGACCCGAGAAAATATTTGAAGGGATTATGGTCGAAAACTTCCCGAACATGGGAAAGGAAATAGCCACGCAAGTCCAGGAATCACAGAGAGTCCCAGGCAGGATAAACCCAGGAAGAAACACACCAAGACACATAGTAATCAAATTGACCAAAATTAAAGACAAAGGGACTTCCCCAGTGGTGCAGAGATTAAGAATCCGCCTACTAATGCAGGGGACACAGGTTCGAGCCCTGGTCTCGGAAGATCCCACATGCTGCAGAGCAACTAAGCCCATGTGCCACAACTACTGAGCCTGCACTCTAGAGCCCGCAAGCCACAACTACTGAGCCCACGTGTCACAACTGCTGAAGCCCACATGGCTAGAGCCCGTGCTCCGCAACAAGAGAAGCCACCACAATAAGAAGACTGCGCACCACAACAAAGCCTGCACACCTGCTCGCTGCAACTAGAGAAAGCCCAGCACAGTAGTGAAGACCTACCACAGCCAAAAATAAATAAATTAATTAATTAAATTTAAAAAATTAAAGACAAAGAAAAATTATTAAAAGCAACAAGGGAAAATGACAAATAACATACAAGGGAAATCCCCTAAGGTTAACAGCTGATTTCGCAGCAGAAACTCTACAGGCCAGAAGGGAATGTCATGATATATTTAAAGTGATGAAAGGGAAGAACCTACAACCAAGATTACTCTAGCTGGCAAAGATCTCATTCAGATTCAATGGAGATATCAAAAGCTTTACAGACAAGCAAAAGCTAAGAGAATTCAGCACCAACAAACAAGCTCTACAACAAATGCTAAAGGAACTTCTCTAAGTGAGAAACACAAGAGAAGGAAAAGGACCTACAAAAAACCCAAAACAATTCATGCATATTGATAATTTACTTAAATGTGAATGGATTAATGCTCCACCAAAAGACATGAGCTGGCTGAATGGATACAAAAACAACACCCATATATATGCTGTCTACAAGAGACCGACTTCAGACCTAGGGAAACATACGGAGTGAAAGTGAGGGGATGGAAAAAGATATTCCATGCAAATGGAAATCAAAAGAAAGCTGGAGTAGCAATGCTCATATCAGATAAAATAGACTTTAAAATAAAGAATGTTACAAGAGACAAGGAAGGATACCACATAATGATCAAGGGATCAATCCAAGAAGAAGTTATAACAATTATAAATATATATGCACACAACATAGGAGCACCTCAATACATAAAGCAAATCCTAACAGCTATAAAAGAGGAAATTGAGAGTAACACAATAATAGTGGGGGACTTACACCAATGGACAGATGATACAGACAAAAAATTAGTAAGGAAACACAGCTTTAAATGACACAATAGACCAGATAGATTTAATTGATATGATAGGACAGTCCATCCAAAAAAAGCAGATTACACTTTCTTCTCAAGTGCACACAGAACATTCTCCAGGATAGATCACATCTTGGGTCACAAACCAAGCCTCAGTTAATTTAAGAAAATTAAAATCATATCAAGCATCTTTTCCAACTACAATGCTGAAATTAGAAATAAATTACAGGGAAAAAAAAGTAAAAACCACAACCGCATGGAGGCTAAACAATACGTTACTAAAATAACTAAGAGATCACTGAAGAAATCAAAGAGGAAATTTAAAAATACCTAGAGAGAAATGACAACAAAACACGATGATCCAAAACCTATGGGAGGCAGCAAAAGCAGTTCTAAGAGGGAAGTTTACAGCAATATGATCCTACCTCAAGAAACAAGAAAAATCTCACATAAACAATCTAACCTTATACCTAAAGGAACTAGAGAAAGAAGAACAAACAAAACCCAAAGTTAGTAGAAGGAAAGAAATCATAAAGATCTGAGCAGAAATAAATGAAATAGAAACAAAGAAAACAATAGCAAAAATCAATAAAACTAAAAGCTGGTTCTTTGAGAAGATAAACAAAATTGATAAACCATTAGCCAGACTCATCAAGAAAAGAGGGAGAGGACTCAAATCAATAAAATTAGAAATGAAAAAGGAGAAGTTACAACAGACACCACAGAAAAACAAAGCATCCTAAGAGACTACTACAGGAAACTCTACACCAATAAAATGGACAACCTGGAAGAAATGGACAAATTCTTAGAAAGGTATAAGCTTCCAAGATTGAACCAGGAAGAAATAGAAAATATGCACAGACCAATCACAAGTAATGAAATTGAAACTGTGATTAAAAATCTTCCAACAAATAAAAGTCCAGGACCAGATCATTTCACAGGTGAATTCTCCCAAACATTTAGAGAAGAGTTAGCACCCATCCTTCTCAAACTCTTTCAAAAAATTGCAGGAGAAGGAACACTGCCAAACTCATTCTACGAAGCCACCATCACCCTGATACCAAAACCAGAGATACTACAAAAAAAGAAAATGACAGACCAATATCACTGATGAATATAGATACAAAATACTAGCAAACAGAATCCAACAACACATTAAAAGGATCATACACCATGATCAAGTGGGATTTGTCCCAGAGATGTAAGGATTTTTCAATATACACAAGTCAATTGATGTGGTACACCATATTAACAAATTGAAGAATAAAAACCATACAATCATCTCAATAGATGCAGAAAAAGCTTTGGACAAATTTCAATACCCGTTTATGATAAAAACTCTCCAGAAAGTGGGCATAGAGGGAACCTACCTCAATATAATAAAGGCCATATATGACAAACCCACAGCAACATCATTCTCAATGGTGAAAAACTGAAAGCATTTCCTCTAAGATCAGGAAGGATGTCCACTCTCGCCACTATCATTCAACACAGTTTTGGAAGTCCTAGCCATGGCAATCAGAGAAGAAAAAGAAATAAAAGGATCCAAATCAGAAAAGAAGTAAAACTGTCACTGTTTGCAGATGACATGATACTATACCTAGATAATCCTAAAGATGCCACCAGAAAACTACTAGAGCTAATCAATGGATTTGGTAAAGTTGCAGGATACAAAATTAATGCACAGAAATCTCTTGCATTCCTATACACTAACAACAAAAGATCAGAAAGAGAAATTAAGGAAACAGTCCCATTCACCATTGCAACAAAAAGAATAAAATACCTAGGAATAAACCTACCTAAGGAGGTAAAAGACCTGTATGCAGAAAACTATAAGACACTGATGAAAGACATCAAAGATGACACAAACAGATGGAGAGATATACCATGTTTTTGGATTGGAAGAATCAATATTGTGAAAATGACTATACTACCAAAGCAATCTACAGATTCAGTGCAATCCCTATCAAATTACCAATGGCATTTTTTACAGAACTAGAACAAAAAAATCTTAAAATCTGTATGGAGACACAAAAGACCCCGAATAGCCAAAGCAGTCTTGAGGGGAAAAAAAAAGGAGCTAGAGGAATCAGACTCCCTGACTTCAGACTATACTACAAAGCTACAGTAATCAAGACAATATGGTACTGGCACAAAAACAGAGATATAGATCAATGGAACAGGGTAGAAAGCCCAGAGATAAACCCACACACCTATGGTCAACTAATCTATGACAGAGGAGGCAAGGATATACAATGGAGAAAAGACAGTGTCTTCAATAAGTGGTGTTGGGAAAACTGGACAACTACATGTAAAAGAATGAAATTAGAACACTCCCTAACACCATACACAAAAATAAACTCAAAATGGATTAGAGACCTAAATGTAAGACCAGACACTATAAAACTCTTAGAGGAAAACATAGGAAGAATACTCTTTGACATAAATCACAGAACAATCTTTTTTGATCCACCTCCTAGAGTAATGGAAATAAAAACAAAAATAGGCTCGTGCCCGGGAGTCCATGTGGGCGCCGGCGCGGCACGGAGCAGCGCCGTGTCGCCATGGCGGAGCTGCAGCAGCTCCGGGTGCAGGAGGCGGTGGACTCTATGGTGAAGAGTCTGGAGAGAGAGAACATCCGGAAGATGCAGGGCCTAATGTTCCGGTGCAGCGCAGGCTGTTGTGAGGACAGCCAGGCGTCCATGCAGCAAGTGCACCAGTGCATTGAGCGCTGCCATGCACCTCTGGCTCAAGCCCAGGCCCTGGTGACCAGCGAGTTGGAGAAGTTCCAGGACCGCCTGGCCCGGTGCACTATGCATTGCAACGACAAAGCCGAAGATTCAATGGATGCGGGGAGTAAAGAGCTTCAGGTGAAGCGGCAGCTGGAGAGTTGCGTGACCACGTGTGTGGATGACCACATGAACCTCATCCCAACCATGACCAAGAAGATGAAGGAGTCTCTCTCATCCATTGGGAAGTAGATGTCTGCTATTGGCCATCGGGGCTGAAGGCAGGAGTCTATTTAAGAAGAGAAATGGGGATTTGGGTTTTCTAAGGAAGGTTTATGAATGAGGAAATTAAGGATGGCAGCAAGTTTAAGGCCTATATCACTTGCCTCTGGACACTGGTTCCTTTGTGTTTGAAACCTAGAAAGTGAAAAAACCTGGTGCTAAAATTGGGGTCAGAGATAGCACAGGAGAGTTTTTGTGATCCTGAATTTCACGTGGCAAGCGCTTATCCTGGCAACAGGGAGTCTCCCTTGTACCAAACCACAGCCCTCCAAGGTACCAGATTCTCTTAGTACACAGATACCAACAGGCTGGCAGGTTCATCTGACCTGCTTATGAGCTGGTGGAGTGTGAGGAGAGGTGTTTCTGTTTGTTGCCAACCTCCTGTTTACCAGAAGGATCACTACAACGTTTCCCACAAACTGGAAATAAAGCAAAATCCATGAGGTCACTAATTTAGAAGGGGAAAGGGGGCTTCTGGGGATTTGTTTTGCGTGGTTTTGTTTTATATACAAGGGCATGAAGCTACTTTAAGATGTAGAGTTGGGAGAGGTAGTTTCGATAAAAACTTTGAAAGCATCCTTGCGGATATTCATTTCTGGCCGTCAGGACGTGGATGCGCATTTCTTAAAATTCTCACACATGATATCTTTCAGCCTGGAGACCCTGCAAAAATATAAGAAGCGCTATCACACTGGTAGGGGAAGCAAACCTTCCCTCTGACTGGCAGCCATGATGAGCCCTGAGGCTGTCAGCAGCAGAGTCAGCTGAGTGACAAGACAATCTTGCAGTGACACTCACCCTTGAAGGGAAAGGGGCTTTTGATTGTGCTATATGCTAGTATTCAAGAATGAACAGTGAAAGAGGAATTGTTAGCTGCTTAATTAAGAGAGTTATGAAGTACTGGCTTTGGAAAAATCTGGTTTTCATAAAACAAAATAGAATGAAAGCCTACACCCAGTATTGCTTACTTTGCCCCCTGTGATAACAGAGCTCTGTTGAAACAATCCCTTGGCAACACGAAGGTCAAAGGAGAAAAAGTAAGCAACTCGGCAAGCTGTGACTCCTTTAGAGCAAAAAACGGGACAGCCCTCCGTTACCAAATACTACTTTTGCGACATGCGTTGTTCTTGCCCCAGTTCTGGCACCTTATCGTTTTGTTAAGGACCTTGTGTTTTTACCAACTTATTACTTGAAATGATAATATAGCCTGTCTGTTTGCTGTTTCAAGACTGTGATATATTTTCCTAGTGGTTTGGTTTTAAAAATACATAAGACTTAATTTAAAAAAAATAAATAAATAAAATAAAATAAAATAAAATAAACAAATGGGACCTACTGAAACATAAAGCTTTTGCAAAGCAAAGCAAACTACAAACAAGATGAAAAGACTACCCTCACAGTGGGAGAAAATATTTGCCAATGAATCAACGGACAAAGGATTAATCTCCAAAATATATAAACAGCTCATGCAGCTCAATATTAAAAAAACAAACAACCCAATCCAAGAATGGGCAGAAGACCTAAATAGACATTTCTCCAAAGAAGACATACAGATGGCCAAGAAGCACATGAAAAGCTGCTCAACATCACTAATTAGTAGAGAAATGCAAATCAAAACTACAATGAGGTATCTCCTCACACCAGTTAGAATGGGCATCATCAGAAAATCTACAGACAACAAATGCTGGAGACGGTGTGGAGGAAAGGGAACCCTCTTGCACTGTTGGTGGGAATGTAAATTGATACAGCCACTATGGAGAACAGTATGGAGATTCCTTAAAAAACTTAAAGTAGAATTACCATATGACCCAGCAATCCCAGTACTGGGCATATACCCAGAGAAAACCATAATTCGAAAAGACACATGCACCCCAATGTTCATTGCAGCACTATTTACAATAGCCAGGTGATGGAAGCAACCTAAATGGCCATCGACAAGCAAATGGATAAAGAAGAGGTGGTACATATATACAATGGATTATTACTCCGCCATAAAAAGGAACAGGGCTTCCCTGGTGGCACAATGGTTAAGAATCAGCCTGCCAATGCAGTGGACACAGTTTCAAGCCCTGGTCCGGGAAGATTCCACATGCCGCGGAGCAGCTAAGTCTGTGTGCCTCAACTACTGAGCGTGCACTCTAGAGCCTGCAAGCTACAACTACTGAAGCCCACGCGCCAGAACCCGTGCTCCGCAACAAGAGAAGCCACCACAATGAGAAGCCTGCACACCGCCACGAAGAGTAGCCCCCTCTCGCCGGAGCTAGAGAAAGCCCGTGTGCAGCAACAAAGACCCAACGCAGCCAAAAATAAATGTTAAAAATAAATAAATTTATTTTTTTAAAAAAAGGAACGAAACTGGTTCATTTGTAGCGATGTGGATGAAACTAGAGACTGTCATACAGAGTGAAGTAGGTCAGAAAGAGAAAAACAAATATCGTATATTAACGCATACATGTGGAATCTAGAAAAATGGTACAGGTGAACCGGTTTGCAGGGCAGAAATAGAGACACAGATGTAGAGAACAAACGTATGGAAACCAAGGGGGGAACGGGGAGGGTGGGAGGGTGGGGTTGGGGGAGGGATGATTTGGGAGATTGGGATTGACATGTATACACTAATATGTATAAAATAGATAACCAGTAAGAACCTGCTGTATAAAAAATAAATAAATAAAATAAAATTTATAAAAGAATAAATAATTTAGAAATTGAGTTTTTCGTTAATAAAAATGTTTAAATGTGTAACATGTTTATTGAAGAGCTGGAATCTATCTTAGAATAGAATAAAAGAATTTTGTTCTTTTCCATCACTACCTTTAAATAAGTTCTATCAGCTTTTTCTTTTCAGCATTACCACTAAACATTGCTTTTGTTCTGGGCGCTGTGTCAGACATTTTATTCCGTATATTTCATGACATCCTTGAAACATATGCTGTACTGGTTTTCTTTTCTTCGTTTTACAAATTAGGAATTATAAGATTCATAGTTACTAATCAATTTCATGAAGTTTTCTCAGCTAATAACTGTTTGGGTAGGGAGGGGGAAAAAAAAGCTTATTTGATTTTGTGATTTATAATAAAATGTATATATTTGGTCTTCGGTCAGTTCCTGGCACAGAGCTGCTAAAATCCTTGTAATTTCCTAAGTACTGAGACAGATCATGATGTCTTTTGTTATGTTAATGAGGTGACTTTTGGAAAGCCTCTAGGTTATCTAAGGACCCAGGCTGGTTACCTGGGGAACCAACACTGTGATGAGAGGATTGGAGCTTTCAGTCCCACATTGTGACCTTCTGAGAGGGGAGAGAGGCTGGAGATTGAGTTCAATCACCAATGGCCAATGATCTAATCAATCTTGACTAGGTAATGAGTCCTCCATAAAAACCCAAAAGGACAGGGTTCAGACCTTCTGAATTGGTCATCTCCAAGGTATTGGGAGAGCATGGAAGCTCCAAGACCTTGCTCTATGCATCTCTTCAATCTGGTTGTTCCTGAGTTATATCCTTTTATAATAAACTGGTAACCTAGTAAGTAAAATGTTTCTCTGAGTTCTGTGAATCACTCTAGCAAATTAATTGAACAAAGGGAGATGTTCATGGGAACCTGTGATTTACAGCCTGTAAATCAGAAGCACAGGTGACAACCTGGACTTGAGATTGGCATGTGAAGTGGGACCAGTCTTGTAACCTGTGAGATCTGAGTATCTCTGGGTAGATAGCGTCAGAATTGAGTTGAATTGTAGGACGCCCAGCTGGTGTTAGAGGGTTGCTTGATGCTGGCAAAAATTCACACTTCTGAATCAGATTGGAGTGAGAATCATAGTTCTTGCACACACTTTCATCCAGCAATTCAACTTATCCTATAAAAGTCATAATGGAGATCTGCAAAGATTTATCTACAATAATGTTCACCATAGCTCTGTTTATAAAAAACTGGAAGTAATGTAAATTTCGTACAACAGGGAATTGGTAAAACACATCATCATATATCTCTCTATAGGATACAACATTATGCAACCATTTAAAATGTTGGGTAGATGACTAACAACCCAGCAAAATGTTCACAATATAATTAAATTTTAAAAAATAATTTACAAAAGTTAATGAGTACATTAAATGTGTGTGTGTATACACACATATACACTCACATGAACTCATATACACTCAGACAAAAGTCTAGAAGATTGTAACAAATTCAGACAAATGACTGCAGAACATGCACCAAAATAAGAACAGTAACAAAATTGCTGGCTGGTATAATTATGGGTAATTTTAATTTACTTTTTGCCTCTGTATTCTCTAGAATGTTTAAAATAAATCTGTATACATATATGTGAATATATGTATATGTATATGTATATATGTGTATATGTAATTACTTTTTTAATTAAAAATACCCATTTATGTTTAATGTCATGAAAATACTTTAACAAAAATAGTTTAATATAGCAAAATAGTCTTTTTAGGAATAAAAGTAATAGAATCAGACCATTCAAAATTCAGAAAGTATTAAAGCATATTAAGGAAACAATTAAGTGTTCCATTTCCCTAATTCCTCCAAATCCAATTCCCCACAGGAAATCACAAATAACTTTGTTGTATCATTGTAGACTTTTTCTATCTAAATATACTTTTTAAAGTAATTGAAAACTTTTTTTTTAATTGTAGCTAAAGTGGAAGACTAGGTCAGGGGTCAGCAAACATTTTTTGTAAAGGGCCGGATAGTAAATATTTTCAGCTTTGTGAACCATCTCTGTTGCAACTGTTCAGCTCTGTCACTGTAGTGTAAATAAAGCGCTACAGCAGTAAATAATATAAATCCGTAGACCAATAAGCATGGTTATTTTCTTTTTTTTTTTCTTTTTTTTTTCTTTTTTTAAGCATGGTTATTTTCTAATAAAACTTCATTTACAAACGAACAGTGGGCCAGACTTGGCTTATGGGCTGTAGTCTTCACACCCCTGGACTTAGGTGAACAAATAAACAAACCAAAAAATGTCAACTTCTTGAGCATGCTGGCCAAAGAATACAGCTTATTTGGTTCCTGTTTCCTCATTAATTCCAATGTCCATGTTTCTGGGTTGCTATGTGGTACTTCTTCTTGTTCAATATCAGTAATAATCATGACCTTTTACACATTGCGTTACCTGCCTTCAACCTAGGGTCCACATAACAGGTTCCACCCCACCCGCTGCTCACATCCAGGCTACTGGGATAAGGGACCCACACCAACCTACTAGGATCAGCCACCTTGGTAACATTCACTGAGCAGCTACCGTGTGCAGGGCACTGTGCTGCTATTGCAACCTCATAGTACCTGTCTTGTTCACCTTTATATTTGTAGTGCCTGGCTCATACTGATCACTAAATTAGAGTTGAATAAATGAATGATGTATAAGCAAAGTTAAGTGTTCAACCCTCAAGTACTGTGGCTTGGAAGTGAAAAACCTACTGGCACACAGTAGGTACTCAATAGATATCCATCTCCTTAGCATCTGCGCTTAACAAATTCTATAACAACAACCGCTAGTGCCACAGTCACAAGTGCTTTAGACACGTGTTCTTCAAAGTCCTATGTGAATCTGAATCAGTTGGGCTTTGTATTAAAATGCAGACTTTGATTCCAGGGGTCTGGGATGAGGCCCCAGACTCAGCCTCTCTAGCAAGCTCCCAGGGATTCCGATTCTACTGGTCCAAGTAGCAAGGTTACTTAAATAGGGGTTCATAAATAGGGGTTATTGGTCCAGGGAGTGAGACCATATGTAAAAAAGTATAGATAATACAGATACAATAGGGGAATAACGGGGTTTTGTCCAAAGCCTGGAGTTCAGAGCAGTGCAAATGATGCCACTCAGAGAATTGAGTCAGGGATTGAGTCACGGGAAACGCGGCAACTTTGGGGTTGAAACTGGAAAGATAAATATCGCATTCACCAATTCTAAAACCGCATTTTTTCACATCGTAACATCGCTAAATCAGTATGTGTCATACTTCCGCTGGTGGCCAGGTAGGTGGGTAATCATATCACAGTTTCACTTCCTGACACCATCAGGCACAATTAGGAAAGCGTCGGCATCAAAACTTGCAGATGAGGTGTCAGTAGCTTGGGAGAAAATTCCAGAGACAGGAGTGGGGCCCTCTTAAGACATGTGACATCTCGAAGGCACCTGATGGCAGAGAGGATGTTGCTGTGTGGAAAACCAGAATTAAAAAGTGATCAGAGGGGCTTCCCTGGTGGCGCAGTGGTTGAGAGTCCGCCTGCCGATGCAGGGGACACGGGTTCGTGCCCCGGTCCGGGAAGATCCCACGTGCCGCGGAGCGGCTGGGCCCGTGAGGCATGGCCGCTGGGCCTGCGCGTCCGGAGCCTGTGCTCCGCAACGGGAGAGGCCACAACAGTGAGAGGCCCGCGTATCGCAAAAAAAAAAAAAAAAAGTGATCAGAGATTAAAAGATTCCGCAATTAGATAGTGGCGATGGTGGCACAGGCTTGTGAGTAAATTAAAAACCACTGAAGCGTTCACTTGAAAAGGGGTGAATTTTACAGTGTGTTAATTATAGCTCGATTTTTTTTTAAGTGGGGAAAAAGTTTGCAAAGACTGGAAATATTCTGGAGATGGATAGCGCTGATGGTTACACACCAATACGAATGTACTTAATGTCACTGAATTGCACACTTATAAATGGTTTAAATGGTAAATTTTATGTTATATATATTACCACAATAAATTAAAAAGTGGAGGAAAAAAATCCCATTGTATGGGCTTCCCTGGTGGCGCAGTGGTTGAGAGTCCGCCTGCCGATGCAGGGGGACACGGGTTCGTGCCCCGGTCCAGAAGGATCCCACATGCCGCGGAGCGGCTGGGCCCGTGAGCCATGGCCGCTGAGGCTGCGCGTCTGGAGCCTGTGCTCCGCAGTGGGAGAGGCCAAAGTGGTGAGAGGCCCATGTACCGCAAAAAAAAAAAAAAAAATCCCACTGTAAGCCTCTTCCCCATCTACACACAAAACCATGTAATGACTCAACCTTCAATCAAAAGTTCTGTGCACACAGTCTGTGTGTGAAGATCCTTTTCATTACAGGTGATTTAAGATTGAAAGGGGAAAGTTGTAAAATTAATAAAATATAAGATAATCATTACTAACCTCCCAAGATAGCAACTGGAGGGGTAGAGGTGGATGCCAATTTTCTGTTGTGGTGAAACTCTAAAATTCTGGGTTGACCACAGTTGCATGGACCAATAGAACCCCTACCTGATACAGCGCCCCGAACTGGTGCTGGAGGCAGAGCATCCGGCCCTCAGAAGACTCCTCTTACCTCATCCCGAATGACCACAGCAGGGCTGCACACCAGAGCCTAAAGGCCGGGAGGACAGGGCAGTAAGTGTGACAGGGACAAAAAGCAGCCTTGCTGGGGCTTCCCTGGTGGCTCAGTGGTTAAGAATCCACCAGCCAATGCAGGAGACATGGGTTTGAGCCCTGGTCTGGGAAGATCCCACATGCCGCGGAGCAACTAAGCCCGTGCACCACAACTACTGAGCCTGCACTCTAGAGCCTGTGAGCCACAAGTACTGAGCCCACGTGCTACAACTACTGAAGCCCTCGCGCCTACAGCCCGTGCTGTGTAACAAGAGAAGGAACTGCAATGAGAATCCCGCGCACCACAATGAAGAGTAGCCCCCGCTCTCTGCCTGTGCAGAGAGAGCCTGTGCGCAACAAAGACCCAACGCAGCCAAAAGTAAGTAAGTAAGTAAATAAATAAATAAATAAAAATATATATATATATATATATATATATATATATATATATATATATAAATCAGGCTTGCAAAGGACTTGTCCCAGGTCTTCCTTCCAGAAGCAGAGGACCGACTCCCCATCTTTCCCTCTTCAAAGGGTCCTCACAGCC
The DNA here is from genome assembly GCF_937001465.1 of Orcinus orca. NCBI lineage: Eukaryota > Metazoa > Chordata > Mammalia > Artiodactyla > Delphinidae > Orcinus > Orcinus orca. The sequence continues at coordinate 36,610,031 of NC_064571.1, forward strand.
TGCCTCTGGAATGTCCTTACAGCCAAGTGGAGACGGGCTTCCCCTTCCCAGCATTAAAACAGCAGAGTTCCCTGGTTCCAGCTTGTACATCTACCCACGGTGAGCTCCCTACCAAACTAAGAGCTAAGGTGAGAATGCACGATGCTTGCCAAGGAGACCGAATCACTCAGCTCCCCAAAACACCTGAAGATAAAAGCTTTTTTAATAAGTAACTTAACTTAGATGAGAGCTATCTGTTTGAAGTTATCTGTGGGTGATAAATCTTCTCTGGGGACTTTATATAGCTTGATGCTTTAAAACATGCTAAATAGTAGGAAGGAGTGTTGCCAGGCCCTAGGGTCCACAAACAGCAGGTTAGCCCCTGCTTCGTAAGCTGCAAAAAGTTAATCTCCCAGGCATCAACCATGGGCTGAACGGCTAGCACCTCTCCAAGGAAAATCTTTCCAGGGAAGCTGCCGCAGAAATTCCTCTCAGTTGCGTAGATGACCAAGCTCAGGGCCTCCTGACTAGGTGGCATTTATAATTTTCATTTCTTATGTCCACTTATCTGGCTATACTTTGTTTGTTGATGCTGGACTGAGGTAGCCAGGCCTGTCAATTTGCCTGTTCTAACCATCATCCCCTTCTCAGAGGGTCGGTGTGATGCTCACTCCCCAAAATATGAGATTTTGACACAAAACCCCCAGAGAGTCACTGTTTCAAGTTTTATGGTTTTTCTTGTTGAATTTTTATCTCAGTTTAGGCTCATCATTCTCGTTTAGTAATTTTCAATATCTACTATATCAGCCCTCCCTCCCAGCTTTGTGTCATCCACATAATTGATCAACATACCTCTCCATCCACGTCACCAATAAAAATGTTGACTGTCGTGGTTAACAAAGAAAAAGAAAGTTATAAAGAAGAGGCAGACTGAATGCAAACAAGTTTTAGGAATACTTCAATCAATTTATTACACCTATACGATTCTTATGAATGTATGAGTTATATATGATTTTTAAAAGGATGTCTAAGACAGTTCTTCTAATAAGCATTAAAAAATCCTAAGTGGGGCTTCCCTGGTGGTGCAGTGGTTGGGAATCCGCCTGCCGATGCAGGGGACATGGGTTCGTGCCCCGGTCCGGGAAGATCCCACATGCCGCGGAGTGGCTGGGCCCGTGAGCCATGGCCGCTGAGCCTGCGCATCCGGAGCCTGTGCTCCGCAACGGGAGAGGCCACAACAGTGAGAGGCCCGCGTACCGCAAAAAAAAAAAAGCCTAAGTGATTTAAAAAAATGAGATCACTTAATTAGCATCTTTTTTTTCTTTTTATTGGTACAAAATAGTGGAGTGTCTTGTATTCAATTATGTCTTAGATTCAGTGAAATTCAGTAGGAGTTTGCCAGGCAGGATCACTGGGGAGAAGCACTAGAAGTAGAGAAGGAAGAAGTGCAAAGGCGTGGACCTAAAAGAATGACCTATCCAGGGAGCTGCAAGCTGATGCAGAGGCAACATGGTGGGAAGAGGTAGATGAGAGTGGAAATATAGGAGAGAATTTTAAAAGGCAGTAGATCCCATACCATGACATGCGGACTTTATTCAGTAATGAAAAGGGAATTGGAAATTTTTGTGTAGGAGAGTAATGAGTTAAAATAGATATTTTCAAAAGATCACTAGGCTTCTGTGTGGGCAATGCTCAAATCTGCATGTAGACTATTACAGTGGTCCAGGACCTGGACTCCAGATGGAATGTGACTGGGATCCAAGTCCAGGCAGTGACAATGGAGACAGCAGCTCATTAGAATTGCCAGGAATAGGTGGTCAGTTAAAAGTAGGAAGTGAGAGCCAGACAGTCCTAGATGACCGAAGGTTTCCACTTAAAGGTTAGAAACTGGATGCAGCCTTTAGCCAAGAGGGCATCCTGATCGGAAGTCAGTGAAGTCTCCCTCTTGAAACTAGACTTGGTCCTCTCTTGTCCTAAGACTTGAGAACCCACATTTACTTGGGGCCTGGGGGCATCTGTGCGCTGATCACACCAGGTTGGGGTCACGATTAAAGACCTCAGTCAACTCTCTGAAGCTTCATTAACACTCTAGAAATTGTCCCAGTGGAAGGAGGGGTGTGAGCACCTTGTTTTTGCCCCTTAAACACAGCGTGCTGGGCTTCTTAGAAATCTGTATTAAGGGTTGACTGACAGGTTGGGATTTGAGTCAAATATTTTAATGATCACTTGTTGCCTTTTTGCCATTCAGCCCTAAAGATTCTTTTCAGGTCAAATTTCCACCACTTCAAGATGAGCACCATCTTTCTTCAGGTCCAAAAGCAGCGCTCAGACTCACTGTGCTGACTCCGGAAGATGGACTGCAAGAGAGCAAAGGGTGTGGCCGCTTGCTGACACCCCCATTCCATCTTCCAGAAGAAGGCTCCTCTCACTCCCAAACCAAGCAATGGTGAGTTTAGAAGGTTCGAGAGGGTTAGAGACAGAATGGCAGAGTCTGGATTTTGGAGTCTAAGAGACGAAGTCTCTGTTCTGCCATTTAACACCTGTGTGCCCTTGGGCCATCAATTTAATCTCTGAGCTTCAGTTTGTTCGTAAAATGAGGATAGGAATAATACGCATCCTACAAGGGTTCTTGTGAAGACTAAATAAGATCACGCACAGAAACTGCTTAGCACAGTGCCTGACAAGTTATAAACACAAAACAATGCGTAGTAAGATTACCGTATCATTGAAAGTGGGCAGAGTTTGACAAGTTTCCCCATCTCTCCAACATCAAGTGCACCAGAAAGATATGAATTAAGCAGTGTTTTTTCAAACATTGGAGACAATCCCCCTACTTTTCTTTTGCAACCCTGATCACACAAACAGATATAGGACTGAAATAAAACAAGTTTTACCAAACAATAATTACCTTTACTCCGTGCAACATGGCATGTACTCTGAGACTTTCACTTCTTCATTAGTCTATTTTGTTTCATTTATTTACTTGTGAAAGTTTTCAAACCTACAGAAAGTTGAAAACACTCTTCACGTTAAGCAGGGTTTCTTAACCTCAGCAAAAATGACAGCTGGGGTCAGATAATTCTTTGGGGTAGGGGGCTGTTCTGTGCATTGTAGGATGTTTAGCAACATCCCTGGCCTCTAAACACTAGATACCATTAGCATCCCCTACACACACTCCCAGTTGTAACAACCAGAATTGTCTCCAGACATTGCCAAATGTCCCTTGGGGGGCAAAATCACTCCCATTGAGAACCAATGGCCCAGACCTACCAACAGTTACCATTTTGCCATATTACATTATCTTCCTCTCAATACACGTTCATGCACACAAACACATATTTTTTGGTTGAACTCTTTGAAAGTAAATTACAGACATCATGACACTTAACACCTAAATAGTCAAGCATGCATCTCCTAAGAGTTAAGGCATGCCCTCACACATCCACAATCCCATACGGCACCTAAAAAAGTAACGTTAACTCAATAATATCTTTTCTTTTCTCCTTCTTCTTCTATGTTGTTTGTAATCCACTAGATTGATTCCACGCTCCACTGATGGGTCATGACCTACAGTCTGAAGATTAAAGAAGAAGGATTAGAGAAGTAAATATATCTCCTCCCAAAGATCTTTAAAAACAAAAGCCCATCCTTGCCAGCAGGAGAGGCACCCCTTTAGTCACAGAGCCAAGCACGTATTTACAGGGGTTTTACCAACACACTGCTGCTTTTCCTTCCCTGGCTGCTTCCACCTCACAGAGCACACCCCCCATGGTGGCACTGGGAGCAGAGACCCAGCCAGCCCCACCCTGCAGGGGACCCAGGAGCTCTCCCAGGCGCCGGCGGTGTGTGCCTTGGGCTGTCGGCCCAGTGTTCGTAGGGCCTGCCAAGCTGGGCACACAGCAGCCTGACCACATCACAGGCCCCGGGCTCCGGCTTAGCCTCAGGCAGGCTGCCTCCCGCCCCCTCCCTGTTTGCTAAGCTCCTTTCCTTTACCTGCACTGGCTCCAGGAAAGTGGTTACAAGTTGGTCCAGAAACGGCCAACTGGCAAGGGCTGAGACACATGAAAGTGTAAGTCACTGGTCCTCTTTGATTCCCCTGACCTTATAAATCTGGGCTTTGAATCTAGCATCAGGATCCAAAGAGCTGCAAAACTTAAAAACTAACACTACCAAATGCAGACGGAGAACTCGCCACAAGAGGCCTCTGCATAATTCCCCAGGAGGTCTGGAAAGATCAGTGAGGGTCAGGAGTGAAGGAAGGCTTCTCACACAGGCCCCGGGTAGCACCTTCCACTATCCTGGCCAGGAGCCCCTTTGTGTTTGCTCTTGCTTGTATTTTTTAATAAAGACTTGAAACCTGTGGGGGCCAGACTTCCTTGAAAGTCAGGAGTTTCTCCTTCTTGAAGATTAGAAGTGGGGATATTAGATCAGCTCTGGCATTGGAGGAGAAAGAAGAATTGACTGCAGCCTGAAAAGTCAGGGAGGTGCCTTTACAGGAACTGACTGTTAAGTCTTAAAGGCAGTTGCTATGACAATAACCCATCACCCTTAATAAGACTCCAGAATATGGGTTATACATCCCCAAGCCAGGAGGGAAGTACTACTGGATGGGGAAAAAGATACACATGGGGAAGTTCAATGATGGGACCACAAAGAAATGAATTAACCCAGAAACGAAGGCATGCCACCTCTGTGGCATCCCCTATGCTGCTCCAGTGAATCAGTACAAAAGTAAAGAAGACATTTCCAAAGCTGGGAACACAGCAAAGACAGTGATCAGAAGCAGCTATGGGTGGGAGCGCCACAAATACTTACTAATTGCAAACTGCTTTCACTGACTCTGATGCCCACAGTGTCTTCTGGGAGGCTATCACAATCCAAAATTCTCTTTTTTTTCTTTTCTTTTTTTTTTTTTTGCGATACCCGGGCCTCTCACTGTTGTGGCCTCTCCCGTTGCAGAGCACAGGCTCCGGACGCGCAGGCTCAGCGGCCATGGCTCACGGGCCCAGCCGCTCCGCGGCATGTGGGATCCTCCCGGACTGGGGCATGAACCCATGTCCCCTGCATCGGCAGGCGGAATCTTAACCACTGCGCCACCAGGGAAGCCCCAAAATTATCTCATTTTTTAGTTAGCTTTCTGTCTGTCTTCCCCACTAGATTATAGGGATGTGAGAGCCTTGTCTATTTCAGTCACCATCCTATCCTCATTTCTGAGAATGATGCCCAGACATAATAACCAGTGCTCAAAAGATATTTGGTGAGTGAGTGAGTGAACACGGGCTCTCCTCAACTATAGCAAGTCAAGTACAATTTGCCCCATTTAACAGAGGAAGAAAGTAAAGCACAGAAATGTCGAGTTCACCCAGCTAATCAGTCTGGGCCATAAAACCAGAACTTCTGATTCCAATTCCCACACTGCCTAAAACCAATAGGGACATAAAAATCATGTTTATCACTTGCTCCTCTCATCCCCTCGGGTCCTACAGTTTGGCAGCACGCTGAGGACAGTCCCAGGGACGATGCTTTCATCAGCTTGAGTCTAAAATCCACAGGACACTTTCTCGAACTGTGGGGAAATTTCCTGAAGATGCCCATCCAGAAGCCAACGTCCAGGTTGGCAACAAACTTTTACATTCAGAATAGTGGGGCTGCCTGGTGCTGGAGGAGATTAATTAGATAGGTACATAATTTTAAGAGGCCCAGAGGGATAAAGTGACTCAAACAAGGTTACAAGCAAGTTGGCCAGGGTGAACCACCTGGATGTGGCAGAAGGAATATGTGCTTCTTTACTTTTGTACCAAAAAAAAACCAGGAAGGAAGGAAGGAGGGAAAGAAGGTAGGGAGGGAGAGAGGGAGGGAGGAAGGAGAGAAAGGATGGACCCCAAACAGAAGAAAAAACTATCCTGTGGTGTTTCAGGTATTTCAGATTAGTATAAGAGAAGAAGCACTTAGGGACATTTAGGGACATGGGGACCTTCCCAGAGCTTCTCTCACTGTTGGCCCAAGTGATCATTCCCCTACCTTCCCCCATCAGCTATGACTTCTTGTCAATGAATCCCACTCCATCACTCTTAAAAGCACTAAGGACTGTGCCGATTTATCATCACAGAACCCAAGTCTCAAATAGCACGAGGATGTTGTATGAGAGCAAGTGAAAACCAGAACTTAAGTCTGTTCCTTCCCTCAAAATCCCTAAATTTTGGCCAACACACACACGTGCACAAACGCACACTCTGCTCCCCCAGCTCTATTCCTACCACCACCACCAGCAACTCCCACAGCCCAGCCTAGAGCGTCACCTGCAGATGGGGCTCCCTGGGGATTAAACACAACCCAAGCTGAGTGGTTGAACCTTGCGTGGCTCTGGACACCCCCATCAGACAGAGAGGTGAAGAGGGCATCCTCTGTTGATGCCTTCTGTCCCAAACAATATTCTAATATTGTAATATTCTGTTACAAACAATATTTAATCTTCCCAACAATTCTGTAAAAATATCCTTTTAACAGATGATGAAATTAAGTCTCAGAAAGACAAAGTACTTTATTGAGAACGCAGCTAAAAATCTGATTGCTCTTTTCATTAAACCAAACTCCCAACTCATCATTCTCATTTATTTCAAACTGGAAATACATAGCTTTCCAGTTTGTATTTCTCCAAAATAAAACTATTTACTTTAGACTAGAAAGTGAAAACTTTTTACAGAACTAATCACAGGTAATATTAAAATTGCAAATTAGGGTAAAAAGCTAAGGGCAAATGCTAAAATTTTTATCTCAATGTAAAGGAGACTCAGACAAAAGACTGAGTACTTCAGCATACCCTCAGAAGAGCCAGAATGTTATTCTTCATCAAATCTGGCACTGTCCCTGGCCCTCAGCAGAGAAAGAGCAGGCCAGTGTAGAATTAGGTCCTTCAAAGTTTACAACTACAGCCTCCCCACACTGGGCTGTGAGTCCACTGGGGCAAAGAATGGCAGAAGGAATATGTGCTTTGCAAAGACTGACCCTTTTCATTACAAACTAGAGAGGATTAGGATTGTCCTCTGTATGAAAAGCATTCTTACCTTCTAATATGCTATTCTGAGTGGAAAAAGAACGAAGGCACAGGGTAAGGACCAGCGTGCTAGAGTTGGATACAACTCAGGGAACATGCATGGGGTGGACTTGACCATCAAATGTTTCACTCATTAGGAGTAAAAAGTTACTAACCCATCCCTTTGCTATACACCTGAAACTAACACAATATTGTAAATCAACTATAGCTCAATTAAAAAAAAAGTTACTGGCCATTGGTCCAAGCGCTCCCTAGTACATAAGAAGAAGATTTTTCATCTATTAAAGAGACTTACTGAGGGGTCAGCTGGGCTGAAAGATGGTCTCATCCTACTGAAATGCACCCAAACCTAAGGCAGACACCAGAATGCAAATATATAGTTATTACACATGGGCCCAGATCACCCACGTCAGCATGATCTTCATTATTCACTCTCTGTGCTATTTGGGAAGCCAAATCCTAACCTGCAGCTACTTTTTTAATTTGCCGTGAGCCATCCACGTCACAAAGACCAGAAACACTGCAAATCTCTATGATCAGCACCTTCTTTGTAGGAGATCCAGGTGTGAAACCAAATTGCAGGAGAAGATGACTTGGTGAACAAGCATCAGAGCAAAGGTGATGTGATGAATCAAAAGTTTAATGGCTCAGCCCGAGAAAAGCCTGATGTGGTTTGCTCGCTCACTCAGCACCGTCTTGCCATGGAGACTGGCAGTCCCCTTCCCTTCCATTACTGCAGTGTTGTGAGGCCAGAAATACTCTAAGAGAGCTTAGCCAGATTCCTCTCCCCTGTGCAAAGCAAGGATGACACCACTGGCATTTCTCTTCCATAGCTGACCAGCCCTGCTTTGAGGACTACCCTTTCTTGAGATGCATCAGTTCATTTGATCAGGCTATAGGCAAGTCCTATAGTTCTAGTAGCTTGTTTATCTTGCTCTCATCCAACATCCGTGGCTCCCACAGGGAGAGTTTAACTTCCTAAATTCAGGGTTCAGTTTAGCCCCCCCAAGTACTGATAAGAGTATTCTCACAAAGGATAAGAATCTGAAGCAACTTTTGAAAAATGTCTCTGTGGCTTGATCTGTCCAAATAATCAAAGCAAAAGTTCTGTAATTTACCCCCTTGACTAGGAAGTTTCAGTGCTGTATTAATTAAGATACAAGTTTGGCGGCTTCAAAAGAGACTGAAAACAATCATAGTTTAAACAAAACAGAATGTAATTTCCCTTTTACGTAACAGTCTGAATGTAAACAGTCTAGGGCTAGCAACACAGCACCAAGGTTTGGGACCCAGGCTCCTTTTAGTGGGTTGCTCTCCATCCAGAGACATACTCTTTATCTCCAAGTCTAGGATGTCTCATGGTAATGTCCATGCTTCTATCACTAGTGGCAGGATAGAGGCTGGGGAAGTTCAAGGTAAGCTCCCTCCCTTTAAAGGCATGACCAGGAAGGTGGACACATCACTTCTGCTCACCCCGTGCAGAGAACCTAGTCTGCCTCCCAGCCGCAGGACAAATGGTCCTGTAGTAGTCTTTAGCGGGGCAGCATTACACTCTGCTGAGAATTCTATTTCTATGTAAAAATGAGAGGATAGATGTTATCTCTGCCCAGCTACCATCATTCCTCTTTCCTTTTGAAGTCAGATTATTCCACAGCTCTTTAATGAGAACAGTTGTAGACTTGTGTATAAAATTAGATTAGAAATATGCTGACTTATTGAGAGTATATATGTCACATGGATTCAAACATATTAACAAATCAAAACGTAACATTTGCATGATATCATTCTAAAGTTCAAGATTAGCAGTATTCCTCAGTTAATACATAGATGTGGGGAGCAAGTCTGCTTGAGAAATAACTTTATGTGGGAAAAAAGCTGTAAATAGGGTTGAAAAAGGAGTTTGAGTTTCCACTGGGGAGGGCCAAATGGAGAGACTAAGAAGAGAATGCTTTTTCTCTCTTTTTGCTGGGTTTTAATTTTTATTTACATGTTCAGGTTGATAGAACTTAATTGTGTTTCTCTATAAATAACTAAGGGGTACATAGCATTGGGTTTTCTTAGACAAAATCTTCAGATAGTTTTGAGGGCTGGTTTTATGCTCAACTGTCATGGACCAAAGCCTATATCCTGATTGCCCACTAACAAGGCAACTTTATTATACTTCCCTCCAATTTCCCCTATTATCAATGAAATACGCTGTCCTGTTTTTAGCTGAAAGGAAAATCTCTGAGCTCTTGAAAAGTAAAAGAAATGAAAATGAGATATATTTATGTATGGTTGCACCCATAACCATAGGGTTGGTGGGTATAAATGTTACAATATTTTATTGTTCATTTTCTGATCCACCATATGAAACATTTTTTAAAAACTTTTAAGCACTTCTCCCCATCTCCATGGACTACATAATCATGCTAACCATTGTTTCCAATGGACAAGAGGATTTTTTTAAACAGCATCCAGATAGAAGAGAGGGGTTTAATTAACACATTGTTGACTTTTCTTGGAGAAGAGGGGGCATTTATAGTGCCTACTTTAATATAAGCTCCAGCTCCTTATTCTTGCCTAGAACACCTCACTTAATAATTAGCTCAACTCTCTCTGTGGCTTCATACATGAATGCGCCACCTTTCGAAGTACATGAAACAGGGGTAGTAAAGTGTCTATGCAGTTTGAGGAAATTCAACTCCCCAATTTTATTCCCTGGGTCCAACTGGATTCCAGTAGCCTGAGATGTTCTTTCAACAAGAAATACTTGTCCCTCCCCCATGTAAAATCCATCCAATAAAAATGTTTAACCAAAGAACAGAGAAAACTGCTGCAGAAGGAAGGAAGGAAGGAAGGGAGGGAGGGAGGGAAGGAGGGAGGGAGGAGGGGGGAGGGAGGGAGGGGGGAAGGGGGAGAGAGAAAATAAATGAGGTTTCCCATAAAAATCCAGATTGAAGGCACTCCATGGGAGTACAAATGTTACCCTCCCTCTCATAGTAGCTTCTGAAAATATGCTCCTCTCTTACAAATGGAAACTGTGTAGCCTTTCTTTCAAAAATTACCCCTCCATGAAATAGCACATGTGCCTGAAGTTGATCAACAAAAAAGATCATTTCTGGTTGGTCAGCCCATGTTTGAAGAAGCTGCAGACTGGAAAGACCCTGGAGGCTAAGGGGGGAACTTCTGTCTCCAAGGAAAAATGGAATTCAAGCCAACGATTCTTGGCCCCATTTTAATAGCACATAGAAGCCTCAGAGTGTTGGGAGGGAAAAGAAAACAAACAGCTGAAAAATCAACTCTTTCTCCCTCCTTAGACTTTTTTAAGTTAAAAAAGAGAAACAAATTCTCCAATGTTTTACAAAGTCTTTAGGTCTCCAAATACACCAATTAATAATTTTATAAGCAAATCAACTTGCTCGTCATAGAGTAATATATTCTTAAACTAATAATGACATTTTGGGAGCTGTAAAGATATATTTTTTTATGTTGTACACATTCAGATTTTCCCAAATTTTGCACATCTAGCAATACTGCACATTGTTTCTAGTTATGCAATATTCATTCAGTAAAAATGTATTATTACATCTGAATCATAAATCAACTATACTTCAATTTAAAAATGTATTATTGAGCTTCTCCTATGTGCCAGGCACCATGCTAGAGTCTGAGGATAAAACAGTAATTAAATAAAGACACAGCCTCTACCCTCATAATGCTTGCAGTCAAACAGAAGAGATGGGCTTTAAGTAATAATTATACAAAGAATTCACTTTTTCTCCCATTGATCTTAAACCCCAAATCAATTTCAATCTACCTTCATGCAAACATGTCAGTGCCATGTAATGCTTTTATTATGGAAGCGGTGCCTCACATAGGCATGCAGACAGGGGAAGGTGTCATGAGTGTGCTCTAGCAGAAGCGGTCAATGTTGCTCTTATTTCCCCTCTCCCTTCATTCCGAGGCAACTGGCCAACTCCCAGCTGCAACCTGCATCTCTTTGCCTCAGGGCTTCTTCTGTCTGCTGGAGACTGCTCTACCAGTTCCTTAACACCCACCACCAGCAGCAGCCCTCAACTAACTACTGACAGGAGTTGGTGTATAAATACCCCAGCTCCCTCACCTCTTGAATAGCATATGTAGGAGGTGTGTTTTCTACACTGGCCTCTAAAGTCCCTGAATGCAATTTAGCTCCATTACACATTCTGCTAACTTGCTTGATAAAGTGCCCTCTCTTGGCTGCCTTCCCTTCCCATTTTACTTCCTCACCTTCCTATAGTTGTTTCCTAGAATCATCTCCTAAATAATTTACTTGCACTCAGATCCTTCCTTCAGGGTCTGACTCAAAGCCATTTCATAGAGTCTGCCCGATGTGTGCTCCATTATTAAACCAATCATCATTTAACAGCACCTACTGAGCCCCAATTATTTTTTTTCTTATTTAATTTATTAATTTTCTATCTCTTTAAAGGAAGAAATATAGGAGAGTCTCCCATGTAGAGTGAGTTTTTTAAGTTCTCAAGGGCACTAAAGTACATAGCCTTCTTCCTCTGAGCCACCATATTATAAAATTTGCTGTCACAGCCAAACAAAATCTCTTCTCTTTCCACTTACACCTATTTTCTGTTGTTTTGTACCCTGTTGACAGAGGCAGGGTCCCCCATATAAGGGAGAGAAGGATGGGAAAGGGGTGAAATAGGCCTTTGGGGTATCCCTTCCACAATAGAAAGAGGAAACTAAGTTCAAAAATACCATTTTAGGGCTTCCCTGGCAGCGCAGTGGTTGAGAGTCTGCCTGCCGATGCAGGGGATGCGGGTTCGTGCCCTGGTCCGGGAAGATCCCACATGCCGCGGAGCGGCTGGGCCCGTGAGCCATGGCCGCTGAGCCTGAGCATCCGGAGCCTGTGCTCTGCAACAGGAGAGGCCACACAGTTAGAGGCCTGCGTACCACAAAAAAAAAAAAAAACATTTTAGAAGGATACAGGAGCATACTACTTTTCATGAAGACCATGTGGAATCAGTGTTATTCATTCCTCTTTGGAACTCACAAGATCTAAGCACACTTCTGTTGTTTGCCTCTACAAAGGGGCATCTATCAAGAAGTCATCAAAGCTCTCAGTTGTTTAATTTAGGACGTTTAATTTAGCAAGGGTCAGAAACAATTCAATCAATTTAAGTCAAAGAGGGGGACGTGGGAAGGATGCAGGGGAATCTCACAGGACAACAAACCTGTGGAAGAACAGGGATACGGTTGGGACTTGGGGATGATAGAAACCAGCACCTTGGCTCCCTTGCGATGGATTCTGCTCCCTTTCCCTGCTCTCTGTAAACTGACTTTATGCTTCTCTCTCATTAAAGACTGGTTTTCTCCACATCAGGGCTCTCGGTTTTAGGCAACAAATGTCGTAAGGAGAAAGGGACTTTTGAAAGGGCATTGGTTGTTCTCAGGTTGATATTCATCCGTGTGCACCTGCAGTCCTACTGGCCGCTCACAGCGACTTGCATTCTGACTGGTCACATCATCCGTTCAGGTGAGTCAGTGCCCCGCTGTACCACTTGTTAGGTATGTTGCAAACCACTCCAGCTAAACTCACAAAATCACTGTGAGGGTGGAGAAACGGGCTTTACGCTGAGCTTCCTAGAGCAACGCCCCTAACCCAGCTAAAGAACTGACCTGATAAGGAAGCCACCTCCAACTCCAGAGCCTCACTGCCTCTCTTACCCTCCCAGCCCCGCCCATGCTAGTAAGATGGCAGCCACCCAGCCAAGCTGATTCCTCAATACATTTATCAAAACTCATCAAATTCTGCCCTTCAGAAATAGAGACACAGATGTAGAGAACAGACGCACAGACGCCAAGGGTGGAAAGCGTGGGGGGTGTGTGTGTGATGAATTGGGAGATTGGGATTGACATGTATACACTGATATGTGTAAAATGGATGACTAATAACCTGCTATATAAAAAAATAAACAAAATTTTAAAAAATTTTTTAAAAATTGTGCCCTTGACACTGGTGAATTTTGTGTTATGTAAACTCTACCTCAATAAAACTGACAAAAATAAAGAAAAACAAGGAAACAAAAGAATCCTGCTCACTTTTTCCTGCCCTTTCTGAAACCCTCCTGTTCCTGCCTGTGCCTTGTATGAAGTGTGGGGTATCCTTTTTTGAGTTGTGGTTTTTTTCTTCCAACTGTTGTTCCGATTGTTAATTTTTCCAGCTAAAACTGCAAATTCTCTGAAGGGAGGGAGTTATTGAAAACTGACCTACGGCCGTTTGGTTCTTCTTGGTGAAAACAGTAGCCACTGAAGAAGTTGGAGGTGGGTGAGGATTAGCTACTTCCCCACACCCTCCCAGCCCTGTTACATTGATGGGAAACCTCAAGCCAAATGCTGCCACATATGCAAACGTTTACTAAAAAACAGCTTATTAACAAGCAAACACAAAGCTGTTTATAAAGGCTGTTCTATAAGCCCCATGCAGTGTAAGCTCTCTACCCTTTGAAGTGCTTTGACCACCACCTCACATGAAAGATTTATCTGAGACTCAGGACAACATTCCAGAAACAAGATTCTGTCCACACAGGTAGCATTCTCCTAAACCAGTGCCTGGATATGGGATCATTTAGGGATCCAGTGTCTGTTGCCTGCCCTAAGAGTGCAGGCTACAGGTCTTGCTAGATTCTTCTACCCTGTTTATCCAAGTGGCTTTGAAACATTTCAGCCCATCCGCACATCTCGAATATATTCAGTTTCATCAAACTGGGAGACCACTTTCATTATGCAAGCACTAACTACTATTTTCACCAATAAAACCCCTTTCTGACGTTCACTATGCTTACTAGCGAAGCATAAGGTATTGATCAAGATTGAATAGCGTTAGTGCTTGTAGCAGCTGCCTGAACTTCCTGAACAGAATGAAGCTGGTCCTGGACCGTGTGTTCTTGCTTAGAGCTGCTACCCGTGGAGATGGAGCTTAAACCAAATAGCACAAACTCAAGTTCCTCTGTCTATGCTGAACTTTTTGAAAGTAAATTATAGACATCTTTCCGAAAACATCCTGTCTTCTTTTAAACTCTTCATAAAATTTTTGACTTCTAATATATGTTTAGTAACTCGTAATAAGTATAAGCCAAACAAATTAAGAATGGAGGGTTTTTAAGATGGAAGGAAGGAAGGAAGGAAGAGAGGGAGGGAGGGAGGGAGGGAGGGAGGAAGGAAGGGTAGAGGGAGAGAGGAAGGAAAAAAGAATGGAGGAAGGCTTCTAGCCTCCAGACCCTCCTTGTCGTTGAAGGTGTAGACACTCAGCCCTGGGCTATGCCTCAGCTCCCAGTGCTGCTGAGGCTTTGGTGACTGGCGGGGTTTTTTTAAAACACATCTAAAAATAAGGAAATGATGTGGTCTGTGAAAAGGCTAAGTCACCCTGTATAAATAAAACTGGGAAATTTCTGGGGTGAAAAATAATTCCCAAAGGTTAATCAGCAGCCTAAAATTAGTCAGATTAGCCCACAGAAGCAAGGCTTCTCTAGGTCGCTGAGTTTGCCGGATCAAGGAAGCTCCAATGCCCCGCCCACTGCCCCGCAGTCACCCTTTAAGGCCTTTCTTCGACAAGACCATTCCTAGTGGTCATGGCGTTGGAGCCACTCAGGGCCAAGCTCAAAGGCAGGAAGGAGAAGTGATTGGACAGGGAGCCAGGCAAATACCACCCTCCACCTGCCATTCTAAACATATCCAGAGTGTCTTTATGGCAGCATGGCACAGCTTTGGAATCCAAATCCTTGTCTGCCACTCCCTACGTCTACTGTTTTGGGCAAATTACTCAGTCTCTATGAACCTCAGATTCCTGTGTGAAAACAAAAGCAACAATAAAGAATAAGCAAACAGGGCTTCCCTGGTGACGCAGTGGTTAAGAGTCTGCCTGCCGATGCAGGGGACACGGGTTCGTGCCCCGGTCCGGGAAGATCCCACATGCCGCGGAGCGACTGGGCCCGTGAGCCATGGCCGCTGAGCCTGCGCGTCCGGAGCCTGTGCTTTGCAACGGGAGAGGCCACAACAGTGAGAGGCCCGTGTACCGCAAAAAAAAAAAAAGAAAAAAAAAAGAAAAGAAAAATACCGTGGACTCTGAATCATAATGCCTGATTTAAATTGTGACTCTGTGACTTATTAGTTGTGGGAACTTGGGTAGTTATTAAATATTTCTGTTTCAGTTTTCTTACTAATACATGGGATAATAATATCAACTTCATAAGGCTATTGTGAGGATTGTATATAAGTGAATATACATAAAACACTTATAACAGTGCCTGGCACCCTGGCACATTAAAAATACTATATTGGTGTTAGCTATCATAATCATAATCATAATAATGGCAACTGTTACTATTAATGTTGTTACTTTCATGTCACAGATTTATAGGATTTGGTGGCATATAGGCAATGAATTTGAGTAAAATTAAGAATTGTTCTGGTTAGTCTTCACAAAGGAAGGAGACTTAAATTTCATTCAGCCCAACCTAAGGCCCAGATAGCCTTATTGTCTTTTTTGCTAGACTGATTAGACTGGTAGAGCAGGGTCATGCTATAGAAGTATTTAGGATATGTCTTAATACAACACAGAATTTCGTCAAGACCCTGATGATGTCTATATAGGTAAGATTAAGAATTCTGGGTCAAGTTAGGCAAGCATATTGACTAACAAAGCCCCCACAAGAAGGTGAGATTTGAGCATGATTTGGAGGAGTAGTAAGCATTAGTCTTGAAAGTGTCAATAGGAAGAGTATCCTGGGGACAGGGAACAGCCCGTGAAAAGGTCCTGCCAGGCATTTTGGAGGAACGGCTGGATTAGAGTGAGGGAGGGTGATTACCGTGGGAGATGCAGACAGCGAGGCAAATGGGACCAGCTCATGTGGGAGCCCATATGCGCCAGGGTGAAGACTTCAATTTTTACCCTGTGTGAGATGGGGACCCAAAGCAGAGTTTGGGGCAAAGGAGCGACATCTGACTTTGGGTTTGAAAGATCAGCCCAGTTCCTCTATTCCAAGTAGACTGTCGGTGCACACAAGGGTAGAGCAGGGAGACAAGTCAGGAAGCTGGTTCATATCCAGGTGAGAGATGATGCTCCTCTGAGCATGTTGGCTTCACGTACTCAGACCAGTTTTCCCCCGATGACAGCTTCAAGTCATATCCTCACAGTTTACCGCCAGAGAGCAAAGGCCTCCTTCCCTTTAATTCTCCTTAATTCCCTTAAAAACACATAAGCAAAGCCCAGAGAAAGGCATACACCACTCTACACTCCACTTGCCATTCTTCCCCAGGCCCAGCACACACTTGGCACTCACTGAATGCATTCTGGAAAATAAATGAGTGGCACATAAACGTGCAAATCTGCTACTTGACTGATTTTGTGAGATGGGTCGTAAGGCACCGTTTGCACCCTCTTGCCTTGGCTACTTTATGACCAATGGTCGTATGTGCAAAGTGACCAGATGACTTTCATAAGGATGGCCAATGGCTATGAGAAGCATGTGGTCATACCCAAAGGACTGAATTCCAGCTTCGTTAACATCTCCTCTCACTGAGTTATTCTTTCCTAGACAAGTTTGAATCTTAGGCAATGTTATGACACCAACGAAAGTAGGAAGCCACGGTCAAATATCTTATCAACATCATTACTCAAAATAATAAGTGCAAAACCATCAAGTAAAGCATAGCAGAGAACAAGAGGGACATGGAGAAACGTGGAGCATTTAAATCAGACCTTGAAAACCAGCAGCCTAAGAATCTGACCTGACAACATGTATGGTTTGGCCTGCACAATAGTGACCCATGACTTGATTTTAATTTTTTAAATTAGTGGCTGATATGTAAAAGTTGAGATATTTCATATGAACTCAGATCTCCAATTTTTCATTAAAATGTTATACTGTGTGGCAATGTCGAGTCACATTTCCTTCGAGGCCCTGGCTTCCCTTTAGCAGGAGTTCCATCGCTCTCAGCACATGTTCTGCTTCTGAAATGTACAGTATCTCTCTAGTCCCTATTTTAAAAAATTGAACTTGCAATTTCCAATTTTAAGTGTATCTTCTGAGACACCATACAAAGCAAAATCCAGAATAGTGTTCTAGAACTAACATGGTAAAAAATCTCAAACCACGGAAATGCAAAACTTATGAGTAAGAACAGAGAAGTTTTCAATTTTAGAGCAAGGATGAAATAGCTAATGTGTTAATTTTGGCACATCTTTCACAAGTGGAACCTTCAGCCATGCTAAATCACAGAGATAAATTTAGAATCATTCAAAGCCAATAGGATTATTAGTTCCTACATAAGAAAAGCAGGACTAATAACCTCCTGCCTATGTAGAAATCGGTTCTCTGGCCTATGTCTGCTATTCTAAACTGTAGTTGCAAAATTCCTACTGTGGATACATCATAACTAGGAACTGGAGGTGGCCCAATCTATGAACCAAAAATTGGAAGAGATCACGCTAATTTGTGAAACCCCATACTGAACCGAAACCAAACATTATTTTTTCTAAATTGTGGACTCACCCAAAAAGATTTCTATGAAAACCAATAAAATCTTATTAAACTCATATGAACTATAATTGAACAAATGTTTTCTAAAACGACTGAACCAGAACTTTAGAATATTATCTAAACCAAACCAGCATTTTTTCTGTTTGCGTCTCTTCTGATAACTATCTTTAAAGGCCTTCATATTTTTTTCTGGTTATTGTGCATATCAAAAGCACAGGAAACATATTTCAATCAACTATTAACTCTTTTCAATTCTGACAGGCACTGCTAGTTGCCAACCAAATATCCATTCCATCCTACTTCTGTAACAAAACCTTGATTTAGTCAAGAAGACAATATTCCAACTTCCTTTTCCTAGCTTCCCTTGGAACTAAGTGTGGCCACCTGTCTAAGTTTCAAACTATGAGATTTAAGCAGAAGTTGAGTGGAACTTCCAGGAAACTTTTTTGCCATGGACCAATTCTATATTCTTCCATCTTGAAATTCAAGTGTATGGCAAGAGCTCTAGTACCTTAAGACAAATTTTAGGATGGGAGCTATGCACTAAGGATGACAAAACAGAAATCAGGAGATAGAGTTATCGTTGACATCCTAAAGGTGCATCCCAGCTCCAGATTTCTTTCACATGAGAGGTCCATAAACTTTTATTGAGTATGAGTCATTGTTTTGAGGATTTTCTGTTATACGTAGCTAGCTAAACCTTATCCTAACTTATAAAGAAATTATGCTAACATTACAGAAAACAGCTCAGAACATCATTTTATTCAACAAACATTCACTGAATATCTACTCTGCATCAAGCATTTCATTAAGGATACTGATTTATTTCCTGCTGTCATGGAACACAGAAGAAAGAAAACTTGGCTAGGCAACTACATCCCAGACCTAGCCCTACCATTGACTAATGAAGTCTTTGAACTTGGAGAAGCCACTTCACTTCTCTGAGCACCAGGCCCTTCGTATGTAATATGATGAGGCTGACTGTCTTTTCTAAGGTCATTTCCAACTCTTCCATCACATGATTCAGTGGATGTCCATAGAAAACTGATTTTTTTCCTCACCATCCATAGAGCCCTACCCCACCCTTAGTCCCCAGAGGCCAGTAATATGGTCCTAACTGACCCTCTCCAACCCCAGTTGATAAGACCAAATATAGACAATCAGATTATCCCTTCTTGGACTCTGAAAACCAGCAGCCTGTGTGAGCCAATGTTTGGGGAGTAGAGACACATGAGAAGTAGGGAAAGTTGCCTGCATAATGGAGCAAGAATACACAAAGGAGGAAAATCTAACGGTACCAAACTGGCAGCCCAATGGGGCGGAGATAGTCCGTAGTTGGATTTTCATTTGAACCACAACATTTAAAAATTTTGGATCATTTGTCAAGATTTTTAAAAGAAGAAATTTTGCATAAAGTTTTAAATTTCCAGCATCTCTGAATTGGTGAAAGATCTGACGACACTAGACTTTCTTTTTTGCATAGCCATGGGAGACTGGAGCAGGGTTGTCTAAACAAGATGAGTTATGTCAGTGCCCACCCCTCCCCATTATCTAGCACCAGTGCTCTGTATTCATTTCCCCTCCCTATAGGGCTCTTGTTGGTATTTGAGTTTGAGGCCCTACCCCAGGCAGTGTAGACACATGAGAAAATGACAGGCTCAGCCATGATCGTCTAATTTCAGTGTCCCCTGTATAGTCCCAGCTCTGCTTTAGTAACTATCCTAGAATAGTTGTTAGATTCCAGAGTCAGTGGTGAGGAAAGCCAAGAAACAGCACGACTGACATCTTAGAACACCCAAAGGCTCAAGAATTGTCAGAATCAGGTACCTCTAGAAGTGGAAGGTTAAGGTAAGACTAATAAGAATACAGATTAAAAGCAGTTGAAGGAGACTTCCACTTAGGCCAAGATGGAGCAGCAGGGACCAGTTTTACTCCCTAACCAGACACAATTTATAAAATAGACAAAATATATGAAACAATTGTTCTCAAGACATTGGCTATTAGGCAACAAAGTACAGCCATCCCTGAGAGACAGAAAATAAACATGAGCTCCATGATTGCCCCAGCTTACTATCTTGAGATAGTTTTTATTTCCACCCACAAATTTGCCAGAACACACATTATTCTTTCATGCACACAGATCATTTACCAAAATAGTCCCTATTCCGGGCCATAAAACAAGTCTCAATAAATTTAAAAGGACTCAAGTCATACAAAGTATGTTCTGAGACCAAAAGGAAATTGCAACAGAAATCAATAAGGAAAATATATCTCAAAACTCCCAAATGTTTGAAAACAAAATAACACACTTCTTAACTCATGAGTCAAGGAAGAAATCAAAAGAGTAATTAGAAAGTATTTGAACTGAAAGAAAATGAAAACACAATATATCAAAATTTGTGGGTACAGCTAAAGCAGAACTTAGGGGGAAATCTATAGCACTAAACACTTAAGTTAGGAAAAATAAAAAAGAAGAAAGTCTCAAATCAATGACCTCAGCTTCCTTCCAACTTAAGAAACCAGAAAAAGAAGAGCAAATGAAACCGAAAGTAAAGATAAAAGGAAATAAAACTAATAATATCAAAAACTTAAGGAAATAATACTAATTCTATACAGACTCTTCCAGAAAATTAAAGAGGAGGTAAGGAGTCCTATGAGGGCAGTATTCAATGATACCAAACCAGACAAAGGCATTGCATGAAAAGAAAACTACACATCAATACTCCTCATGAACATAAATGCAAATTTCTGTTTTTTAAATTGAGGTATAACTGACATACAATATTATATTAGTTTCAGGTGTAAACATAGTGATTAGACATCTGTAGATGTAAATTTCTTAAAACAAATAACCAAGTAGGTATTATCCCAGGATTATAAGGCTGATTTAACATTTGAAAATCAATAAATTTAATTCACTATGTCAACAAATTAAAAAAGAAAAACTATGTGACATCTCAATAGATACAAAAAAGCATTTAAAAAATCTAACTTTCCTGATAAAAACCTTCAACAAAGTAAGAACATTTGGGAACTTCTGTAACCTGATAAAGAATATCTAGGAAAACCTACAGCCAACATCATACTTAGTGGTGACAGATTGATTGCTTTCCCCCTAACATCAGAATGAGGAAAGGATGTCTGCTCTCATCACATATATCCAATATTGAACTGAAGGCTCTAGCCACTGCAATAGGCAAGACAAAGAAACAAAGGCATCCAGGTTGGAAAAGAAGAAGTAAAAGTGTCTTTATTCAGAGATGATGTGATTATCTATGTAGAAAATCCTATGCAACCTACAAAAGAAACTAGTAGAATTAATAAATGAGTTTTGTAAAGTTTCAGTATATAAGAGTAATAATATAAAACAATCAAAGTACGTTACTATATACCAGCAACAAATTATAGGAAATAGAATTTAAAATATTCAATATCACTTAAAAATATGAAATACTTAAGGATAAATCTGACAAAAGATATGTAAATCTTGTATAATGAAAACTAAAAAACATTGCAGAGAGAAATAAACAATATTTAAATATATATATAATAAAAGTACTGTTTCTTGGGTTGGAATGCTCAATGTTGCTAAAATGTAAACTTTCCACAATTCTATCTATAGATACAATACAACTTCAGCCAAAATCCCAGTGAGCTTTTTACATTATACATTATATTGTTAATTTTCACATTGACAAGCTGATTCTAGAATCCATTTGGAAATGAAAAGGACCTAAAATAGTCAATTCAACTTTGAAAAAGAAGAATAAAAGTAGAGGACTTACACTACCCAACTTCAAGACTTATTATAAAGCTACAATAATCAAGACAATGTGGTACTGAATTCAAGATAAACAAATAGAATAACGGGTTAGAATGGAGAATACAGAAATAAATCCTTGCAAAAGTGCAAAGGCAATTTGATGGGAAAGCATAGTCTTTTTGACAAATGGTGCTGCAATGATTAGATATCCATATACAAAAACAGAAGTTTGATCCATACCTCACACCATATTTGAAAAATTAACTCAAAATGGATCACAGACCTAAATTTAAAACCTAAAAGTATAAAACTTCTAGAAGAAAACAGGAGAAGGTCTTTGTGACCTCAGTTTAAGCAAAGATTTCTTAGGTACAACATCAAAAGATCAATGAATAAAAGAAAAAAATAGATAAATTGGATTTCATCAAAATTAAGAACATTTGTGGACTTCCCTGGTGGCGCAGTGGTTGAGAGTCTGCCTGCCGATGCAGGGGACACGGGTTCGTGCCCCGGTCCAGGAAGATCCCATATGCCGCGGAGCGGCTGGGCCCGTGAGCCATGGCCGCTGAGCCTGAGCATCCGGAGCCTGTGCTCCGCAACGGGAGAGGCCACAACAGTGAGAGGCCCACGTACCGCAAAAAAAAAAAGAAAAACATTGTTAAGAGAATGAAAAGACAAGTTACAGACTGGGAATATATATATATATATATGCAAGTCACATATTTGATAAAGGATTTGCATCCAAACTACATAAAGAAATCTTAAATGGGCAAGAGATTTGAACAGACAGTTCACCCAAGAGGACATACACATGGCAAATAAGCATATGCAAAGGTGCTCAGCATCATTAGCCATTCAGAAATGCAAATTAAAACCAGAGTGAGGAAGCACTCGGACAGAGGTGTGATCACTGGTAGTATTGTTATTAAAGCATTTGAAAGACCTCGTTGTCCTTCTGTGAAATGCAGGTTTACTCCAAGGCGGGAGGCTGTCTCTGAACGGTGGTTCAAGGACAACCCCCCGAGACTTCCGGGAAGATGGCGGAAGAGTAAGACACGGAGATCACCTTCCTCCCGACAGATACACCAGAAATACATCTACGCGTGGAACAACTCCTACAGAACACCTACTGAACGCTGGCAGAAAACCTCAGACCTCCCAAAAGGCAAGAAACCCCCCACGTACCTGGTTAGGGCAAAAGAAAAAAAATAAACAGAGACAAAAGGATAGGGACGGGTCCTGCACCAGCGGGAGAGAGCTGTGAAGGAGAAAAGTGTCCACACACTAGGAAGCCCCTTCGCGGGCGGAGACTGCGGGTGGCGGAGGGGGGGAGCCTCGGAGGCAGAAACTGCGGGTGGCGGAGTGGGGGAGCTTGGGAGCCGCGGAGGAGAGCACAGCAACAGGGGTGCGGAAGACAAAGCGGAGAGATTCCAGCGCAGAGAATCAGGGCCGACCGGCACTCACCAGCCGAGAGGCTTGTCTGCTCACCTGCCGGGGCGGGCGCGGCTTGGAGCTGAGGCTCCGGCTTCTGTCGGAGCGCCGGGAGAGGACTGGGGTTGGCGGCGTGAACACAGACTGCAGGGCGTTGGTGTACCGCGGCTGGCCGGGGGGGAGTCCGGGGAGAGGTCGGGACCTGCCGGAGAAGCAGGAGACTTTTTCTTCCCTCTTTGTTTCCTGGTGCGCGAGGACAGGGGATTAGGAACGCTGCTTGGGAGAGCTCCGGAGGCGGGCGCGAGCCGCGGCTGAGGGTGCGGAGCCCAGAGACGGACGTGGGCCGCTAGGGCCGCTGCTGCCGCCATCGGGAGGCCTGTGTGCGAGCACAGGTCACTGTCCACACCCCCTTCCGGGGAGCCTGTGCAGCCCGCCACTGCCGGGGTCCGGGATCCAGGGACAACTCCCCCGGGAGAACGCACGGCGCGCTTCAGGCTAGCAACGTCACGCGGGCCTCTGCCGCCGCAGGCCCGCCCCACACTCAGTGACCCTCCCTACCCGCCGGCCTGAGTGAGCCAGAGCCTCCAAATCAGCGGCTCCTTTAACCCCGTCCTGTCTGAGCAAAGAACAGACGCCCTCCGGCGACCTACACGCACAGGCGGGGCCAAATCCAAAGCTGAGCCCCTGGGAGCTGTGAGAACAAAGAAGAGAAAGGGAAATCTCTCCCAGTAGCCTCAGAAGCAGCGGATTAAAGCTCCACAATCAACTTGATGTACCCTGCATCTGTGGAATACATGAATAGACAACGAATCATCCCAAATTAAGGAGCCCTGTGGATGAAAGGCTCTTGGTGCTGCAGCCAGGAGTCAGTGCTGTGCCTCTGAGGTGGGAGAGCCAACTTCAGGACACTGGTCCACAAGAGGCCTCCCAGCTGCACATAATAGCAAACAGCGAAAATCTCCCAGAGATCTCCATCTCAACGCCAGCACCCAGCTTCACTCAACGACCAGCAAGCTACAGTGCTGGACATCCTATGCCAAACAACTAGCAAGACAGGAACACAGCCCCACCCATTAGCAGATAGGCTGCCCAAAATCATAATAAGTCTACAGACACCCCAAAACACACCACCAGACGTGGACCTGCCCACCAGAAAGACAAGATCCAGCCTCATCCACCAGAACACAGGCACTAGTACCCTCCACCAGGAAGCCTACACAACCCACTGAACCAACCTTAGCCACTGGCGACAGACACCAAAAACAACAGGAACTACGAACCTTCTGCCTGCAAAAAGGAGACCCCAAACACAGTAAGATAAGCAAAATGAAAAGACAGAAAAACACACAGCAGATGAAGGAGCAAGATAAAAACCCACCAGACCTAACAAATAAAGAGGAAATAGGCAGTCTACCTGAAAAAGAATTCAGAATAATGATAGTAAAGATGATCCAAAATCTTGGAAATAGAATAGACAAAATGCAAGAATCAGTTAACAAAGCCCTAGAAGAACTAAAGATGAAACAAACAATGATGAACAACACAATAAATGAAATGAAAAATACTCTAGATGGGATCAATAGCAGAATAACTGAGGCAGAAGAACGGATAAGTGACCTGGAAGATAAAATAGTGGAAATAACTACTGCAGAGCAGAATAAAGAAAAAAGAATGAAAAGAACTGAGGACAGTCTCAGAGACCTCTGGGACAACATTAAACGCACCAACATTCGAATTATAGGGGTTCCAGAAGAAGAAGAGAAAAAGGGACTGAGAAAATATTTGAAGAGATTATAGTTGAAAACTTCCCTAATATGGGAAAAGAAATAGTTAATCAAGTCCAGGAAGCACAGAGAGTCCCATACAGGATAAATCCAAGGAGAAATACGCCAAGACACATATTAATCAAACTGTCAAAAATTAAATACAAAGAAAACATATTAAAAGCAGCAAGGGAAAAACAACAAATAACACACAAGGGAATCCCCATAAGGTTAACAGCTGATCTTTCAGCAGAAACTCTGCAAGGCAGAAGGGAGTGGCAGGACATATTGAAAGTGTTGAAGGAGAAAAACCTGCAACCAAGCTTACTCTACCCAGCAAGGATCTCATTCAGATTTGATGGAGAAATTAAAACCTTTACAGACAAGCAAAAGCTGAGAGAGTTCAGCACCACCAAACCAGCTCTACAACAACTGCTAAAGGAACTTCTCTAGGCAAGAAACACAAAAGAAGGAAAAGACCTACAATAACAAACCCAAAACAATTAAGAAAATGGGAATGGGAACACACATATCGATAATTACCTTAAATGTAAATGGACTAAATGCTCCCACCAAAAGACACAGATTGACTGAATGGATACAAAAACAAGACCCATATATTTGCTGTCTACAAGAGACCCACTTCAGACCTAGAGACACATACAGACTGAAAGTAAGGGGATGGAAAAAGGTATTTCATGCAAATGGAAACCAAAAGAAAGCTGGAGTAGCAATTCTTATATCAGACAAAATAGACTTTAAAACAAAGACTATTAGAAGAGACAAAGAAGGACACTACATAATGATCAAGGGATCGATCCAAGAAGAAGATATAACAATTGTAAATATTTATGCACCCAACATAGGAGCACCTCAATATATAAGGCAAATACTGACAGCCATAAAAGGGGAAATCGACAGTAACACATTCATAGTAGGGGACTTTAACACCCCACTTTCACCAATGGACAGATCATCCAAAATGAAAATAAATAAGGAAACACAAGCTTTAAATGATACATTAAACGAGATGGAGTTAATTGATATTTATAGGACATTCCATCCAAAAAAAACAGAATACACATTTTTCTCAAGTGCTCATGGAACATTCTCCAGGATAGATCATATCT
Source organism: Orcinus orca (assembly GCF_937001465.1). Classification (NCBI taxonomy): domain Eukaryota; kingdom Metazoa; phylum Chordata; class Mammalia; order Artiodactyla; family Delphinidae; genus Orcinus; species Orcinus orca. The sequence goes on from NC_064571.1 coordinate 36,635,668, forward strand.
TGGGTCACAAATCAAGCCTTGATAAATTTAAGAAAATTGAAATTGTATCAAGTATCTTTTCCGACCACAATGCTATGAGACTCGATATCAATTACAGGAAAAGATCTGTAAAAAATACAAACACATGGAGGCTAAACAATACACTACGTAATAACGAAGTGATCACTGAAGAAATCAAAGAGGAAATCAAAAAATACCTAGAAACAAATGACAATGGAGACACGACGACTCAAAATCTATGGGATGCAGCAAAAGCACTTCTAAGAGGGAAGTTTATAGCAATACAATCCTACCTTAAGAAACAGGAAACATCTCGAATAAACAACCTAACCTTGCACCTAAAGCAATTAGAGAAAGAAGAACAAAAAAACCCCAAAGTTAGCAGAAGGAAAGAAATCATAAAGATCAGATCAGAAATAAATGAAATAGAAATGAAGGAAACGATAGCAAAGATCAATAAAACTAAAAGCTGGTTCTTTGAAAGGATAAACAAAATTGATAAACTATTAGCCAGACTCATCAAGAAAAAAAGGGAGAAGACTCAAATCAATAGAATTAGAAATGAAAAAGGAGAAGTAACAACTGACACTGCAGAAATACAAAAGATCATGAGAGATTACTACAAGCAACTCTATGCCAATAAAATGGACAACCTGGAAGAAATGGACAAATTCTGAGAAAGGCACAACCTGCCAAGACTGAATCAGGAAGAAGTAGAAAATATGAACAGACCAATCACAAGCACTGAAATTGAAACTGTGATTAAAAATCTTCCAACAAGCAAAAGCCCAGGACCAGATGGCTTCACAGGCGAATTCTATCAAACATTTAGAGAAGAGCTATCACCTATCCTTCTCAAACTCTTCCAAAATATAGCAGAGGCAGGAACACTCCCAAACTCATTCTACGAGGCCACCATCACCCTGATACCAAAACAAGACAAGGATGTCACAAATAAAGAAAACTACAGGCCAATATCACTGATGAACATAGATGCAAAAATCCTCAACAAAATACTAGCAAACAGAATCCAACAGCACATTAAATGGATCATACACCATGATCAAGTGGGGTTTATTCCAGGAATGCAAGGATTCTTCAATATACGCAAATCAATCAACGTGATACACCATATTAACAAATTGAAGGAGAAAAACCATATGATCATCTCAATAAATGCAGAGAAAGCTTTTTACAAAATTCAACACCCATTTATGATAAAAACCCTGCAGAAAGTAGGCAGAGAGGGAACTTTCCTCAACATAATAAAGGCCACATATGACAAACCCACAGCCAACATCGTCCTCAATGGTGAAAAACTGAAAGCATTTCCACTGAGATCAGCAACAAGACAAGGTTGCCCACTCTCACCACTCTTATTCAACATAGTTTTGGAAGTTTTAGCCACAGCAATCAGAGAAGAAAAGGAAATAAAAGGAATCCAAATCTGAAAAGAAGAAGTAAAGCTGTCACTGTTTGCAGATGACATGATACTATACATAGAGAATCCTAAAGATGCTACCAGAAAACTACTAGAGGTAATCAATGAATTTGGTAAAGTGGCAGGATACAAAATTAATGCAGAGAAATCTCTTGCATTCCTATACACTAAGGATGAAAAATCTGAAAGTGAAATCAAGAAAACACTCCCATTTACCATTGCAACAAAAAGAATAAAATATCTAGGAATAAACCTACCTAAGGAGAAAAAAGACCTGTATGCAGAAAATTATAAGACACTGATGAAAGAAATTAAAGATGATACAAATAGATGAAGAGATATACCATGTTCTTGGATTGGAAGAATCAACATTGTGAAAATGACTCTACTACCCAAAGCAATCTACAGATTCAATGCAATCCCTATCAAACTACCACTGGCATTTTTCACAGAACTAGAACAAAAAATTTCACAATTTGTATGGAAACACAAAAGACCCCGAATAGCCAAAGCACTCTTGAGAACGAAAAACAGAGCTGGAGGAATCAGGCTTCCTGACTTCAGACTATACTACAAAGCTACAGTAATCAAGACAGTATGGTACTGGCACAAAAACAGAAATATAGATCAATGGAACAGGATAGAAAGCCCAGAGATAAACCCACGCACATATGGTCACCTTATCTTTGATAAAGGAGGCAGGAATGTACAGTGGAGAAAGGACAGCCTCTTCAATAAGTGGTGCTGGGAAAACTGGACAGGTACATGTAAAAGTATGAGATTAGATCACTCCCTAACACCATACACAAAAATAAGCTCAAAATGGATTAAAGACCTAAATGTAAGGCCAGAAACTATCAAACTCTTAGAGGAAAACATAGGCAGGACACTCTATGACATAAATCACAGCAAGGTCCTTTTTGACCCACCTCCTAGAGAAATGGCAATAAAAACAAAAGTAAACAAATGGGACCTAATGAAACTTAAAAGCTTTTGCGTAGCAAAGGAAACCATAAGACCAAAAGACAACCCTCAGAATGGGAGAAAATATTTGCAAATGAAGCAACTGACAAAGGATTAATCTCCAAAATTTATAAGCAGCTCATGCAGCTTAATAACAAAAAAACAAACAACCCAATCCAAAAATAGGCAGAAGACCTAAATAGACATTTCTCCAAAGAAGATATACAGACTGCCAACAAACACATGAAAGAATGCTCAACATCACTAATCATTAGAGAAATGCAAATCAAAACTGCAATGAGATATCATCTCACACCAGTCAGAATGGCCATCATCAAAAAATCTAGAAACAATAAATGCTGGAGAGGGTGTGGAGAAAAGGGAACCCTCTTACACTGTCGGTGGGAATGTAAATTGATACAGCCACTGTGGAGAACAGTATGGAGGTTCCTTAAAAAACTACAAATAGAACTACCATATGACCAGCAATCCCACTACTGGGCATATACCCTGAGAAAACCATAATTCTAAAAGAGTCATGTACCAAAATGTTCATTGCAGCTCTATTTACAATAGCCCAGAGATGGAAACAACCTAAGCGCCCATCATCGGATGAATGGATAAAGAAGATGTGGCACATATATACAATGGAATATTACTCAGCCATAAAAAGAAACGAAATTGAGCTATTTGTAATGAGGTGGATAGACCTAGAGTCTGTCATACAGAGTGAAGTAAGTCAGAAAGAGAGAGACAAATACCGTATGCTAACACATATATATGGAATTTAAGAAAAAAAAATGTCATGAAAAACCTAGGGGTGAAACAGGAATAAAGACACAGACTTACTAGAGAATGGACTTGAGGCTATGGGGAGGGGGAAGGGTAAACGGTGACAAAGCGAGAGAGAGGCATGGACATATATACACTACCAAACGTAAGGTAGATAGCTAGTGGGAAGCAGCCGCATAGCACAGGGAGATCAGCTCGGTGCTTTGTGACCGCCTGGAGGGGTGGGATAGGGAGGGTGGGAGGGAGGGAGATGCAAGCGGGAAGAGATATGGGAACATATGTATATATATAACTGATTCATTTTGTTGTGAAGCTGAAACTAACATACCATTGTAAAGCAATTATACTCCAATAAAGATGTTAAAATGAAAAAAAAAAAAAAAAGGACAACCCCCCCACCCCATTCACAGTATGAGGTGGCTAAAAAAAAATAAAAATAAAAAATAAAAATAAATAAATAAAACCAGAGTGAGATACCAGTACAAACTTACTACAATGTCTAAAATTTAAATGACCAAATCATGTATTGACAAGGATGTTGAGCGACTGGAATTTTCTCATCCATTGCTGGTGGGAATGTAACAGATACAGCCACTTTGGGAAACACTCCTAGGTGTCAACCCAAGAAAAATGAAAAACTATGTATACACAGCAACTTGCCTATGAATGTTCATAACAACTTTATTTGTAATAACCAAAACCTAGAAACAATCCAAATGTCCATCAACAAGTGAATGAATTGTGACCTATTGATACAATGAGATACCAGTTAGGAATAAAAGAAATGAACTATAGATACCCTCAACGACATGGATGAATCTCAGAATAATTATACTGAGTGGAAAAAAAAAGCCAGAACCCTTCCCCAGAAAGAGCACATAATGTATGATTACATTGATATAAAATTTTAGAAAATGCAAACTGATCTATAGTGACAGACAGCAAATCAGTAGTTGCCTAGGGATAGAGAGGAAACTGTGGTGGTAGTTAACATGCTCATTATCTTGACTGTGGTGATGATTTCACAGGTGTGTACATTCCTAGGTATATACATATTTATTAAATTGTACATTGTAGGGAATCCCTGACGGTCCAGTGGTTAGGACTCCTTTCTTTCACCGCAGAGGGTGCAGGTTCAATTCCTGGTCAGGAAACTATGATCCCACTGAGCCACGCAGTGAGGCCAGAATCAAAAACAAAAGCAAAAACAAACAAACGAAAACCCAAATTGTACATTATAAATAAGTGCTATTTATGTTACATCTATTATACCTCAATAAAGCTGTTTAAAAATATATATAATAGTTTGATCCTTAGGTTCCTTCCCCAACTCTGTACAGCTGGGCAACTGCTCTTCCATAATCCTGCCATTAGACTCGGGTTATTTTCTGGAGGAAGATAACAGAGGGTTTGTGGACTGGAGGACAGCAGGCACAGTTGATTGCAAGGGAATTAGGACAAAAACATGAAATTCTACATACTGAATACTGAGACTCACAGCCCTCTAGCCCCACTTGGCTCCTGGAACCCTGGCAGTCGGGCCTATCTCCTCCAGGCAGAAGACTGGAAAACTCTTCTCTGGGCAATCTTATTGGCCCAAGAAGAAAGATTTAAACATTCTGACACTGGGGATTCCCTAAAGAAACAGCATAGCCAGATAACCCTACTGTGAAGTCCGCAATCAACAAGTCCCACTCACGAGATAAGAGCTGCTAACTGGCTTTATAATATCCCACTCTTTAACATTAGCAGACAACTCAGATTAGAATTTAACTAGTATGAGAACATAAAGGGATAGAAAAGGTGCTTGAAAAGGGAGCTGGGGAGTATTATTGGGAAAATAGCGAAACGATCATGTTCTTTAGGGAGAACTCGTTAGAAAATGTCCCAAATTTAAATTGCTCAAGAAGTAGCAATATAAGCCTATTATTAGGCTATGCAAAGATAAATATTAAAAGAACCAGCTGAAAAAATTGGAAGTGGTTGCCTCTTGGGAAGAGAAAATGGAGAGGGATGAGAAAATTGCAGTAGCAACAAGTCTAGGAGAATCTGGTGAGTCTTTAAATTATGTGCCCCTGTAACTTTTATAAAAATTGGGTGATGTGGGGGGGAGTGAAAGAAATTCAGTTAAAGCTGAGTAAAGCTCTTGGAAAGTCAATGGATAGGATGGCCACATGTCCCTGTTTGCCAAAGACATGCAAGGTTTTCAGCTATTAAGAGGATAATCTCTTACCCTCCAAATATCTCAGTGTCTCTAATTTGATAATGGACGTGTTGGGCTGACACCTCCTGAACCCACTGATAGACATTAGCATCACCTTAACACGAGACAGGGTGGCTTCCTCCTGTGATGCCACAGGAAGTGCACAGCACCACCTGTGAAATATCCTTGCCTCCCCCCCTAGAAAAGAAAAAGAACTCGAATCTAATCAAGTCTCAGATTTCTCAAAATTCACATTTGGGGACACATAATTCTTTCCTGTGTGTATAGGATGCTTAGCAGTTTCCCTAGCCTCTACCCACTCGATGCAAATAGCACTACCACAGAGTTGTGACAATCAGTATGTCTCTACACACTACCAAATGGGGGTGGGAGGGTGCAGCGATCTCCCCCAGGTGAGAACCACTGACCTACATCTAAGCACCAACTTCCAGGAAATGGGATGGAGAAATATGTTAAAGGGCACCAGCAGGATACAATCCAGATGCAGAATGTGGAAAATTCGAAAGGAGAGATGACCCAGTTTTTTCAACAAACATAAGGCCTGGGGAAAGTATGGAAGGGGAGACTGTTACAGTTCAAAAGCCCTTTTTAAAAAAATCAACAAATGCAATGTGTCGACCCTGTTTGGATCCTGATTTAAACAAGCTGCAAATAGACCTTTATGACACAATTGGAGAATACTGAATTCGGGCTACACATTATGACGCTGAGATGTTCATTTTGCGGGTGTGATAATGGTACTGTGGTTATGTTATTTTTTAAAAGCTTTCTGTTACAGATACACACGGCTGTATTAATGGATCAAATGACATGATGTCTGGTTGCAAAGGGGGATGTAATGGATCAGATCAAACAAGAACATCAGACCATGAATGGTTACTGCAACTCACTGATGGGTACCTGGGCATTCATTATACTTGCCTTTCTACTTTTGTGTGTGTTTGAAACTTTCCATAATAAAAACATAAATGGGGCTTCCCTGGTGGCGCAGTGGTTGGGAGTCCGCCTGCCGATGCAGAGGACTCGGGTTCGTGCCCCGGTCCGGGAGGATCCCACGTGCCGCGGAGTGGCTGAGCCCGTGAGCCATGGCCGCTGAGCCTGTGCGTCCAGAGGCTGTGCTCCACAATGGGAGGGGCCACAGCGGTGAGAGGCCCGTGTACCGCAAAAAAAAAAAAAAAATAAAATAAATGAAAGAAAGAAAGTCCAAGAAATTAATAAAGCATGGCTTACTATAAGCACATGGACTGGGAGTCCAGAGCTTGGGGGTTTTTTTTGTTTTTTTTTTTCTGCGGTACACGGGCCTCTCACTGTTGTGGCCTCTCCCGTTGCGGAGCACAGGCTCCGGACGCGCAGGCTCAGCGGCCATGGCTCACGGGCCCAGCCGCTCCACGGCATGTGGGATCTTCCCGGACCGGGCCACGAACCCGTGTCCCCTGCATCGGCAGGCGGACTCTCAACCACTGCGCCACCAGGGAAGCCCCCAGAGCTTGGGGTTTTATTTCTGCTCCTCCACTAACCAATCTGGTCATTTTAGCAGGGGAGTCACTTCTCTGGCCTGTAGAATCAGGGTCTTGAGTTATAATACATTTGTGAGGTTTTCAATGATTCCACAACACGCCTTGAAAAGTGAGTTGAACAGTGTCCCCGAGGACCAGCAATTTCAAAAGTCTGAATTTGCGGTGGAGACGCTGGTGGTGTTCCGGCCCAGGGCTCCCAGATTCCCTCCATGGCCCCTCAGGTAGTTTAGAAGTAGCAAGATCAGCTGTGCTAGAACATTCTGAATTAGAAAGTGCCTGCTGAAAAAAGCTTGCGTCAAATCCCTCTTTTTTTTTTTTTTTTTTTTTTTTTTCAAATCCCTCTTTGAGCGGGCTGTGGCTGCCGTTTGAGTAACTTGTCAGGAAAGTGTGAATTACAAGTCAGTATTACAAAAGTGTTTATTTTCAGCCTTTCCAAAAAACAGTGAGAAAGAGAGAAGCATGCATAATAAAGCAGCCGGGCATCTGAGGCGAAAGTTTGCTTTTTCTTATCCTCTCCCTCCCAACCTCACCTCTCACCAGAGTCTACAGGTATCCCTTTCCTGTGATCCTGAATGCAGCGAACAGGAAGAGGGCAAGTGGAGAGAGGCAGGGAGGAAGGAGGTACCACCACTCACCGCCCGGGGCGGCGGGGGGCGGGGGTTGCAAAGCAACAACTCATGTCCTGTTTTCCCATCCCCCTGCCGAGCCCTCCTGCCACGAACGCAATGATTAATGTAGGACTGACTGCCAAACGCCACAAAGGAAACCCTTAGAGAGAGCTCCCTGAATTCAACACTCCTGAATACAGCATCCAAAACATCTCTACCCTTGCTTTGAAGAAGGCAGAAAACATGCCTTGCCACCATAGGTAGAGCATCGCCCACGATGAAAGAAAGGGGGGAACTCACACCGGTTTCCTCCCCTGCACCCCTTCCCTGGGCCCCAACTGAAACCTCAGCTCCTTTCCCTCAGAAGGGCCCGCCAACAGTTTTCGGCCTCCAGAGTGACCTTCCACCAACGCAAACCTGCCCAAGCCACTCATGCTCCTCTTTAAGATGTTTTCACGTAGCTCATCTCTGTGGGCTTAAAATCCAGACCTCCAGTAGAGGCAGTGAGTGCTAGTGATTTAAAAGCTCCCTCAGGGGCTTCCCTGGTGGCGCAGTGGTTGAGAGTCCCCCTGCCGATGCAGGGGACACGGGTTCGTGGCCCGGTCCGGGAAGATCCCACATGCCGCGGAGCGACTGGGCCCGTGAGTCATGGCCGCTGAGCCTGCGCGTCCGGAGCCTGTGCTCCGCAACGGGAGAGGCCACAGCAGTGAGAGGCGCACGTACCGCAAAAATAATAATAATAATAAATAAAATAAAATAAAAGCTCCCTCAAATCGAAGGAGCCACAGGACTTCCCTGGATAAATCAGAATGAGCTTCTTTATAATATTCATATGCCAGGCCCAGGTGCAGAGCAAAGGAATCTCGCCCAGATAATGCGGCTCTTGGCTTTAAGTCTGGACTTAATGGCCTCTCCCACTCTGTACGTTTCCAGTCTCCCCAGATGTCTTTGGTTACCACATGGCAGCCTCCCTGCCCGGCAGAGAGTGCTGTGGGAAGGGCAGCCCCAGAGAGTGGGGGATGCAGGGGATGGAGCGGCTTCAGGAGGGATAGAGGGTTTATTCCAAAAGCCTTGTCCACCTGTATCATCAATCAAAGAAGCCCAGAGGCAGAGGCAAACGAGGACCCTGAAGGGTAGAGAGAGCCCCAGGGAGCCAGCAGAAGATGAACCAGATCCATTCTGGAGATGAAGCATGAGCACCTGAGGGAGCTTCACAAACACATGTTTAATTACACCAGTAGTACAGGAATAAATTCTCCTGAGAAAATACTTAAGCTATTTCAGATTAAGCTACTGCATTGGTTAGGATGTATTTAATTGTATCAGAATGCCTGCCTAACAGTGATTTAAGCAATAAAGACATTTAAATATCTCAGGTCACAAGAAGTTTGAAGAAGAATATCTGCTTTGGAACAGTGAGATGTCAGCATGCTGGACTGAACTCTACCATTCTCCTGGCCTCTCCCTCATGGTCATAAGATGGTTGCCATAGCTCCGTGCATCACAATTTCAAACAACATCACCCTAAGACAGAAAGGAGGTGCAGAGGCAGAGCTCTTCATCCACTATACTCTCCTTGTTATTAGAGCAAGAAAAATACTTCTAGAAGAAAACAGTGGACTAGGTCGCATGGTTACTCCTAAAAAGCATCACAGGCAAAGACAACCAGTCTAAGCGTACTTGGCTTAGATCAGCCATGCCTGGACCTACCTTCCCTGAGTACAGTGCTGCCCTTTGATACTTGAACAAAATTTGAATTGTTAGTATGAAAGAATGGAAGAGGGTGGGAAATGGCTGCTGTTAGGCAACCGCCGGTGTCTACCACAGCTAAAGTCCCCTTTGACTCTCACCCCCTTTGACTGCCTCCTCCCACCTCCCCAAAGCAAACCACTATTATCATTCCAGACCTTACACACATGTACATATACACATACACCACACACCATAATAGACAGTAGACTTGGAGCATTTAACAGACTTACAGCAGCATGTGTGTGTGCGTGCGCGTGTGTGTACAAACATGCCATCCTACTCTAGGCATCTTTCTGCCATCTGCTTCATCATTCAACAATACGTCTCAGTGATCCATCCACGCCAATACTTATTAATCTCTTCCGTCCTTGCAACCGCTACATTGTGTTCCCTAGAGTGGACGTGTCACCGTTCACTTAGATACTTCCCTGTTGAGAGTCTCCTGGTTATTTTTAGAGCAGCTTCTACTTGCTTCTGTGCATACAGGCACTGGGTGTTCTCTATGTGGCCCTCCAGCTCCTTTCTCTGCTCTGTGTTCAAATTGCTGACTGCTATAAATACATGAGCTGGCTCTCTGGCATCTGGTTGGGGGAAACCTATGTGAGTGGCCCGAAATCAGAGGGTGCAAAAGAGAGGAGTGGGGTGTTTATTCCCCTCGGTCACTTCCTGCCAAGCTGCAGGTTGGCGGGGGCTATGTTCCTCTACCCAAGGCCACAGCTCCTGTCAAGGGACATGTCCTACAGCTAAAGTTCTCAGGGGTCCCGGTGTCCGCTCTTGTCCCCTTGCTGCTTCCGGCCCCAGGTGGTAGCATTTCTCCCTTCTGTGAACCATCCCTCTCTGGGGGCTGTCTGTTTCCTGGATTCTGACTGACAGAGATCATTACATTCACTAAAAAGAGCAAAAACAATGAAGACCAGAACCTTTCAATACAAGGTCCATTTGTCCCCCAGTCTGCCTCACTGTTTCTCCCAGCATCTCCCCTTTCCAGCTCCTGCTTTCATCTCCTCTCCGTCACTGGGTCCTTGTGTAAGCAGCAGCCCAGATGACCCCCAGCCCTAGATCCGCCTGGCCCCTGGATGCCACTCTCTTAGCACACTGGCTCCGCATCCTGACTGACCTGTCCTTCCTTGTGTGGGAACCCACGGAGATCTTTAATTGGTTGTTGCCAAATGAGAGAAAATACTCTCGGTTCTCACAGTGCAGGACCAGGAAAATGCATGCGATGCCCAAGGGTGGGAACATCCCCTCCCCCTGCTGCCCCTTCCCCCACGCACGCCCCAGCCAGCCCCAGGGCCATGACAAGAAACCAAAGGCTCCCTCTCAGGGCTCTGGGCTCTCCAGTACTTCACCTCTTGCCTCCTCTTTTTTTTTTTTTTTTTTTTTTTGCAGTGCGCGGGTCTCTCACTGTTGTGGCCTCTCCCGTTGCAGAGCACAGGCTCCGGACGCGCAGGCTCAGCGGCTATGGCTCACGGGCCCAGTTGCTCTGCGGCATGTGGGATCTTCCTGGACTGGGGCACGAACCCGCGTCCCCTGCATCGGCAGGCGGACTCTCACCCACTGCGCCACCAGGGAAGCCCGCCTCTTTCTTTCTTTTTTTTTTTTTTCCCCCACATCTTTATTGGAGTATAATTGCTTTACAATGGTGTGTTAGTTTCTGCTTTATAACAAAGTGAATCAGTTATACATATACATATGTTCCCATATCTCTTCCCTCTTGCGTCTCCCTCCCTCCCACCCTCCCTTAAACGCAACACCAAGTTCTCTACTTCAAACCCTAAGATGAATTTAACAACCAGTTAACAAGTTTCAACACAGCAGTTAAGAATATGGGCTGTGAAGGTAGATAAATCAATGTTCAAATTCCAACTCCACCACTCAACAGCTGAGAGGCCGCATGACAGTTCTTTAACTGCTCTGTGCCTCTGTTTTCTCACTGTAAAATTGAAATAACCATATTACTTACTTCATAGGGTTGTTTTAAAGATCACATACGATCTATCTAAAAATATATCTGAAAGACCTCAACACAGAGCCTAGTCCAGAGAGAGCCCTCCATGCATGGTAATAGATATGACAACACTATATATGTTTGCTGTAGGAGGAAAAATAAGCCATGGCCCTACCTTCAAGGAGCCTGCGATCTACTTGGGAAGACACAAAGAACATTCTCGTAATCATGAACAACACAGATGACCCTCTGTTCAAATGGCAAATTATCCGGTATAAGTTCCAGTGCAACAGTAGTCGGGTGATCCTTTCACATATCTGACTTTTCATATTGCCTGACAGATTCCTGAGGTTAAATGCCAAGCATTATTGTCCTTGGTATGCCCAGTGGTCGCACACAGTAGGCATTCAAACACAATTTGTCTAAATACCCAAGGAATACTTGGATGGCAGGTCAGAACAAGCACTTCTTTCTTTCTAAAGCGCTTTGAAAGTGAAGCATCATTTAATTCTCATAAACAACTTTGTGAGATTGTTACTATTATGATCACCTGCATTTTCCAAAATAAGGAAAGGAGGGCTGAAAAAAAGCTTAGCATATTGTTCAAGTCACAAAGTGAGTTTATGCTGGAGCTGGTCTGGGACCCAAGGCCTTTGACCATAAACGTAGATCCTCTTCCTATAAGGACCACAGAAGTCCGTCATCTGAAGAGCTCTATCTTCTGTCAAGTGTCTTTTTCTGGCCTCTAGTGTGCTCTCTTTTTTAAACTTTCTCTTTGTTCTCTCTAGCTGAGACAGCTGTCTCCAGTTTTTTCTTTTAGCTAAAGGGAATCCAATTCATTAGGATTTATTTTCAGGGAGGCAGAGTCTCCTACTTATCCAAGCTTCTATCAGACATATAAATGTATAATATGTCATTAAACTCTGAAATATATGACACAGTCATAACCACACACAAGCTATTAAAAAGTTCGTTACCTCCAGTGGGAGATATTCACCACGCTTACTGCTCTCTCTCCTTTGCAAGGCCAGAGAGAGTAAGCTCTCTGGTTAGGGGAAATCTTTTAGTTTGCCTAGGAATCCTCCTCAAAGCAGTTGTATTACTGATAAATTCTAGTTTATTTGCAATGCATTGAAAGGCAATGTTTAAAAAAAAAAAAAGAAACTTTTTCATCACAAAGAGCACTGCCTGCTCTTTGAGAAAAAAAATCAAACAACACTGAAACGTGTAAAGTAAGAAGTGAAAATTCTCAAGAGAACGGGAACATAAGCCACGGACTGAGAGAAAATATTTGCAAAAGCCCTCTAACAGAGGGCTGAAATCCAAAATATACGAAGAACTCTTACAACTCAACAATAAAAAATGAGCAACCTGATTAAACACTAGGCCAAAGACCTGAACAGACACCTCACGAAAGATTTATAGATGGAAAATAAGCATATGAAAGGATGCTCAATATCATATGTCATTAGAGAATTGCAGATCAAAACAGCAATGAGATATCACTACGTACCTATTAGAATGGCCAAGTCCAAAATGCTAACAGCATCCAGGGATCTGAAGTAACTGTCATTCATTGCTGGTGGGAATGCAAGATGGTACAGCCACTTCAGAAGACAGTTTAGCAGTTTCTCACAAAGTTATAGTCTTACCGTACAATCCTGCAGTTTCGCGTTCCTTGGTATTTATCCAGATGAGTTGAAAACTTATGTCCACACAAAACCCTGTACACAGATGTTTATAGCAGTTTTATTCATAACTGCCACAATTGAAAGAACCAAGATGCGCTTCAGCAGGTGAATGGATAAACTGTGGTACATCCAGACGATGGAATATTACTCAGTAATAAAAGGAAATGAGCCATCAAGCCATGAAAAGACATGGAGGAATTTAAATGCAAATTGCTAAGTGAAAGAAGCCAATCGAAAAGGCTACATACTATGATTCCAACGATATGATATTCTGGAAAAGGCAAAACTATGGAGGGAGTAAAAAGATCAGTGGTTGCCAGGGGTTGTGGAGAGGGAAGGATGAGTAGAGAGAGCACAGAGGATTTTCAGGGCCGTGAAGATACTCTGTGTGATACTGTAATGCTGGATATATGTCATTATACACTTGTCAAAACCCATAGAATGTGCAACATTAAGAGTGAACCCTAATGTCAGCTATGGACTCTGGGTGATAATCACGTGTCAGTGTAGGTTCATTGGCTGTAATGAACATACCCCTCTGGTGGGAGATGTTGATGGTGAGAGTGGCTGGAGGTATGGGGGAGGGGACGTACAGGCAATATCTGCATCTTCCCCTCAGTTTTGCTATTAATTTAAAACTGCTCTAAAAAAGTATTTTTTAAAGTGGAAGTTATTTTCCCTGTGCCTCCCATGACCAATCGAATTGTTATTAAGTGTTTAGTGTATTTACTTTCAGTCTTTTTTCTCACACACACATAATGTGTGTGGATATGTAAATTTTTTTAAAGGTCAGCAAAAGCTGTGTACATGTACAAGATGATAGCAGTGTCTCCTTATAATAGTGGAAATACTTAAAAGTATACAGTTGTTCAAATAAGGAATACAGTCGTCCCTCTAGTATCCACAGGAGAGTGGTTACAGGACCCCCCCACCCCAAGACACCAAACTCCATGGATACTCAAGAGACCTATATAAAACGGCACAGTATTTGCATATAACCTACTCATATCCTCCTGTATACTTTAAATCATCCCTAAATTACTTATACTACTTAATACAATGCAAATGCTATATACATAGTCGTAAATGCAGGGTAAATCTATGTAAATAGGGGCAACGTGTGTGGCAAATTCAAGTTTTGCTTTTTGGAACTTTCTGGAATTTTTTAAAAAATATTTTTGGCCCATAGTTGGTTGAATCCATGGATGCAAAACCTGCAGATATGAAGGGCCGACTGTAGCTGAGTAAACTATGATATATGGCTAACTAAGCACTGTATAGTGGACACTTCGGAGACTCCAAGTTAGTTATAGTCAGATAGAACTGGATTTAAACCCCCATCTTGCTATTTAAACACATACTGAGCAATCTCCAAACCCTTAATTTTTCATCTGTACCATAAAAACCCAGAGGGTTGTTGTATAGATTAAATTAAAAGTGAGACTGCGTATGAGGTCCTCAGTAAAGTGCCTGGCACCTCGGTGATCCGTCAGTCATGGTCCCTCCTCCAGGGTAAGACCCTTGTCTCAGTGATCATTGCTCTCCCCAGCAGCTTAACTCCACGCCTGGCACAAAGTAAGCAGTAAACTAAACGCTGGCTGGGACTTCACTGGTGGTCCAGTGGTTAAGACTTCGAGCTTCCACTGAAGGGAGCATGGGTTCCATCCCTGGTCGGGGAACCAAGATCCTGCATACCGCACGGCGTGGCCAAAAGAAAGAAAAAGAAAAAAATAAAGAAAAAAATAATAAATGCTGGCTGAGATGGACTGGAGTGGACTATTGTAACTTTTTAAAATCAGTATTTAGAGACAAGGTGTGGGGCTTGGGATTTCAAGGAAGACAATATTTAATAGAATGAGAGGCCGACACGAAGTTAGACGGTCCGGGGAAGTCGAGGTCAGGGAAGCGCTGCCCTGCACTATGTGGAGGGACCACCGCAGGTGACCTCAGGTCCTGCAGCACCTAAAGGGTGACTCCCAAGGGGCTGCCAGGAGCTCCCGGCCAGACCTCCCACCTGCCCCAGCAATGAGGTTTTCTCTGTGCAGCTCTGACACGGCTCTCAGTTGACTCATTGAGAGAGAGCCCAAGCCTGGGCAAAGAAATGCAGAAACGTAAGTTCTCACAGGGGAAAAGGGGGACTCTCATGGCTCAATCCGTGGAATACTGCAGGAGCATTTTTCAAAACTAAAACAACTTTAGTTTTATATCACGAAGATGTGCTCATTGCAGAGGAGAAATCATCCATAATCTCACCTGCCAGAGAAAACCCCTGTTATAACCATGGTCTTAGTTTCTCATGGATCTTTTCCTATACCTGCATGCGTGTATCATACATGTATGATATGTAAAATATTACATGTGTGTATGCGTTTTTCGTATATGATGTCCTTTTATCATATCAATAAACAATCATCCATGACATCATTTTTAATGGCAGAATAGAATTCCAATGTCTGGCTAAACCATACTTTAACCAATCATCGATTGTCAGACGTTCGGGTCATTTCCAAAATCTTGCTATTCTAAACAGTGCTGCCAGGAACTTAGAGCCATGCTGTGAACTTCTGATCCTCTTTCACAGAGTGTGAGAGAGAACAACGGGCTACTTGCTAAACTGACCTCAACCCCAGAGCATCACCCCTCTCCCTACCCCCGGTGATACCCAGTCCTCTGGAGTCTGGCTGACCAAGGTCCACAGTCAGGACCTTGGATTCTAGAGGATTTGTCCTCCTCCCAGAAGGAGTGTCTGAGCCTTTTTGAACCCACGTAATTTGATGCAAGGGCCCTGAAATCAGGCCAGCTCTCGGCAAAATTGGGAAGGAGGTGAAGGTAGTCTTGGCTTCCTCTCAACTCCCTTCCCTAGTGCTGTCCAGTCCTCCCAGGAGGCAGCTGCCCAGTGCCCCACACCCCGGGCCCCGTCTCAGCATCTGACACCCTAACTTCTGCAGCTGCGACAGTAGTCAGGCTATAAAGAGCCATACCTTCCAGTAATGTATAACCCTCAAAAGGTTCCCTTTAACATCTTGAGTCAACCAACACGGTCTGAACTAAACACTGCCCGGGGGCACAGGTGGGTAAGACATTATCACTGCCCTGAGCTGGCTTATACCCTGTAGTAGTTTCCTAAGGCTGCCATAGCAAAGTGCCACAAACCGGGCACTGTGGTGAGTACAAATTTAGGGAGTGTGTGATCTATGGGGGTTGGGGGGGGACGACAAAGATAAGGCACGAGTACCTGAAAAGATAAATTACAAGACCAGAGTTGTCATCGGGCAGAAGTGATGCATCACAAAGTGAGTTGATCAGAAAAGTGCTGTTTTGGGAGGAGAAGGTGACCTTTGGGAACTGGAGTGGACAGACCTCAGACAACTGGAGGAAGTGGGGCTAAAAGGATGGGGACAACTTGGTGGCCAGAAGCAGGGACAGGGAGGGAGAATGAAAGGGGACAGACGGGTGAGTAAAACCACAGAGCAAAGGAATCTAGACGATTCTTTCCATTATTCTGCCCTGACCCTTCCTCAAGTCAAAGCTACTTGGGAAGGAAAAGGAGATGTTTGCCAAGAGCCAAACCAAGGTTGAAGAGACAATCCCAGAGGATATTAGACACGTGGTAATTCGAAACTGCTTTTCAAGCCAAGACATGCATAAAGGAATACAGATCACATATTAAAGAGGTCACCTTTCCTTCAGGTCTGAGGGATGATTGAGGAAGATGACGCATGTGCCCACCACAGCTGCCAGCTCCGAACACTTGGCACCGGAGGATGCTGCATGACCACCAGTTCTCACTGCTGTGCTTGGATCACACAGCCTGGAACCCAGGAGTCACCAACTTTGGGCGTTGAAGATATTTCCCTGAAGCCTTGGCAACAGAGACCTCATTTACGGTTCCTGTGCTGGGGGAGGATTTCTCCTTTGCCTGCCCTCACCTTCTCCCCAGTGAGGGAGTGGGCAGGCCAGATTGACACACTGGACGGAAAGGGAGGTTCTGTGAAGAGGCTGGGCACGAAAAGCACTGAAGGCTCTCGAACATGGTCAGAACTCATTCAAAAGACCTCACCTTGGCGGCTGTGCGCAGAGCTAAGAGCTCCCACTATCCTTCAGTCATCTCCGGATAAACATACAGTCTAAGTAAAAACAATGTCTGCTATGTAAACACAGCTTCAAGACCTACCCCCAGGTCCCAGCCAGATGGCTGTCTTCAGGCCTCTCCCAAACAGAAATTCCACAGCCACCTTTCTTGCCAGCTCTCTGGGTAAACTAGAGCTTTACAGCCAGGGTGATAGGAAGGCAAAGGCTGGATCCCAGTCCCAGGAAGTTCCAAACAGCTTTGCCATTTACTCAGCAAGAGCCGGAGGTTCAACCAACCCCCTTAGGCAGCCTACGGGTCTATGCGGGGATCGTGTCCTGGATTTCCCCACACTCTGCCAAAGGCCAGGCGAGGGTGGGAGGTATTGATGTCCATGGGGCAACCGTTGCCCACTAGGGCGTGGGAGCAGAAGGACACATGCTTCTCCCACCCCCTCTTCCCCCACCCCCGGATGTTCCTGTGCTGCATTTCACAAAGCTTCTCAGGAAGCAGCCAATTCAATAACTCATCCCTTTGTTGGCTCTCCCGCCTTCTCTGTTTCACTCTCCAATAGACAGCTCACATATAAACATTCCTATCAAGCTCTGCTTTTGGAAGAACCCAGGCTAAGACACTCAGCAACCTCAAAAGATATCACCTGACTCCTGAAAACAGCTCCACAGGGCACAGCTGTGAGGGTTTCCTCCATCCTTGCTTACGTTTGTCTCGAATGTGAACGTTTCTGTTGTAACCAGTCAGGCAATAACTCTGAGACAGGTTCTCAGCACATTCGGCCCAAAGAAGGAGGAGAAAATGATTCCCCTACCTACATGGGGAGGCATGGCAAGTGAATTCTTTTCACCAAGTCCTGTTTCATTTTGTCAATTCACTAGAACCCATCTTGTGGGAGGGCCACTACTGACTCACCATGTAAAAATGGGAAGAACAGTTTCATTAGAAGTGGGAAGTTTCACACACTTCTTAAATACACACATCAGGACGCAAAGTGGGGGGACATGGTTTGCCTGATGTCTAAGTGTCCTCAACTCAATAGAGAGATTTTAACCAAATATAACAAGGAGGCTTCCATTTGAGAATCTAGCTCCCTCTTCCAAAGCAGATGATGGGAGAGAATAAGGAAGGGGGCTGGAGAAGTGGGGTAGAATAGAAGTGAGTTAAAATAAACCTGAGAGGAAAGAGCAGAATTCTCAAGAGGAGAAAACCTCATCCACACTTTCTGTTTAATGCCTGGGTCTGACCATAATGGCTTTCAAAGCAATAAAGGAAACAACTAGAAATGTATTATGTCGTGGGGAGAAAAGGTTGAGTTTTGTCTGGGGTGTGAGAACTAAGATTACAAATAGTGAAGAAAACAAAAAAGAGTGGTGTTTAGTTTTTCACACTTGTCACAGATCAAAAATCACATTTTAATCTTAAAACTTTGTTGTGATTATAACATTATCATTTTTTTCTATATTAAAAAGAGTAGGGCTTCCCTGGTGGTGCAGTGGTTGAGAGTCTGCCTGCCGATGCAGGGGACACGGGTTCGTGCCCTGGGAAGATCCCACATGCCACGGAGCGGCTGGGCCCGTGAGCCATGGACGCTGAGCCTGCACGTCCGGAGCCTGTGCTCCGCAACAGGAGAGGCCACAGCAGTGAGAGGCCTGCGTACCGCAAAAAAAAAAAAGGGTAAAGACTAGAACAAAACAATTGTTTCTGAGGTTTTTGGAAGTGTGTGGATCAAAAGAAAATCTTTTTTCCCTGCCTTCACCCCTGCAACAGGGGCTGTAACATCTCCAGGGTCCTGGATATTCAGTCTCATAGCATCTTGGAGTCTGGCTAAAACCGTGGGCTATGCAAATCTCACTCCTAGGTATTTAGCCAAATGAAATGTGTAAATACCTAGGAGTTTTTCCATTCACACGAAAACCTGTACACAAATGTTGATGCATCTTTATTTATAACCCCCCAAACTGGGCACCATCCAAGTATCCTTCAACTAATGAATGGAAACCAACTGTGGTACATCCATACACTGTAACAGTACTCAACAAAAAAAAAAAGAAAAAAGGAACAAACAACAGATGTATGTAGCAGCAGCAGAAGGAGTCTCACGTGCACTTTGCTAAGTGAAAGGAGCCAGTCTCAAAGGGCTGTATGGTTCCATTTATTCTGGAAAAGGCAAAATAGACAGAAAACAGATTCCTGGATGCCCAGGGCTGCTGGTGAATGGATTGACTACAAAGGGGTACCAGGGGATTTTTGAGGGTGATGGAACTGCTCTATACATTGATTGTGGTAGTGGTTTTACAACTGTATGCATTTGTCAAAGCTCATAGAATTGTATACCACTAAAAAGGGTCAATTTTACTGAATGTAAATTATACCCCAACTTAAACAAAGGCATGAACTGTGGAGTCCCCAGCCTGGGAAAAACCTCAGCTCCACCACTTCCTTTTGTGTGACCTTGGACAAGTTACTTAGGCTTTCTGGTTCTCGGTTTCCTCATCTGTACACAAGGGTTCAATAGCTCCTGCTTCATGGGTTTGTTACAAGGATTCAGTGAATAAACACAGTGCCTGACACCCACTCAGCATCAGATCTCCGAATGACCATACAGCCAAGAGTCACAGCGTGAAGTCCCTCCCCACTGGGTCCTGATAGCTCTCAGACCTGTACTCTTCCACCCCAGGCCTCCCGCCACCTGCCCTCTGCCCAGCCTGGATTCCTGGGGAGATATTGACGCCATCCTTTGAGAACTCTGGGAAGCAATCTGGGTTGCATTAGAACTTGGTATTACTGAAACCTGGCTTTGAGTTCCAACCAACTGCCCAGGTGGGGCATCCATTACAGTAGGTAACAAGATGAATCCCCTCTAAAGAGGTTTTCATTGATTAGGATTGATTAGGATGAATCATTCATTAGGATGAAGTTCAGGGCTTGGACTGCACTGTGGGCAGGATTTGAGTGCTCATTCGTTCACTAACAGAGGCAATCACGCAACAAGTTTGCATCCAGCAGCTCTTCTGTGCTAGGGTCTGTGCCGGGGGTGCTGGGTTGCAAGGGAGGGTCACACCACTCCTTCCCAGCGTCCGCCCCTGTGTGTGCACAGGGTCAGCTACAAACACCTCACTCCCTGGGGTCCTGGCTTTCTCAACTGCCATTGTTGAGGCCAAACCCATTCCGGAACCTAATGGTGCTGGTGAAGAGGATGGGGTTGCTGACCTAAAGAAGAGAAGGAAGTTAAAGGAATGTTTTTAATGGTAGTGGCTAATTTACAAGTTTCCTTTTCTTTTACTACTTTGAAAATACTTGTGATGGACTAGAGAGATACACAGCCCCTCAGATGGGGTAGAGAATTGAGGGGCGAGCACAAGAGGGCTTCAATTGATATTTATAATGCTTATTCCTTAAAATTTTTTTAAATGTCAATAGCCCTAAATGGTAAGTCAGGATGTTAGGAGTTCATACTTATGAATTACAATATACTCTGCACTTCTTCATATGTTTGAAATATTTCTTGTTAATATTTTTAAAGACATACTTCCCTCTTTTTTAGGTAACTGAAACTGTGGTGTGGGGCATTTTTTTTTTTTTATCATAGAAAGGGTATTTCTGTGTTTACCTGAGTAATCAATCCTTCCTTGGAAATAATACCCTGATGCTGATTCTTTGTCTCTCTGTCTCTCTCTGTCTTTCTCCTCTCTGCCTCTCCATCTCTTTCTGTCTCTCTCCCCTCAGAATGTTCTACGGGATGCTGCCTATACAGGTTGGATGAACAAATTGATGACTTAAATCCTGACAGCCGGAAGTATTGGTACTTCAATGCCTTTAAATGCTTCCTACCGGCAGGTCAGCTGTACCTTCACACTCCCGGGGCCCGTGGCCACAGCATACTGCAGATGGGGCAGCTTTGAGCTCTCTTTGCTCAAGGACAGGCTCAGGAGAGAAAAGGACTGCATTTCAAAGGAAGGGGCAAGGGAAAGCGTGGATCAGCCTCGCCTCAAAGGCTAAAAATAAGCTGGCTTTGTAGACCTCCAACTAGTTGGCAGGAAAGGGGGAGGGGGGAAGACAGGGTAGGATCTTTGCATCCTGTTAAGCTTGTGCTGGTCAGAAAGAGTTAAACTGGGAGTCTCCATCCTAGGCTTTCTCCCAAATCAACTTCTTATAACTAGAGCTCATCACTCATCTCTTGGATAATAAATGTGATTAGTAGAAACCAGGTGGTGTTCTGTCCATCTGTCCCACTGTTAAGAGGAAAGCCCAGTGGGCTGGAGATGCAAGGCAGCCTCCCTGTATCCTCAGTGCACCTGAGCCTGGGCACCTGCCATCTCCGGGCACAGTCTCATCCTTGTAAGGGGTTTGGGGGCTGATGAAAAAACAACCCCTTCTTTCCCTAGAGGGTTTCATAACAAAGGAGATAATGGGCAGGAACTGCTTCCAGGCTCCTTGAGGAAATCCAGGTCACGTTCCCGGCTTCTTGCGGTCAGATGCAAGCTGCCCCTTTAGCCAAGTATGGATTTTTCTCTTCACTGGGTTTCCTTTACTCCTGGACTGTAAACTCTCTCAGTGAGACAAGGACTCCTTACTGTACGGGATGCTTCTCCTCCCCCACCCATATCTGGGTGTTTGTAAACCTGTCCAATATTCTTTCCAAAGCGATGACTTCCTTTGCAAACAACGGTTAGAGGCATCCAGGAAGCCCAGTAGCTGGCCGGCACTGGGGAATGTCAAAGATACAGGCTTGACAGAGATTCTGTGCTTGACAAAACTTTAGTCAGGGGCTTCCCTGGTGGCTCAGTGGTTAAGAATCCGCCTGCTAATGCAGGGGACATGGGTTCCAACCCTGGTCTGGGAAGATCCCACATGCCGTGGAGCAGCTAAGCCCATGTGCCACAACTACTGAGCCTGTGCTCTAGAGCCCGCGAGCCACAACTACTGAGCCCATGTGCCACAACTACTGAAGCCCACGCGCCTAGAGCCCGTGCTCCGCAACAAGAGAAGCCACCGCAATGAGAAGTCTGCGCACTGCAAGGAAGAGTAGCCCCTGCTCACTGCAACAGGAGAAACCCCGCATACAGCAACAAAGACCCAACACAGCCAAAAAAAAAAAAAAAAAAAACTTTAGTCAGGATCCTGATCTGTGCACTTCCTTGTAAAGTCCAGTTTGGGCAAGAACCCTGCTAAGTCAGTTTAACCAGAACCCCCCCACCCTCGATATCTGATCAGTTTCATCATCTTCCACCATCCCCAAGTGATGTCTGGTCACCCTGGTCTGTCTTCAGCAAGAATCCTGTGAGGTCAATTTAGCCAGAATCCCCCTTACCCTTGATGTTTCCTCTTGGTAATATTTCATCCCTGACCTCCATCCTCCTTGGCTATAAATTCCCATTTGCCCATGCTGTGTTCTGAGTTGAGCCCAATCTCTCTCCGCCACTATAAAGCCCAGTTGCAGTGGTCCCTATAGCTATTGTGATGGTCCTGAATAAAGCCTGCCTCACCGTCTTAACAAGCATCACTGAGTATTTTTTTTCTTTAACAATCTCCTCCTAGATCCCTGAGCATCTTTCCCAGGAATGGTAAGCAAGGAATGAGGTTCTGCTCCTTTGGAGACACCAAGTAAACAAACTACCTCCCTACAAACTAGTTCTTCTTCAGTGAGATGACCTGTGTGTCGAACCCCACACCATGACTCACTCTAGCAATTCATTCTTCAACATAGGAATCTCGCTCAGCAAGGCTCAAAGCTGCCATATAGCCAATTTCCCTTTTCTCTGGTGAAAACGCCCCCCACACTGGTTTTAAAGGTACATCAAGAACCCCAGCCCCTTCAACCCAAGTGTTAATGCTAAATGTTTACCAGGACCTCATATGTTACAGAAACATGTCAACCTTTACATGGGGATAGCACTGAATATAGACGATTCTGTGCAGCGTCTGAATGAGGTAAAAAGGCCCTGGTTGCCTGGATGTGAACCCGAAAAACTGGCAGGTTCCTCCCCCTAAATTTCTAAATGTACTTCTTTGAATTACTTCTAAGAAAGAATATGAACAGCTAACATCTTTTGAGGCTTTACTCTCTGCCAGGCCCTGTGCTCAGCCTTTAAAGAGATCATTTCATTTAATCCCTCCATGTACAGGCGTGGCTGGGGACTAAAGCTGTAATAGGGTCATGAAACGTTCCACAGCCCCTCAAGCTTCACCAGTAGGAGGTGGAGCTGGGATTCAAGCACCCATCTCTCTAGCTTTGAGTCCAGGTCTCTCAACCACAATTTCCAGAAAGGCACTTGTTGAGATGCAGGCGGTCCAGTGTGTCAAGTGCACAAGAATAGACATTGGAAGACGTGTGCTTGAACCTCTAGGTCGCCTCCGAACTTTTTGTAGGATTGTGAGGAATAGTACAACCTCTCTGGGCCTCAGAGATGAAAAAAAGGAAATAATGGTATTAGGCCAGCCTCCTTCACAAGAGTGGTGGATGGGATGGGTTTTACTGCTAATCTCTAAAGGAAGACAGAAAGGAGATAGGGAAACACAGGAGGAAGTTATCAAGGTTCCTCAGGCTTGCGATGGAAGCTTCGTAGAAAGTATCCCAGAAAGCATCCCGCGTCCCCACTGGGCTCCCTTTCTGGATGGTATCTGGAAGACAGACCCTCCCCGCAGCCTTCCTCGGGTTCAGTAGACACAAAGGGAGTTTGGGGGAAAACAACAAACTTGAAATGGGCAACTTTAGGTGTCCGGGTCTCAGAGGTTTCATTTACATATCAAGGGAAGTCACAATGGGCCCCCTTTCTGGGTTCTGGAAGCATTAAAGAGGAAAGGACTTTTTAAGGCCTGGCAACATAGTCATTTTCATTGAAATAGTACAAACAGATAAACGTCTGAGGCAGATCCTGAAGAGGCCCGATAACTGGCATCACGTTTCTTTGATATTTGATCTATATCTTTTATTTATTTATTGGCTGTGTTGGGTCTTCGTTGCTGAGTACCAGCTTTCTCTAGTTGTGGCGAGCGGGGGCTACTCTTTGTTGCGGTGCGTGGGCTTCTCAATGCGGTGGCTTCTCTTGTTGCGGAGCACGGGCTCTAGGCGCGCGGGCTTCATTAGTTGTGGCCCACGGGCTCAGTGGTTGCGGCTCGTGGGCTTTAGCACACAGGCTCAGTAGTTGTGGCATACAGGCTTAGTTGCTCCGCGGCATGTGGGATCTACCTGGACCAGGGCTCGAACCCGTTTTCCCTACATAGGCAGGCGGATTCTTAACCACTGCGCCACCAGGGAAGTCTATATTTGATCTATATCTTTTTAAATATATGCAATGTTTTCGTTCTAGTCCCCTGCATGCCCATTTATTTTAATAAAAATATACTTTTAATTACTTAGTCAAATTACTTATCTTTCCCCCCTAAAACCTTGAGTAATAAATTAGAGTTAATTATTGAGCACAGTGCTAGAAAATTTTCAGACATCATCTCATTTAAGCCTGACAGTAACCCTAATGGGGAGGTGCTATTACCCCTCCCGCTGCACAGATGGGGAAACGGTTCTCCATTTCACTGCTGCCAGCACCATGCAGAGATGTTTAGCCTGTGGTTTCTCTCTCCTTGGTGTTAGGGATGAGTGCCCTCCCCTCTTTAAGGTCATATGAAAGAGTCTTTATAATTGTCATCTTCGAAGTATAAAAGGATATATAGGAAATATTATGGTAATCATAATTTCCTCAAACTATCCACTTCTCTAAGACTAAGAAGCCCCTCCCACTCCTTCAAAAGACCTGAAACAGAAAATTCCCTCTTGTATTGCATTATTTCAGATAAAGATTCAGTTTAATGTGGTGATTAAGCTGCTTGGACTTAAAGCATGGGCTTAGGAGTTACAAATCCCCACCAAGCCACTTCCCCCTTGTGTGCTCTTGGGCTAATCATTTACTCTCAGCTTCAGTTACTCACCCATAAATTGGGGATAATAATAGGACCCACCCATGGGTTGTTGGGAGGATTCAATGAGCTAATGCACATACAGCGTGTCACAAAGTAAGTGATCGATAAATGTGAAATGTGTTTCTTATTACAGAGATTTTGGATGGAGATTGCTTTCAGCAATGCCTATTAGTCAACAATGCCTGAAACCACACTTCCAAGATTGGGAAATATACTGCCATTGATTTCAAATTCATCCTCAGATATCAGACTGGATCTGCTGACATTCGGCTGTGAAAATGAGATTCCTGAAGCGGCGTCTCGAATTATGAGCGTGGGAGTGGCTGTGAGGGTAAAGTCTACTGACTCCTGCCACCCAACTGAATTGCTTTAGAAATCTGAAAGCCATTTACAGGGAAGGACGAATCCATAAGGGGATCAGTTAGCTAGCATGGGGTGATCCCTCTGAGACCATGTCAGCACTTGCAGATATAATGAGATCACAGCTGCCTTGCCTCAGGGGGCGGCCCTAATCGCCCTCAGCTCAGGCTGAGCTGATGGTGTCTGCCCCCAGCTGCCCTCCAGCCCGTATTCTCATCTCTCTGGTGCACTGAGAACTCACAGAGACAGGGCCAGGCAGGCTTCAGATCTGCATACCCACCCTTGGCACACGGTACCTGTCATGTAAATCCTTTCAGAATGAATTCATGGGAGGCTGTCAAATTCTCTCCACTCTTCTCTAGGGTATATCTGTGTAACCAGGGCCAGTGCTATGGCCTGTACCTATGGGTCAAAACAAGAGCCTTACAGCCCTTGCAATCTTCTTTTCCCAGACCTGGTACATATGGCTGCCCTTCAGCTAAGTGTAACCTCAGAAAGAGTCAGGTCATTCAGGCACAATCTTTATATTCTTTATATTTTAATTGCATAAGTATCTTAGTCTCCTGGGTATCATCTTTCCCAAAGATTTCTGAAGCTGGACTACTTAGGCCAATGAAAGAGCTAATCTGTTTTACGTTAATTCCATTAGCTTTCTTGACCTAGTTTCTGAATTAGGAGAAAGATGGGGAAGGGGGCACCCTTCCACAGTCTTCTAAACCCCACCTAAGGAGAGGACTTGGGAGCTTTGGCTACTCTCCCACTCTGTCATTTGAGTGTGTGCTTGTCTCCCAACCCTGATCCTATATACGAAGATAGGAGAGAAGTAACATACTGGACAAACTTAATAAGAGCTTCCCTCCATGGACTTCATGGAGCCTGAATCCCCCACCCATAAAGAGATTAGTCTAGTGTCCTAACAAGGACCCTGGATTTATCATCATTGGCTCTGCCTCTTGCTGGCTGTGACATTTTGGATAATCATTTAACTTCCCTAGACTTCAATTCTTCATTTATAAAAGCAGGAGCAGCCTACGATATTTTTTTTTTTTTTTTTTTGCGGTACGCGGGCCTCTCACTGCTGTGGCCTCTCCCGTTGCAGAGCACAGGCTCCGGACGCACAGGCTCAGCGGCCATGGCTCACGGGCCCAGCCGCTCCGCGGCATGTGGGATCCTCCCAGACCGGGGCACGAACCCGTGTCCCCTGCATCGGCAAGCGGACTCCCAACCACTGCGCCACCAGGGAAGCCCCAGCCTACGATATTTTTAATGTTCTCTGTAGTACTAAAGACTAGATAGCCCTCTACAAATTCGAGGAATGATTAGTCTCCCTGGAAAATGCCTTCTTTCCCCGCAACATGAGCTGGTGGAAGGTTCTGAGAACAAAGGCCCCTAGGGAAAGAGAGAAGTTGCCAGCAAGTCACACTCAGAACAAAAAAAAAGAGAGGCTGCAGAACTCCCCAGGTTATCTCCCCAAACGTTTGTGGAGACATGAGAATCTCTCTCTGGAAGTTGCCTTTCCCATGGGAATGAATAGAAGCAGCGATTGTCCTGAAGACACATCAGTGGAAATCTTTGCCTTGAACCAGAAGCTCCTAATATATTAACTGAGGTAGGGACTGGCCCTTTTAGAGGGCAGAATACATCAAGACTTGCCTAAAGAACTAACCTGTGCTCTATAGTCCAAGGCTATTTTGGGTCTTAGAAACTATAAGTGCAATTAAAAAAAAAATCAGTGCTCTCATCAACGGAAAGTCATTCCAGTTACTCAAAACTTCTCTCCACATATGTAGCCATGGACGCTCCTGGAGTCTGGCTACAGCGTTCGAGCCTTGTGCAGACACCAAACTACTCAGCCAGCAGACAAAACATAGGGAGCTCCAATCATCCAATCAAGAGACCATGAAAATATGGGCCATAACTCTCTGGCTCTGCCACTGCTCACCAAAGACAAAGTCTGGCCACCTTCCGACCTTGCTGACGGTAGCTTCAGGGAGTTGGGATGGCCCAGGGTCCTCTTCCCCTCCTCTTTCTCTTAGTTGTACCCTAAGATTGTGGTGCACAAATAGAGAACTTTTGTTTTCTTACAAGAAAGGTATCTGTTTTCCCCAAAGTTACCTGAGAAGTTTTTACCAGTTTAGCACCTCAGCCTCAGCTTTAATCCTGAAAACTTTCCATCTCCGGACTCTCTATGCCTTTGGCCACAAGCAGGCTCTCGAGGTCGCCCCTGTAAGCCCTGCCCCAGCCCTCTGGAGCTGTGAGAGTCAGAGGACAGAAGAGCAGGGTCTGCCCCGAACCCAAGCTCACCATGGGCCTGTCCTGTGGCCGGGGCATCTTGCAGTGACCTGGCGGGGCATGAGGAGGAGGTTGTGTTCTCCTCAGGAGTTGACGGTAGGATGCTCCAGGTCCCTCAGGCTCCATCCTGGCACCACTGGGTCTGAGAGGATCGATAGCTCAGCACCAATTTCAGTAGACCAATAGGGAAGCTCTGCTGTAGACCCTCTGCCCTCTAACCCATGGTTTCCTCATCTGCAAAATGGGAGAGTAACAGCAACCACACTGAGTGGTTGACCCCATGAGATTATTATGGAGGCAAAGTGCCCAGTACAGTGCCTGACACACAGCAGGCATTCACCACTCCTGGTGCTTTTTCCTTGCCTCCACCTCCATGCTGAAGTCCCCTGCTGAGGCTGGTAAAACCATCTGATTTTCCAACTCTTGAGTGGTATGATCTATCAGTAGCCTTGCAGAAAACTAGGATGAAGAGTACCTTTCAGCGTTGCTTCCTTTGTTTTTTTTTTTTTTTTGCCAGTGTTGGGTCTTCGTTGCTGTGCGTGGGCTTTCCCTAGTTGCAGCGAGTGGAGGCTACTCTTTGTTTCACCGCATGGGCCTCTCATTGTGGTGGCTTCTCTTGTTGCGGAGCACGGGCTCTAGGCACGTGGGCTTCAGTAGTTGCAGCACACGGGCTCAGTAGTTGCGGCGCTTGGGCTCTAGGGCGCTTGGGCTCTAGGGCGCCCGGGCTTCAGTAGTTGTGGTGCATGGGCTTAGTTGCTCTGCAGAACGTGGGATCTTCCCAGACCAGGGATCGAGCCCATGTCCCCTGCATTGGCAGGTGGATTCTTAACCACTGCACCACCAGGGAAGTCCCTCAGCATTTCTTCTATTAAGAAAAAAAATTATCCACTAACACAATACAGTAAGTCCCCTACATATGAACCTTCAAGTTGCAAACTTTCAAAGATGCAAACGTGCATTCACATGTCCAATCACGTAAGTTAGTTTGCGTGTTTGGTGTACATTGTCACGTGCGTGCATCCTCTACAAGTAGTTGCGCTTTTGTGTATTTTACTGTACAGTAGTGTATAGAGTACAGTAGTACGGTATCTTTATTTCATGCCCAGGATGTCCAGAAACAAGTGTAAAAGCAGCAGTGATGTAGCTGGTACTGCTAAGAAGTGTCAGGCTGCCTGGGACAACTTCAGTCTTCTAGCTAAGAAGACTCTGGTCTCGGGTGGGAAGGGTGCAAAATAGGTGAAGGGGATTAGGAGGTATAAACCTCCAGTTATAAAATAAAAAGTCACGGGAGTGTAATATACAGCATAAGAAATATGGTCGATAATATTGTAATAACTTTGTATGGTGACAGTTACTAGACTTATCATTGTGGTCATTCCATAATGTATGCACACATAATATCACTATGCAGTACACCTGAAACTACAATAATATTTTATGTCAACTATATCTCAATAAAATAAAAAATAGGGAATTCCCTAGTGGTCCAGTGGTTAGGACTCCACACTTCCACTGCAGGGGGCACAGGTTGGATCCCTGGTCGAACTAAGATCCCACATGCTGTGCAGCCAAATAAATAAATAAATATAGAGAAAAAAATAACTTAAAAAACCGAACTCATAGAAACAAATAAACAAAAACCTCAAAGAAAACAAAAACAAAAAAAGAAGACTGGTCTCCACCGGCTGACACTTTTTTAAAAATACGTTTATTTGTTTATTTTTGGCTGCACTGGGTCTTTGCTGCTGCGCGTGGGCTTTCTCTAGTCGTGGTCTCCGTTGCGGTGTGTGGGCTTCTCATTGCGGTGGCTTCTCTTGTTTCCGAGCACGGCCTCTAGGGCGCTGGCTTCAGTAGTTGTGGTGCACGGGCTTAGTTGCTCCGTGGCACATGGAATCTTCCTGGACCAGGGCTCGAACCCACGTTCCCTGCATTGGCAGGCGGATTCTTAAGCACTGCGCCACCAAGGAAGCCCCCAGCTGACACTTTTTTTAAGTGTCTTAAAGATCCCAGGCCCACCTGTCTGTCCTGCTCTGTCTCCCCCAGGTTACTGGTTATGGCTCATTTCCCACAACTCTCAAAGTGCCTCATGACGGTGGCCTTGTATCTCCGGAGGCAAGGGGCGGTAAGCCAAGGTAGATGAGGCCTGATCCAGGAGACACCCGCCATCCTTCTCAGACCTACCTTCCTGGCTCCCACACCTTCATAACACTGAGGTCAATGCCTTCCAAGTTCTGGGGCCTAAGAACTGAGTTCCTCGTCAGGGCACTGGTACTGATGTGAGAGATGACTGATTAAGTGATTAACCGGGATGGTAGAAATACAAACCTGAGGCTAGTTATACATCTGCTAGTTTTTCATGTGGTTATATGCCAAACGCTTTCAAAAAGTCTGGCCCATTCATGATCCATTTAGAAACTGCTACACAGACAATAAAAGCTGGATTTGAGTCTTAACAATAAAGTTAATTTTTTCAATACTTACACTCCGTTTGAAACATATGTTTGAAGAGGAATCATGTCAATAAAATAATCACTCCCTTAATGCTATGAAAGTTTTGTGTTCATTGTACTTCAGATCATTGCCACCTAACGCAATAGCACCATTGGTGTTCCTTTTAGCTGACTTTATTGTTTTGGAACCATTGAAAAGCATTTTAAAGCTTTTGATTATTTTTTTTAAGCACTGACTAGGCCAAGCTGGTCATGTGGAAATGTGCTCTATTTGGTGAGAAAGGGGAGGGGGAGAGGGCTGGAGGGAGAGAGCTCCTGAGCAAGCTGGGAATTGCCAGGCACTACAGCCTGGTACATCCTCCTTGGGCTGCCATAAGGAGGGACTGAGAAATAACTGGCAAAGCTCTGTAGGTTGAGGAATGTCTGTACGAAGCATGCATGATATATATATATAAAGAGAGAGAAAGGAGGAAACAGTAGAGATACCGATGTAGGTAGTCCAGATTGGTATAGAGATACGGGTACATATGAGTATTTGTAGAAAAATATTAGAGTGCTTCATAGTTTTCCAAATGCTTTTACACAGCATTCCAGGAATAACACTTAGTGAGCTTCTACTATGAGCGAGGTGTTAGGTCTACAAGGGGGACTCAGAGAAAGGCCCTCAAGCAGCTCACATTCTAGTTATTAACATGTAACATCACCTATATCTGTCCTATGAAATCCAAATGAAATGTTCACTGCTGTCAATATGATAACATAGATATCATCTGTTTATTTAAATTTGGAGATCCACTTGAGAGGATATTTTATTCATCCCTAGTTAATGGAGTGACAACAGGGTGAGCAAATGGAGACGGGAAGGAGGTAGATTTGCAAGGTCATTTGGTCAAGACATTGCCCTAGAAAAATGCCCTGGCATCTTAAGGGATCCCAGCACATCCTTTCTTGGTGAGTCAGAAATTGGTTTTGACTGGCACTGTCCACAAGTTTGTGTTCCGGCATGGTGGTGCCCACACCTTTACCCCTGCATAGTCTAACACCCCAGAGAGAAGTAGATGAATGCCATTCTCCTGACCAACCGAACCAGTTAGGAGCCATGTTAGGAAAAAAGTTTAAACACAACAACAACAAAAAACACTTCATGATGAGACCTGAAAATAGAGCTTTTATCCTTGACAGCTATCCAGAGTAAGTGAGTTCCATGGCTGGAAGCCATCACGCCATCTGTCTGATAAGTCATTCAGAAAAGTTCCCCGTCTTCAGGTCTTTAAAGATGAATGCCTCTAAGCCCGAATGACCTCAGCTGTGTGCAGAAGCCTGAAGCGCCTCACTTCTCTTCCCAGCCCTGATGCCTCTTCTGAAGTCATCCAAGGAATCATCCAATCATCCACTCAATTTCCTTATCTGGAAAAAGGATAAGCCATTCCAGTGCCTTTTGTTCCCACTTATCTCCCCAGGGAATTTGTGGTATCTGTGTACCTAGGAATCCTATCTAAAGTGTCCAATGTTACGGAGACCAGCAAAATGCCTGGGTGACTGACTTTGGATTGATTGATGTTTCAAGAATTTGAATAACTGGAGGATGTGGAAGTGGACGTCAGGTCTGGCCCTGTCTTTTGTGTTTCTGAAAACCTGGTGATATAAACAAGAGAGAAAATCGTGACTCTATTCTTTCTAAAAGACACTCTTCTGACGCATCACTACTATCTTCTGGGTCCTGGACCCATACACGGCATATTCTTGCTCACTTTTATATGGAAAAACATTTCTTTCCTTTGCTCTACCCACCGTGCCCAAGAAGAGAGACATGAGGTCGCCACTGAAACCAGTGCTGCTTGGAAGCCACCATATTGTAAACCAAGGCTTCCAAGTTCTGAAGTCACAGGGTGTGTCAAGAGGCACCCGCCCACGCCTTCTTTACCACTTCAATGGAAAGAGAGCTTAGCCAGGATTAGAGGATTTAAAGCAGCCAAAGAGAGTTAAAGCCAAAGAAGGACAGACTGGCATTGTCTTAGTGGTCTGCTTTCAGGCTCTATCTATTTATACTTCCTGTTTGATCAAACAATACTCAGGTTGACAGTGATTCGGACTTTATCTGGCATCCAAGTTACCTGGAGAGCTTATTAAAATTCGGATTACTGGGCCCACTCCAGTAATTTTGGATTCAGAAGGACAGAGGGGCCTCAAAATTTGCCTATTTCCTACAGATTTGAAGGAGATGCTAGTACTGCTGGTCCAGGGAATCACACTTGGAGAACCACTGGGTCGAAAGGTACTTTCTTTTCTTTTTTTTTTAAATAAATTTATATGTTATTTTTGGCTGTGTTGGGTCTTTGTTGCTGCACACGGGCTTTCTCTAGTTGCGGCAAGTGGGGGCTACTCTTCGTTGCGGCGTGCGGGCTTCAGTAGTTGTGACGCTCGGGCTTCAGTAGTTGTGGCTCGCGGGCTCTAGAGCACAGGCTCAGTAGTTGTGGCGCACGGGCCTAGCTGCTCTGCGGCCTGTGGGATCTTCCTGGACCAGGGCTCGAACCCCTGTCCCCTGCATTGGCAGGCGGATTCTTAACCACTGCGCCACCAGGGAAGCCCAAAAGGTACTTTCTTCCAGGTGAAAAATCTTATGTTCTGTGTCTAATTAGTGTGACCAGGTGTCCTGGTCTTGTTGGGATTGAAAGGTTTCCGTGAATGCAGGACTTTTCAGTGCTAAAAGTGGGATGGTCCTGAGCAAATGAGGATGGTTGATCACCCTAAAAATAGAAGAGATGGTGACAACCTAATCTTTTCAAAGTTTCGGTTAATTCAGCAGGCTAACTAGTTAGTTAAGAATTTACTCAGTCCCAGAGGCCACATCTGGGAGTATGAGACAAATTAAAGAGAATAATTGTAGTTCTTTCCTCAAAGAATTTCCAAGTAACACATTTTTATTGACTGCTTACTTATATGCTAGGTATTTGGCAGGGAGGGTACGTTGGTGAATAAGACAGACATGGGACCTGCCCTCATGGACCTGACTATCTAATGGGGAAGACAGAGAACCTGGGTGAACAAAGGTGAAATGGAAATAATTCTCCTCTTGAAGTGGAGTTATGAGGCTTAATTGAGTTAATGTCTGGAGCTACAAGAGGGAGCAGTATGTGACAATTCTTATAATCACATGACCGGAATCTTCTGAAAAGTCCTGATTTATGAGATCACGTTTCCCAGTTTTTGCACGAGGGAAAAAAAAGGCCATGAAGATAGAAGTCAGAAACTCAGGCGTAGTTCTGGCTGGGCTATTCACTTCTGTCTGACCTTGAAAGAGACTTTGATGTCTTTGTTCCTCAATTTCCACACAACGTAAGAATCAGATGAAATATTATTATGGAAACACTTTCAATATCAACAAACTGATTTACTTGGAAGGCAAGTTATTTGGAAAGGTATCACACAAATTCCCTACTGTAGCCAAAGTATTCAAATCAGAATAATTTCTGTGACCTGTGGTTCTTTTATGGAAACATTTTTTAAAAATATAGAGAGCCTAGGTGAGTATAAGGTTTTCACTTTAAAGGAAGGAGCTTCCATGATTTAGGATGAGAGTTTTCTGAGGACATATGGAAAATTTTTCAAAGACTTGGAAATTTGCATTACTCTATTTGAATTCAAATTTCTAAAGCCAGAGATTCTAACATATACCTAAGTAGCTTTAGGAAAAAAAATACACATCTATTGTTGTCTCTATTTTTTCATCTCAAAAAAAGTCTTTTTTGTAAAGTTGAAAGCTATTTAAATCTATATTTCTAAGGCTTCCTTTTTTCTTCACTGGGTGTATGTATGTACAGGTATCCTAGGGGCTTAAGATGTATATCTGAGTCATGTCATCCCCTGCTGTCAACAATTTAGTAGTTTCCCAGGCCCTTAGATTAAGGCTTAAATAACCCTAGGCTAATGATTGTCAACCCTGGCTGCTTTACCTGAAGGAACCTAAAAAGAAAAAAAGAAAGAAAGAAAAACCTGTATCTAATCCCTCCCCCAGCTGAATCAGAATCTTTGTGGGTAGAGCCTAGGTACTACATTTTGTAAAAGCCATGTGATCTGGCACTCATTACCTCTCCAGTGGCCTCTGCCACTGCCCTCACCTCCCTGGCTCTGCTCAGCCTCCCTGGCCGAGTCCTTGATACTAGACATAGTCCAGGGCATTTGCACATGCTGCTTCCCCCCTCTTGGCTTAAGCATTCCTTCCCTGACCTCCCAGAACTATACCAAATTGCTCCAATGCACATTCTCCTAGCACCAGGCCCTGGCCTCCTTAGCCCACCTCACGGCTGCATTGTACACTTACTTATGAGATCCTTGGTTTCACGTCCACCTCCGCACTAGGCTATGAGTTCCTTGAGATCAGAGGCTGGTTGGTTACTGCTCAGTGTGTCTTTCCCAGTTCCAGTGAAGGGCTTGACAATAAGAGGTGCTCAGTACTTATATCAAATGTAGAAAATGAATGACAGCATGGAAGATAATCCAGTATTTTGTCACAGGTTTTAAGAGATGAAAACATACACATTTTTTTTTTTTTTTCTGCTATACGCGCGCCTCTCACCGTTGTGGCCTCTCCCGTTGCGGAGCACAGGCTCCAGATGCGCAGGCTCAGCGGCCATGGCTCACGGGCCCAGCCGCTCAGTGGCATGAGGGATCCTCCCGGACCGGGGCACGAACCCGTGTCCCCTGCATCGGCAGGCGGACTCTCAACCACTGCGCCACCAGGGAAGCCCCATACACATTTTTTAAAGTCATGTGTAAATCTAAGGAAGTATTGTCATAAAACATTGAACCTCATTTAACCTTAGCTATAACTTCCCCAGCCTAGATTCAAAGATAAGCATCATTTGGAAAATAAAATTACAGAACTAATATAACGAGCCATATCCTGTTGAGAGTTATTTGGGGAGGTGCCTAGAAAAGGAGGGTTGTCTGTTGCCTTTTCAACGCCACGATGGGGATCCACAGTTTGAGGCCTCCCTTCCAGAGAGATATTTTCTGAAAGAAGAGTTAGGCCCCGTGGTAACTGCATGCAAAGCCTGGCTCTGCTTTCATCCTGCTTCCACTGGGGCCTCCCTGTTAGTCGGTCAGTTAGTTCATAAATAATATCTGCTCCTAAATCCAGAAATGCAAATCGACCGGACTTCGGTTCACATATTTGTAGCTCGAAACATCAGAGAGCTTGAGTCTGCCATAGCCACTCCTGTAAGCGTCTGAAAAAAGCCACAGCTGGTCATCTTGAACAACTAAACTGAAATGCGCAGTAGGTAAAGTTAAGCCACAAAACAGAGAACTGGGTTCAGATCCTGCTTCTACCCCTAATTACCAGTGAGAGACCTTATGCAAGTTACTTAGCCTTTCTGCACCTATCTGTCCTTGTCCCTAAAAGGGCTTAATATTAATAGAACCACATCTCATCGGATGGTTTGTAGTTAAATGAATTAATACGCATGACATTCTTAGAATAGTACCTGGCACATAGCTCCTAGGAGCTCAAACTACCTCTGAGAATTCATGCTTGCCTTGAAAATGGGAATGTGAAGCGTGTATATATGTCTGCATCTAGTAGATCCAAAAATCACCTGCCGATATTGTCAGAATGATGGGAAAACCTAAAAGTCAACTCAGCTTAGAGAGACCATGCCCACACGAACACCCATACCCTACGTCTTGGGTCCCAGAAGGAGATACAGGGAACAGATCACATGCCCCAGGTAGCCACTGGTCCAAGGAGGATGAGAGACACATGAAACACAGTTGAATCCAACCTGGTGCTTGGATCCCAGAGCCAACAGCCAGCCTAGCTTAGTCAAGCCAACCTGTAGACCTATGAGCATGAGAATAAAGGATTGTTGTTTTAAGCAACTGAGCTTCAGGATAATTAGTTAGACAGCATAACTGTGGCAGTAGCAAGCTGACAACACCACTTTATGTCATAGGAATCCAACTCTAGAAAAGGGGGAGGAAGGTAGAGGCTGCCCCTTATGAGTTACATAAGAAGTGGGTGTCTGTTTTATCTGGTAAACTATATTGATTCAGTCATTCATTTATTCCCTCATTCAAAAGATATCTAATGAGCCACCTACTACGTTTTAGATACTGGGGACAAAACCGTGAATAAAACAGATGGAAATCCCTGCTCCATGGAGCGTATATTCCAGTATGTGAGATGCATTTGCTACAGGCTTCCGTGAGCAGAGGAAATGGTTTTAGAGCATCTCCACTTCGGCGCAGCCAACTCATTTACATTTGTTCAGCTATTACAACACAGGCTTTTAGCCATTCATGCAACCCAACTTAGTTCCCTTCTCTACTTCTCTTTTTAAAGGAATGACTTGCCCTGAGTTCCTACTACTTGACAAGCACTAAAGCTACATTATTTTTAATCGTGACAAAATATCTAGCGCACGGTTAACAGTACAGGTTTCCCCCACTATCCGAAAAGAGAGTGTTCCTATGAAACTTTTCATATGCCGACACGGCGGAAAGCAAAGAAGCAATTACCTTACGACACATCTTGCTAATGGATGCTCACAGACACAGTTAAAAACTATGGCAGCTGGATGTTGAGATGCTGAGTGTAGTTCCCAGGGAAGGAGCTCGGTTGTTTCCCTGTTGCTGCTTGGGGTGCACCGCCTCCAGGATGGCTCATGCAAAACCAATGCTGAAGGCCTTTTTTCACTTTCCGACTTCTTTTTGAAAAGTGAAAATCCTCTTCGGATGTCTTGCAGTTATAGAAAACAGGTACTAATGCAGGTCTTTCGTAAAAGCGAAGGGGCACAAAGCAAACTTTCAAAAAGTACGGGATACATGTATTCTCATTACCTACCTTAGGAAACAGGTGAGAAAGGTGAAGTAATTTGTCCATAGTCACACAGCTGGGAAAGACCTTGGATTTGAACCAGTTATGTATAGCTACAAAGCCCTGTTTTGATGACGCCTATTGCCTCTCATAAACCTGGCATTGCCCTGGAAGGTTTTAGATTAAAAGAAAATATTCTCTAATGTCTGATAACTTCAAGGTGTAATGAAAATGGTGGTTTCTGGAGATGCCTCTGTAACTTCATCTTCTCCTTCTAAATAAATTAGTTTCTTTTTTTCTGATTCATATTTCATGAGCACATGTGCTTTAAGCCAACTAGAAATTCTTCAAATTGCTACATATCTCAGAACATATAATCCTAGTTAGACCTTCAAATTTCTGGTCCAAAATCTAATCCCAAAACTTACTCCAAAAAAAAAAAAAAAGCAACAGAAAACAACTGTTTGCCCTGGAATAATAATCTTAGAAGTCAATATAAATAATCAAATATTAAAGGTGATGGCTCTACTGACCAAACTTGAACATTAAAAAACAGTGATAATAGAGGACTATAACATTGAACAAAACAAAAAAAGGAATCTAGAATTCAGAGTTAAACATTTTAAAAGGTGGGATGGGATGCTATTTTTCAACAAATAAATGATAGATAATAAATGTAGAAGGAAGGATGTAATCAGAAAATTACCATTTTGCAACCACTGATGTAATAATAAATGCTTTGAGCAAAATCACCAATAGTTGCTAAATCATTGGGTAAAAGATTTTGGGGGAACAGGATATTTCCTGCTCTCAAAGTATTACCTCTCTTTTATTCCTCATTAATGACAAAGGGTAAAAAGTACCTTTACAATAGAGAAATCTGATGGACACCACCTGAACCAAGCAGTCAAAATTAGCATCACAAATAATGGGTAAATTGATGCATACCTCCTGATGACTTGCAGAGGGAAATCCCCAAAATGTCTCATGTTATATCCTTGCCAAAAAATGTTTATCCAGAGTGCCTGATCACAAGGAAACAATCTGGCAAGTCCAGGTTGGAGCCATTCAACAGGACAACTGGTCTGGACTCTTTCAAAATGTCAATGTTGTGAAAGACAAACAAGAACAACAGGTGAGGAGACTGTACTAAATGAAAGAAAACCAAAGAGACATGACAACCAAATGCAAAACAATGCAACACTTGATCCTTGACTGGATTGGGGGGTGGAGTGGGGAGGACTTTAAAAGACATTCCTGGAACAATTGGAAAACTTTGGACTGTATTTCAGATAATACTCTTTCACTAATGTTAGATTTTGTGGATGTGATATTGGGATTGAGTTGTATAGGAAAATGTCTTTTCCCTTAGGAAATGCATGATGAAGTATTTGGGGTGAAGTATCAAGTTGTCTGCAATTTAATTTCCAAAGGTTCACCATGTATGTGTGTGTGTAGATAGTGAAGGGGTTCAGAGCAAGTCTCCCCAAAATGTACCACTTCGGCATGTGAATTATTTTGAGTTAACTTGAAGCTCAATTAACTTGAGCTTCAAGTTAATGTGCCCAAAGGAAGCCCAAAAGACTCAGGAAGAACTTTTTACCTACCCCTTAACTACTTAAAAGAATTTAGTTAGGGGCCTGGCTCTGAGAGAGAGCTATTACCAGAGATAACTTTCATCTGAATGACCTATCTGTTTGGCAGGGCAGCCACCTAATTACCAAACATCTGCTCTTCTTATTGTCTTGTGACTTACCCTCACCTTTGAAGCCCCATTCCTTAGCTCAGGATGGCATATAAGCCTCACTGTCTCCCTTGCCCTTGGGTCTCAGATTCTTATGGGGGCCTCGTATGTATGTCATTCAATTTGTTTTCCTCCAGTTAATCTTTCTTATGTTAATTTGATTATTAGACCAGCCAAAGCACCAAGAAGAGTAGAGGAAAAATTTTTCCTCCCCAACATTGGATGATAGATAGATAGATAGATAGAGAGATAGATAAGGAATAGATAATCTCAAGCATGAAAGGAAAAAAGAGAAGGATAGAAAAAGAAAGCAAATGTTAACAACTGTTAATCTAGGTGAAGAATCTAGCAATTTCATTGCTCTTTCTTTCAACTTTAAGTTTTTAAAAATTCAGAATAGAAATTGGGGGAAGAAAAATAAAGGTGTTGGAATAAAAGGTGTCTTCATTCCTCACCTTGCTGGCATTTGAAAAAACGCCAAGATCTGAAGCAGATCAT
Source organism: Orcinus orca (assembly GCF_937001465.1). Taxonomy (NCBI): domain Eukaryota; kingdom Metazoa; phylum Chordata; class Mammalia; order Artiodactyla; family Delphinidae; genus Orcinus; species Orcinus orca. The sequence continues at coordinate 36,674,766 of NC_064571.1, forward strand.
CCTGGAAGATGTGGTCCTGCCTGAATCCCTGGGTCAGGTCAACTGTCCTCACTGCAAACCCACACTGAGTGTCTGACACTTTTATTCGGCACCCTCAGGAGCTGACCATAGGGTGATGGCTCCCCTGCTCCTTCCTTGAGTCTGGGACATTGTGATGACTGTTTGGAGCTGGCTTTGATAGACAAGAGGATATTCAGGCATTGCTGGGAAAGACCGTGAAGGGTGAGTCAGGAAAAGAAGATGAGGGGGCAGAGAGACGGGATGTTCGCAGCCAGGAAGCAACTCAGGGAATGTGTGGGAAATGTGGAGGAGGGGAGTCTGGGAAAGGGTAAAGGAGCAGGGGCTTATCTAAAAACGCTTTAATACAAACGCAACATCAGAAGGCTTATTTGGTCTCGTTTATTTACCTACCACAGGTTCCCACTGAGGAGTAGGCAGGCACCAGTTACCTGCATCTCCTCATCCTGCCAGCGCGCATAATTCCTTCCACATTCTTTCACCCAAGCCCTCCTTGCCTTGCAAACAGCTGGTCTTCTTCAAGTTAATGTGCCCAAAGGAAGGAACAAAAAACTTTAGAGCTGGAATATGTGTGGAGGCAGATTGTAGGAGGGCAAGGGTGAAAACAGGAAGACCATGTTGGAATTTTTTACAGTCACCCCAGTGACGGATGATGGTGGCCTGGACCAGACGGTTACAGAGGAGGTGGTCTGAGGCAGTCGAATTCTGGATGCGTTTGCAGGCAGAAGTCAAGAGTGCTACCTTGCTGCCTGGCCTACAAACATCACTGGCCCCTCTAATGTTCCTATAGCATTCCCCATCTCTGTGGTTTATATTCTTCTTTAACAGGAGGGCTTGGTTCTCAGAGCCACAAGGCAAGTTGGAGTGTGGACCGAGGAAGGCAAATCCATCCTTGATCCTGGAAATAGGATTCAAAGGGCATGACCTTCTGATACAGATTGGTCAGCAACATCAGAGGAAGTCGGGTCCAGCTCAGTGCTCCACATTTTCCAGGAAGCCTTACTTTGCAATGTGATGCCTGCCTCCTATGAACCCAAAGGCAATCTCATCTATAGCAATAATATCCTACCTGACATGAGTATAGCACTTTACCCATGTTTTACACCATTTGGAGAGGTCTTTCCTAATGCCTAGACTAGATTATAATCCCTGTTCTGTTTTCCCCTGGTATCTTGTTCTTTCCCTATTATAATTCTCACTATATTTTATTGTAGATTTTTGTTTAATTATCTGCCTTTCTCACTAGATTGCAAACCTTTATGAGGAAAAGACAATGTTATACCTCTGGTGCCTAACACAGCACCTCGTTCATGAAAGGAATTTAGTACATCCCTACAACTGAATGAATAATCAGTCACCCTTTTAATTTTCAAAACAACTCTTCCAGGATGGGTGTTATTGTCTCCACTTCATTGATGAGGGGAAGGATCCGTTGGGAGATCGTTGTAACAAATCTAGTTAGTGGAAGAACTAACTGGTAGTGGTACCCAGGTCCCAGCTCTCTCCTTTATGCCCTACTTGGAACCTAGAAGAAACATCCATTCATTTAATCAGTCAACACACAATTTTTGATTATTCCCCACACATCAGGCTTTACTTAGGGAACATACACTCATTGGGGGACATACTAAAAGGAGTAAGATTTGTGTTCAGATGCTGGAAACCAGAAGCAGGGAAACGAACATGCAAATACGTAATCGCATTATAGGGTGGTGACTACCATGGGAGCTCCTAAGAGGAATGTCTAAATCTGCCTGGGTGAGGGAAGGCTTAAATGGGTCCATTTGATCTGGGTTTTGAAAAAAAAAAAGTACTTTTCTAGGAACAGAGCAGGAAAGGTTATTAAAGGACAAGGCTCATGGCTGGCACCTCCAAAGCTGAGTAACCTCGTTTCCGGCTCTGTTACTGACTCTCACGTCCCACCCAAATCCCAGAAGCTGGCTTCAGGAAATGGAGGAATCGGTCCCAGGACCAGAGGCTTGCTTACCTCAAAAACAGTCAACGCAACAGGAGACCCACAGTGCGGAGCCAGGTTGCGTTGTACACATCCCTAGAGCTCACCTACCTGAGCCACCATATACAGATTAAAATATCTATATGAATGGCATTCATTGGATTCAGGCAATGCTCAACTCTCACCATCGCACATGTGGCTCCCACATCTCATTTCAATCAATATATAAAATCTATTTTTGCTAGAGATAAGATAACGATGTAGGTCATCTGACATGGAATAAAGTGAGGTACAACTTGCTGCGAGTAATCGAGCATTGGAACAAGGGAAGACCACTGGTTTATTGGAACCGAGGAAAAGTTGCCTCCTAAGAATATAACAAACCAGCCAGGGCAGTCAACAGTCCTTCTGAGATGTGGTGCTGGAGGGCAGCCAAGAGAGGAAAGCTAATCTGTGAGCATTGTCATACTGTACTAGGAATTGGGGAGGGGGGGACGCTATTACCATAAGCAGTTAACTGACAGGAATTTTTTAAATAGGAAAGCACAGTGATCATATTTACATTTTAGAAAGATAACAGACAGCAGTATGTTAGGGGAGCAAAGGACAGAGGCAGTGAGATTGTTTAGATTAATGAAGAAATACCAGTGAGAGATGATGAGGTGTCTATCCAGGTAATGAGAATTAAGAGGAGGAAATGGATTCAGAAGCTATTTAGGAAATAGAGTCATCAAGACCTGATGACTAATTGCATGTCAGGGGTGAGAAAATAGGAGGAGAGGATGACTCCTAAGTTTCTGACTTGGGAAAGTATTTGGATGGTGGTTGGAAGAAGAGAAAGAGAGAGAGGCATAGAGAAAGAGAATCCTTAGTGTGTGTGTGTGTGTGTGTGTGTGTGTCTGAAAATAGAATTCAGATTTCTAACTGTTGAAGTGACTGTGGGCCATAGGCATAGGTTTCCAGTAGGTAGCTGGATATGTGGTCTGCAATTTAGGAGAAAATACCTAGCAATTAGAAAATAGTAACTTGAGAGTGATCAGAGTTTAAATGGTAAGTAGGAGTGGATGAGGTAACCCAAGGAGACCACAGAGAGAGAGAAGGCTGAGGACCCAAACTTAGCGAACATCAACATTTATGGGGCAGTTAGAAGCAATTGCCCATGAAAAAGGCTGCTTTAAACTTTAAACACCACTGGGAGCCTTAGATGTTCTAGTTGGAATTGCATTTGGCTGCACGTAATAGAAACCTGACTTTCTCATCTAGAAGGCAGTCCAGGCAGGGCTTAATGAAGACTCAGGCTCCTTCCAGATCCTTTTGTCCTCATGGTCCTAAAATGGCTGCTCCACCTCAAGCATTAAGCCTGTGTTCCAAGCAGAAAGAAGGGGAAGGGCAAAGGGCAAGAGTCATTTGCCAAGCCTCCCCCTTTTTCTCAGAAAGATAATTCTTTTCTGAAAAGCCTCACCCATTAGGCTAAAAACTACAACCCATTGGCCAGGATTGGGGATACGAATATCTCACCCCATGGGTGCCTGGGGGAGATGAGGTGTTTTTGTTTTTTTAACTTTTTGTTTGGAAATAATGTCAAACTGATAGAAAATTTGCAAAAATAGTACAAAGGACTCCTGTATACCCTTCACCCCAAATTTCCAAATATTAACATTCACCACATTTACTTTATCATTTTCTCTGCCTCATGCATATTTACTCCTACATACTTCAGGATATGCTTCCTTAAAGTAAGGGTCTTCTCTCACATAACCATAATACAATGATCAAAATCGGAATATTAACATTGATACAATGCTATTATTTAATCTACAGCTTTTGCCAATTGTCCCCCTCATGTGCTTTATCACAAAGAAAAATATATTTTCTAGTCCAGGAACCAACCCAGAATCACACATTGCATTTTGTTGTCATGTTGCTTTAGTTTACTTTCAACTAGAAAGTTCCTAAAGCTCTCTTTATCTTTCATGTCATTGACATTTTTGAAGACCACAGGCCAGTTACTTGTACAACATCCCTAATTTGGGACTGTCTGATGTTTTTTCATGATTCCGGTTACATATTTGTGACCAGAATCCTACAGAAGTGATGTGGTGTCCTTCTCGGGGCATCATATCAGGGGGCACATAATCTTTATTAACTGTGATCACTTGGTTAAGGTGGTAGGGTGGTATTGGTCCGATTTCCCTACTACAAAGTTACTATTTTCCCCTTTGAAATTAAATTAGTAAGAATGTGGGGGAGATGCTTGGTGACTATATCACCGTCATGTTTCTCATCAAATTTTCACCTGTTAATTTTAGCATTCACTGATGCTCTTACCTGAAAGAATAATAAGGTGATTGCAAAATAGTGATTTTCTAATTCTGTCATTCATTCTATAGTTTATTGTTTTTCTTTTTACCCTATAGAAGAACTTTTCTTCTTCCTCCATCTATTTTTCAGTCTGAACTCATGGATTCCCAGTCTATTCAATGAGTTAAAATCAACAACCCTCTTTACTTTTTTTTTTTTTTTTTTTTTTTTTTGCGGTACGCGGGCCTCTCACTGCTGTGGCCTCTCCCGTTGCGGAGCACAGGCTCCGGACGCGCACGCTCAGCGGCCATGGCTCACGGGCCCAGCCGCTCCGCGGCATGTGGGATCCTCCCGGACCGGGGCACGAACCTGCATCGCCTGCATCAGCAGGCGGACTCTCAACCACTGCGCCACCAGGGAAGCCCCGAGAGGATTGTTTTTAAAAGGGCAATTAACACCTTGATAAAATCAGGCTTCTGTTCGTAAAGAGCAAGAGGAGAGATGGAGATTGTGTGGGCAACCAGTTGTGTCTACCACACCTAGCCCCTCACCATCCAAGAGCTGGTGGATTGAATCCAGGCGGCCAACCTGGATTCTAACAAAACAACTTTGTTCTTGCTTTGTTCTAACAAAACAACTTTGTGCCCACATTCCAAAAAAGAGCCTCGAGGCCATGTAATTCCATCCATGCATTTCCTCACTGTCATCCTTTACCACCATCCAAAATGAGTACTCCTAGGGCCAGGGCCCTGTGTTGCACAACTCCAGGGTTGCCATACATATTGTAGACCATGAATGACCTACCAGAGCAGGGGCCGGCAAAGTTTTTCTGTAAAGGGCCAGATAGTAAATACTTTCAGCTTGTGTGTGCCGTTCAGTCTTTGCTGCAACTACCCAACTCTGCCACTGAAGTGTGAAGGCAGCCACAGAAAAAATAGGTAAATGAATCGGCATGGCTGTGATCCAATAAAACTTTGTTTATAAATACTGACATTGGATTTCATATCAGTTTCATGCATTATTGGTAAGTGCAATTTTTAAAATGTAGAAGCCAGTTTTAGCTCGTGGGCTTTACAAAAATAGGCAGCTGGTTAGGTATGACCATAGTTGTCCTCTCCCTGCCCTGCTCAGCCCAGAGTTGTCATATGCAGTGGCCCTGCCTCCAGCTGGGTCTCTTCTCCCTTACCCTAATCTCCAATCTGCCATCCCGCTCTGGGCTTTCTTTCCACCTTCTGCCCTCTCCTTTCTCAGGCCTTTTCCTCTATGCCCCAGAACCTCCATTCAATTGTAAATAAACTTCTTTTCACCTTTAACCTTTTAGCTCCTTCCTTGACTCAACAGCAAAGTGAATGTATTCCCTAAGGAACTTTCTTCCTTTGTTGAATTCTGGAAAAGATACTACTCATTTTCCCACGCCCATGGGCATGGGAAGTGGTGTTGGCACTCTCCGTATTCCTCAGTCCGACTTCTAAACCTTTATTCTTCCACCCTCTGGCAAAACTCCCTCCTCCTTTGAAGCTCTTATCATCCGACTCTTTGAACAATAGCTAACACACAGAGAGTGAGATCCTCACAACCTCTAGGAGATAGGTACCATTATTATCCCCTGAAGTCACACAGCAGGGCCAGGATTCTAATCCCAGCAGGCAGTGCTTACTACCAAGATGTTACATTGCCTTTTTTCTATGGTCATGTACCATGTGGGTAACCATCCTGCATCCTCGCCTCACTATCCATTATCAGTTTGGCACATGGGCAGAAATAGATGCACACAACTTGAGTCATTTGAAGAGGATTTAATAGAGGAACTATTTATAAAAGTGCAGGCCAGGGCTTCCCTGGTGGTGCAGTGGTTGAGAGTCCGCCTACCGATGCAGGGGACACGGGTTCGTGCCCCGGTCCGGGAAGATCCCACATGCTGCAGAGCGGCTAGGCCCGTGAGCCATGGCCGCTGAGCGTGCGCGTCCGGAGCCTGTGCTCCGCAACGGGAGAGGCCACAGCAGTGAGAGGCCCGCGTACTGCAAAAAAAAAAAAAGAGTGTAGGTCAGTCTTCCTCAACCTTTTTTCATTATCATCCACCCTAAAGAGAAAAATTAAATCAATTTACTAATAACTTTACTAATTAAATTAACTTAATTAATAAAACATCCAGTTCACCCCAACCCAATCCATTCTTCCGACTACAGAGGAAGTCTTCTTTCTAACTGGACTCTGTGGGTGCCTCTGGGACAGGGAACTGAAAGGCTGGAGTTGGGCAAGAGGAAGACCTTTTCAGCTTTTGTTTGCTGTACAATATTCATGTATCATCTAATTTTAAAATAAAATGTAATTTAAAAAATGGATCTAAAATGCAAATACGGTCATTCCTTCCCAGGCTCAAAACACTTCTGTAGCCCATCTGCCTCCAAGTTAAAATCCAAATTCGTTCACACAAGGGCCCTCAGCATACTTCTTTAGCCACATCTGCACCACTTTCCACCTTAAACCCTGTGTCCAGACATGTGAGTTACTGAAAAGTAAATGCGTTCCCTAAGCAAATTTCTTCCTTGGCTGTCAGTTTGCTCATAATGCCATTCGGTATCAGGCATTTTTGTGTACTTGCAGTTTCTACGTCCTAGCATGCCAAGCCTCTCCATTCCCTCTTCACTTCTTCCTGGTGAATTCTTCTTCACTCTTCAAGGTCCAGCTAAAATAACTGCTCTGCTCTCCCGTGGGAACAGCCGCCGACCTTCTCCTCCATGCCACGGCTCTGCAGCCGGTGATTAAGAGCACAGGCTCTGACGTCAGACTTGTGTGGGTTCAGATCCTGGATTTGTCACATACCAGTTGGTGACTTTGGGCAAGTTAGTTAACCTCAGTGCTTCAGTGTCCTTATTTGTAAAATGGAGATTAAAATATGTAGTTCCTCTCTTAGAAGGAGAGTGTTCATTCACCAAATATTTCCTATCTATGATACATCAAAACAGAAAGAAGTTCCTGCCACAGCAGAACTTACATTAGATTTTAGAGCAGGGGTTGGCAAACTATAGCCCTTGTGCCACATTGAGCCACCTGTTTTGTAAACAAAATTTTATGGGAGCATAGCCACACCCATTCATTTCTGTATTGTCTGTGGTCACTTCCATGCCATAGTGGTTGAGATCTGTGGTTGTGACATAGATCACAGGGCCTGCAGAGCCAAAACTATTTACCTTTAAGAAAATATTTATCGTTTAGAAAAAGGTTTTAGCCCCCGCTCTGGTGAGATTGAGTTCATATATGTAAAGTGTTTAAAATTTAAAAACATTGCCTGGCCCTTGGAAAGCTCTCAGTAGATGCCAGCATTATTAACATTATTGCATACTCTTATAATAACACTTAACACAGGTACTCAGTAAAAATTTTTTGCAGAATAAATGAATAAACAGAGAGGTAAAGAGGAACAAGAAGCTGGGGTTGTGGAAGCTGCTGGAGGAGGATTTTCAAGAAGGTGGAAGTGGTCAGCAGGGTTAGGTGACAAATCAATATTGAAGGAAGATTGTCAGATTTAGCAATCAGATAAAATGACCTAAACTCGGAGCAGCTTATGTGAAGTGGTGAGGACAAAAGCTAGGCTATGGTAGGTTTAGGAGGCAGCGGAAATGAGGAAGAACAAATAGGAAAGTAGAGATTATACAGCTATGGGACAGCAAGTACTGAGATAAAAATGAACACATTTAGTCAGAAATGACTAAACCTGAATTTTTAAAAATCTGCTAACCAAAAATATCAGGTTTGATATACTGGGGTATCTGATGGCTTTTCTGCTCAACTCTAAGCTGTCTGGTGTTGGGTAAAACATCAATGGTTAAAATTCGAGTCCAGAACTAGAAGACAGACTTCAGGCAGAATCTTCAAGTCTGGACCATTAAAAGATTTATGATGATGTTGGTGATAATAAAGTAATGTTGTTTCTTTTTTCTCTTTTAAACACAACTCATTATTATTATTATTATTGTTTTATTTATTATTTTTTTGGCTGCATTGCGTCTTTGTTGCTGTGTGCATGCTTTCTCTAGCTGCGGCGAGCAGGCGGGGGCTACTCTTTGTTGCAGGACGCGGGCTTCTCATTGCTGTGGCTTCTCTTGTTGCAAAGCACGGGCTCTTTGCACGCGGGCTTCAGTGGTTGTAGCACGCAAGCTCAGTAGTTGCAGCACACAGGCCCTAGAGCGTGTGGGTTTCAGTAGTTGCGGTGTGTGGGCTCAGTAGTTGTGGTGCCCAGGCTGTTTCTCTGCATCATGTGAGATATTCCCAGACCAGGGATCAAACCCGTGTCCCCTGCATTGGCAGGCAGATTCTTAACCACTGTGTCACCAGGGAAGTCCAATGTTTGTTTCTTTTGTGATGTTAATCATTGTGTCATCTTAACCGGTGTAAAATGAGAATTTCAATGCAAACAGCGATATAAATTTGCCTACAGAATATTTATTGTAATCGCAAAACAAAAACAGTACAGGCATTTTTGTTCATTCTATAAACATGTACTGAGTACTTTGCATGCACTATGCATTCTGATAGATATAGATATGTGTTTAGAACTTAGTTAATTTGGTCATTGCTTTCCCTATCCCCTCCAGGAGTTTATGATTTAGTTGGTGAAAAAGGCTAGTCCAAATAGGTTCAATATTTGTTATAAATGCTAATGTACTAGTTTAGATGGGTTACAGCAGGGGCTCGAAAGAATAAAATAATTTATATGAAGCTATTTTGCCAGCTGTCAACTATTTGCCAACTATTTTTACATCTATACATATGTACATTAAGACTAAAGAGAATGATATCAACTCATAGCTGCTTTCTGGAAAACGTGTATGAGACATTTAGGATTCTGAACACATGAATATTATTACTGAGGTCTTTTTAAAGAGTCTACAAAAGAGTATGTTTAGTATGATCTTATTTTTATTAAAATATACACTATATTTTAATAAAATATACACTATACATAGAGGAAAAGTCTATAAAGATACACATTCAGAATATTATCAGGGGTTATACCTGGGAGGTGGGATTACTGGGATATTATTTTCCTTGCTATACTTTTTTGCATTTTAAATTTGTTTTTTTTTTGTTTTTTTTCTGGCCACGCTGCCCAGCATGTGGGATCCTAGTTCCCTGACCAGGGATCAAACCCATGCCACGCCCCCCACCCTCCCACCCCCCCACACACAGTGGAAGCGCGGAGTCTCAACCACTGGACCAACAGGGCAGTCCCAGGGCTTACTCTTATAATCACAAATAACAATGGAACAAAACCATTGAATTTTAACCACATGTTACGAGCATACAACCTGTGTGCTTATAAGCTAGAGGTTTTTATGTTTTTTAGATTGTCAATGTTTGGTTGTTACATGAATAGCAACAAAAATTTCTTAGCCTACAAATGTTAGCAGATGATGCTAAAAGAGATGTGTCTGGAAGTTAACTCTGTTGGTTAGTCCTCTTCTGCAAGTGGCAAACCAACCAGACACCTGCTGTTGAAACACTGGGATTTGCTTAAAACAGGGACTTCTGTGCATACAACGAATGAATACAGTGTGAATCACTTAGTTTGACCGCAAGTAACAAGACACTGGTAAAAAGTGGCTTAAACAATAAAGACGTACTATTTCGCATCACCTAAAGTCCAGAGGTAGGTGGGTTCCAAGTCTGGTCAACTCAGTAGCTCAGAAATTCCAGGATTCTCAGTCAGCTCTCCTTTGATTTTCTTGGCATTCTCCCCCTGGAAGTGCTGAACACCACTGTCTCAAACAAGAACTTCTGAGGGCAGGCCCATATCTCTCTTTTGTTCAGGGATTCAAATTTTTTCCAGTATTTCCCTAGCAGACATCTCCTTGCATTTTATTGGTCACCCTGTGACAGTTCAGTGTAAGGAAAAACAAGGAAAAAAACAATGCTCAGTCAAAAGAAAAAACCGTGACCACCCGTAACCCAAGAACTAGAGAAAGGGATTACCGTTATTGCCCTAGACCAGCAGTGTGCAGTAGAATTTAACGGGAGCCATAATGCAAGAAAAAACGTATAGCTCCCTGGGAGTTCCCTGATGGCCTAGTGGCTAGCATTCCAGGCTTTCACCTTTCACTGCCACGGCCTGGGTTCAATACCTGGTCAGGGAACTAAGATCCCACAAGGCCCACGGCGTGGCCTACGTGTGTGTGTGTGTGTGTGTGTGTGTGTGTGTGTGTGTGTGTATATATATTTATATTTATATTTTTATATATATATAGCCGCCTGAGTAGTCTTTGGAAAGCCAAAAGCAAGTCTTCATTTTCTCCTTCATGAACGAGCTTCAACATCGATAAGCAACAGTGCGTCCTATCACCGTAACTAGAAATAAGCCCCAAGGGTGCATCTGGTATTATTCCAACAAAGGCTCGTTAGTTATGGAATTTGGACTTCGAGTTCCTGAGATACGGTTCTGGATGTGACCCTGACTATCTGTGTCATCTTAACAGAGTCACTTGGCTCATCTGGTCCCCAGTTTCCTCATCTTAAAACAGGTGGTCCTTTAATGTCCTTTGAACTCTAGTACTCCATGATTTTATATTACTGTTCAACTGGGGACCTTCCCAGCCCATATCTGAAATTAGAAGGCTGGGCCAGCAACACACAAGAAGTCATCAGAAGGGCACTTTCTCTGATGCCATGGAGCAAAAGGCACTTTTAGAGGGAAAGAAAGAAGGCAAACCATGGTGACTTGTCATTCATTTACTCAGTAAGTATTACAGGGCACCCACTATGTGTCAGAGTGACTCTCTATTCAGTAAGAGAGACAAAGACGTGGTCTCTGCTCTCAGTGAGCTTGGGAGGAAATATAGATAGGCAGATATCAAATTACAAAAGGTGTCAAGAGCGTTAGGATAGAAGAAGAGGGTACACATGGGAGGCGCACCTAGCCCAACTAAGGGGAGGGGAGAGAAGCCTCCCTGGAGCAAAGCAAGTGATACCCAACTGAGGCCTGGAAGAAGAGTACTTGGTTGACTCTCCTGGCATCATGGGAAATTGCCTGGCCTACTGGGCATCTCATCCTACATTTTATCTTCTTCTCTTCTCTGACTTACTGTTTTTCTGGTCCTTTCTTCAATGCCTTTGCCCAGCTGTCTGTATATCTGGGATCTGGTGAGAGAACCACAGGGAAACTCTTGCAGCAAACCGAAAGTTTCTATTTCAGATCTTTCCACCACCATCATTTCCATAATCACCATAATCACCTCCACCACTATCACCACACCATCACTTCCACCCCATCATCGCTATTACCTTCACCACTACCACTCAACATCTCCACCATCATTTCCCCCATCAAAAGTACCACCTCTGCTACCATCAAAAAAGTACACAAGTGAGCCTTGCTTTAATTCCAAAATGATATATAAAATCTGAGTTAATACAGTGAACAAATTAAGGGACGATTATTTGCTTTTCCAAATTATTCAGTCTATAGCAATCTTAAATAGTTAAGTTTTCCTAGTGTTTTTTATATGTGCTTTGTTTTTTTCAGGCTCAGCGGCCATGGCTCACGGGCCCAGCCGCTCTGCGGCATGTGGGATCTTCCTGGATCGGGGCACGAACCCGCGTCCCCTGCATCGGCAGGCGGACTCTCAACCACTGCGCCACCGGGGAAGCCCTGTGCTTTGTTTTTTTTTAACAAATATTTCAATTGCCTAGATCTCTTTAGGAATATACCTATTTTAAGAAGTAAGGCACACCAGAGACAGCATTTTCATGCTAAGAAAGAAGGGAAAGCATAATAAGTTTGAAATGTCTCTTTCTTCATTCACTAAATTATTGAGAAGAGTTTTATAGCACGAACAAATCTATTCAACATTAAGCAGTTTTAGTTACTTTGGCCGTAAGTCAGTGACTGTAAAGGCAGAAGTTAATTCTATCAATAGTACTCCTATACATAAATAGTATACCTATATATAAATATAGAATACTTATATTAAAATATATGACATACGTATATGCTTAGAGTATATTTTCTAATATATTTATCATATATTTGTATAAATAAATACATAGCACTTATATATGTGATCAATGTATATTATTACAAATATCCTTCTCTAATTGTGAAATTTGAAGTAGACTATAAAAATGCCTACAAATTCCTCCCATCCTTGTATGCACATCCCCTGCCATGTGACTCTGCTCCTCTTTCGGTCAAGAAGGAAAGTCTAATTCCCTGCTTCTTGACTTTTGACTCTGGGTTGGCTATGTGACTTCTCTGGCTAATGAGATAGTATAAACAAATGTGATGCAAGCAGAGGCTTGAAAAATGCATGTACTTTGGGGTTTGCCCTCTTGCTGATCTGGGAACCCTGCCACCACTGCCATGTGATCTAATCTGGGCAGGTCTACTGGAAGATAACAGATCACATGGAGCAGAGATGAGCTAGTCCAGCTCAGGCCAGACCAGTCAGCCTGCCAATCACCAGATACATAAGAGACCATCCTAGATCATCTAGCCCCAGCTGAGCTGGCCGAGGCCAGAACAGTCACCTGGTCTAAAGGCCACACACTCATGAGAGATAATAAAATGTTTATTGTTTTAAGCCACAAAATTTTGTGTTTTCTTTTGTTTGTTTGTTTTTTGGCCACATAGCATGTGGGATCTTAGTTCCTCAACCAAGGATCAGACCTGAGCCCCCTGCAGTTGAAGCACAGAGTCTTTACCACTAGACCACCAGGGAAGTCCCTTGTGGTGTTTGTTATACAGCAAAAGCTAACTGATACAGGGACCATATCTTATTGAGTTTTGTTTTCCTCTTTTCCTTTTATGCATTCCAAAAAGCTTGGGTAAAACGTTTGGTTGCCACAAACATATGATGTTTAATTTTCTTCCAATTCTAAAAGTTCATATTCTTATATTATTAAGCATCCTTTCTCAGTTATGAGCTTTACAGAAGAAAGAGGCTGGGGAATAAAGGTAGTAAAAATGAGGCATGATATTAAGAGTGAGAAGGGAGCTGGAGATGTGAAATAAGGTGGTGACAATGGAATGCTAAGGCCAAAAAGAGAGGTTGGTACAACTCATAAAATGTTGACTAACTTCCTGGGAGAAATTTGTTCTATTAAATCAGAATCTCTATGAAATTCCCTGGCACTGACCCCAGATGTCCCTATGTTAAATTGCAAACATCAAACATACATTCTAAAATTCCCTTATGTTCCATTCCTTAGTTCCTCTCAATCTTTTTCACTATCCTAAATATGGCTTTCTATTTTGGTAGTTAGAATTTTTTTGGCTATAAGTGACAGAAGCCCAACTTGATCTAAAAAGGCCAGATCATGCTCAAGCTTCAGGCAAGGTTGAATCCAGTTGCTCAACTGATGTCCTCAGGGAACTGTCCCTCCATCTCCATCTCTAGGTTCTGCTTTCCTATGTTCTGGCCTCCCTGTATCCCTCAATCCCTGACCTATTTTGTGGGTCTCAGAGTTGAGTGGTAGCAACTGTCTATTTGTGATCAAGCCCTCCTCCTGTTACCCTGATCATGTCAGAGGCACTGAGATCCATCCAATTTCCCAAGTCAAAAACTTGGAAGTTATCCCAGACCTCTCCATTAGTCTCCATATCTAATAGATCATAAAGCCAAGTCATTTCCACCCCATCTGTGTCTTTGGAATTAGTTTTCCCTCTCCATGGCCAATGCCACTGTGCTTCGTCATGCATTGTTATTTCTGTTGTGGAAGAAGAAAATTTCTCCCTAACCAGTCTTTGCTTTGCTTCCTGCAAACCATCCTCCATGCCTGGAGTAATCTATTAATAATGTAAATCTGAGTCTAGCATTCCCTGCTTAAAATGGGTATGTAACTCATATAAGCTGCTCCATAAATTTAGGGTACAAACATGATCCCATCTGGGGAGTTTTCCAGTGGATCACTTGAACCTCACCTGCCCTGTTGGCAGAGATCTTAGGTTGAGTTCCCCAGAAAGAGAGCCTGAGCTGGGGATAAGCGTTGTTATTTTAGAGGCCTCATTGCTTCCCTGCCACTGGGCTATGACTAAGCCCATTCTAAACCACCCTGTTTGGCCTAATTTATAATAGAGTCTTGGGGTAGGAGATCGAAGATTGGTGTCTTTCCTCCCAGGAGACCAGAGGCTCCTCATTTAAAATGCTGTGTACCTAGTGCCAAGCTCTGCCTACCTGGGGTCTCAGAGTGGGACCATGATCCAGTCATAAAGGATTCTTTTATGTCTGAGGTCAAAAACTCAAATGCCTACAGGAGCCAGAAGCCGGACAGACTCGGCAGCAACCACTCTGCTGCAATCAACTGTTACCAAGCAAGAATCTGGCACTCAGCATCCCCACGTCTTTGGAGTTTTTTCAGGAGGAGCTAAAAATCTTGATTTTTATGTGAAATATTCTGATTTCCAACTGTTAGCTTGATTTCTTTAAAAAAGCAGGCAAAACAAAATTTATCTGGGGCCTTATCTGACCCAGGGGCTATCAGTTTGCAAACCCCCAAACAATGGATGCCCACTTACCTTAAATTTGCATAACTATAGGGGCCCCTGCAAAGAGCTGGGACTGGACATAGCTCAGCTGTGAACCTGCTGCAAAAGGTTCCAAGACTTCAAGAGAGTCTAACCTCCTTTAGCATGGTCTCTGCTGCCTCCCTGACCTGCCCTTCTCCTCGCCTCTCTGTTACCCTGGCTCTCCACACTGTCACACCTTAGGGCCTTTGGGTCAGTTATATACGCCCTCTCACCTTCCTTCAAGATCTGGCTCAAACACCCCTTCCTCTGGGCAGCCTTCCTTTCCCTGACCTCTGCTTTTTCTCCTGCTTACCGCATGTTTTAGAGCAGTTATGCCATTGTCCTAATGCTTTCTTCACGGGACTGTTTGCCCCACCTGACTGAAACCCTAGAGGGCAGGAGGTTCATTGACCACTGTATCCCCATAGCCTCACAAAGCACCTGGCACTTTAAATGCAGGTTGGAGGAAAGGGCCTCCAGTTTGAAAAATAATGACCAGACCACTGCCTTTCACATGCCAGAAATACATCTATGAAGAACCAGTCATTTTATTTTGAGAAAATAAGTTGAAACTTGGTGTTTAAGAGAAGGGGTAAAAAACACCTCTGCATCCTGTCATCTTTAAAATGACTCCATATTTGTGAAATACAGTTGGAAAGAATAAGTGTTTATACTTCCTCATCTTTGGACATAGCTGAAGCTTCTAAGAAGAGTTCTAGAACAAGACAATGGCTAAACACCCGTTGCACTGCTTTTCTCCCAGACCTCAAATGTTCCCAGGGCTTTTACAGCCGGGGATGTTTGCTGCCTCGGAGGAGAAAGGGAACCAGCTCCTCCGAATGAAACAGCACTTCTACAGAGGCGAGGCCTTCTGAGGGAGAGCGAGCAGCCACAGCCGAAAGGACCCTTTGCATAATCTACTCATAAATTGAGGCTGCAGGGGCAAACCCTAAGCGGTTACGTTTTCTCAACGAGAAGGTTGCCCAATCCTGTCAATCATCTCTTGCTCTCTCTCTCTCCCGGATGCGAGCGCGCGCGCGCGCACACACACACACACACACACACACACGAGGTTCGGTGGACCGCTGCCTTGACCCTTGACTTTGAGCCTCTCTCCTACTTGAAGTAGGGATTTCAGGAAGCAGCGAGGTTTCATTCATAATACATGAACTCAAGGGAGGAGGGAGGCAGGGACAAGAGCCTTTCATCTCTGCTATTTAAAATCCCAGCCTTACAGCTGAAAGGGAAAATGACCCGGGAGCCAACGCCATCGGCGATGAAGTATTCACGATAACAGGACGCAGAAGCGCGTCAGCGGCGTGCCCGCCGGCTATATATACCGCGCCGATTATGCAATCGGGCTCCAGCCATTCATGCCGGGACTGGGGCGCCGCGCGCCAAGGGTGGGGGTGGGGCATCATTCCCGGGTGCCGGGTCAGTTTCTAAGTTTGCATCATCCCCTTCATTACGAGAGAGCTTGGGTTTCCATTCCGGCCGGCGGGTCTGGGGGGAGGCAGCCAGGCTGCAAAGTCGCTTGGCACACCCTGGCACACACGACTGCTTATTTAAACAGAATAATAAAAGCACCCGGGCGCGGCCAAACTGAGCGCAGGGCTGGGCTCCCGGCAGGCCGGAAGGAACTGATAAAGCGGGAGCTAATGCTACCCGCTCCCTCCCGGGTCGGAAGTGTCTTCCGAGCGCCGGTCATTGAGAAATACCTAAGGGGCAGAATGGGGGTGAGGTGAGGACAGGCGGAACGCAGCTGCGCCCGCCTCGCGGGGCGGGGAGCGGGGGGCGCCGCGGCGGTAGGGGGGCTCCTGCGGGCCGCGGCCGGGCAGCACAAACCTTAGGGCACAGTGGAGTCCTCCCCCAATCACCCCCTATCCCACGCCCCCACACACCCGGGAGGAGAAGGGAACTGATTATCACCAGCCCACCCCGGGGAGATCTACACTCCTCGCCCTACCGGACCCCGACGGGCGAGAAGTGGGAGGACGCAGAGCGGGGGCGAAGGACAAGAAAGAGCAGATTGCTGAAAAGGAGAAAATGTCCGCTTCTCCCCGCGCCCTTGCGGGGCGGGAGGGGGCGGGGGCCGCGGCCGGCTTCCGACTTAAAGGAGACCTGCGGGTCTACTGAGCATGCCCGTCCGGCGGTCGCCGAGGGTCGCTCCGGTTCCGGGCTCCAGGCTTTCCAGGCGGCTGGCGAGGAGGATTCGGGAGGGGGTGCTCCCGGGCCCCGGACTCCGGTTGAGAGGCGGGTAGGTGGGGGTCCTGCTGGGGGCTCCGCTAGGTTAGCGTGAAGTTGTGAGCAGATCAATATTACTTTTGACGCTGTACGAGACACCTTTGGTTTGCTTTCCCTGCCCCTTGTTTCGCTGGTTGTGTGGGAGAGACCGGGATGCGGGTATTTAGCTCTTTCAGCAATGTCATTAAAGCCCTGAATCCGTGATACCCCCTATTCTGGAAACAATCCAGTAGACTTTGATAACACCCTGATAGATCAAAAAACATTTAAGTTATTCGCCCACTACCGCCATTTATTTTTGGAGTTGCCGGAGTCACAGTTAGCAATTGATGGGGGGGAACAAGAGGTGACCTGCTAGGAACATTTTCATCAAAAGGCCCCTTTTGGGTAATGAAGAAGGCAGAAGAGAATTGCAAGGTTTTCTTTAGAGGAACACAGAGGACCAGGAGCGGTGGGGGGAGCATTTGGTAATCCACAGGCTAGAAGGAAGAAATGGTTGCCATTAATCTCCTATTTGCAGAGTGCGTAACACAGCAGTGCCTTCACTTTATAGCCATTTAATCCTCCCAACGACTCTATGTTGTGGGAGTTATCCTGACACTACAGACACCGAACCCGAGGCTCAGAGAACTTAAGGACCTGCTGGAGTCTGGCAGCAGGACAACCAATTTGGGACCTGGTTACTCCTGGACCTTGGAATGTTTTGTTCCTCCGGCTGCCTGCTCCCTGGGTTGGGCCAGTCATTCACTGCTATTAGCAGGGAGCTGGATGAATGAGTTGTGATAACACAGAATCAGCTTGCCTACCTGCAGAAATTAATAATCACCTCGCCTGCCACCTTGCCATTTGAGTACTCTGAAACTGGAGGGTGGCGCCGAAGAGATGCCCATTGGGTGGATAATTTTGACATGGACAAATGTCCATGTTCCTGGAAGTTCAGGAATGAATGAGTGGGAACTCTTTCAAACATTGTTGAGAAAAGCAACAATGGGCAAAGGTGAGAACTGGGTAGATGCCTTAGCCTTATGGGGATTTGGACAACAACGAGGTCTTGCTTTGTTCAGTGCTTTCTCATAGACCCTCAACGGCCTCAAAAACAGAAGGACAAGCGTGGCCTTGTTATCTTTGTTTTATAAAGAAACTGAAGAATTGCTAAAAGCCTCACTCAGGGTCTCAGGACTGCTAGGAGAAAACCAGAACCCAGGTGTTCCTCCCCTGTCTAGTGCCCTTTTCACCACCACACAGCAGCACTCAGCATCAAGGGTGGGTGGAACCCAATCCACGTCCACCAAGATCATGGTTATCGTAAACACGAAGGCTAGGGTAAACCACTAGCTTTTCCTTGACTCAAGGTGAAATTCTGTCTTCGGAGTACTTGTGGCTGTCCAAATGCATACATGTACACTTTAGGTATACTACATTTGAGGCATATAATCTTCTCTTAATTTGTTCAGTGGTTGCTATTAAGTTAAAAATCTCTGTGTAGTGTCTTGGCAGATTCAGGAGGATAGAAAAGTACTGCACTGGGAGATCAGGAAGGGGCAGAGACTGCATCTCTTGCTCCCTAGCAAGACCCCAGAAGGAAATATCCAATAGCTATGGAATTTGTGGGACCCACTGCAGAGTAAAAACGTGAAGCCCCTTGTTCAAACACCATAAAGAATTTCAAGACTGCAACAGCAGAGCATCAAGCCAAGCAAAGATCCTGTTACAGTTGTTTAGGTTGCCTGCCCATTGCCTAGACAGTGCTGTTTTAGAAAGTGCAGGCCCATCCAGGCCCAGGGTCCCAGGCCAAGGCAGGAAAAATAATTTAAAAACAAAGGGGAGGTGGAGGGGGAACAGGGCTCGAGGAGCTCTCCATCTCCCCATCTCACTGTGCCAAAGCCCAGGCAGCTGGCAACCTCTGGGCCAGGAATTGTGGCGTTCAAGGGCCTGGGACAAGGGCCATCCTCCACCAACTTGAGAGAGATTTACTGAATAATTTAAAAAACATATTTGGGTTTACCTTTTAACCTGGGAAAGTCTTTCATTTCTACTGGAATGCAAACGTTTCTGGGTTGTGTTGGATTTCTTTTTTTCAATGTACAAATTCCTTAAAATTGCCCATTCCCCTACTAAGAAAAAAAAAGATCATAAGATTCACGTGAAACTGAAAAGCCTCTGACGTTCAGAATCTTGGCAAAGGCACCTGTGCCGCCCCCCACTCTCCCGCTCCAAGGTCGGGGATAGTTGATCTTCTGATCGCGAGCACCCCTCCGGCCCTCCTCTGAGCTCCTCGTCTCCGCCCCCCCCGCCCCCCTAGTCCTCCGATTTTTAATCCAGGGGTTTCGAAGGAGGGAGGGAACCAACCGGGAGCCAGATGTGTGCGAGTCTGCGGCTGCCGCCTCCTCCCTCCTCTCGGGCATCTTAAAACCCGGAGCGCTAACGAAGGAGGATCCGGAGTTAGACGCGGCGCAAGTAACTCCGCTCCGGGGCTCCTCCGGGAGTGGAAGCCAGGAGGGAGGGTGGGGGGTGGGGGGGAAAGGAAGCCGGGCATGCTCAGTAGACGGAACAAAGTTTTTTTTTTTTCTCCTTTTTTTTTTTTTTTTTTTCGGTCGCAAGTAGGAAGCTTTTTGCACTCCACCACCTCTGGCCGCTGGGAAGACGTCATCGCTTCCGCCCTACTTCCTCCTCCTGTTGGCGGCGGTGAGAATCCAATATGGAGTAAATCGGCGGAGTCAAGAGATGGGGCTCGTACCGGGCGCCCTGCACCGCCTTCCAGGCGCACCTCCCCCGACCGCCGAGCGCTCCCCGGAACCGTGATTGGCCCGGTTCTCCGGGGGCAACCCCGGACCAAGCCCCCACCCGCGGCCCGCCCTCTCCTCCTGCTCTCAGCGGTCCCCGCCGCTCCACGGCGCTCTTGTTTTTCTCCTCCTCTCCCATCGCTGTCCCCTGCCCAAATCTCTCCTCTCCGCCCGCCCCCGAGCCCCCGGAGCCCCCCGCCCGCCTCGCCCCTCGGCGCTGCGGCGCTCACTCCCCCCCGAAGCTTGCCTGTGCACCCCTTCCCCCAGACCTCACCCCGCGCTCCGGTCGCCCTGCTTCCCCTTCTGCCTTCTGCGGCGTCCCCTTCATCTCTAGCAGCTCCCCCCAAACAAATCAGGCGATCTCCGGAGATGTGAAGAAGGGGGGTGAGCAGACAGGAAGATGAAGGGAGCAAAGCTGCCCGCCGCGGGACAGGCGTCTAGGTGAACAGGAAAATGACCGAAGAAACACACCCGGACGAGTAAGTTTGGCCGCGGGGTGGGACGAGGGTGCCCCGCAGGGGCAGCGTGGGGGCCGGGGCTGAGAACGCGGGCGGGGACTCTGGTTGGGTGAACTTGGCGTGGGGTGCAGCGACTCGCTGGCCTGTGGGCTTTGGGACGCGAAATTTCCTGCTTGTTGAAGTGAGGAGGGGGCGAAAACTGCTGCGGGCCAGCGGGGGCGCGCCTTGGGTCGGCGGGCTGGTGGCCGCTGCGGGGACCAAGGGCGCGCGGGTGACCTCGGGGCGGTCCCCATTCCCTGTCCGGGGACTCACAAACACTCCTCCCGCCGAGATCCTCGGCGGCGGGAGCGGAAGACCTGACACCCCCGCTCCGGCTTCCCGGGGTCGGTGGGTTTTTACACGGTGACTTTGTGGCTCTCCCAACCGCCGCTAGCGCCGCGGTCCCTTCGGGAGCCCACTGGGGCCGAGGCTCCGCCATGTCGTTTTCCTGAATCGCTCTCATTTGCATACCACATTTTCATTCATAAAAAACACGGCGGAGCACAGGGAGGACTGGGCGCGGGCTGCGCGGGGGTCTGCGTGCGCCCGGGTCCCCGCGCGGGCCGGCGTGCTGGAGCCGCCCAGGGGTCCCGCGGCGCGTGTGAGTGTGTGTGCACGCGCCGGCGGGCCCAGCACAGGCGTCCCGCGGGGTCTGGGCTGCTCGCTGGGCGGATCAGAGGTCGTGCGGCGGGGGCGGGCGGAAGCGTGCGGGGCAGCGCGCTGCGGACACGTGTGTGTATGTATCTGTGTGTGTGTTTATCTGTGCGTGTGCGCGTGCACACGTGTACGTGCCCAGCCCGCGGGCCCGAGGGGAACAATGCTCGGGGCGCTTCTCTGGAGGGTCTCTGTGTAAAGCCTCCCGCGGGACCCGTGTCTTTCTCCAGCCCCGGGCCAAGGGTGCAGCTCCCTCCGGCTCCACGGTCGCCGAGTCCCGGTTTGGCTTTCTCCCACCCGCGCCCGAGGCGTTTCCGATCGCGGATGCAATAGAATCAGGGCCGCCCGGCCCCGTGCCTGAGGTCGTCGGCTTCGGGTCCGAGCGGTCACCGCACCGCGGCGGCCGTCTCTGCTCAGTGGCTGTGCCCGCCGCCAGCCACTTTTTTTTTTTTTTGTGAATAAGACGGTCTCCTTTATTGTCACATGATATCCCTCCCCTCCTCCCCTGCACATTCATAAATCCGGAGCCTGCCTCGGCTCCTTTCATTCAGAGCTGCCATTAGCCAAGGTAGCGGCGGCGCCGGCTGGGGCTCTTTGGCCGGGGCGCAGAGAGCGGGTCTGTAGCCGCCGGGACTTGCCTGGAGGGAGGCCCCGTGCGTGTGTGCAGGGGCGTGGGGGCTGTGGGTAGCCCCCGCCCGAGGCCCCGGGTCTTTTGCCCCCGCGAGCATTGAGACCCGGGGCAGAGAGGGGAAGTGACTCAGGGCTGGCCGGCGTTGAGGGCTATGCAGCAGGTGACAGAATGCTGTGCTCTAAGAATCTACTCATTTTTTTTTTTTTAAAATGCCCCTTTATCCTTTGGCGTCTGCTGTCACCAGGCTGGGCGGGAGGGGGTGTTGGGAGGGTTGGTGTTTGGGAAAGGGAATTTCCTTTCTGTGGGTCCCTAGGGAGCTTTGACTGCAGTAACTCCTGGTCTGCCGGACACGCGTCCGTAGCTGGAGAGGATCCCGCCTGGTGTGCGTGTCCGCTGCCCCACCACATCTACTGGTCTTTCTATTTTAGACCTTTTGCTTTGCCTTCATAGACTGTATCTTGAAATCGTAAAATGTTGCCCTTCTAGGGCTGAAATATGGGGCAGGGGGAGGAATATGCTGCTGCGCCTTGCCCCTTTTTGGACCTAATAAACAGGTATTTTTATGGGTCCTTGTTTGGCCCTGCACACACAGTTAGCGGTAGCAGCAGGGAGGGACGGTTGCCATGCTCTGGGCTTGTTGGAGATTGGTTCATCGCCCTAGATTGGGTTCCTTGGCTCCATCCCTCGGGGATACTGGCCTGGCCGCTCCCTTTTCAGGGCAGCAGGTCGGCTGTACATCCTACCCCATCTGGTATCCAAAGCAAAGGGATTTCATGTGGAATCACCAGCAAGAAATAAATCTCTCTCTTCCAGGCTTTCTGAGCAGTTCAGCATGGAACCGGCTGCCCCCACTGCTGTCAGAAGCCCAGTTGAGACCATGGATATTTGAGGACAGGTTCTGGTTTCAGTTAGAGAATCAGAAAGCTGTGGCACCTTAGCGCACTGCAGAAGTGGCCTTCTCGGGATTTCTTTTAATGTAATGACCTTGTCATGAGACAAGAAATGCCTGGTAAGAAAACGGGCTGTTCGGGCTGTAAACTGCCATTTGTGGACTCTGTCCATTATATTGGTTAATGTTCTTATGTAATGATCCCTCTGAAAAAAATTCCTTTTAAATGCTGGTGCCAGGAAGAAGGTTTCTCTCTGAGTTACAGAGCTAGCTGTGATTGCTTTTTTTTTGTTTTTGTTACCACTTTCTGGAAGCTCAGCTAAAATTTTTGCTTGATTATGGTAGCCATATTAGCTTAGGTTTTCGCTAGATTTGTTTACTGCTCCTCTATATTCATTACAGTCTCCTATTTTCTAATGGTTTTATGTTTGAGGTCCCTCAGATAATCTTTCAGAAGTAGACAAGGTGTGTTACTTATAAGGAAGTGACATCAAACTGGAGACTTGAGAGATATATTTGTGCATTAGGTGAAATAGATTTTCCTGATAGTCCACATATATTTAAGGGTTTTATTACACAATACAGGTGTTTAAATACGTTACATTTAGCATCAGAATACAATAACTCAGTCTTGCAACTGGTAAAATCATGCTTAATTTTTTTAAAATAATAAGTTTTGTCTTCTAATGTTCTTTTCCGTGTCAGTTTAAAACTCCTCCCTAGGGAATTCCCTGGCAGTCCAGTTTTTAGAACTCTGTACTTTCACTGCTGTGGGCCGGGTTCAGTCTCTGGTCGGGGAACTAAGATCCTGCTAGCCGTGCAGTGTGGCCAAAAAAGAAAAGAAAAGAGAAAAATAAAAGTGTTCTCTAATAAATACATGCTCATAAATTCAGGAATGCTCTTTTCGCTGATGGTCCTAAACAACAGCTTCCATATAGATCCTTTTTTGATCCCACTCCAGATAGAAATGCATGTTAAGATTTACAACTCCACAGATCTGCTTTTTAATAATTGAAAAATTAACGAGCATCAATAAATTATTGAAAGTGGTCTTTTGTATACAGGGAGTGGAAAATGTTTTTTAAATCATATGTATTCCGTCTGTATTCTTAAATCATTTGATCACGGTTATAAATGATTTGGAAATTTGCAGACAAAATGAAGAAACCCTTCTCAAGCAGGAGACACCTGGCTACCATTCAGCTATTTTGTTCATGAACTCTTCTCTGCAACACACATCTTGCTGAGAATGGATTTGTAGCTCTGCCCTCGCACATATTTTCCCTAATGTTGGAAGATTTCCCATTTTTTTTAAAAAAAGGCTCTAATATTTTTGCTGAACTATTTCAAAGAAATTAGACATTAGAACTCTCATATCCAATTACTTGAGCTTACTTTTCAAAAGACGAGCATACTATCCCGTGAAACCACAATACCATGATCACACTTTACAAAATTAGGAATGATTCCCTGTTGTCTTTAACTCTCAGTCTCAACTGACTGAAAAATGTCTTTCTAACTGGTTATTTCAGCCAAGGGCTGAAGATCCCGCTTTAAATGCATTTGTAACATATTCTTATGGCTCAAGGCTTAGCCATTTGGTCACTTTCTGATCTAAGGCAAGTTACTTATGTATCTCACTTTGCTTTTATCTGAGTGAGTAAAATGGGAATAAATATTACTGATGTCGTGGAGTTGCCGTGGGAATTAAATGAGCCAGCCTGTGTAAAGCTTGCAGCCCACACTAGGAATAACAGGTGTCTGGTGTCGGCTCTGTGCTGGGCACTGAGATAGGTTTCTTACAGGCTCACTTTCAAATAACCGTGTGAAGGAGGTGTTACCCCATTTAACTGATGAGGAAGCTGAAGAGAGCAAATAACTTTTATAGCGCTTTACTCATTTAGTCTTCTCAACAATTCTATGCAGTAGATGGTTTTATTACCTCCATTTATAGGTGCGGAAATCAAGGCCCAGAGAGGTTAAATAACCCCAGCAGCCTGGCTCAGGAAGGACTGTGTTTTTAAAGCACCATGAGGTACTGTCTCAGAAGGGGAGAGGGTGGTCAGCCTTAGTCATTCTGACTTCAGAGCTCACACTGTTTCTGACAGTCACGCTGTCCCTAATTCTTCTGAATTGATGACAGTCTGTCATTGCCATAATTTCTTTCATTTCCCTTATCTTCCCTGAAAATGCTATGAAGCACATACTGAATTAAAGTGAATTTAAATAAACTTGGGCTTGAGCATTCTGTGATACACCTTAAAATAATGGGAGGAGTGTGAATTCAGAGTTGATTATTACTGGAATGTTCGCTCTACAGTCATTGAAATAAGAGTTGTGGTAATTAGACCCATTACAAGTATTGATCTGTTCTCTATGCATTAGCCTTAAAAAAAAGGGGTGTGTTTCTACTCTACCTGAATAGAATCCTTAAATGTTGAAAACAGAGTTGACTATGCAGAATTGGAATCTTGGTCTCTTCCTTAGAAAATCTTGAAAGCAAAACAAAACAAAAACCTTGGAAAGACCTTAACAAGCTTATAAGCCAGGACATTGTCACTGTATAAAGACTTTGTCATTGTATAAAGTGCCTACTGTAAGGCTGTATGTCTTGTTAGGTGGTGGGCCTGGACTAACCTCCATCTGCTGGATTTATTTCCACAGGGATCTTAACAAATGCTACCTTTTTTCCAGTCCCTTTAACCAAAAACATGTATAAAAAGTGGATCAGTATCAGTACCGATACTATTCTGCTCAACAGTCTCCTTGCTTGTGCTGTTTATTCCGGAGGCATCTTGCTTCCTTTCCTTCTCCAACAAGTGAAATTCTGCTCATTCCCCCCCGCCAGCCAGCTCTGAGTCATTCCTCTTATGAGGTCCTCCTAGACTTTCCCCACCCCAACTCCCTAAGTCAAAACCGTGGGCTCTTTATAGCATTTTCCTCCCACACTGTATGACAGTTATCACCATTTAGAGTTGGACTTAACACCCAGCTAAATTCTGTCCCAGAACATGAGCTTTTGGGATTTAGGGTTACCTCTTAACTGCCTAGTTTTCTAACTGTTGTCCCAATACCATTGGGCACATTGTGGTTGCTTTTAATAAAGATCTATTAAATTAAAAAATGGATTTGATTATTTTAAAATGCTGTTTTGCCCCTGCTGACTAACGCAATAATTATAGTTGTCCTATTTGGTTAACTTAGGTTGTGTGTAAACCTCCTTCTCAGAAACTCCGTGTTCACCTGAAACATGTCTTGTGGCAATTGGGTGCAGAACTATCTGGTGGTGGTGATCTGTGATTGACAACTCAAAACCATTTTGATTCCAATCAGTGTTGTGAGAACTGGGAAGTAGAACGTCTTAAACACAATAAGCCAGGGCCTGTGTTTCTGCCTCTGCAGGAGAATCTCGGCAGAGATCACAGTATTAAGTTTGCAGTAGCTATAGGGTTCTGATGGAGTCTTAACACTTGAAGTTGGAGACAGCTGTGCTGATGAACTCCACTATTGGCAGAGTTCCTATATTATGGGGATGAACACAAATACACAATCTAACAGCAAAATCCTCAGAAACGGAACAAGATGATAACAGAGGCAGAGCAGGAAGTTTTTGTGTTCGGTTTTGGCTTGTTTTCTCTTAAGTAAATTGGGCTGATTTTTTTTTTTTTTTTTCAAAGACCCAGTCACATTGATAAACTCATTAACTATTCTTGTAAATGTTTCTTTTTGATCAATATTTAAGGCTAGAACACTGATGATTTTTTAAGGCATTGTCTAGGGCTTTTAGTCACTGGAGTCGAAGGAATGTTTTGCACTGGTGCACACCGTGCTCTGTGAAATGCGTTTTCTGTGTGCTTGCCCTAGTAGGCATAGAAGATTGTTACCACAGCTTGGTGTCCCCTGTCAGGGAAAGGAAGTCAGGCCTGGATCTTAGTAAAATATTTGATACTAACTGGCATAGGAGTTGACTAAATTAAGAACCAACAGTTTTGTAACTACTCATTTCTCAGGTAATCTTTGTCAACAATATGTTCACAGGGGGCACATGATAGCAAATCCTGTTTATGTTATTTATGCTACTTTCAAAGGGTAGTTGAAAATTTACTTGAAAACAAAATTTCTATGTTGACTTGCACTAAGGAGAAATGGATTTTGACTTCACCCTGGCATTTAGCAGTTGTGAGTGAAGAGATTGAAACAACACGGGCAGCTTCAAAATGTAGGGCTTTGGCCCCTCCTCTTTGTACTGAAATAACGACTTTTCAGATCTCGTTTCCATTCTTAGATTTATCCCCTGTGGTCATTCATAAACGCTTAAAACTTAATTAGGCTAAGTTTTTTAACTTTTTAAAAATTATTTTTGGCTGCGTTGGGTCTTCGTTGCTGCACGCGGGCTTTCTCTAGCTGCGGCGAGCGGGGGCCACTCTTCATTGTGGTGCGTGGGCTTCTCATTGTGGTGGCTTCTCTTGTTGCGGAGAACGGGCTCTAGTCGCGTGGGCTTCAGTAGTTGTGGCTCGCGGGCTTCAGTAGTTGTGGCTCGTGGGCTCTAGAGTGCGGGCTTCAGTACTTGTGGCTCACGAGCTTAGTTGCTCCGTGGCATGTGGGATCTTCCCGGACCAGGGCTCGAACCCGTGTCCCCTGCATTGGCAGGCAGATTCTTAACCAGTACGCCACCAGGGAAGCCGCTCAGGCTAAGTTTTTTAAATTGTCTTTCCTAGTTCATCTTTGTGTTTCATTTTCATTGTTTATTCCTCTTATTTCTTTTTCTCATTGCTTTGGCTCTGCCTTCCTTATTGATTTTTCAGATAAGCACTGTTTGTTTTGTAATATTTGCATCCCACCCTAACTGAGAATGCACCCAGAAGCTTGGCCCGCCTGCCCTTCCCGGTGTGGGAATAATAGCTTATTGACCTGTATACCACATAGCCTGGCAGAGTGCTGAGCCCATAGTAGGCTTTCTGCAAACATTCATTGATTGGTTAACATAAATGTTCATTAATTGAAAAATAGTTTTACCTTATCTAAAAAATTAAATGACAGTTCACATTGTACCCACATCCAAAAAGACTTTGAGTTTTATTGTTTGTTTGTTTTTGTTTTTTTCAGAACTACTGCGAGGGGCAGATTGTCATGATGGTAGTGGAAGAAACATGGGCTTTGGGGTCACACTCTGCCTCTTCCCGCTACAGACTCTTTAACAGTCAGTGTACTTATCTATAGTAGCATATAGTTGACTCTCTTGCCATCCCTGTCTGTGGTCTAGAAATCATATTACCAATAGCGTTCAAATTGTCTCTAAAACAAGAGTCAATAGGCTTGGCGGAAATGAGTGAGGCTGAGAGTTCTCTTAGGAGTAAGCTGGCTTATGGCTTGTTTTGTCTACTTGCGTGCCATGTTGGTGTTCGCATTTTATATTTCCAGCCAAGGAATAAAGTGGATGCTGGACCAGAGGTTTAATTTAATCGTCAGCATCCCAATAATTTTACTCATTTTTACAGACCTTTGGAAGCTGGATAAGTGTGACTATAGTCTTAACATAGTCATTACATTTCTCTCCTTTGCTTAATAGTTTAAATCATATCTGGGATTTTTCTCACGCTCCAAATTCCAAAACAAGCCTGCTGTGCCAGGATGGTGTGCCCTGGCTCAGTGTTACTTTTCTGGCCCTGAAGGCTTAATGGTGGCCTTCTCACTAATCTGTGGGTGAACAGGTTTCAGATGAGGAGTTTGCTGTCTGCAAACCAGCTTTGAGGCCCCTACCATCCGTTCTTAGATGTCTTTTATGCTAAGGAAAATGAGTAGATTTGCCAGATTCCAGGTGTCCATTTGGAGTCTAGTATTCTCTGAATCTAAAGAACTTGACTTTAGAGCATACTTGGATCCTAATTGCAAAACCATGTATAAATTATTTATTGGCTAAAATAAATAGCAGTGGGGGTGAGGCTGGAGGAAAGGGAGAGACTAGCTGTGGAGTGCCATTCACTTACTGCACCCAGTGTTCCAGACACCTTACCTGTCAGGCAGGAGCTGAGCTGTGACTCGGAAGCACCCTCTGCCCTTGGGGAGCTTACATTCTAGCGTGCTAGACACTTCCATGTGCCTTAGGGGTGTGAGGCCAGTGTGGTCTGGATCATGGACTGACCGGCTGCCAGAGGTGTTTCCTCTCTTCTTCCTCTTCCTCTGCAGGGTTCCCCCCCTCGAGCTGCGAGCATTGGGATTCCCAGATTTGGGGTGGAGGGAAGTCTTCCTCCAGAGCATTAGAGGAGCTACATGCCCTTCCTAGAATCCCCTGACAAGTTCTTCGAGTCATTTTTAGGGGGAGTGTGTGTGCGCTTGTGTGTTGCGTGTACATAAACTCACGCACTCATACGTGGATGGACTGTGCCCAAGAGCCAGAAGGGTCCACAGCTGCAGGCAAAGAAAAGATTCAGCCAGGTTAAGCATCTTGTCTGAGGTCACAGAGCAGGATTTGTTATTTTTACCCACAGTCTTTGACTTCAGATCCCGTGTCTGTAGAACAACATGACGTGTCATGACTTCACAGAGCCTCAGTTTTTGCAAAGAAACTATCGCGTGTACAGCTTGATTGACATTACCGTTGAGCGAATGAAGTTAGAACTCGTTTAGAATCCTGGAAATGCCTCGGAACTATGAGATGACATTTCTTCCTTGCATTCCTGTTCAGCTCTGTGGAGTAGGGGACCAGTGCCCACTGAGGTGGCCTTTTCTGTACTGATACAAAGAGCAGTTCCACAGAGACCTCTTTTGGAAAGAGAACCGGCCACCTTGCCCTTGATGGAGTGTGTGTGAGCAGGACGGCAAACCAAGCACGCTATACTCCTGGACCTGCTTTTTAGCCTAGCTGTTTTGAGAGGAGGATTAAACTTAAATGTGCATAGGAATCACCTGGGAATCTTCTAAAATGAGGATTCTGATTCAGTAAGGCCAGAGACTCTGCATTTTAAACAAACTTCCTGATGCTGCTGGTACTACAGATCCAGGGACCTTTGAGTAGCAAGAGCCTGTCTGTGGCTGTGATGATGGTGAGCTCCCGGCTGCCAGGTTTGTGTCTTCAAAGGTGACCTCACATACTTGGCATTTGGAAGCTATTGAAGAGGCTCATTGGACAAGAAGGTGGTGCTTCCAGGCGGAGAGATATCATCAAGGGCCTGCCCTTCCCCATTCTTGGCAGGACCTCCGGCTTTGAGGTATAGCTTGATTTTAGATGTGAAGGGGCTGGAAGAAGTTTTTCTTCTTCTTATGGCTTAAAAAACGTTCTTGGTGCATGCCAGGCGGCCCAAGAGATCCATCACTAAAAGAGAAATAGGAAGTCCCAGCTCTTTGTGTGTAATGTCTGTCAGCTGGCATTCTGCACCTTCCAGACAAATCAGTCTCCTATGGAAAGCCAGCTGCCCTGGGAAGCAGGCACACTCAGCCCTAGAAGAAATCACAGGAAGTAATTAAACTGAGAAGGTCAGAGAAAGAGGAAGTGGTTGTGTTGTTTCTGAAGCGAATAGCATTGTTGTTCCTGGGGATCAAGATGATGATGTTTAAGTCTTCTGGAATGTGACTGCTTGGGGACTTGATTGTATTTAAATTGTAGCCCTTTTAGTTTATTCTTTTAGACAGCAATCTAGTTAGGAAATGAATTGCTTTTAGGTCTTATCAGGAATCCCCACGTGCTTAAGCAGAAGTCTTAGGCAGGGAGTTGCTTATAGCTTGGCAAATTGCACTTAAATGAAATGAATGTCAAGACTATTAAAGGTTAATTTTAGGTGTCTGGAGTTCTCCCTAATTCTCCTGATTAAATACTTTAACATAATAGTTTCCTTAATTGGAATAATGATAGAATATTAGCATGCATATTAAACCATTTACCCAAATTTGAATAGGGTTAAAATGCAAATGATCAATCACTTGTCAGCACTTACTCTTTAGAGATAATTCCTGGGGAGAGATGGGAAAGAGACCGGAATATGAATCGGAAAGTGGCTTTCTACCTGAGGCAGCATTGCTGGGAAAGCCAAGAATAGACCAGAGGACTGAAGTAAGACCCTTTGTTTCCCCCCAAAAGAGGTACTAAAGATACCAACGCCTGTGATAAGTAATAACTCCAACAAGAAGGTAGATGGAGTGAGAAATCTGAAATGAGCTGATTGTGGACCCTCGTTGGTCTATCATATTTTTCTTTCAGAGGAAGAGGTCCCTCCCCAGCATTTAGGTACCCCCCCCCCGAAGTTTTGAACTGATGCCACCACCCAGGAGTTGCCCAACAAGTGACTGGGGACCCATAAGCACTTCAAGTGTTGTTTGTGAAGCGAATATGTACATAACATCCGCCATGTACATGTATTACTTTCAATGTATGTAGCTACATTTATAGAATAATCAAATACAACGTCAATAAAATACTACTGTACTGAGTTCACGGTGAATGTTTGTGATATTTTTCTCAATTCACAGTTATTTAAAAATACAGCTCTAATCCCTGGGGAGGAGGGCCGAGCCCTGAATTTTCAACCTTTGAATACTTACTCTTAGAAAGTTGGGAATCGCTGCTGTGACCCTCATTCTGGATGTAAGAACACGAGTGTGTTCATTCTGTAGGGGATGCGTATGCAAAGGGTGTGTTTACGCTCTGGGCCGTTTGGGGATTGGTTGGAAGGTCTGAAGGAAAGCAGAGGGCATTGGTTAGAGGTGGATGGGAGGAGTTGAAAATGAGTCAGGACATCCCCCCACAGAGACTTGGCACAAAGTTGGGTCTCCTCCTAAGAAGGGGTTCCTGGGGGAGTGTATCATCTGTCGTCCAGCTCTTCTCCCTTTCCCCTCCTGCATTTGCTGAACACCTGTGCTGGGCAGCACACAACTCTGTTGTGGAAAAGAGGATATACTCAACACTAGAAGCTCTTGAATGGATACCAAGTAGCAGAGAACATGGTACCAGGTTGCCATGTACAGTAAGTTCTGGGAGTCAGGAAACTTAAGTTCCCATCACTTCTTTGCCACTAAGCTGCCCTGTGACCTTCGGCAAGATGCCGAGCTGCTTCTCTGGACTTGGCTTTCTCATCTCTAAAATAAAGGGATTGGATAGTAACAGAATGTTGAAGAACTCTTGTAGCTCCAAGTATTGTAAGTAGAGTTCTTGTTTTAAGAAAACTTTTGTTCTTATTTATAAGTATAATATTCTTTTTAAAAATAGAGAGAAATACAAAGAAGAAATTCAAGTACTTCTTGCTGCAGTAGCCAGGGGAGAGTTCACTTTCGACCAGGTGGGACTTGAGTTTTAGAGAACTCAGATAAGGATGGTGGTGGTGATGGTGTGGGAGAGTGGTGGGTCAGGCAGGTTGGAGAGGAGGCATCTTATGTCCAAAGGTTTCTTCCGCAGACGAGGAAACTCCACCTCTGGGTTTGTGCTTGGGGAGCTCAGAGAAAGAGCTGGTCCAGTCGGGCGAGGCTAAATTTGAGTGGTTATCGCATGCCAGGCTAACAAAATACGTATTTGAGCTTTTGTTTCTTAGGTGGAATGGAGCTGTATAAAGTTTTGAAGCAAAGAAATGATAAAATGATATGTTGGTAAATTCCAACTAGTTGCAGGCTAGGCTGGAGTTAGGGAGGCCACTAAGAACCTGTATCTGGGCAGGGCTTTCCTTCTGGCTCTAATGAAATGCAGTCGGCCCTGCTGTGGGAACCTTTGTTCCAAAGAGGTTGTCCTTACGATTATTGGAAGATGGGGGGGGGGGTTCTGAAATTCAAAACAAAATTAACCAGCTTACTTTGTAGATCAAACTTACAGGCTAGTAATAAACCAGGTGAGGGGTTTTGTTTTTTGTTTGCTTTTAGCATTGTTACTTCTGCAGGAACACAGCACCACTCAATTGAAATTGCCCTTGTGAAGTGGAGAATACATTGCCCTTTCTCGATGAAGTAAAATGGTTGCAACTTGACCATAAAATTATACAACTGGAGAGTATCTTAGGACAATGCCAGCTCCCTTCTTTTACGGAAAAATTGCAATCCAGAGAGGTCGAGGGACGAACCCAGGGTCACACAGCTAGTTGGTGGCTTGCTATATATAAGCAAGCAGATGTCATCTGGCCTTGGTTCCAGTCCTATTTTGGGTGCTGTGTTAAACATTCATGACAATTGTTACCCTGAGCTGTTGAACCCTCCAGAGACAGGAAAAAGATGGTGGAAACCTGTTCAATTTAGATAAACGTAGCCCGTGTTGATGAGGAACCATCAACATTGAACAGAGTGTCAGCCTCGGTCAGCCCCTGCACAAGTTGAGAATAGGTGAGCTGCCACACGCTGTTCCTGCGTGGCTCACCTTCGGGTGGCAGGTAGGGGTCCCCAGGGGTGGCTTCCTCATGTGTGTTTCAGGAACAGGAGGGTAGGGAGTGGAAGCAGAGAAGGGCTACCCTCAGCTCCCCATTCTGGGGGAGAAAAGATGAGCCCTTAGATGAGAAGTTGAAATACATGTGACCAAGGTTTTTGCACCTGGGCGCTAGCAAAAAAGTCTATGAAACGTTACCTACGCTTGTCTTTCTTCCCCAGCTCCAGTGCCTTCTCTTCTCTTCATGTGTTTGCTTTTGATGTTAACTGCCAAGGCGGTGTGGTCATAGACAGCAGGAAGTAATATTTGATATGCAGGTTTTGGGGGGTGGGGGAGGTGGGAGGTCGGTGGGAGGTCGGTGGATGCCAGCATGGGAAGGGTGGCGGTTTTGGCGCACTAGTGTGAGAACTCCGAACATTTCTAAGCCAACAGGTGCTGTTACAGCAAAGAGAGGGAGGGAAGAGTTGACCAGCTGGTCATATAATGAATATTTTTTATGGTATCATTTTACTTTCATTTTTGAAAGGCCGCTGCCCCACAGGTTAACTCCAGATAAAGTTGGGATTATCCCGTGTACCAGACCACATAGCTACTAAGTGTGGTGGCTGTGTAGAAACCTAGGCTTGAGGAAGAATAAAAACAATCCCTAAACCAAGACACATTATCCCCAAGAGCCCACAGTCCAGCAGACAGGCTGGGAAGGCACACCTCACCTTCCTTCTCTTGGGGTTCTATACCCCCCCCTTTTAATCTCCATCAGCTGGGCATCCTTCTTACTCATAGAGCAAAGGATCCCTTATGAGCCTAAAGACTGCACTGTGGGGTTTCAGGTTCCACGTCCCAGTGCTTCTGGATCATCCAGATGGTCAAGGTGGTTTGGTTCTAAATGGTTTACCTGCAGATCCCTCCTTTCACATTCCTCGTGTTCCGCATCTAGCAGTACAACAGTGACAAGGAGAATAGACAGCTGTGGTCCAGTGCCCACCCGTGGCATGCAGCCTGAACTAGAACTCCTCCCCTGACTGTCCTAATAAGGGCAGTTTATCAGTATATCAAGAGGCCCCAGGTGGAGCATATCCGGGTTGGTTTGCCATGCTTTCCTAGGACACAACACCTGTCCATCATTCCACTCTAACCTTTCTCCTCTCTAGACCAATTGAATTAGAATTTCACCCTCACACCCTGTGTCAGTATTTCGAAAAATCTAGGAGATTCTACCTATCTTGGACTAATCAGGGTTTCGAAGAGGGGAAAACCATCAAACCTAGAGGGTTGTGACCAACCAAGATAGCACCACCCAAGGAGCATTACTCACTGTTTTTAAAGACCCCCCTGGGTTATGGGTGTTAACTAGACTTTATTGTGGTGGTCATTGTGCAGTATATACAAATAGCGAATCATGTTGTACACCTGAAACTAATGTTATATGTCAGTTGTAGCCCAAACAACAAAAAAATTCCCCTATCACTGCCCCTTAATTTATCCTGAGTCATCTGTCATACAGGAGGGGATTCAAAAGGTCACACACATCCATATTAGGGAAGGGGACTTGCTCTTTCCCTTCCTGCTTTTTCTTTGTTGTTCCATCTCATTAAAGTTAGTAACAAATAATTTCTTAGGAAGATACCAAATTGATGTTACATGTAAAGTGAGATCATAAGACACAATACAAAATAAACTCTAATTGTTGATCCAAGAGGCCTTCTATTTAATAAAGAAACATTCTAAAGCACACCAAAAAATCACCTACAGCTGTCCAAAATACGACTTTTTTCTCCTCTGCATTGGTTCGTTTTTTTTAAATTTAATTTAATTTTTTTATACAGCAGGTTCTTATTCGTTATCCATTTTATACACATCAGTGTATACATGTCAATCCCAATCTCCCAAATCATCACACCACCACCTCCAACCCCCGCTGCTTTCCCCCCTTGGTATCCATACATCTGTTCTCTACATCTGTGTCTCAATTTCTGTCCTTCAAACCAGTTCATCTGTACCATTTTTCTAGGTTTCACATATATGTGTTAATATATGATATTTGTTTTTCTCTTTCTGACTTCACTCTGTATGACAGTCTCTAGATTCATCCACGTCTCTACAAAAGACCCAGTTTCATTCCTTGTTATGGCTGAGTAATATTCCATTGTATATATGTACCACATCTTCTTTATCCATTCATCTGTCAATGGGCATTTAGGTTGCTTCCATGACCTGGCTATTGTAAATAGTGCTGCAATGAACATTGGGGTGCATGTGTCTTTTTGAAGGATGGTTTTCTCTGGGTATATGCCCAGTAGAGGGATTGCTGGGTCATATGGTAATTCTATTTTTCATTTTTTAAGGAACCTCCATACTGTTCTCCATAGTGGCTGTATCAATGTACATTCCCACCAACAGTGCAAGAGGGTTCCCTTTTCTCCACACCCTCTCCAGCATTTGTTGTCTGTAGATTTTCTGATGATGCCCATTCTAACTGGTGTGAGGAGATACCTCATTGTAGTTTTGATTTGCATTTCTCTACTAATTAGTGATGTTGAGCAGCTTTTCATGTGCTTCTTGGCCATCTGTATGTCTTCTTTGGAGAAATGTGTATTTAGCTCTACTGCCCATTTTTGGATTGGGTTGTTTGTTTTTTTAATATTGAGCTGCATGAGCTGTTTATATATTTTGGAGATTAATCCTTTGTCTGTTGATTCATTTGCAAATATTTTCTCCCATTCTTAGGGTTATCTTTCCGTCTTGTTTGTAGTTTCCTTTGCTTTGCAAAAGTTTTTACGTTTCAGTAGGTCCCATTTGTTTATTTTTGTTTTTATTTCCATTACTCTAAGAGGTGAATCAAAAAAGATCTTGCTGTGATTTATGTCAGAGTGTTCTTCCTATGTTTTCCTCTAAGAGTTTTATAGTGTCTGGTCTTACATTTAGGTTTTAATCCATTTTGAGTTTATTTTTGTGTATGGTGCTAGGGAGTGTTCTAATTTCATTCTTTTACATGTAGTTGTCCAGTTTTCCCAACACCACTTATTGAAGACACTGTCTTTTCTCCATTGTATATCCTTGCCTCTTTTGTCATAGATTAGTTGACCATAGGTGTGTGGGTTTATCTCTGGGCTTTCTATCCTGTTCCATTGATCTATATCTCTTTTTTTGCCAGTACCATATTGTCTTGATTACTGTAGCTTTGTAGTATAGTCTGAAGTCAGGGAGTCTGATTCCTCCAGCTCTGTTTTTTTCCC
Organism: Orcinus orca; assembly: GCF_937001465.1. NCBI lineage: Eukaryota > Metazoa > Chordata > Mammalia > Artiodactyla > Delphinidae > Orcinus > Orcinus orca. Next base: position 36,710,807 of record NC_064571.1, read on the forward strand.
TCAAGACTGCTTTGGCTATTTGGGGTCTTTTGTGTCTCCATACAAATTTTAAGACTTTTTGTTCTAAGTTCTGTAAAAAATGCCATTGGTGATTTGATAGGGATTGCATTGAATCTGTAGATTGCTTTGGGTAGTATAGTCATTTTCACAATATTGATTTTTCCAATCCAAGAACATGGTGTGTCTCTCCAACTGTTAGTATCATCTTTAATTTCTTTCATCAGTGTCTTATAGTTTTCTGCATACGGGTCTTTTGTCTCCCTAGGTAGGTTTATTCCTAGGTATTTTATTCTTCTTGTTGCAATGGTAAACGGGAGTGTTTCCTTAATTTCTCTTTCAGATTTTTCATCATTAGTGTATAGGAATGCCAGAGATTTCTGTGCATTAATTTTGTATCCTGCAACTTTACCAAATTCATTGATTAACTCTAGTAGTTTTCTACTAGTAGCATCTCTAGTAGTTTTTCTACTAGTAGCATCTTTAGGATTCTCTATGTATAGTATCATGTCCTCTGCAAACAGGGACAGTTTTTCTTCTTTTCCAATTTGGATTCCTTTTATTTCTTTTTCTTCTCTGATTGCTGTCACTAGGACTTCCAAAACTATGTTGAATAATAGTGGTGAGAGTGGACATCCTTGTCTTGTTCCTGATCTTAGAGGAAATGCTTTCAGTTTTTCACCATTGAGAATGATGTTTGCTGTGGGTTTGTCATATATGGCCTTTATTATGTTGAGGTAGGTTCCCTCTATGCCCCCTTTCTGGAGACTTTTTATCATAAATGGGTGTTGAATTTTGTCAAAAGCTGTTTCTGCATCTATTCAGATGATCATATGATTTTTATTCTTCAATTTGTTAATATGGTGTATCACATTGATTGATTTGTGTATATTGAAGAAACCTTGCATCCCTGGGGTAAATCCCACTTGATCATGGTGTATGATCCTTTTAATGTGTTGTTGGATTCTGTTTGCTACTATTTTGTTGAGGATTTTTGCATCTATATTCATCAGTGATATTGGCCTGTCATTTTCTTTTTTTGTAGTATCTCTATTTGGTTTTGGTATCAGGGTGATGGTGGCCTCGTAGAATGAGTTTGGGAGTGTTCCTTCCTCTGCAATTTTTTGGAAGAGTTTAAGAAGGATGGGTGTTAGCTCTTCTCTAAATGTTTGGGAGAATTCACCTGTGAAGCGATCTGGTCCTGGACTTTTGTTTGTTGGAAGATTTTTAATCGCAGTTTCAATTTCATTACTTGTGATTGGTCTGTGCATATTTTCTCTTTCTTCCTGGTTCAGTCTTGGAAGGTTATACCTTTCTAAGAATTTGTCCATTTTTTCCAGGTTGTCCATTTTATTGGCATAGAGTTTCTTGTAGTAGTCTCTTAGGATGCTTTGTATTTCTGTGGTGTCCGTTGTAACTTCTCCTTTTTCATTTCTAATTTTATTGATTTTCGTCCTCTCCCTCTTTTTCTTGAGGAGTCTGGCTAATGGTTTATCAATTTTGTTTATCTCTTTAAAGAACCAGCTTTTAGTTTTATTGATCTTTGCTATTGTTTTCTTTGTTTCTATTTCATTTATTTCTGCTCTGATCTTTATGATTTCTTTCTTTCTACTAACTTTGGGTTTTGTTTGTTCTTCTTTCTCTAGTTGCTTTAGGTGTAAGGCTAGATTGTTTGAGATTTTTCTTGTTTCTTGAGGTAGGCTTGTATAGCTATAAACTTCCCTCTTAGAACTGCTTTTGCCGCATCCCATAGGTTTTGGATTGTCGTGTTTTCATTGTCATTTGTCTCTAGGTATTTTTTGATTTCCTCTTTGATTTCTTCAGTGAGCTCTTGGTTATTTAGTAACGTATTGCTTAGCCTCCATGTGTTTGTGTTTTTTACGTTTTTTTCCCTATAATTTATTTCTAATATCATAGCGTTGTGGTAGAAAACATCCTTGATATGATTTCAATTTTCTTAAATTTACTGAGGCTTGATTTGTGACCCAAGATGTGATCTATGCTGGAGAATGTTCTGTGTGCACTTGAGAAGAAAGTGTAACCTGCTGTTTTTGGATGGAATGTCCTATAAATATCAATTAAATCTATCTGGTCTGTTGTGTCATTTAAAGCTTGTGTTTCCTTAGTAATTTTCTGTTTGGATGATCTCTCTATTGGTGTAAGTGAGGAGTTAAAGTCCCCTACTATATTGTGTTACTGTCGAATTCCTCTTTTATAGCTGTTAGCAATTGCCTAATGTATAGAGGTGCTCCTATGTTGGGAGCATATATATTTATAATTGTTATATCTTATTCTTGGATTGATCCCTTGATCATTATGTAGTGTCCTTCCTTGTCTCTTGTAACATTCTTTTTGTTTGTTTTGTTTTTGTTTTGCGGTACGCGGGCCTCTCACTGCTGTGGTCTCTCCCACCACGGAGCACAGGCTCCAGGCGCACAGGCCCAGCGGCCACGGCTCACGGGCCCAGCCGCTCCATGGCATGTGGGATCCTCCCGGACCGGGGCACGAACCCGTGTCCCCCACATCGGCAGGCAGACTCAACCACTGCGCCACCAGGGAAGCCCTCTTGTAACATTCTTTATCTTACAGTCTATTTTATCTGATATGAGTATTGCTACTCCAGGTTTCTTTTGATTTCCATTTGCATGGAATGTCAGTTTCCATCCCCTCACTTTCAGTCTGTATGTGTCCCTAGGTCTGAAGTGGGTCTCTTGTAGACAGCATATATATGGGTCTTGTTTTTGTATCCATTCAGGGAGCCTATGTCTTTTGGTTGGAGCATTTCATCCATTCACGTTTAAGGTAATTATTGATATGTATGTTCCTCTTACCATTTTAATTGTTTCGGGTTTTTTTTTTTTTTTTTTTTTTTTTTGCGGTACGCTCGTCTCTCACTGTTGTGGCCTCTCCTGTTGTGGAGCACAGGCTCCGGACACTCAGGCTCAGTGGCCATGGCTCACGGGCCCAGTCGCTCCGCAGCATGTGGGATCCTCCCGGACCAGGGCACAAACCTGTGTCCCCTGCATCGGCAGGTGGACTCTCAACCACTGTGCCACCAGGGAAGCCCTCAGGTTTGTTTTTGTAGGTCCTTTTCTTCTCTTGTGTTTCCCACTTGGAGAGGTTCCTTTAGCATTTGTTGTAGAGCTGGTTTGGTGGTGCTGAATTCTCTTAGCTTTTGCTTGTCTTTAAAGCTTTTGATTTCTCCATTGAATCTGAATGAGATCCTTGCTGAGTAGAGTAACCTTGGTTGTAGGTTCTTCCCTTTCATCACTTTAAGTATATCATGCCGCTCCCTTCTGGCTTGTAGAGTTTCTGCTGAGAAATCAGCTGTTAACTTTATGGGAGTTCCCTTGTATGTTATTTGTCATTTTTCCCTTGCTGCTTTCAAAAATTTTTCTTTGTCTTTAATTTTTATCAATTTGATTACTATGAGTCTTGGCGTGTTTCTCCTTGGGTTTATCCTGTATGGAACTCTTTGCGCCTCCTGGACTTGGGTGGCTATTTCCTTTCCCACGTTAGGAAAGTTTTCGACTATAATCTCTTCAGATATTTTCTCGGGTCCTTTCTCTCTCTCTTCTCCTTCTGGGACCTCTATAATGTGAATGTTGTTATGTTTAATGTTGTCCCAGAGGTCTCTAAGGCTGTCTTCATTTCTTTTCACTCTTTTTTCTTTATTCTGTTCTGCAGTAGTGAATTCCACTATTGTGTCTTCTAGGTCACTTATCCGTTCTTCTGCCTCAGTTATTCTGAGACAGAAGATTCCTTGTAGTGTATTTTTCATTTCATTTATTGTTTGTTCGTCTCTGTTTGTTCTTTAATTCTTCTAGGTCTTTGTTAAACATTTCTTGCATCTTCTCGATCTTTGCCTCTGTTGTTTTTCCGAGGTCCTGGATCATCTTCACTATCATTATTCTGAATTCTTTTTCTGGAAGGTTGCCTATCTCCACTTCATTTAGTTTTTTTGGTGGGTTTTATCTTGATCCTTCATCTGGTACATAGCCCTCTGCCTTTTCATCTTGTCTATCTTTCTGTGAATGTCCCAACACTCTGTCCAACTTCGCACAGCCAACTGGTAGAACTGGGCTTCAAATCCATGCATTGGGACTAAGAACAGAAGGGTTGACTGCTAAGCTGCTAGTGTTGGAGGGTCTCCTGCAGAGGCGGGGGGTGGCTATGGCTCACCGTGGGTACAAGGATAGTGGCAGCAGAAGTTCTGGGTAGTATTCCTTGGCATGAGCCCTCCTAGTGTCCACCATTAGCACCACCAAGGAGCTTCACAACTGTTTTTTATTAATTTTTTGAAAGGTTTGACTTAATCTTTAAAATCTCTAATAATTTTTTTTGGAAGTTTTCCTTAGTGATGTAACACAGATGCTTTTGGGATATGAATTTAGCTATTTTAATAAAGTAGTAAGTATAAGAGTTTTTAAAATTTTGTCTCTTTTTGGGGGCGATTCGGGCCAGTTAGTTTACAGGAATCAAGAATAGTTCTTGAATTTGATCTTTTTTTTTTTGGCTGCATTGGGTCTTCGTTACTGCACACGGGCTTTCTCTAGTTATGGTGAGGGGGAGCTACTCTTCGTTGTGGTGCACGGTCTTCTCACTGTGGTGGCTTGTCTTGTTATGGAGCACGGGCTCTAGGTGCGTGGGCTTCAGTAGTTGTGGCTCACAGGCTCTAGAGCTCAGGCTCAGTAGTTGTGGTGCACGGGCTTAGTTGCTCCACGACATGTGGAATCTTCCCGGACCAGGGATGGAACCTGTGTCCCCTGCATTGGCAGGTGGATTCCTAACCACTGCACCACCAGGGAAGTCCCTTGAATTTGATTTCTGACAAACCTTTGTTAATGTGGGACCAGCATCTGTTTGAATTTAAAGGAAAACAGCTATAGAATCATATGCTTTACCTAGAAATGAAAATACATTGACTTAAAACTGATGTCTCTAACGAAAACTGATGCCAGATTTTAAGACTGTAGCTTGTCACCCAGAAGTGTGACACCACATGCAAATGAGGGAAAGGCTGAAAAAGCGTTTTAATATCTTAGGAGAAAATGTGAAGGGTGCACTTGAAAATGGGAGTCTTGCACAATAATATGAATGTACTTAATGCCACTGAACCATACACTTAAAAATGGTTAAAATGGTAAATCTTATGTTGTGTATATTTTGCTACAACTGTAACAAATTTTTTTTTAAATGGGACCAAGTCAACTAAGGACTTCGTAAGATCTCAAAGACTTCTTTGCAGAAAAACGGCAGCCTGAACACAACTGCCTGGGTCCTCAGACACCAAATCTCCTATTTCACATCCTCATTTGTAGATTTCCAGCTTCCTGTCAATCTACGCCTAGTCCCCTTTGCTCCCCTCTTCTGCCCCTCCCTCCAAAAAAGCTCCCTCAGGAAGCTGGAGGCAAGATGGACCTTGAGATGAGGCCAGTGGTGCCCAAAGTTGTGTATCTCCTAAAGGTTCCTCCAGTTGACTGTGTGTGTTTCTTTCTAGACTAGTGTGTCGTGACAAGGGGTTGGAACCTCTGAGAAAGCTTTAAAGGTCTAAACAGCTTTGTAGGAGAGCTAACAGCAGAGCTGGTCTTGGTTGTAGGTGGTGTGGGTGACGGGCCCTTCCCAGGCAGGGAGACCAGGGTTGAGGGCAGGCTGGCACAATAGTGACCAACAAAGCAGCCTTGGGCAAGCATTTTTACATCCAGAGCCTCGATGGTGAAACCATATGGGATGATAATGCGAAAAAGTGTAAAAACCAAAGAAGTGTGTCGGCCCTTCCGCCTTTCCTCTGTTTGGAAATGGGAGGACTCATAACCTGGAAGGTGAAATTACGAATCACTTAATTTAAACAAACGCATGAGAATGAACGTGTGCTGAGGCCATGCCTGTGAGAACAACAACTCGTCTTTTGAAAAGGTTAGGCCTTTTTTTTGTTTCTTTTCGTAAGACTTGCTGTTTCCCTCTTTAAGTCGTTTTACTAGTAGCCTGTTGGTGGAAATTGGATCGTTAGAGGTTCTGAGGTGGCACACACCTCGAGTGGGAAGATTAGCAGCTTCTTCTATAGCTTTTGTGAATTTTTCAAAAAAACTACACACTCACTGTTGTCCGCAAGTACTCATTTTGGCTGTTGAAAATCTATACTCCTTCATAAACTGTTTATAGATCTGACACTTTCTGGCGTTGGGAATACTCAAGTCAGCACGTTTGATACTTAATTTGGCAGTCTCCGTGTCCAGTAGAAAAAGCAAATGCTGTCATGAACCCCTGTGATAAGCTTTGGGGAAAGGGTTACTCGTGGCCGGGGGCACATTTGTTCATGTGAAAGCACCCCCCGAATCCCCACCCCACCTCAGGGATGGAAACACGGGATCTGTAGATCCTACCAATTCAGGGAGCTGGGAAGTATGCGCTGTTCTGCCACCCCGGATGGCCCTCCAGCTTCTTCTCTGACACTTCTGAGATAAGGAGCCCTCATGCCCGGGGTGACTCGGGTATGTGGCCCTGACTGTCAGCAAGTCCCTCTATGGAACTACTGTCCTCTGCAGCGGCGACAGCCGGTTCCCTGCCGTTCTGAGCGCCCCGCCGATACAGGACGGCAGCTTCCGCTGTCCAGACACCATCCCGGTCTCCTTATCAGTGTTCACGTTCAGCCGAGTCTCCTGTAAAATAGGGGTCCAGAGCTGGAGGTGCTTTTCATAGATGCTGTGGATGGTGGCCTCTCCATGTAGTCTGGGGTAGCGGGGCGCTGGGGTCAGTGCAGGGGCACTAGGCTGTTTGCGTGGAAAATGCGTGCTGCCCATGCTGAGCCTGTACCCTTGATTTTCTGTGCTGCTTTCAGCTGCTCTGGGCTCTGTAGGAGTAGCTCTGTCTCCCTTTCAGAGGCATAAAGAAGGCTTTCCCGGTGCCAGCCTGAGTACTTGCTGGGCATCGGTTATTGGCTCTTGCTGTGCTGGGCAGGCCGAGGAAGGGAGTTCCCTGCTGCTCCAAAAGCTCTCTCCACTTCTGAATGAAGGACTCTAGTCTTTTGTATTCCCGGGGTGCTATTCTTTGGAAGCAGTGCGGAAGACCTGGTGAGAAAAGGTGAGTGAGTGAGCTGCTTAGAGCACTGAAATCATAGTTTCTTGAAGCTGGTCCTGGGCCACCTACTCAGCGTGGTTAGTCTAGAGGGCTTGTTAAAATACGGATGTCAGCGGCCACCCAGACCTCCTGGATCAGCCTCTCTGGGCGTGTGGCCCAGAGAATCTGTATTTTTGAAAAGCTCCCCGAGTGATTCCTCTGCCTGAAAGCCAGAGTTTGAGATCTATTTTCTAAATTGTAATTACATCCTCGATGTTCGTTTTCTGAACCATCCAACTACTGAGTACTCAGGAATCTTAAAGGCCGCCTTTGTGCCTTTACTCCAGCCACCCAGTGCTTTTAATACTTCCTGAGTGTGTATTTACACAATCTGCATTTTATGAAGTCCATAAAGACGTATTTACCCAACAAGTCACCGGTGCTCCAAAGGTCAGCTGCCCTCGATTTGTATGAAAGGCTCTTAACTCAAAGTCAATTAACACCAAGATAGAAGCCGCTTAAAGCAAGGAAGTGACCTGTTCAGGCCGCCACTCCATCCCGAACTTTTCTCCCCTGTTGTAGTTTAGTTTTACAAGTCCCTTCATGCTAGTTAACTTTGCTTAGCCTATGCATGTGTGGCCCGGTGTAGCACACAGGTAAAGTACCATTTGACAGGTCATCATGTGAGAGTGCTGTTTAAAAGCAAGTAATTGAAGTTACTATTAAACGGTGCCGTGTTAGCAGTTTTGCAACTGACTAAATCACCCTCCCCACTGCAAGCAGCGGGGATAATCCTAGGAATGCTGGGGAAGAAGGGCAGAGAGACCCAGTCTCCCTCAGTGTTGCTTTCAGAGCCTGCTGTTGGATAAGTCTTGCCTAGGTCTAGAGCTGTGATTTCCTTGTTTTCAAAGAGTAATTCCTCAAAGGCTTGCTAGAGGATTAAATGAGATAACCTGGGTTGTGTGCTCAGCTCAGTGCCTGGTATGTGGAAGGCAATCAGTTGTAAAAGAGTATCTGCTACAGCTGATGGTGATGATTACAGTATAAAAGTGGAAAGCCCTCAGAGAGGACGAACAGTTACGGTTAGTAGTTGCAGAAGGCCGAGAGGTTCAGCTGGTAGGCCTTCCATCGTGAACGCCGGGGGAGCAAGCAGCCTCAGGTCCTGCTGCACCGGCCAGGACCCCAACCACACACCAGCCAGCCAGCCGGCCGGGCGCACTGCACTGAGACACACTCCTCCAGGGAAAGGTATGGGCCATAACTCCTTCTGGTTTTGACTGTAGACCCTGTGCCTGACATCTTTCGCCTGACTTCTCATATGTGAAAGCCTCTTCCTCAAAGGCAAAAAGCTAGGTCCTCTTTTGGTTTGATTTGGGAACCATGTTGTGGCCTCTCCCGTTGCGGAGCACAGGCTCCGGACGCGCAGGCTCAGCAGCCATGGCTCACGGGCCCAGCCGCTCCGCGGCATGTGGGATCTTCCCGGACCGGGGCACAAACCCGTGTCCCCTGCATCGGCAGGCGGACTCTCAACCACCGCGCCACCAGGGAAGCCCCTGGGAACCATTTTTGTCTGTCAGGGTTAAGAACCAGGATGGTGAGTACAACTACCGATAAAAAGGAGGCTGCCTGAGAAGAAGGTATTATCAAACGCCAAGAGTGTGCTGAGGGGCTTCCTTGGTGGCGTGAGCCATGGCCGCTGAGCCTGCGCGTCCGGAGCCTGTGCTCCGCAACGGGAGAGGCCACAACAGTGAGAGGCCCGCGTACCGCAAAAAAAACAAAACAAAACAAAAAAAATTATTCTTAAAGTCTTCATCAGGAAACAAAATTCTTGTTACCGTAAGTGAGGCTGTCAAGGTGGCTTTATTCTTTTTTAAATAGTGTGCAACGTAAATTGCTAAGCGCCGCGTTCTTGTAGGGCGGTAGTAGGGCTTTTTAGTAAAGACCGTAGAATTTAGACCAGTGCTGTCCAATGCAAATACTACAGGAGGCACATAAGTAATTGAAAATGTTCTGGTAGCAGTGTTTTTGTTTTGTTTCTTTTTTAAGTAAATAGAAACAGTGAGATTAATTTTAATATATTTTAATTCAACATATCTAAATCATCATTTCAATATGTAATTGATATTAAAAATTGTTAATGAGCTATTTTGCATTTTTGGTGCTACGCCTTTGAAAGGCAGTGTGTACGTTACACTTGTAGGGCATCTCATTTGGACCAGCTGTGTTTCAGTAGCCCCAGGTGCCTCCTGTATTACACAGTACCCCTCTAGACTAAGGCAGGCCTGGTGTCAACTCCTCTCTGCTGCTTATTAGCCATGTGACCAGGGATAAATCACCTGAACCATTCAAAACCTCACATGTAAAAGAGGGACCATAATACTATTTTTCTGGGCTCTTGTAAGTATTAAGTCAGATAATGTATGTACATAAAACTTTGGGTCCACAAAGAGGTGCTCTGTAATTGGCATCTTGAGATATCCACTGTTAACTGCATAGGGTTTGGATTAAAGGATGAGGGTTATGATGAAAGCCAGTATCAGGGCAATGCTTACGGGCTGAAGAAAAACTCCAGAGGGACTTCCCTGGTGGCGCAGTGGTTAGGAATCTGCCTGCCAATGCAGGGGACATGGGTTCAATCCCTGGTCTGGGAAGATCCCACATCCTGCGGAGCAACTAAGCCCATGTGCCACAACTACTGAGCCTGCGTACCACAACTACTGAAATCCATGCCCAGAGAGCCTGTGCTCCGCAACAAGAGAAGCCACCGCAATGAGAAGCCCGCGCAGCACAATGAAGAGTAGCCCCCGCTCGCCGCAACTAGAGAAAGCCCGCGTGCAGCAACAAAGACCCAATGCAGCCAGAAATTTAAAAAAAAAAAGGGGGGGGGAAGCCTATAATGTGAGCAAACAAGATAAAATGTTTAAAAGAAGAAGAAGAAAAACTCCAGAAAACCTGACAGATTCCTGGAACTGGAGACTGGGATTTTGTACACAAGCCTTGGAAGGGGGCTTTGGGTCTGGCTGAGCAGTTTGCCTGGAGCTCTACCACCAGTTCAGAGAAGGTGATGTACAGGGAATTCCTATAGGAATCACTGTGGCATCATAAATACAGTCTCTGCCTCAGAGGCAGGGGAGCTGATTTCAGATTTGGACCCTGTCTCTTGTATTGTATATTTATCTTCCTAGACTTTGGCTTCCTCATCTGGGACTAATTTTATGAGGCGTGTGAGGATTCATTTAGACCCAGCAGTGAAGGTGCTTGCTGCAGTGCCCGTCATGTTTGAGCCAGGTGAATGTTTCTGGCATCTGGAAAGCAGTTTCAACTTAGAGCCTTGTTGAGGGGGCGTGAGGTGTAGACAGAAGGGACAGATCATGCCCCTCTGATAAGCAGCCTGAAAGATGGAACCAGCAAGGGAGGAGAGGGGCCCAAGAGACTGGATTTGCAAAGAACTCTCTCGAGCTGAAAACAGACCGATAAATCCTGTCTATGTCAAATGAATGGATGTGGGGCGTCTAGAGCCCCTCACCCATTTGGTTCGTTGAATACCAAGATTCCAGACTCTGCCAAGGATCTGTGACTGTGCAGGGTGCCAGAGGGGACTCTGGGAAAGAAATAGGAAAGAGGAGGAACAGAGGCCTGGCCTGGTGGCATATTTTGGAGTTACCCTCCACAGGCAGGCTGTGTCATGAACATTCTGATAACATTCTTTTTTTTCTGCCCTTTTAGTCCTCTGACTTCCTTTCCCAGCTTTTGATATTTTTATTGTTTCTTCTGGAGAGCAAAATTATCACTAGGGCGTCACACCCTTTTGTGTTAGTAGCAGTATTTTAAGACACTCCCAAGAGCCCAAAAGGAGAACTGTCCTCCAAATGGAGTTCTGGGAAGTTACCTGTGCTCCCGTGGTGAAGCTTGAGCAGATACAGTGTCCTCACAGGTAAAAGGACAACGTGATCCAAATACAAGTTGATCTTTTGATTTAAGCAAACCAGACACCAAAATCTAGGTTTGCAGAGCACGTGAACTCGGGTGTATGTGACAGTCGGTGTACACAAAGACTCGGCACAAAATTGCTTGAAATGAGCAGCATCCCCCCAGCCTGGAGCAGAGAGAAACTCTGCAGGCCATGCACCCACACCTTTGATTTACCAACTTTTCTCCTGCATCTGTGGCCAACACAGCAACAGATTCGAGGCCACTCTCACTGAATCTTTACTTGATGAGGACAATTTAAATGTCTCTAAAGATTGTCATTTGATGGGTTTTCACTGCATAAGGTGTTTCCCTTGAACTCAGGCATAGGCATTAATCACCCTCCCCCCCCCACACCCACCTCAAGTTCTTGTTAAGTCATTGTGATTTGGGAGTTTTTCATTATTCACATTAGCTGTGAGGTCCGAGACTTTCTCTCCTGGGACGTTTAGCCATGAATAAAGTTGCTGAATGCCCCCATTTGAGGAAGAGACTAAACTTTCTACTGCCCAAGTAGTGTCCAGTGACTTAGGGCAGAAGCCCGTGTGAGTGGAGGGCGCTGCCTCGCCTGCGGGTCTGAGCTCTCGGGAAAGGTGGATCTTATCTCTAGGGAAGTGGCGGCTCGCTTTATCTGGCCACTCTGGCGGAACAGTTTGCTCCCAGCGAAGGAGAACTTGATGTTAACTCTTTCTGGCCTGTCTCGAACCTGCAGCCAGGAGGGCTGGTTTGTCGAGCAGCCTGAAGTCTGTGTTGCCACCTGCCCCTGACCTCCTCCTTGAATGGAAAAGATCCTCCCCAGAGATAAACAGTCAGGACATCTCAGGCATGGTGCCCAGAGAGTGTAGTGACCGACTTCATTTCTGCCACCACCTGAGCCCCCTGTCACATTCTCTCTAAAAGCTCCTTGACACCTTTGAGACAAATGTGGGTCCCACCTCTCACCACTAGGCTCTTCGACTGGGGGGCAGGAGAGGGGGTGGGCACTGGTGTCGCTTTCTGTGTTTTTAACATTTTGATTCATATTCCTGAGGGCTCTGGAGAGTGAATTCTAAGGAGGGTTGGAGGGCTGGAACGTGTGTGGGTGGAGGTTTGGGTGAAGAGGGTTAGGAAACGTGCTTTCTTGCTTTTTCTCTGGGGGGCACAGGCCGAGGGATTTACTGCCTCTGGGATGGTGTTTGCGGCCCTGGGCATTTTGCCCCGGCTCTTAGAGGGCCCTGCCACCTCCGGGTGGTTGCTCCTCTAACCTGAGGGCTGCGTCATCAGCTCCAAAGAGTGCCCACCAACAACATCTAGGCCAGAAGCACCATTTAACAGATGAGGACACCGAGGCCTGGGGAGTGGAGCCCCAGGTGACACAGTTGGCTAGCAGGGAGGTCTGGTTGGCTTGGTGGTCATCTTTCCCCACTGGGATCATTCAGATGAGTGCCAGAAAGAAAGGGGGGTGTGTATGGTGGTGGGGTGCTGCCCATCGCAGGCGGTCAGCTTTTTCCGCAGGATTAGTTTTGAATTTAAAAGAGTGCCTGCAGGGAAGTGGGGGCAGTCCCTGGGCAAAAAGGCGCTGGGTCTTCTCAGACAGGAGTGCTCTGGGGAGAAGGGCGGATGAGTCTGAGGACTTGTGGAGGGGCTCAGATGTAGCTGCTTAAATTAGTTAAAAGTGAGAAATGTAAATTACTATACTTGCTCAAACCAAATGTCTGAACATTGTTATAAAATGAGGTGAAGTCACAGAAAAGAAGATTGCCAGGCAGCATTCCTCCCACAAAATGGCTTTTGTGTTCTCGAGAGCCCTGCGGCGCTGATCAGTTGCTTGGGGGTTTTGAAGGCCTATTAAGTTCAGGTGTGTGTAATGGACTTTATTGGGGGGTTTCCTCCTGCTTATTTGGACAGTCATTCACAGTTACTTTGCACTTGTAACAAAGCTGTGATGAAGTGGGAAAAAACCCCTGTTAAACATTTTAACTCGGGAGTATTTGGAGTCAGAATAAAAGAAGTAAGCAAGAGGAAAAACAGGATTTATGGCACTGGCCCTTGTTAACTGCTGTTGGAGTGACAAAAGGAAAGATGAAAAGGATATTTCAGTAACTACCTGAAAAACAGCTTTCTCTATCTACATTTTTATGTCGATTCTGTACTTTTCTCCACCAAGCTGAAAAGTGCTCTAAGAAGGCAGTTTGAGTCCTGATTCTGCCATTTGTTAGTCAGGTGACCTAGAGCAGTTACATAAACTCTAAGGCCCTTAGTTTTCTCTTCTGGAAAATGGGCTGATGTAGGGACACACCTGGCTCAGAAGAAAGCATGCAGTAAATGTTAGCAAGCTGCTGTTGTCATCACCATTATTGTTTCTAATCATGTTTATAACACTGTGTCCATACTGCCCCGAAGATGGGAGAGAAGTGGGGAATGAAAGTGAGGTCTGCCCACGGATGGTGTCCTGGGCCAATTGTTGGGCAGGGAGGGATTTATTTGGCAGAAGGGAAAGGATGATGTCCAAGCTGGGGACCTGTGCGTGGGATGACTGAGCCATGCCTGCATCTGTAAGAAGCAGACACGCGGTTTTGTAGACCCCCACCTGTACCCTTTGCCTGCTCAGTGGCTTCCCCCAGACCTCGTGTCCCAGACTTGTTGGGGGCGGGGTGTTGACTCTCCAGCTCCCAGAGACCCCAGGTCCACTCTGTACAATACGGTTTAGTTCCAGGAGAGCAGGACGTTTGCCTGTTTTGTTCATTGCTGTGTTCAGTGCCTGATATGACAGGAGCGCAAGCAGTATCTGCCCAATGAGTGAATGGGGCCCAGTAGGAATAAGTACCTATGTTAAATTTATATGTGTTCCTCAAGAAAACGCCCCAAGAAAACTGTCACTATTGAGACTGTTTAGTTGTCTAATAAAGAGAAGAGAGAAACTTTTAAAACAACTTGGTTTGGTTAAAGACACGTTGTATATACTTGTGCTTACCTAGTTACCATGTAGTTCATTAATATATTTAATATATGTGATTAACTTTGTGAGTATATGTGATTACAGATTTTAACTTTACATGGTTGCCTGCCTACGCACAATCCTTAGGACAATTACGGGGAATATAATTAGCATGAACATTCCTTTTTTGAAAACTGACTATGCTGCTGCTTCTGGAGTGAAGTGTTTAAATGTCCTATTCACCTGATTATTGCTGTCACCAGCACAGCACCAGCAAATGCCCTGAGGTCCAGGCCTCCTAGACCAGGACTTACATGTGGGTGTGAGTCACCTGGGGCGTCTTGCTAACTTGCAAGTTCCCATTCAGCAGGGCTGGGCCCAGGGGCTGAGAGCCTGCATTTCTGTTAAGTTTTCCTGATGCTGCTGGCTGCTCTGTGGACCACACTTTGAGTAGCAAGGCTTTAATTTGTCTTTAGTTTTTTGAGGTTTCTCTGTGTGTTCTAAAGATGACTAGTGGGTTTCCCTGGTGGCGCAGTGGTTGGGAGTCCGCCTGCCGATGCAGGGGACACGGGTTCGTGCCCCAGTCCGGGAAGATCCCACATGCCGCGGAGTGGCTGGGCCCGTGAGCCATGGCCGCTGAGCCTGCGCATCCGGAGCCTATGCTCCGCAACGGTAGAGGCCACAACGGTGAGAGGCCTGCGTACAGCAAATGAAAAACAAAAAGATTAAAGATGACTAGTATATCATATTCTAAATGTTGACTTTTCTATACTTAATCCCTTCTGGAAATAGTTGTTTCCTTAGGAGGGCCATTGTTTGGTTTGCACATGGCCAACACAGTACTGCCAAGTATAGCTGCTCCTCGAAAAAGCTTGGACATTTCAGGATTCACTGTGGACCTTGGGTGAAGTCTGATGCTTTATATTTGGCTTTTGGGAATGTATTTGGGATTTTGGATGTAAATCAAATGTTACTGGGTTCAGTGTTGGCTAAAAGAATTGTGCCAATGAATTCTTTGGCAGAAGTGTAAAATGTCCCAACGTGTAGATTTGTTTCTCAGTTTGACTAAATGTGCTCATCACGGTCTAACCCTTTTTTTTTTTTTTTGCGGTACACGGGCCTCTCACCGCTGTGGACTCTTCCATTGCGGAGCACAGGCTCCGGACGCTCAGGCTCAGCGGCCATGGCTCACGGGCCCAGCCGTTCCGCGGCATGTGGGATCCTCCCAGACCGGGGCATGAACCCGTGTCCCCTGCATCGGCAGGCGGACTCTCAACCACTGCACCACCAGGGAAGCCCCTGTCTAACCCTTTTTTGCTTAATACTGAAGCAAACCTTCTGCCGTCCTGCAAAGTAAAGACCTTGATTATGAGTCTTTGTGTATCTGTACCATGCCTATTGATTTAATAATTTCTGAATTGTCAGAATGTCTTCAGATGCAGCTGCTTTGCAGAATTACATTGCTGTAATTCAGGCAGTAATATAGGTGTGCGTTTAACATCTACTTTGTCTTAAGATGCTGTGATTGCATAGTGAACTCTGATGGGAATTACTATGTGTTTACTAAGGCTTCACCTCCTTAGGTGCTGGAGCACCCCCTTCTCCCCTTTCTCTCCAGGCCTGCCTGGGTACCATCTAGTCCCACGGCTTTATGTACCATTCTGCACCTGTGTGCAGATGACTCACAGGTTGATTTCTCCAGGCTGGCCATTCCCAGAACTCCAGATTGGTGTCAGTATCACCACACGGACATCTAAAGTGCATCTAAATGTTAAGACGTTTTGGACATTAAATGTCCAAAACAGAACTTCCGATCTCCTAAAGGGGGGCAGCGCACTCACCTACCCTTCCCTGTCTTGACAAATGACACCACCATTCACTCAGTGGTCCGACTTTAAATCTGTGTAGGATGTACCGTGGTCTGTTGATTTATATGTTCATGGTCGGTCTCCCTGTATGTAAGCAGGAACTACGTTTCTCTTTTCTCTAGTATACACTAGTGCCACCTAGAAAGTACCAGGTCACAGTATAATCTTAAGTATTTGTTGAATAAATGAATGACTTTATCTGGAATGCAAAGAACTTTAGAGTTCTGCCAGCAGTTGGTATTTATTCACGACTGTTTGGACAAAAACTAAAATAACAAACATTATTCCTAAAGATTTTCTGCTTTGTTTTGTATTGTAAAGAGGCCATTTCTACTGTATGTCGGAAAGTGAGGTACTCTAGTTGTGTTCGAGTTTCTATAAAACCCAAGTGCCTTTATAATTACCTAAGAAAAATGCACAGATATTTGTATGTTTTAATATTCTGATTGCTTTACCATTTATAATCTGAGTGGTCTAATTGTTAGCATTTATTTAATTAAATTATTGACCCACCGCTATTGGCAAATATTTCTTGAGCTCTCACTGCTTATAAAGTCTTTGTACTTGATGCTAGAAGGGAAAAAAATGGTGCAAGACATGGTGACTGACCTTGTAATTCTGTTTGTAAACATTCAGTCCTTGATTTCTGGTTAGACGCAGTAAATTGAACAAGTGTATATATCTCTGCTTCCTCCCAAAACTCTAATAAAATGACAGTAAGGAATGAAAACAGAATGAACCCAGAAACCTCCCAGAGGGATAGCAACCATATTTTGCAAGATGGAGTGCCAGTGTGTGAATGTTGGCTTAGCTGAGAAAGCTGAAACCAAGCTGCCTGCTGCGTGGGTGGTGCAAAGTTGGGGGTGGGATAGAAGGCAGTTTCTGCTACAGAATCCTAAAGACTAGGGTTCCAGATGCAGTACTGAACCAAAAACAGGGAGTGAGAGAACATTCCATCAGAGCATGGGAGAAAGAAAGGGAACACCATGAAATCCAGGAATCCAGCGCAGAACAGAAATGAAGGGAAGAAGCCACAGCCATGCAGCCACACATGTAGGCCCTGAGAACAGTCAGTCCACATGGGGGTGGTGTAGGTTGGATGATCTCAGAAGGGATGGCCTTCGGAGCAAAAATGCTTTTGATCATATTGAAAAAATGCTTTTCAGCTCTGGCCCAGGTTGTAGATGAAATAATAATTGGTACACTGAAAAGTAAGCAAACATTTTAAAAGAAGGCTGTTTTTAATGCAGGAATAAAACAAGCTTATAAGAAAGATAGCCATCACATTTTATAAGATCCACTTTAAATATTTATCTAATCATACCAGTGTACCACCAATTTTTTTTAAAATTAATTTTATTTATTTTTGGCCGTGTTGGGTCTTTGTTGCTGCATGCGGGCTTCCTCTAGTTGTGGTGAGCAGGGGCTACTCTTCGTTGCGTTGCACAGGCTTCTCATTGCAGTGGCTTCTCTTGCAGAGCACGGGCTCTACGGCGCGCGGGCTCTAGAGCGCAGGCTCAGTAGTTGTGGCACACGGGCTTAGTTGCTCCGCGGCATGTGGGATCTTCCTGGACCAGGGCTCGAACCCGTGTCCCTTGCATTGGCAGGCGGATTCTTAACGACTGCGCCACCAGGGAAACCCCACCAAATGTTGATTTAATTAAAATGTCATATAACTACTTCAGGAGGAGTGAGGAGTGGAATTGTGGAAGGTGATATAAGAGAGCTAAGCCTGAGGAAGCCAGTGGATAATCACTAAAATTGATGGCCGAAGGGTTGTGCATCAGTGGTTTCACTGGAGAAGTATTCACACCTGCATATTCTCTACGAGGCTGCACATAGCCCTGTCGAGTGCTTTGGAGGAAATGACATGTCTAAAGCAGTCTAGCTAAGACTGCTGTCTTTAAGAAGTTTGCAATCTAATTAGAAAGGCCAGAGTCTGTGAATTAAATATAACTACATGTTACCTTGTATTATGAGCAAAGGGCCAAAAACATTGTAGGAATTTGATGGGGGGAAAGGGGAGATTTATGCTGGTTTTTAGGCAGTTAAGAGAAGCTTTGCAGAAGAGAAAGGGATTCAGTTTTGCCTTGAGAAGATTGGTACAGTTTGGGTAAAAAGGAAAAGAAAGATGTCCTAAGCCACAACCCAACCCAGTTACCAAAGAGAAGAGTTAATAATGGCTTATTTGTTCCAGATGGTGGCACTGAGGGCTGGGTTTATCACTTGGCACTGCTGTTGGCTGATTTCCGGCAGGCCTGGGTCATCTTCAGGATTTTCATCGGTGTTGGGATAAGGATCTCAGAGGCCGGGCCATGTAAATCATATAAGCCTGGTGAATGGGGTGTCAGGATATAGTGTGCATCTGTTTCACTATCAGAATTTTTCTACTTCGGTATTTCATTCAAAACAAAGAAAAGCCAAGTGTTTTTCCTTTTTCCTTTTCTTACGGCCATGACTGAATTTTTCTTGCATGAACGGTTCTTGTGTTCTTATTTAAAAGAAGAATTTGGCATATGGCAGACCTCCTCAAGCTATCTTTAGTTGGTTGTGGGGTGTAAGTGATTAAGAAGGCAGCTGTACTTGCTACCAACACAGGCTTTTAAGGAGTGAACTGCTAAGCAGACAGGCCTGGTTAGAAGTTTAGAATAGCCTCTTGGGATCAAAGATCTAATTTTTCAAGCACGGGATCTGCAAGAGTCCCTCCCCTCAGGATTGAAGCCTGGAGGGCTGTTTATGCCCAGAAGCAGCGGGACTTATTTGTTTAAATGGCGGCCACTCTTGGCTCTGGAGAGGCAGCCAGGCTTCCCTTGGAGTAGACAGGAGGAGGCTGACTTCACTTTACTTTGTGTAGTTTGGCTTCAGTGCTCCTTTGGAATAAAACATTCTTTACTTCTCCGGTGTGTCCCAGGACAGATCCATCTCTGTCCTGTTGCTCAGTTACACTGTGGTGCTGGGTCCTTAAGTCTTCAAAGCTTGGAACTCCCTCTTGCCTTTCCTCCAAAAATTTGTTCTTTAACTCAGCAAATATTTACCAATGTTCTGCCCTATCCAGGACTGTGTGGCTAACAGAGAGATGAATCAGACACGGGGCCTGTCCATAAATGTCGTCAGTCCAGTCCAGGACATCTTGCAGTGGGGCAGGTGCCCAAGAGTAGGGCCACGTGCTGCAGGGATTTAGAAGGGGAAGGTGATGAGTTTAGATGGCTGAGTTTCAGGTAAACCCGTCATGGAGGAGGTGCCATTTGGGTTGAGCCTTGCAGGACAGGCTTAGCTATGCAGAGAGGGAGGTGTTTTAGGCCGAAGTATTTAACAAGGATTCAGACTACAAAGTGAGAGGAGGGATAGGGACCCTGAAGAAGAGTAATCGGTGCTTATTGAGGGCTCACCATACCCCAGGCGCTTGGCCGAGGTATCAGCCTCGTTATCCCATGTAATCCTCATAGCAGCTTCTTTCCTGCTAACAAAACTAAGGCCTGGACCCCTTCAATAACTTGCCCAAGGGAGCTCAATAAGAGGTTTGAGTGGAAATTTGAACCCAAGACAGTCTGATTCCACATCTCAAACTGTTGACCTCTTAAGACAGAGCAGGTATTGGCCACAACAAAAGACATCTGAGGGGAAAAGGAGTAGTTTGAAAGGTAAGGTTTAGAAAAAGTGGTTTGGGGCAGATGGAAAAAAGAACCTTGAATGAGGAGCTAATTACTCTGTAAATCGCAGGGAGCAATGGAAGGTTTTTCACGGGGCGTGAGGGGACCCCAGCAGGGCTTCCAACTGTAAGGCAAAAAATTCGAGTTCATCACTAGGTGCCTGACACCCCTAATGTCTTTCAATCCTCATAACAGCCCTATGCGATGGTGCTATCCATGCCCCCTTGTACCAACAGGGAAACTGAGTGAAAGTTTAGAGAGGCTAAGTGACTTGAGCCAAGTGGAACTGGGATTTGAGGTCAGAGGCAGAGAGATCAGGCCACTGCGGGAGCCCATGAGAGACGGTTGGTGATGCATGGACTGGAAGACAGGAAGCCCGGATGTGGGAGAATTGGGGGGCAGCTAAAGGGCGTGTGAGTCCAGTGGCAGAGGTTTCCGACTTCCGTCTTGCGGGGTGCAGGTGTTGGAGGGAGCCCTGGGGAGTGCGTGGGAGAGGGCTCTGGTCGGCTTCCTTTCACCCCCCAGACTTGAAGGAAGGGTCGGGACGCGAGGTTCTGCCGCAAGTGGGGCGAGGGCTGCGCTAGGTGACGGACGAAATCCTCCGCAGAGGGTTAAAGTTGGTGAGAGTAGAGCATGGGGAGGAGGGGGAGGGGCCGCAGACTGAGCAACGCTGGACACTTAGAGCCCAGGCCGGAGAAGAACCTGGCATGGAATGAGGGAAGTCGAGCAACGGTACTTGGATGGGCGGCCAGTGGGCCGGACCCCTCTGGGGGAGCTGGTGATGGCGGGAAATTGCCAGATGTGGCAAGTCCTGCTGACCGGACAGCTCTGTACTCATTACATTTGTGGCTAGAGTCAAGCCCAACGAGAGCAGTCACGTTTTCCTCGTTTAGAAAATGAGTAAACATCGCTCGGATTGGCATAAACTTACCTAAAATGAGACATGGAGGTAGCATCATGTGAACATATAGTGGTTTAAAAAAAATTTTCTTTTTTTTTTTTTTTTTTACTTCATATAAAAGGAAAAAAGACTGCTGGCCAGTCTTGAATATCTGCCTTCCACCTTCTTTGAGCCTCACTGTGCTCAGAACTGGGCTTGATATACCGGGATATTGAGATAATAAGCAAGACAGCTCAGGGCTCCTAGCAAGCCTGCTATCAGAAATGGACAGAAGTGACAGAGGAAGGAGCCCTGCCCCCATGCGGGTTCAGTAAACACTAGGGCAGTGTGCTTCTTTCTTCAAGTTCAAGTGGGTCTGGTGAATGTTTGTTGAATGTCCGTGAAACATATTGATAAGAAATCAGTCTTCAGATAGTGTGTGGTCTTCAGTCAGATTGGCTCAGAGGTGATCCTCAGTTTGGGGGTTTATTGAAGCTGCTTTGCAACAGGAGGTCCATTAAGCCTTGTTCGTGTCCATTCACAGCGGCTTCCTGACAGACAGAAGCCTGTGCAGGGTGCCAGCAGCCACCTCCCATCCATGACCAGCCTCTAAAAGCAGCACACTTTGCCAGAACGCCTGTGAATTTTAAAAGCAGGGGTTCATCTGCGGAATCATCTTTCCGAGCCTAATGATGTGTAATTGCTTAGTTGTTGAACTGTGGTTGATCTATTTCTAGCAGATTAGCTACCTGAGGGGAAATGAGAATTTAAATTGTTCGCTGGACTTTAAAAAATTTACATCGGAGGAGACATCTGATCCACACGTGCATGTGACACGGGGAAAGCTTTTTATTTTTTTCCCCAGGTAGCAGCCACTATTGACTCTGCCATTTTACAATTTTCTTGCCTTCTTGTACTTCTCACACACTCTGCTGTCCTCACGGTAGCCTTTACTTGTGTGGTTTAAAACCCATTTTAGAGATGAGGAGCCCAGGTTCAGAGGTAAGTAGCTTATCAAGATCATCCCCGAGGTGGCAGTTGCGGGAGCTGGGATCTGGAACCCAGATGTCTCTGACTGCACCATGGCTTTCTGCTCCCATTATCACGAGTAGCCTGTCAGTGAGCAATAACAATTATTGAATGAATGAATAAATGAATGAATGACTTCTTCAAAAGGAATAGTCCATATGCTCCCCAGTACAAGAGGATATTTGAGATGATTGTTTGGGGAAGGGGGCCACAGATCAGGAGACACCAAAAGATCTCTTTTCATATCTGGTAAATCCCTTTATTATGATTATTAAGAAGGAAAAAACTATGATTATTCAACAAATAGGTATTGAGTAAAACTGCACTCTTCAGCTCTGGATTTGGGGTTGGAGAGCCAGGTGGAAGGGCAGGCTGGGGAGAGGTGCACATTCCCCACATAGTGTGCTTCCCACAATAGGACTGCATTTCTGTGCAGGCGGCTAAGAGGTGGCTGGATGCTATATTCGGCATTTTTTTTTTTTTCTTTGTCGTACGCGGACCTCTCACTGTTGTGGCCTCTCCCGTTGCGGAGCACAGGCTCAGCGGCCATGGCTCACAGGCGCAGCCGCTCCGCGGCATGTGGGATCCTCCTGGACCAGGGCACGAACCCGTGTCCCCTGCATCGGCAGGCGGACTCTCAACCACTGCGCCACCAGGGAAGCCCTCGGCATATTTTGAATAACATGATGCTGCCTTGTTTTGATCTCTGTAGCAATAAATTTGTATAAGAACAATAGCTAGTTCTGTGATCTTTTGCAAAGGAGAGATCTGTTTTAAACTCCTAACAAGCTCCTCCTTATTTCCTTATTTCCTGTTATTTAGTAGCAGGTAGAATCTCTCATTCTTTGGGTTCTGGAGCCGGAAGGGCCTGAGGGACCCCCAGCCTGCCCTTGTTATTGTACTGCCCTCTGCTTTCATCCCTCATCTTTTCCCCTCAACTCCTGACAATCCACTAAAACAACAGTTACTTAGGAAGACTAGGACTGGCGAAGGAGGAGGTTGGAGTGTCCCTGGCATGTTCTGCTTGATCCTGTTCATTGTCGAGTACTGCTTTTTTTTTCTTTTTAATTAATTTTTATTGGAGTATAGTTGCTTTACAATGTTGTGTTAGTTTCTACTGCACAGCAAAATGAATCAGCCTTACATATACATATATCCCCTCCCTTTTGGACTTCCTTCCCATTCAGGTCACCACAGTGCATTAAGTATACTTCCCTGTGCTGTACAGTAGGTTCTCATTAGTTATCTATTTTATATATAGTATCAATAGTATACATGTGTCAATCCCAATCTCCCAATTCCTTCCAGCCTCCCCTTCCCCCCTTGGTATCCATACATTTGTTCTCTGCATCTGTGTCTTTATTTCTGCTTTGCACATAGGATCATCTATACCATTTTTCTAGATTCCACATATATGCGTTAATATGATATTTTTTTTCTCTTTCTGACTTACTTCACTCTGTATGAAAGTCTCTAGTTTCATCCATGTCTCTACAAATGACCCAATTTCATTCCTTTTTGTGGCTGAGTAATAGTCCATTATATATATGTACCACATCTTCTTTATCCATTACTCTGTTGATGGACATTTAGGTTGCTACCATGTCCTGGTTATTGTAAATAGTGCTGCTGTGAACATTGAGGTGCATGTATCTTTTTGAATTATGGTTTTCCCTGGGTATATGCCTGAGTACTGCTTTTTTTTTTTTAACATCTTTATTGGAGTATAATTGCTTTACAACAAAATGAATCAGTTATATATATATACATATGTTCCCATATCTCTTCCCTCTTGCATCTCCCTCCCTCCCACCCTCCCTATCCCACCCCTCCAGGCGGTCACAAAGCACCGAGCTGATCTCCCTGTGCTATGCGGCTGCTTCCCACTAGCTATCTGTTTTACGTGTGGTAGTGTATATATGTCCATGCCTCTCTTTCGCTTTGTCACAGCTTACCCTTCCCCCTCCCCATATCCTCAAGTCCATTCCCTAGTAGGTCTGTGTCTTTATTCCTGTCTTACCCCTAGGTTCTTCATGACATTTTTTTCCCCTTAAATTCCATATATATGTGTTAGCATACGGTATTTGTCTCTTTCTGACTTACTTCACTCAGTATGACAGACTCTAGGTCTATCCACCTCATTACAAATAGCTCAATTTCGTTTCTTTTTATGGCTGAGTAATATTCCATTGTATATATGTGCCACATCTTCTTTATTCATTACTCTGCTGATGGACATTTAGGTTGCTACCATGTCCTGGCTATTGTAAATAGTGCTGCTGTGAATATTGGGGTGCATGTATCTTTTTGAATTATGGTTTTCTCTGGGTATATGCCTGAGTACTGCTTTTTAATGAGCTGATTCATTACTGAGAGTAGATCTCATGCAAATCTCCAGTTTGTATCCTGCAGATTTAATTTCTTAACAATTTCCTCATTTCAGCATAACTCCATTGTACTATGGGTTTTATGATTTCCTTTGAATGTAGAGCCTCACCTCACATTTTATTTCAAAACTGAAATAAATATTTAAAAAATGAAAACCTTAAAAAATAAACTAGAAGAACCCATAGGTAGATGTTTAACTCATCTCTACGAAAAGGATTGCCCACACATAGACGTACTGGAAGAAATTACAGAGGAAATCACTGATATCACTAATGTTTGTATGATAGCACAGATAATTTAACAGACAAAATTGCAAAAAAAAAAAAGTTTGCCTCACTTGTGATATATAGAGTTAATATAAAACTCTGAAGAGTTCAGGAAATTACAAAAAGAGACACTAAGGAAAACAGTAGAAAAATAGACAACTTAATACTTTAAAAAATACCAAGCTTACTGGTTAAAAGAGAACAATGTAGTTGGCTAAACATGGAACAAAATAGTCAACCCCACGAACTATTAAAGAAATGCAGCAGAAACATAATAGCAGTTTCACAGCAGTTATTCCCCCAATTAGTAAACTAATGCAAATGAAACAATAGCATTTTTTCAACTGTTATTAATTATCAAATAGAAAAGTATTTTTTAATGCTGGTATGGCTTTAGTGGGGGGTCATTTTTCATATACTGCTGTTGGGAGTAGAATTTAGTGTACCCTTTCTGGAAAGCAATTCGGTGATATATATACATATATCAGTACATTTTTTTTTTAAGTTCATCTTTATCCAAAAGCCCTCTTCTAGAAAGTTAAAGATGATAATCAGGTGAAAACCCACTTATGGGCAGTGGTGTTTAAAGTTATGTGAGTTGAAAATGTCGATAAGAGAGCCTAGGAGAGTGGGTAAGCCACGTGGAACATCCGTATGAGCAGATAGCATGCAGCCTCAGAAAGCAGTACTTTCAGGGAATTACTAATAATATGGAGAATACAGCATTGGGTGAAAACAGGATACGGAACTCTGTATCTACATATCAGGATCCAAATTTTGCCTGAAACATGCATAGCAAAAGGACCGGAAGGAACTACACCAGCCTGTTAAGTCCTGGTGTGGTCATCTCTGAGCGGTGGTGTTACAGGCATGACTCTTGTTTTCTTACTTATACTTTTATGTGTATGTTAAGGTGACTAACCATTCTGGTTTGCCCAGCACTGCCCTAGTTGTAGCACTGAAAGTCCTACCCTGGACAGTTTGTCACTCTAGTATATACGAGTACGTATTGAGATGAGTTTGTGCCATTTGGCAGGAAGAGCCAAAGATAAAGGACAAGTGACAAGCTGATGGGGCCTGGGGAGGAATCAAGCGATAGAGTTTCTAGTGGTACAATTAATATGACTTATTTTAGAAAGTGTAGGAAAAAATAAATACCCAATAACTTAAATGGTGCTCACATGTGGCCTGTATTGGTCTACATGCATTTCATGGCTAACACTCTTTAATCAACCAACCCTATGAAAGAAGTACTGCTATCACATCCCCCTTTACAGAGGCATAGAGAGATTAATTTACCCAGGTGCCCCTAGCTCTTGACAAAGTCTGGATTTGAACTCGGGCAGTCTGGATCCAGAGTCTGGGCTGTAAACCACCACCTGCATCTCTGCAGTTCCTCCACTCCAGCCACTCCCGTTGCTGCCCCTCTTGACAGTTACATTATTACTGCCTATAGCAGGCTGCTGAGTTGGCCATGTTTGACTTAGTGCTGCTTCACTCCAGCCCCTGCCGTGGCCGGGACTGCCTTTGACATCCAACAGAGGAAACACCTTCCCCCCATCCGGAGCCCGAGGTGGGGATTTCCACAGTAGAGTCGCTGGCCTCTGGTGATAGAGTTTTTTCAGTTTTGCCGCATGATCTTGTGGCAAGGGCTGGGTCCAGGTGCAGCTTTGGTTATTTCTGGAAACACTTCTCCTTTTCTTTTATTTTGTTAAGATTGCCTTACCAGTCGTCCTCTCTGAAGGTGATTTTGGCTCTTCTCCCCAGACCATCAGACATTTCTTTAGGTGTTGGAATCTTTCATGATGGTTCTGGACTCTGCAAATTTCCGGATGAGTCCGAGCATGGGGAGGGGATGATGTGTATATCAAGGTATCCATCCTCAGCTTTGTCCAGCTAAGACCCCTGGGATTGCAGGTTGCTTTATCGGCAGTGGTGATCTCTAGGTGGTGGATCACAGGTAGTATTTATTATTATTATTATTTTGGCTGCATTGGGTCTTTGTTGCTACATGCTGGCTATCTCTAGTTGCAGCGAGTGGGGGCTACTCTTCGCTGCAGTGCGCGGGCTTCTCATTGCGGTGGCTTCTCTTGTTGCGGAGCACGGGCTCTAGGTGCGCGGGCTTCAGTAGTTGTAGCACGTGGGCTCGGCAGTTGAAGCACGCGGGCCCTAGAGTGCACGGGCTTCAGTAGTTGTGGCGTGTGGGCTCTAGGGTGCAGAGGCTTCAGTAGTTGTGGTGCACGGGCTCAGTAGTTGTGGGTTGCGGGCTCTAGAGCGCAGGCTCAGTAGTTGTGGCCCACAGGCTCAGTTTCTCCTCGGCATGTGGGATCCTCCCGGACCAGGGATCGAACCCGCGTGCCCTGCATTGGCAGGCAGATTCTCAACCACTGCACCACCTGGGAAGTCCCATTCTTTTTGCTTACTTGCTTTAAACATTTCTTCAACAAACTTTCTTTACTTTCCAGATATTAAAAATGTACTTCAGGGTTTTTTTTTAACTTAAAATGAAGTTTTACTCCTGCAGAATTTCCAGCTCCTTCAAAATCTGTGCATGGCAAAGAGCTTCTT
Source organism: Orcinus orca (assembly GCF_937001465.1). Lineage (NCBI taxonomy): Eukaryota > Metazoa > Chordata > Mammalia > Artiodactyla > Delphinidae > Orcinus > Orcinus orca. The sequence goes on from NC_064571.1 coordinate 36,737,395, forward strand.
AACCCTCATTCAAGTTAGAGCAACTCCATTTCTGCACCAAAAAGACATGCCTTCAGCCGTTGTCTGAACTTGTACCTTGCTGAGAACTCTGCCAGAATTTCTTGTTAATTGTTTGTTTTGCCACATTAATGCAACAATGAGAGGGCACTGGCATTCCTCACCCCTGAGGTTGAAGCACAAAATTGACATTTCTTTTTAGGTGTTTGTTGGGGGGAGGGATTTTTGTTTTTGCTTTCAAATCTTAGAAATCTGTTATTTGACAAATAACAAAAAGTTTTAGGTTCTTAACTTCTTTATGGGGACTGTGATGTTTAGGCGAAAACAAAGTTTAAATGTGGACCTCGTGTGTTATCTTTTCAAAGAATCTGTGTGTTTCCTTATCCTCTTCCTTCCAAAAAGTTCAAAAGTATATATGTCACCCTCCTTCCCCCAACACACTTTTTTAGGCGGTAAGAGGGAAGTAATGTAGCAAAATTATTCTTAATTGTAAAAGTAGAGTGTCTTCAGGATTTTTAACGTTCAGGGGAAAGACTATGCTTCCCAAGGCAAGATGTTCCCTTTTGCGGGGGTGGGGGGGAAGACTAATATATCTTTGTATTGCTGCCTGTCTGGAAGGGGGATGAAGCATCTGCTGGGGTGAGAACAGGGGAGGGTTGCCAGGTGGATTCCTGACGCTGGGGCAGAACTGGGAATCAAAGGGCCTTTTCACCCTTCAGAGGGAAGAGGGGTGGGGGCCTGAGAAGTGAGAGCGAGGGGACAGGCTGGGCCAGTCGGGATTTCCAGGTGCCTCGTGCCTACAGCTCCCTGCACAGGGCCAGCGTCCCTGCGGAGCTGTTAGAAATGCAGGATCCCGTGCGCCCCTCCCCAACCAGCGGCAGCTCCCCAGATGGTTCGCCTTCACTGCCTATGGAGACTGGTTGAATTGGTGGCTTGTGTGGCTGCCCTGCCCAGGACAGCAATTTCCCTCTCAGCCTCCCAGCCAAGGAGACTGGGAGGAAGATGGGTTGTGAGCTAGACTGAGGAAGATCATATAATTAAATTTATACTATAATAATGTATTCTGAATACATAATATTAAAAAAATATAAATTTATAATATTGAACCACACGCTCAGAGTTTGGGTTTTGCTTTGGGTACCTAGGAAACGACCAAGAACACAACTGCAGAGGGAGAGAGAGAGAGAGAGAGAAGGGAGAGAGAGGAGGGGGAGAGAGAGAGAGTGAGAGTGTGTGTGTGTGTGTTTGGGGAAGAATTGCTTTCTTACCACCCCCTCACCTCCCACTGGTTTTGATCCCTCGTCTGCGCTGGTAGAGCCTGTGGAGGGGACCGAGGGACTTCCTATGCCATTGATAACAGCCCCTAAGAGCACACAGTAAACCCCACAGTGAGCGGACCAGGCCCTCCCAGCCATCCTCACCAAGAAAGACAGTGAAAGGCCTCATTATACTCTTTGGGCTCAAGAAATCTCCAGCAGTGGAGTCACAAGCCCATGGCACGGACCTTGGCTAATCTGAGCACCGCCCAGGATGGATGGGAGTGGAGACCTTAGCTGGGAGGCAGGCTGCGCGGGCAGGCAGGTGGGGCAGGCTACCCAGACGGCGCCCTGGGCTGGCATTACCTCACCCTTCTCCTTTGTCAGGCACTGATAATGTCTCTGGCCCTGCCCCTAATGGGAGACACACGATCCTTGCCTCGAGGGCTCAGATTCAGAGTTTCATAAGCTCTGGATTGACTCAGGTTAAACCTCTCCCCTCCAAACGTTGTACTGAAGTACGGGCCTAAACACAGCTCCTGGGTAAGGCTGGCTAATGCACTAAACATAGCTTTGACACGAGCCTCATTGCTAACTCAGGGTGGCTTTTAGATATTTGCTCTCCCTAGTTGTTCAGTGTTTATAAGTTCCCTTTTTTGCATAAACTTACATGTTTAGGTTAACTTTTGCATTTTTAGTTAATAGTCTAGACAGATCTGAATTGGAAACAGCTCTGCCTTCTGTGTTGCCTAGGGCTAATTACTTTAATATTTCTGATTTTGTTGAACCAAATGCTACCGTATCTTCACTCTGGAGTTTACATGTGCACAATTACTGAACCTTTCCTGCTTAAGTCCTGTTTACTTGAAATATAATTTGGAAGCATTTACCCGGTATGGTTGAAAGTTTTGTATTATTTTTCGCTTACTAGTATCAGAATTGAGTATGTTTAGCTGTTGCTGTCTGTTCAGTAAACTGAGACCTGAGTGTGCTTGCCATTATTTTGTGCAAAAACTAATTGATCAGGGTTATAAATTATTAGATAAGAAACTCAGAAGCCTCTGTTGGAGTTCCCACTCCCTTTTCCATGGTCACAGCTGGAGAATGGTATATGTATTCCTTATGCAGAAAGTACAACCAAGAGCCTCAGGTGCAGACTAAGGAGGAGATTGTTCTGGTAGCCATTTGGAGCTTGTGTTGCCTGTGTTCTGTGATGACAACTGGGGGAACCAGCACCGACTGAGTCCCGAACACATAACCCACCCCACAGAAGCCTTTTAGGGTACTCCCCGCAAAATCACCCTGTCACAGTGCGAGAGCCCCCAGCCCCTACCTTGGGGTTTTAGATACTCAGACTGTTTGCTGAATTTGTATTCATAATCAAAGTATTCTTCTATAACAGTAAAACCAGCTTCAACTTAAAAAAAAAACAACAAAAAAAGTACCTGTTAAGGAGCCATACGTGGAGACTTCCCTGGTGGCGCAATGGTTAAGAATCCGCCTGCCAATGCAGAGGACACAGGTTCGAACCCTGGTCCAGGAAGATCCCACATGCCACGGAGCAGCTAAGCCCATGCGCCACAACTACTGAGCCTGTGCTCTAGAGCCCGCGAGCCACAACTACTGAGCCCATGTGCCACAACTACTAAGCCTGCTCTCTAGAGCCCGTGCTCCACAACAAGAGAAGCCCCTGCAACAAAGAGTAGCCCCCACTCGTCACAATTAGAGAAAGCCAGTGTGCAGCAACGAAGAACCAGTGCAGCCAAAAATAAATAAATTCGTTAATTTAAGAAAATATTTTTTAAAAAAAGAGCCATACGTGGGAGATGTTTGCTGGGTGAGACGTGGCAGCGAAAGCGGGTCTCTCCAAAGGGACATTGTAAAGGATGCAAGGCCTGGGACTTCTGAAACAACAAAGTGCTCTAAACCCACAGAGTGACAGCTGAAGAGCCCAAACCTGAAACGTCCTTCCTCAGACACCCTGAGCCTTGATTTCTCTTCCTCTCTAAAATGGGAACCAGACTGTAAGGGTGGAGATATCTTCTTGACAAATCCATGATGACGTTGACCTTACTAGGCTGGCAGTGCTGTTCTGGGTCTTGGGTGATCAGAGGGGACCTTACATTCTTAAGCGGGAGCTACACAGTAAGCAGGGCAACCAGTAAACAAGGAAGGTACAGATGGTCCCAATGCCAGGAGAGATGTGACTGAGAACAACTGGTCCAGCCCTCACCCCGTGATTAACCTGCTCAATGATAGCTGCTATTGTTACTATGGTTACCGTTACTGAACGGCCTACTGCGGGGGAGGAGGTTCCTCGAAGATCTTCTAATACCAGAGGGTACACAAAGTTAATACCTGTGCTTTCTGGTACAGTATCCCCGCCTTTCTTGGCCTCACCATCTCCCATGAGAACAATCAGTTGACAAATGCTGGAAAAATCAACTTTGCCTGAATGTCTAGAAAGGTATTTGGGATTTCCAATATTTTTCTTCATGAAGAATAAGAAAGTGGGTCTACATTGAAGGGGTGGTGGTGAACAGTGTTCCATTCTTCTGCTCCCTAGTCCCTACCCCATTCTGCTTCTTTGCTCAGAAGGAACTTAAGGGCTCATAAGCATTTTCCCTGAGGAGGTCTTCATGTCAAGGGAAATGAGAAATCATTTAAAGTTTCTAGGTGAGAACCCAAGGTTCTTGTCTTGAACCTACTTCCCAATGGCAGTTATAGGGCATTAAATTACACATGGCTCCCCCTCTCTCCCCTCGGGCTCTACCCACCCCTGTGCCGGGCAGGGTAATGTGAAAGGTAGTGCTGGCACTCCTCTACCACACTCCCCATGGTCCTGGCAGCAGCCAGCAAGGTGGTGAGATTTCTGCCGCTGGGCCACCTGTGAAGCAACTGCCGAAGTCAACATGTGCAGCTTTGGTGTCTGGCCAGTAGGTTTCATAATGGTGGTTAATGGAAGTTCCTGTTCGGACGCCCTCAAACTCGTGTGATTCTGTCTCCGGAGGACTTGGGCATCTCTTGCGCAAAAGCAAGATCTTTGGGGAATTTTTAAAAATTTTCCTTTTACCAGTTACTTGGCAAGGTCATAGGAGGCTTTGTAAGTGGCCGTTAGAGGTAGAGAGCAATATTCCTAGCGGCCGTTTAGTAGAAATTTATAGAGATCTAATGTGTACCAAGTTTTGTTCTGGAAAGGTGGAAGGGAAGGGCACAGTAATGACTAAGCAATGAACCCAGAGCCCTGGGACTCTTGGTCTAATTAAGGTGTGTGGAGGTGAGACAGATAAATTAAACCATACTATCAACCAGGACCAGAGAACTCAGTGGAAGGGGCACCTGAACGGGTTACCTGAGAGGGTGGAGGCCCATTTCCTTGTCTTGAAGTCTTTGAGGGGAGGGGTGAGTTTCAGTGAGGGTGAGGCGAGGTGAGAAGGGTTCTTAGTGGTGGCAGCGCCCACTGCCCTCTGGGGTCGGTCTGAGGGAGGCGCATGGTAGGGGCCTGCCTCGTGGGTGTGAGCCAATGCCTTCACATGCGGCCTCGGCTTAGAAGGTCCCCACCACACGTGGTTTAACGCTCTGCTCTTGCCATTCTGAAATTCTTAATAATTTTTGAACAAAGCGCCCCACAAATTATTTTCCTTTTGCACGGGGCCCCGCAAATCACAGAGCCAGTCCTGCATATATTGAGATAGAGCTGTAAAGATGGGTTGGACCAGGTTGTGTAAAGCTCTGTCTATCAAACAGGAGAAGATTTGGCTTTTCTTCTCGAAGCAGTGGGGAGCCATGGAAGGTGTGGTGATGGTGGTTGTAGGAGGAGAAGTGGAAAGGCTGGTGAGGCCAGGGAGGCTGGCAGTCTGTGGAGGAGGGCTGATCAGATCATGCAGGAACGGACGTAGCAGGAGCCGAGAGCTACCGGTCATGCACCTGGGGGAGATGGGCCGGCTTCGGGCCCTGGGGACAACGGCAGAGAGGGCTGGTGGCGATGCCTGAGCTTTCTAGCCGGGCTGAAGAGTCCACTGACCGGCAGGAATGTGGGAGGAAGGAGGCCCTGAGCAGTGGCAGCAAGGCAGATGTTTTGCAGGAGTGGGGCGAGGCCCTTTCCAGAAAGACCCGGAAATCTCTGGTGGGACAGCTTGTGGAAACACGCACTGCAGCTGCTCCGCTGCAGCAAATGACCTGCAGATCAAGGTTTTTGTCAGGATCGAGAGCTTCACTAGAACAAATATTCATCCAAAAATAAACTTCCCGTTCTTCCTGTTTTTATAACTTGCCTACTTCCTCCAAGTTTGAGGCTGGTCTCCAGTTCCGTGGGTTATTAATCTTCAGAGGATCAAGACCTCTATAGAAGTATTTCCTGTACATGTTTATCTACCAAGCCCTAAATTATATTTTCCAAATGATAAGAGAACTTTTCCATACTGATGTGTCAGGCTTTTCCTTTGAAGGGTTTCTATTTAGGCACCCCAGCCAGTAAGGCTGAAGCAGAATAGCTTATGTGATTGGGAGCTGCAGAATAGCTTATCCCAGCACACGGGAAGCCCTGTGATTGGGAGCTGCAGTGGGCTTTGACGGGTGTGCTCAGCCCACCTCCACCAGGCTAAAGGTGGTCTCTTTCTGACCAGAGCCCTAGACAAAGTGACAGCTGCAGAGGGCTCTATGTGAGGACATTTTAAACGCCCTACTGAACATCCCCAGGGGAATAATAGCTCCAGAAATGTCTCCACCCGCCTTAAGAGTTCGAAATACCCTTCATAGGACCATACTTTGTTCTTACATCTTACAACTTCCCACGTCCTTTCGCACACGAGGTGTACATGGTGCTCGTGACTGTGCACAAAGAAAAAGAGCCATGTTGAAGCTTGGGGCCAAGTTCAGCCCCAATAGACAGATACACCAGCATGGCTCAGTAGGAGTGGGCACCTTACTTCTCGGCCCAGTGAGTCCACCTGCCTCTGGAAGACTTTTTCTGGTCTCCTACTTTTTGTGCTTCACCAATCCCAGGCTAGCATGCTGGTGGGTATATTTTATTTTATTTTTCTTCTTTTCAAAATAAGTTTATTGTATTATTTTATTTATTTATCGTTTCTGGCTGTTGGGTCTTCATTGCTGCGCACGGGCTTTTCTCTGGTTGCGGCGAGTGGGGGCTACTCTTTGTTGCGGTGCGCGGGCTTCTCATTGCGGTGGCTTCTCTTGTTGCGGAGCACGGGCTCTAGGCGCGTGGGCTTCAGTAGTTGTGGTACGCGGGCTCAGTAGTTGTGGCTCATGGGCTCTTGAGCACAGGCTTCAGTAGTTGTGGCACATGGGCTCAGTAGTTGTGGTTCGCAGGTTCTAGAGCACAGGCTTCAGTAGTTGTGGCACACGGGCTCAGTAGTTGTGGCTCGCGGGTTCTAGAGAGCAGGCTCAGTAGTGTGGCACACGGGCTCAGTAGTTGTGGCTTGCGAGCTCTAGAGCGCAGGCTTCAGTAGTTGTGGCACATGGGCGTACTTGCTCCACGGCATGTGGGATCTTCCCGGACCAGGGATTGAATCCGTGTCCCCTGCATTGGCAGGCAGATTCTTAACCACTGTGCCACCAGGGAAGCGCTAGTGGGTGTATTTTAAATGTAAGTCTTCTTGTATGACTCTTACAGAGAGACGGCGGGGACTGGGCTGTGAGGGTGGCGGCTTGTGCCTCTGCAGAACCTGGAAGGCTGCCAGCTGCCTCTCCTGAGCCCTTCCGAGGTGGGGTTGGCATGTCATGTTCTGCACAGGGCACCACCCCTCGCCCTTGGCGATTCAGGTAACCAGATTGGGAATGGCCCACTGCTCTAGACCCGCACTGTCCAATACTTTAGCCACCTGGGCTGTTGTGCACTTGAAATGAGGCTAGTATGAACTGAGATGGGCTGTAAGTGTAAAATACACTTTGGACTTTGAAGCCTTAGTACCAAGAAAAAGAATGTAAAATATCTCCTTAGTAATTCCTTCATCTTGATTAAAAATATTATCCAAGATATTTTAGATATACTGGATTATGTCCACTATATTATTCAATATTCTAATTAGTTTTGCCTGGGTTTTATTACTTTTTAATGTGACTACTAGAAAAACTTAAATTGCATGTGGGGCTCACGTTACATTTCTATAGGACAGTGCTGTGAGCTCAGCTGCCTGTTGTGGCTTGGAGGCGAATACAGGTCACAGAGGTCCCTCTGCCTGGTGGCCTGGCAGAGCGGTGACCCAGCCCTAAGCATAGACTGCTCAGGGCAGTGGGTGGGACAGCCTACTTCCAGGCAGAGGGTTAATAACTGAATAAGCAGCAGCAGGAATTTTTAAAAATCCTTTCAAAAGTACCCCTCCTGGCTGAATTTTTTTTTTCCCTTAGCCTCTTCCCCCCCTCCCCCCGCCCCCCACCGATTCAGAACTCTTCCCCTCAGTCAGCTTGGGACATGCAGGGGTCGTGGTGTTCAGGGGGCTTATTGTTTTGCTTTATTCTCTTGTTTAGATTGTTTTTCTGCCCCAGGTCAGGCTCCGGTAGCTGCCAACTCAGGAACTCTCCGGATGGGCCCGGGAAGCCACTATTTGAGACCAGTCCCCAGGTCCGTCACCCCCCACCCCTCCACCGCCTTTGGAGTGGTTATGCAAGTGTAAACATATCTTGGGAAAACGCAAAGTGGATGTGAAGCTTCAGAAAGCCCTGCTTTGAGAAGTACAGAACCACAGCCGACCTCCTAATGTCAGGTTGGCCTTTCAGGAAAAAAGGGGGGAAATTCCAACTGGTGTTTGAAAACCCCAAGTAATTCCCTGTTAGAAGGAGTTTCATGTTGACTTCAGAGGTCCAGGAAGAACCTGATGGATTGTATAGTTATCATTTGCCAAAGGATATGATACAGGCAGATTTCTCTGCTTGGGCACCTATGCTGACCGGTGGGGTGGCGGCGGGGGAGATCTGTCATCAGGCAGCAGAACAGCACTGCATCAGGGCACTCCGTAATTTTGACATCTTTTGTCCACATAGCTGTCTGTCGTATACTTAAGCTCTGCTGGAATAATTGACCTAAGAAATCGCATTTTTTTTTAAAGTTCTTGCTCTGTGCGATGTGCTTTATTACATGTACACTTAATTGGCATCACAAACTTTGAGATACCCCAGAGTAGGCGGCATTGTTTCTCCATTCTACAGATGGAGAAAACGCACTTTAGAAAGACGAAGTAAGTTGTCCGAGGACTCATAGCTGGAAGTCGATGGGGCGGGGAGGGCAGCTCGGACTGTGCGACTCCAGATCCTAGTGTTTAACCGTAGGGTATCACTCGGCACTGCCAGACCAGCCCATGGGTGTATTGCTCCATTCTGCACAAGCATTAGTTTGTTATCGAAACGTTGACGGCACAGGCTGGGACAGGACACCAGGGGAGGGTTCAGTCCTGGGTTGCTGAACCATCCGAGCTAAGAACTGAATACTGTGGGTGCTTCTGAGTTTTGCTGGGAGGACACCCTCTCACCTGGCTTTTTTTTTTTTTTTTTTTTTGGCTGGGTTGGGTCTTCGTTGCTGCGCGCAGGCTTTCTCTAGTTGTGGAGAGCAGGGACTACTCTTCGTTGCGGTGCGCGGGCTTCTCATTGCTGTGGCTTCTCTTGTTGCGGAGCACAGGACCTAGGCACGCAGGCTTCAGTAGTTGCAGCACGCGGTCTCAGTAGTTGTGGCGCACAGGCTTAGTTGCTCCGTGGCATGTGGGATCTTCCCAGACCAGGGCTCGAACCCGAGTCCCCTGCATTGGCAGGCGGATTCTTAACCACTGCGCCACCAGGGAAGCCCTCACCTGGCTTTTGAAATACTATGTGCTTCACAACCTTCTCCCCATGTGTTTTTGTGGTGGAAGGTCCAGGGCCGACTTGCAAGATGTTCCATTTGCATCACCAGGGTGCTCTGCTGCTGTTGTATTGGTGCAGAAAGGGCAGCTCCACCAGTGGCTGGCTTACCTGGTGAGGTTTGGAAATGAGCCCAGGGGTTGAGAGCTGTATGCCCCGGAGTCCGACTGCTCTTTTGGTTCTGCCACCCAGTGGGTTCATAGGGCAGGTTCTCCATTCTCTGGGTGGCAGTTTCCCCACCTGTAAAATGGGGATACTCATAGGCCCTGCCTCAGGTAACTGCTGTGAGATTTCAAGAGGACACAGAAGGCATAGTGTCCTTGGCACATGTTAGGTCAATGTCAACTAACATTTCATTATGATTATTATTAATGCCATTTAATGATGCGTGATGGATTATAGGCACATATAAAATGTACCATAAGATATCATGTGGCTTGAGTTTTTTGTTGTTTTAAGGCAAACAGTATCAGAGCATGTACCTTTGTATCTGAGTCCGTACACCTTGGTACTTGAGTGTATCTTTGAAAGCTGTGATGTCAGGCACCTCCATGCCCATCTCCATCTCCTAGCCATTTGCTTGAAACATTTTCAGGAGCCTTTTTGGAACTCTTCAGAAGAAGAAAAGATGGTGATATTAAGTATTTCTATTGTAAAGCTAGATTTTAAGTTTGGAAATGGCCTTAAGTTCATTAGAGCTAAGTCTAATGAATAAGTCGAGAATAAGCTTTGATGATGGTTCCACTATAAGTTAAGAAATGGTGCTTAACTAAAAAGTAAGGATTGATTTTTTTTTTTTTTAATTTTTAATGGCAGACTCATTTATTATAAGACTAGCCTTGGGCTTCCCTGGTGGCGCAGTGGTTAAGAATCCACCTGCCAATGCAGGGGACATGGGTTCGAGCCCTGGTCAGGGCAGATCCCACATGCCACGGAGCAACTAAGCCCGTGCGCCACAACCACGAAGCCTGCGCTCTAGAGCCCGCAAGCTACAACTACTGAGCCCGTGAGCCACAACTACTGAAGCCCGCGTGCCTAGAGCCCATGCTCTGCAACAAGAGAAGCCACCGCAATGAGAAGCCCACACACCGCAACGAAGAGTAGCCCCCGCTCGCCACAACTAGAGAAAGTCCACACGCAGCAACTAAGACCCAATGCAGGGCTTCCCTGGTGGCGCAGTGGTTGAGAGTCCGCCTGCTGATGCAGGGGACATGGGTTCGTGCCCCGGTCCGGGAAGATCCCACATGCCTCGGAGCGGCTAGGCCCGTGGGCCATGGCCATGGCCACTGAGCCTGCGCGTCTGGAGCCTGTGCTCCGCAACGGGAGAGGCCACAACAGTGAGAGGCCCACATACCGCTTAAAAAAAAAAAAAAAAAAAAAAAAGACCCAATGCAGCAAATAAATAAATAAAATAAAATAAAAAGACTAACCTTGAAGGCAGTTCCAGAAGAAGGGTTCCAGGCAGCTTTGACCTGGGACAGCATCTTTGGAACATTAACAGAGTCTCCTAGGACCAGAACTTTAAAGGCAGGTGTTTGATGGTAAGTGGGCAGTACTAAGACCTGTAAGGTGGTGTTTTGGGAGAAAAAATTAGCCTTATGTACACCTACTGGATTAAGTACCAGCTGAGTTGGCCTTTCATTTGCCACTTGTGTAGCTGCTGATGAAGCTCATAGCAGGAGGTTTCCTGCATCCAAGGAGTAGAGGCCAAAATCTGGCTTTGGCCCTGGGTTGACTTGTGTTCCTGGTGGGTTTACCCCTTGTGATGTACAGAATTCACATCTGAAGGTGGGAGTGTGTGTATGTCTAGCAAAGGGCCCTCAGCTTGCTGGCCTCCGCCAGGACTTTAAAGCTGGACGTTTGAGAAGGACTCCTCCCTCCTTCCGGATTCCACGGACTTCTGAGTGGCTGGAGAGCGGCACTCAGCTGGGGCTCACCAGGGGTGGAGGACAAACGCATGTCCCCATGGAATGATGGAAGAAAGTTCAAGGGTTTGGTGTCTATAGATGCTCATGATGACTAATAGGTTCATCCAGGAAGGCTGGGCCACCAGCAACCTTTGGATTATTTTCTATGGGTGGATGTGAGAGGTACCACGTTCAGTTTATCTTGGAGGACGTGGCTGTGGAATTTGTTTGGTCGAACTCCAGCTCTGCTGTCTATTGCCAGGTTGACTATGGCGTCATAGCATCGCCTGGGCCTCGTTTCTGTCCTGTGTAAAGTGAGAACACAATAACACTTCAGGGTGGTGGTGAGAGAGGGTCAGAGGGGTTCCGTCTATGAGGAGCTTTGACAGATGCAAGCTCTCCACCTCTCCCAGGGCCCTGAGAATGACACCAGAATTAACCCCATTGCCACAGAAATGTGGGCAGAGACCCACAGTTGTACATCAGAATATGCCACCTGTCACAGGAAAATTTCCCCAGTCCCTCTGTGAGGTGAGGCTCATACTCCCAAGAGGACAATTGCCACTTCCTCTCTGCTTTGAATAAGGTCAGCTGTTAGGGGTCCATTGCCCAGCAGCTCTAACCCATTAAGCTGCCTAAGACCCACCGTCTCCTCTTAGAACAGGCGCTTTTCTGTGGTAAACACAGTGTGGCCTCAGCAGGGTGCACATTGGCACTTAATTAATGCCCAGGTGAGTGAAGGTGGACAGTCATGTGAACTTCAAGCCTGATGTTGACAACAGGTCGTCTCTTGTTTGGATTTAAAGTAGGCCCAGCTTCTGGCTTTCATCTATTTGCCAAGTCCCTGGTTGTACTGTACAGCTCTAGTGTCCTCCTTAATTGCACCAGTAATCCAAGGAAGCTTGGCCTGGACCCCAGACTTGGGGGCCCTGGACCGACAGCTGAGTAGACTAAAGAGGTTGCAGGTAGACTTGAGCAGAAGGTGTCTAGCTTCCACTGTCCTCTAACACTTACCCCTGACTTTTTCCTGAACCACGCTTTTAGGTTTCTGGAGCGCTGATTCTCAAACGTTGCTGTCCGTTAGAATTACCTGGAACTTTGAAAAATCTAGAAATCCAGACCATGCCCTCGAACAATTAGGTTAGGCACCAATTTGAAAACACACACACACACAGAACTCCCAGGTGATTCCAATGTGCAAGTTTGAGAACCAGTGTCTTGACAGGAAGAAAAATCTTCTGGTGCAGTTACTTACTGAGTTGACTTGCTTTCGTGGGGTCACTAACTCTATCATCTGGGGCCAAGGTGTCCGTCCTGGGGGTTGAACTGCCTGTCCTCCTCAGTAGTGAGGTCTCAGTGGCATATAGCTATTAAAACAACGTGTTTTCTTATGAAACATTTTACATATTCTCAAAGGTGAAGAGGGCAGTATAGGACTTCCCTGGTGGCGCAGTGGTTAAGAATCCGCCTGCCAATGCAGGCGACACAGGTTCAAGCCCTGGTCCGGGAAGATCCCACATGCCTCAGAGCAACTAAGCCCGTGTGCCACAACTACTGAGCCTGCGCTCTAGAGCCCGCGAGCCACAGCTACTGAAGCCCGTACGCCTAGAGCCCGTGCTCCACAACAAGAGAAGCCACCGCAATGAGAAGCCACGCACTGCAAGTAAGAGTAGCTCCCGCTTGCCACAACTAGAGAAAGCCTATGTGCTCCAACAAAGACCCAGTGCAGCCAAAAATAAAAATAAATAAATTTATAAAAAAAAAGAAAAAAGAGGGCAGTGTAATGGAACCCATGTCCTCACCATTCAGCAGTCATTCACCACACACTTTTTTGAAGAGATGGGGTGGGTTGTATTTTAAAGCAAATCCCATGCATCATTTCATCCATAAATACTTCAATATGTATCTCTAAGAAATGACTTAAAAAATATAACCACAATACCATCATCACACTTAAGAAAATTAACAGTAATTATGTAATCTCATCTAATAACAAATCCATGTTCAGTTTTTTCCTATTTGTTTTAAGAAATGCTTTTATACATTTGGTTTGTTCCAATTCGTGTCCAAACAAGTATAATTCATTTTTAATGTTTGGCTTTAACCCTGGGGTAATTAAGCCATCGCTGTGTACAAACACAGGTAATGATGCATGTGGACCTCTGCAAGGAGGTGTAAATGGCATTTGGTCTCCTCCATACTTTTCTTAGCCCTTCTGGTGGGACCTTGACCTGTCACAGAGGAAATGCTCATTGAGGCCCCAGCCGCAGCCACTTCTGTGCTGTTCTGCTTCTGCCTGAAGGCATGTTCCCTTTGGTAAACTTAGAATAGAACCTTCAGGATGCTTGTGAAAAGAGAATTATGAGTCAGTTCCGTGGACAGCTTAGAATTTCCTGCTCCTGTGCTGGAGGCGGTGGCTGGGAAGGGCTAGGACTGCCTCTTGGGCCCTCTCTGGGCTCTGCTGAGGGGTCCTATTAGCTGTTTACTTCTGGGGGTTCACCTGGGACTGAGGCTCTGTTGCGGGGAGCAGCCTACAGCTCAGCCCTGCCTCCCCAGGGGTGCAGCTGGCTCTGGGTGCCTTCACCTCCAGCTGGACCTCTGAGTTTAGGTTCAGATGATCAGCGACAGAGATGGTTACCTTATGCCCTCTGAGGCAGCACTAGACACCTCATAGTCATCGCTTCGGCACAATGTCTATGAGATAGAATGCTGTTAGAATTTCTTAAAGGGGCAGATGCCTGGGTGTCTCCTAGGATGGATGGGTGCTGAGGCTTTTGGGGGGTGAGAAGGAGAAGAATGATAATTGAGTTATCATTAAATAATAATTGAATAATAATAATTCTGAGGGGTCAGAAGTTAAAGAATAATTGAATAATAATTATTATTAAATAATGATAATAACTGAATGCTGTCTCACTCCTTCTACAAATGTCGACGGAGTGCCTACTCCATATGTATCAAACCACATCAAAATCTCCTTTTATATACTTCCAAAATATGATTTTTTTCTGAAGTCAAGATTTCAGATGGATTTGTAGTTGTAAGATTTTCTTCTTTCTATCTCTGTACCATGATCAGGTAGTTACAGAGCAGTAAGTAAACATCTTAATATATAAAAGCAACTCTAATATATAAAGTTGTTCATCCCAGGATTGTTTTCAATAGCAAAAGGTTTAGAAGAGCCTAAATGTTCATTAATGAGGGACTGGTTAAATAAACCATGGTGTATCCTTATAGTCGGATATTGTACAGATGTAAGGAGGGAATGAATTAGTTGTCTATGTTTCCATATGGAAAGATCTCCAAGGGATAAAAAGCAAGGTCCAGAACATGTGACTGACATGCTACCTTTTTTGTGAGAAGGGGGGAGAATAAATGTATTTGCATAAACCCCGGAAGGATACGCAACTTTTAAAAGGTGGTTACTGCTGGCTTGTCAGGTGGGAGAAGAAACAGGACAGATGGGATGTGTTGGGAGTATAGCTTTTTATATTTTGGTTTATAAATCATGAATGTGTTACCTAAGCAGAACAATTAACTGAATTAAAAGGGAAAAATACATCTATACTTACATTGTACAGATAAATTGATTACTTGTTATGCCCCATCTAATCTGTTTTGCAAGCTTCTGACCACTGATTACCTGTACTTAAACATGCCAGGTCTGTTGTGAAATGGACCAGTGAGGCTCTGGCCAGCCCAGGAAATGTGTGGCATGTTCTTCCCGTGATGCCTTGCTCAGTAGTAGATTATAAATATTTGGTGCTATTCTGCAGCCCATAGGCTTTTTAAACCCTTCCTCATCCTGAGATCCAAAGTTGAACTGTAGGGGACAGGGAAGGTGGGCTGCCTGTGTCCTCCTGCACATTTAGCTGCCGTCTTCTGAGGAGGGGGCGTGGTGGGTGGAGCTGGGGAGGGTGGGCATGGCTTCCTTTCCCATTCTAGTCCCTCTGTGCAATCTTTTGCTTATGCATTGGCATCCTGTGTGCCATATTGTCTATGTTTATATTTATTTCAGCTTCTCTTGAGTGGTAGCAAAATCCCTCTGAGCTGAACTGGTCCCACCCTAGTAGCATGGGATGTTGTGATGTTAAGACTTGCTCTTCACATCCGGCATATTCTCAGTATCAGGCAATTCCTCAGGGCTCACAGGAAACAAACAAATGAAGTCCATGGAACAGTTTTCTCCCCCTTGAGTGGAGAAAGAGGTGCAGAGAGAATCTTTGGGGAGACTTCAAACACAGAACATGAAGGAACAAGCCTTGTTTAAAAGCACTCTGAAAGATGAAATTCAAGGACACTGAGGACCTATTCTTCTTCTGCTCTGCCACAAATGTACCTTTTATATTTTATTCCAGTTTGTGCATTTGGGGCTTACTCTTTGGTTTTTCATCTATAAAATAGGTGGGACCCGCGTTCGTTGTCCGTTCCCCCTCATTGTTCCCTCTTAGCCATCTGATACTTATTTTAATAAAACTTGAAGACTGTCGTTTTAAATGGCAACTAAGTGAAGAGAGTGAGTAAGCCCTCCTCTGTCCCTGTAGTAGATTATAAATATTTGGTTCCTTTGAAAGGGGGATGCTTGAAGCAAGTTGTATGTTCACCACCTATGCCTTCCCTACATAGAACTCAAGAAGCTTGTGCCTATGGCAGTGATCTGTAATCTTTATCTGATAGTTTGCAATGTATTGACTGGCAAGCCCTAACTCGACTTCACTGGCCCATTTTAAAAATTTCTGATAGAACTTAAATGTTGATGGCAAAGTCAGAAACACTTTTCAGAATAATGAGTAACTTTGGCTACCCTTCTGATGATTTATTTAACCTGGTACCTGAGAATTCTAGTGCAGGTACATATTCTGGACACTGTCATCTACTTTTCTTGTTTTGGAATCATCTCTGATTGCTTTTCCGAAACCAGAAGTTAACAATGTGACAGAATTTAGGGATGATTTTGGTTTTAGCTAGGTAGGTAATTCTCAGTAAAGAACAATGGACTTAGTGTCAGAAGTTTTAGGCCCAGTTCTTTCTGGCTGCTACAACTGAATTTGAACAAGAAACTTGGCCGATGATCTTAGTTTTCTCATCTGTCAAATGTGGTTGGTGTAGAAGTAGATATTTCTAAGGTTCATTTTAGAATTCTAGGCTGCTCTTCTGGTTTTTAGTTAACAGTCAAGGCCCATAAGGTGCTAAACCTGTAAATCACTTATTTGTCGCTAGGGGGTGCTGAACTAAAAGACGGAACAAAAAAATCTGGCTAAGCCCTACATGCAATATCTTTTGTTTTTTTTTAAATCAGAAATGAATAAATAGAAAAATGGGGAAATATTATTTCCCAATTATTTTTTAATAGGATTCAGATAGTGGCAAATAATACATTAAATTTAATCTAACCCACACATTTAAAAGGATGCGGATCTCATGCCAAAGCTTGAATTGACTTTTCCTTACAAACATTAGTCAACAATAGCAGTTAATCTCCACCCCCTATTTAAGCCAATAAAGGTTAACCTGCATCTGTTGAATGAATGGAAGAAACTCAATCTACCAAGGGTTTACCATTTGCCAGACGCTGAGCTACAAAAGTGAAAAAAAACTTTTCTTAAGAGTCTCAAGTCCAATGGCAAAGGTAACGTGCAAATCATAGCAAAATGCTGTCGTTGTGGTTCAGATAGCCATGAAGACAGAGAAGAGGGTGTGCTAAACTGTTCCCCTATCTCTAGTTTCTGTCTGTGATTAAAAATCCTGTGAGATTGTAAGGCTCAGCACCTGCCTATAATACAACCATGGCTAATGTTGACATTAGCTGCTATTGTTGACTAATGTTGTTTGTAAGGAAAAGTCAGTTCCAGCTTTGGCATGAGATCCTCATCCTTTGTGTGTGTGTGTGTGTGTGTGTGAGAGAGAGAGAGGTTTATTGAAATATAAACATTTGAGAACATGTAAGACAGAAAATAACCACAACATATATAGACACTTGCTGCAAGAGGACTTCTGAGGTATTTATCCACTGCCTAGGCTATCCATGTGCTATCACATTTTTTCCTGGTTAAATACAAGTAAGATGGGGAGGGGGAGGGGACAGAGCGACCCTGGCCAGTGGCTGCCATGTGACCTCAGGGCTGCACTGTCAGGAGAGCTCCTCTTGGCCCAGGGCCCCATTCTGGGGGCACCTGCTGGCGCTCCCACCCTCAGACTTGCTATTGCCGTTGAGGGCAGCAAGGGCTTGTCGAGAGGGCAAGCTGGGCAAGCTGCGAGATCTGCATCCTTTTAAGCGTGTGGGTTAGTTTAAGCTGGCCTCTTAGATCCAGGGTTGGGAACATAGCTCTGCCCCAACAAGCCCTGAGTCTTGAACCAGCACTGCCCAGCTTTCCTTCCACTCCACTCTCTCCTCTGTCTGCTTTCATTACTGGGCAGTTTTCTCGTTTAGCTGTTATCCATCCATTCTTTGTACAATTTTGGAGCTTCAAGGACTGAACTAGTTTAAGCCCTGCGTTTTCTAGACAAGGAAATTGAGGCACAAAGAAGGGACTCTGCAGCCCGAGGTCACATAGCTAGTGGTGAAGCCAGGCCCAAGCTACTGCCTCCCAACAGAATAAATTTGCAGGATTTCTAACCCCAGTCATGTGTGCTGTATACGTAGGCAGATGATTAAAGAGTACTCTTGGGAGTTCTCAGAAGAGATTTCTATTTCCACAGCTGAATACCTGCAGAGCCATCTGACAAATAGAGGTGACTACCATTGTCTTGCATATGTTTTTAGTGACCAACAGCAGTCAAGATGAGTGGTAGACTCCTCTTCTGAAGACTGTCCCTGCAATTATGCAGCATTTGAGTGGCTTCGGGTCTGATTCTGGCCTGAAGTTAGGAAGACAACAGATTGGACTGAGCTAGGCTGATGGCAGATTCGGGTCTAGTATGCTCAGTCTGTGCCGCGATCCTCATGATAACGAGTGTACCTTGAGGAATAAGCTGTCCAACCTTAAGCAGATTTCAAGCAAAGACCTCACTGTTCAGCCTGGCAGATGCTCATAAGTACACAGAGTCACCCCTTAGGCACTCCCTATGTGTGTGTATGGGGACAGAGACAGAGAGAAAGAGTGTCTTTCCAGGTCTTGAGGCAACCTCATCCCTTGAACTTAAAGTTCCACCCCTAGATGTAGGTTTGGTTTCTGTCTGCAGCCCAGGTCTCTGAGGCCAGGCCGTGTTGCCCTGTTTGCTCTCCAGGCTGGAAGCGAAAAGTGATCTGCTGGACGCCTGGCCTGCAGCTCGGCCATAGACCCAGAACCCTGAACGCTCTTACCTATTCCTTGCTAATCAAGTCCATGGTTCCTTCTGTAATTTCCCAGGGTGACATTCCCATATTTCTGATGTATTTCAGACTCCTTCTTCCTCTTTTATCAGTCTTGTTTGTGTAACATCCTGTGCTGAAAAATTCAGACTATCTAGCCTAAATCGACCTAGTAGCTCATTCCTGTTTTCCTCCACACAGGCCAGGAACAAAATTTGCGGGTGCATTAATATAGCCCTACAGAGTACCCCACACAAAATGGGCACCGGGTGAATGTGAGTTCCCGTTGCCTTTCCCTAAAGAAACCTGGCTGAATCCACAAGCCCAGCTCTGAAAGGTCCTCGTATCATAGGGACTATTATTAAAAAAAAAAAAAAAAAGATCTGCTTAGCTTAACAGCTCATGTGCATTTAATCATCGCAGGTCTTCTGGCTCTGGCCGAGCTGAACATCCCCAGATTAACCGTGAGCTTTGGAGAAAGCCTTCCTTTACCCCTGTGCTAGACAGTTACACCTTAAGGAACACAGCTGAAAACTGAGCTGGCTGCAAGTGCGATTTGCCACTCTGCGTGCCATCTCTGAAACCCTCTGCTTCCCTCCTCTTTCTTGACCAGCTGTAGTCCAGCGCTCATCCTTCACTTTAGTATTTAACACAGGCGGTTTTCTATTGGATTGACGTCGCAAAGATGTTGATGTATGCCGGGAAGGCAAGTGACCACCAGAAAAACTGGGTGTCTAAGTACCCCCCAGATTTCATCTCTGTCAGATCAGCTGGCTAAGACTTTTTTTTTTTTTTGATAAGAGAACTAACTGAAGGCAGTTCGAATGGTTTCTTTTGTTCAAGTTTCCTCTCACAGAGACCAGTCCCAGGAGTCCCTTCACCTGCATTATCCATTAATACTGTGGGTTTATTTTCCCCAAATAAACAAGCGTTCCTGCCAAAGAAAATAGGCAGCACGACTGGATGCGGGGATGAGTCTTGGGACCTGCCTTTGAGGCGTGTTCTTCATTTTTCTGGGTTGGCCCCCAGTCTCCTCACAGGACTCCTGCTGGCTGGGGCAGTGTTGCAGCAGCCGTTGTTTCTGAAGGCCACTTGTGCTGTATGAATCCTGCCCATGGCTGTCCAGCCCTCTTGAAAGCACCCTTCATTTCTTTTTGCTCAGTTTCCTAAATGCCTCTTCCAGATCATCTTTCACCTCTTGCTTGAGGCTCTGGGGACGCATGTGGTTTCGACATAATGCACAGATGTGACTTGGGGGAGGGAAATTACAGCTGTGGAATCACATCAGCTGCGGTCACTGGACTCTGAAATAGGAGAGGTCAGGAAGGAGGGGAGGCGGAAAGACCAACAGGCAACCTCAGGCTCTGTGGATTTCTCCACCCACCATGAGACAGCACTGTGGTGTGTGTTTTGCATTGTAAGGAAAGCATGAGCTACACAGCTCATGTGGACCAAATCACCAGAAATAATGCTTGTGTATCTGATTCTAAATTGAGATATTAAAATAAGGGAGCAACGACCAAAACTTCTATAGGGAAAAGACCTGGTTCTTTATCCACCCAGACGTTAATCACCAGGGGTCGAAAAACTTTTTCTGTAAAGGTCTGGATAGTAAATATTTTCACCTGTGGGGACCATATGGTTTCTGTCACAACTGCTCAATTCTGCGTTCGTAGCTCTAAAGTGGCCACCAAGACGATAGGCCACAGACCAGTGTGGTGGCTGGCCGTGATTTGCCCACCTCTCACAGTCTAAATTCATAAAACTTGCAAACGTCCTCATGGTTGTTGTTTGCATGAATTAATGAGTGCTCTGTAGGTGGCCAGGCCCTATACTAAGTACTTACTGTGAATGATCGCATTTATCCCATTCAGAACAATTCTCTGAGGTTATTAATAGTATTATACCCATTTTACAGACAAAGAAGCAAAGGCTTAGAGAACTTACATAACATAGCTAAGGGCCAGGCTGGATTTTGAACCAAGATAGCTTAACTCCAGGCTCAAGCTCTTTACCACTACACGGCACAGCCTACGGTACCTACATCGTCGGCGTTCACATTTGCTTTTATGCTTTTAGATCTTGACATTAACCAGTATTTGGACTTTAGCCACCCTCCCCCTCCCCCCCAAAATACATGCAAAGAGATAGTTGCTGAAAATTCTTGTATAAATTAATACATGGCAAGAATGAAAAAAATAAGAGTCCTTTAGCGAGTTATAAGAAATTGGAAGCCATGTTCTGCTGTGCTTCCCAGGGAGTTCTGCTTCTTAACACCCAAGGATCAGTGCTGGGAGATGAATATTTAAAGGCCTAGGGAATTCAGAAGCCAGAGACCTCCAGGCTGATTTTCACGTTCCAAGACCCAGTGCTCTGAGGCTGGCCAGGTGGAGCTGGGCCCGGGCAGCTCTTCTGGATGGCCTCAGCCAGGGCCTACCCGCTCTTAACAGAAGCACCAACACCAGCATGAGGTGTTAACCTGCTGTGCCCAGGTGCAAGGGTCCTCGACTGGCACTGATGGTGGCGAGGCCATTGTAGCGTGGTCAGGGCAGACTGCTGGTGGCCATCAGTGTGCAAGTCAGCCAAATAGAAATCTCCATTACAAATGGCAGAAACCGAGTCTGCGTGTCTTTTGTTCTTACAGTAAGTGAGGCGTGTTCTGAAGAAAACTTAGAGTAAAAGATCAGGGAAAAAAAGCATTCCGTAACCCATTACCTACAGCAGTAGTTCCCAAAGTGCTTTCTTCAGCTCATAGGCATGGTAATGGGTGAGGGGTTGCTGTGGCCAGATGAGCTTGTGAAATGCAACGCTAAACAAACGGCATTCTCAAGGATGGAGTATGTTGTTTTCCCAAAATGTTTGTTCAGGGGGTTTTGGTTTTGCTTTGTTTTTGGAGCCTCTTATAAAATTGTTTGCAAGGAACACCCTTTGAGAAACCCTAACCCAGAGAGGCTTTCCTAACGTTTACATTTTGGTAAATTTCCTTATGGTCTAAGTTTTTTTTTTTTTTTTTTAATGAGTGAGGGGAGCAGCAGCAAAACTGTGGTGGCTATTAAATCCATAAAAATCTTTTTTTCTTTGTTTTTGTAACAGGGGTTGTGTATTTTCTTGTTTCTGTGTTTATTTTGAAACTTGCAATTTTTCTGTAAGTGAGAAATGAATAGTGTGAAGGATTCCTCTATATCCAGTTCCCCATTTGTTAACATTTTACCGTATTTGCCATATTCTCATTCCTTTTCTCTGTGTGTATGTACATTATTATTGCTGTTACTCTTGTATTTTTAAAAAAATATTTATTTGGTTGCGCCAGGTCTTCGTTGCAGCTCGCAGCCTCCTTAGTTGTGGCTCACTGGCTTCTTAGTTGTGGCATGCGAACTCCTGGTTGTGGCATGTGGGATCTAGTTCCCTGACTAGGGATTGAACCCGGGGCCCCCCTGCATTGGGAGTACAGAGTCTTAAGCACTGCACCACCAGGGAAGTGCCTACTCTTGTATTTTTAATTAGTGAAATATGAGTTATACAGTTCTTTAAAGAAGTATGGATTTATTTCTTAAATACAGAAACTCAAATTAGGCTAGAAGTTCATTAATTCCTCCCATTTCTACCTGTTGCATTAAGGTCAGTTATACTTCGCAAGTGTGTGGAAGGTTATTTTTAAATTTCAAGGGGACATTTTGATAAGCCTGTAGCTTACAGTCCGATTGAGGAAAGAATCTGTCAAAACCAAGGAAGGCTTCAGTTCCGGCCCACACAGTCCTGAACAGTCTGGATTCGTTAAGGGTCACTTGATATGGTGTGAGGACATCACAACCGTTTGCAGCCAGTTTGCAGCCCTCTTTGCCCAGTCCTTTGAGGCTGGTTGGCTGGTGGCTGAGGTGGGAGTCTCGACCTGACACTTCCTCCTCTCCTTCGGTGTCAGCCCTAAAGGAAGCAGTCCTGAGGCCCTAGGCTTTCATAGGGCCTCTGTATTTCCAGTGCCCTGTGATGACTTGTCACACTTGGAGAACATACCTACCAACACAGATGGCTTTTTAAACATCTAGTTTCAACAATGATTTCCTTTAACACACATTGGAGCTTCCATATATGGGGTTTCTCTTGGCCATAAAATCAAAGCTGTCTTCCTCCTTCAGGTGGTTTAACCCAATTTGAGCATAAAGCGACTCGTGCGAACGCCCTGCCACCTCCCGGTGAGGTTTGTTGGTGTGAGAGGACTTGGATGGGACTTCTATAATCTCTCATGGAACCTTTCCAAAACCATATAAGGAAGCTGGAAAGAGTCACCCATCCCTCGTAATGTCAACATTGAGCTCACGAGTGAAGTCCTCAAAGAAGGCCTGTGGAGCAACCACCAGACAGTCTTGGGAGGAGAGGGCACCAGGCATTGATGGGTCCAGGGGCCGGGTGCACCCTCACGGTGGCCTCAGGACACGTGTATCGTACCTTCCAGCTGGCACTCCCCCACACCCCCAGGGCCGCTTGGTTGCCCTGCGTGAATGATGCCCCCATTCACACATATGGTGAGTTCTCACCTAACTAGAAAATTGCCTTGTGTCGGTACGATTAGCCCATAGGACTGAATTTTTTTTTTTTAATTTTTAAAAATATTTTGTTGTGAAAACTGTCGAAGCTACTCAAACGAAGAGGGAATAATATAGCCAGTTCCCATACACTCACTACACAGATGCAACAGTTACCAAGATTTTGTCACATTTCTTTAAACTTCCCCTTTTTGGGGCAAAAATATTTCATAACAAATCCCAGATATTATAGCATTTCATCCCTAGCATACTTTTTCTTAAAAGTAGACATTTTATAAACACAGTGCCACTATCCCACCTAACAGTTATTCCAGGGACAAAATTTTGATGTGTATTTTTTTTTTTTTAAACAAAGCTCTTGCAACTAGGTAACCTTACAACATAAGAACCAACATACTGATTTCACTGATAGTTTAAAAGAGGAGGGCGGGTCCTTGCTTTCAACTCTGAACAAAATTATTTGGGGATGGGGGTGGGTAAACAACGTGCCCTTGTGGCTGTATAGACTGTGATCTGGGGTATTGAGCCGTGCCATTTGCTCCCTGTGCATTTCACAGTATCATCAATGACTGATCATCAGAACTTACAAGAATTTTTTTTTAAACAACATTTTAATTGGAAAAAGCATCTGTCAGCTGTCAGACTTCCAGCTTCCACTTTTGAGAAGCAGGATGTTGAATGTGAGTAATGACACAACAGGCCTATAAAATGTGGACTAACCCTCAGATGACTCATCCAGTGCGATGCAGTATATTTGTCAAGGAGACTGAATCATATATGGGGGAAACCACTTCTCAAGCAGCCAGCTGGTTCTCAGGTCCGCAAGAGCCGATCCATTTTTCTCGGAAGCTCTATAGTAGTAATAATGCTAATACCCAGCACTTGGGCTCTACAATGTAGAGGAAATGGCATCGCCCGCCAGGTATGTGCTTACTGTTTATATGAACTTCATTTTCTTGTGGTTCTCCTCTGCCTAACCTTTCTGGTGTTTGCTTTTAACATTTTTTAAGGGAGGGGAAAAAATTATTCTAATTGTGCAGAACTGAAGTGTGTGTGTGTGTCTGTGTGCATCCACGTGCGAGGACAGATAGGTAACCACTGGTCTTTTGATTGACACAGAGCTCTTGTCCACTCATGTTCCTTTCTGGAAACAGATTTCTCCTTAGATGTTCAGATAGAAGTGGTGTTAACCCATCCCTTTTATTAAGCCCTGAGTTTAAAAGATGCTGCCTAGGAAACAGCAGAGGTGGTATACCTTTTTGGGGGGAGTGGGGTAGCTTAAAACTTTTTAAAAAATGAATAAGCAGAGATGAACTAAGGAGGTGGTCTAATGGTAACTATTTTATTTATTATGTTGGATTTTTTTTTCAATATTGTGCTTTTTCCTACCCCTCCAAGATGGATGACTTAATGCCAGAAAGCTTTATTCCCCGACTAAGTGAATATTTTTTTGCAAATCATAATTTGCTCATACTGAATTCATGCATTAACTTTTTCTAGGTGGGAGAAAGGGTGGTGGAGATTTGGTAACAACATTTAATTATAGCTTTCACATGATCTGAAGGATTGTTCTGCATAATTGGGAGGTTGTGTCGCCTGTCTGACCCTCTCTTCACTCACTAAATTTAAACAATGCCTGGCTAGTTAAGGCACATATCTTGTTTATTTGAGTGTATTAAACATTCCTCCAAGTGTTGACAGTCCATTCAGCGTCTCCTCATGTTTTTTAAAAATACTTTTTGTATCCTACTTGTTAGGGACAGATGCTATAGTTAGTTTATAGCAGTGCTATTTATGCTTTTCTGGTCTGTCTGTCCAAAATGGCTGGGTCAGGGCCTGTAACACAATTGCCCACAAATTTGCCTAAGATTTAGCATTTGTGGAGCAGCCCTGTCTGTGGTGGTAAATTTTGTTATCACTCAGAGAGCATTAAACAGATCTGAGGTTACCAAGCTGGAAAAACAGGCAGTCTTTTTTTCTCTTCCCCTTTCTTGTAAAGCCCATAATAATGACTTGTTTTCCTTGAGGTATGTGTATTCTAAACTGTCAGTAAATGTATTAAATTTATTTATTAAAATGCATTCAGCAATTCCAATGATATGGTGAGCCAGCATGAAATGAGTTTGTTTGGTGTGTTTCTGTTTGTTTTGTAGATTAAGGGGTACACTATTTTTAGAATGGCCAATTTGTTTTTGGAGACAGGACCATCTCCAAATTTCATTAATTTTGCATTCTATAAATGAAAGCCACCTGTTAGGCTGTAACATGCTAATTATGGTAGAGGACAATAATGTGGAAGAACAGTATTTGAAATATGTGGGAGTTTTGCTAAGAATTTTCCTGCCCACATCTGTACTGCTTATTTTTATATGTGTGTGTGTACACACGCATATATAGTGAATATTTAATAATAGCACTTGGCGATATTAAAAAAATACTTCAGATTCAAAGTGAGAGTCCTCTTCATTCCTTCTCATTAACATTTTTTTTTAAAGTCATGGAAGAAAAGCTACTTTAGAAATGTAGCTTGAACTAAAGCCAGAATTTTGCCATCTTACAGTGAACGGGGGTCTCTTGGAGCTTTGGTGGATGCCACACTCAGCCCAGGGCTCATTTTGTCAAAAGTCGTCAGAAAAATAATGTGATTAAATAATGTGAATTAAGGGGAGATGAGCTAATTCGCCCTGATTTTGCTAAAATCTTAGGTTTTTTTTTTTTTAACATCTTTTTAAAATTTTTTTTACATCTTTATTGGAGTATAATTGCTTTACAATGGTGTGTTAGTTTCTGCTTTATAACAAAGTGAATCAGTTATACATATACATATGTCCCCATCTCTCTTCCCTCTGGGTCTCCCTCCCTCCCACCCTCCCTATCCCACCCCTCCAGGTGGTCACAAAGCACCGAGCTGATCTCCCTGTGCCATGCGGCTGCTTCCCACTAGCTGTTTTACGTTTGGTAGTGTATATATGTCCATGCCTCTCTCTCGCTTTGTCACAGCTTACCCTTCCCCCTCCCCATATCGTCAAGTCCGTTCTCTAGTAGGTCTGTGTCTTTATTCCTGTCTTACCCCTAAAATCTTAGGTTTTGATATCTCTTTTTTCCGTGAGGCCTACAGAAAGTATTACAGGCAGGTATATAAAAACATTTCATTTAAAGTTCTCAATTTATTGGCGTTTTTCTATGTCCGTGAAAAGGCCTTGGTCTCCTGTGATTGGTGCAGTTGAGACTAACTCAGGTCCTGTCCGCATTATTTCAGGGCAGCGTGATTTCTTTCATCTTTGGTTACTTTTCACCCTCAGGGCATATTGATCTCTGTAGTCACCCCTGGGGTTGTGGCAGCCTTTGGGAGCCCCTTGGATGTAAGCCCCAAGAGCCTCAGTCCAGAGTGACCACGTGGTTTTCAGATTCCTTCTTTTCCTTTTGAGGGAGAGGGGATACAGAGCGCAGTTGGTACCGTGGGTTTCCCATCATTCAAGTTGGAAGCGATTGATAGATATTGAGTGAGACGCTGCCCTTGTTCAGAGCTCTGCGCTGGGTAGTGTCAAATTTGAAAATGCTGTGATCCGGGCCCAGCCCTGTCCTTGCTTTCATTCCCTCTTCAGTGGGGATCCATCATTATAGGCAACAGTTTCCTCCTGGGTTTTTCATTCATGGATTAGCCGGAGCCACTGATGGTTATTTGTAGAAGCAACTTTTAGCTCTTCCCTTCTGGTTCTTCAGAATCTATCATTTCTTGGACGGCTCTCATATCAAAGAAGGAACTGCCCTACTCAAAAATTCATTTGATAGTTTCGGTGGCCGTGTCTTCTGAGCCAAGTAGACTGACAACCTGGGACAAAGGATTTTTTTCCCCTTCTTCCTTGCGGGGAGTGGCAGTCAGGGAGGGTGAATTCTGAAAGCTTAGAGCGTCCTGGATATTTTAGTGGCACAGATTAGTAAACACCAAGGACAGTCTTTGTCAATCTTTGAGTTTTGAAGACCCCTCCCCTTTTTAGCATCGGCTAAAATTATATTCTAATGACTCAAAGCTATAATGAATTCAGTAATCCTTTCAAAATACTATACATTATCTATCAACATTTAAAAATACTTATTTGTATTTAGAGAGACCTGTTCAGTGAGTTTGCAGTCTGTCCTTCTGTACTTGGTGGATGGTTTATGGATGCGTGGTTGTAACCGTAGCCCCCGGGGGAGAGCTGGACCTGTCCGTTGCCTGTTGTCCTTTGCCCACTGTTCTGCTGTCACACTGTCCTCCCCACATCCGGGGTTTATGGCCACTCTGCCTACACAGTGGGTGGGATTAATAGCACTTATAGATAAATCTTGTATCGTTATCTGGGAGTATCAACTTTCTCATGTGGCTCAGAAAAGCCAGAGACAGGTACAGAACAGCCTTAGGGCATCAACCCCTGCTCTTAAGGACATGTGAACGGGGTGAATGACCACTCTCTTATCAAACCAGTATGGACTCTTATTAGTCCTGAGCATTCTTCCAGGTATAAGTTTGCTGACAACCTGTTTGCATTGTCATCTATGCCCAGATTGCCTTAGGACAGATGAGGGACAGTTAATGGAAGCCATGCCCATTCATAGTTGGATTCTTAATCACCAGCATTTCTTCATGACTGATAATCACCAAAGAGCAAGCAAATGCCTTGGTGCCAGGATGGCAGTTCAGCCCTCTTAGAAAGCTGCTGGCTTGCAGGACAGGCTGCCTTCCTTGAGCACCCTCTTGAGTGCAGCTCGGGGAGTTTGCTGCACTGTCTTCACAGAGCTCTGTGCAAGGAACCACAGCCAGATACTATCTCTTTCCAGATTTCAACCCAAGAGATGACTTTTCATTTTCAGTGTTAATTCATAGAGTTGTAAAGATTTTCAGATTGGGGACGTACAAGTTGGGTTTGGCTTTTTTGTGGTTTTCTTTTAAACACTCATTCCTTGTGCCCATCCCATGGAAGAGATGGGTTGCCTGCCATTGCTCCGGCCCCGCGGGGCCTGCTGTTTGACTGGGCCTCTTGAATTCCATCAAATGGAGTATAGACAGCATGTGTCATAGAGGCTGCTTGGGAAGAGTGAGGAGCAGAATTAGTGTCTGTGGGTGGGCATGTGTTCTCATCACATTGCCAAAGAACTGCAGTGTGCAAAATCTGGCAGGAGCTCATTCCAAAGAAAAAGAAAACAGCCCCTTTTTCTGCTTTGAAAAATACTAAAAAAAAAAAAAAAAAAATCACTGGCCCCCGTGTTGAAGAAATGGAACCATTAGAAAATCCTTGTGAGTGAGCGTGTGTGTGTGTGTGTGTGAGTGTGTGTGTGTGTGTGTGTGTGTGTTTTAAATAATTTTAAAAACTGAGGCTGGTATAGAAGAAATAAAAAGGTACTAATCATAAAAAATATTTTTAAGAGGGAAGAGGTATAGGGACATATGTATATGTATAACTGATTCACATTGTTATAAAGCAGAAACTAACACACCATTGTAAAGCAATTATACCCCAATAAAGATGTTAATAAATAAATAAATATTTTTAGAAATTCTGTCACTTATAACTATATTAGTGATAAGTGACAGAATCTTTTATAGTTACCGTGAGAAGGTCTTGTAGTTTGTTAATCATTCCTCACAGTATAGAAGAATATTTCTTAAATCAAAGCGTGGTTATAATGTATGTAGTTTGCACAATGGACATATGCTACATTCATCATTAGAGGAGAGTTTTGTGGTTTTTTTAAAATAGAGGTAATGTTTACCTAAGGACAATAGAAATGTTCTTTAGCCAAAGTCCCAAATTTATGAATTTGGGGTCCTTCTTGAGTATACCTATTTTTTATTTTTTTTATTTCTTTTTATTTTTTTTATTTTATTTTTTTTATTTTTTATTTCTTTTTATTTCTCAAATTAATTGACTTTGTGTGTGTGTGGCAAAAAGCATAGCATAAAATTTACCATCTTAACCATTTTTAAGTGTCCAGTGTATTAGTGTTAACTACATGTACGTTATTGTACAGCACATCTCTGAAACCTTTTCATCTTGAAAAACTGAAACTATACCCATTAAACAACTCCCATATCCCCCTACCCCAGCTCTTCACAACCACCATTCTACTTTCTGTTTCTACGGGTTTGACTACTTTAGATAATGGAATTTAAAAGTGGAATCATGCAGTGTTTGTCTTTTTGAACTGGCTTATTTCACTTAGCATAATGTCCTTAAAGTGCATCCCTGTTGTAACATACGACAGGATTTCTTCCTTTTCTTAAAGCTGAAAAAGGTTCTGTTGTATGTATTTTCTTTTTTCATCGTCCCCTGATGGACATTTAGGTAATTTCCACCTCTTGGCTATTGTGAGTAATACTTCAGTGAACCGTGGATGTGAAATTAATTGCCTTTTGAGATAGGAGTTGACCTTCAATAAATGTGAGGGTTAATTCCCTATATGCAAACACACGAGAAAAAGTGTCATCGTGTCACATCACTCTGTGTTTAGCCTTTTCAGTTCACCCAAGAGCTTCCGTATACCGAGTTTCTCACTGTGGGAATTTGCTGGCTGTGGAGCAATTTTCAGTCCAGGTGGCTCCCTTCAGGGATTGTGACTTCCCTAGGGGTGGGCTTAGTCCTTGAGAGGCTGCTGAAGCACACTGGTGAATGAGCTGGGCTGTGAGTAGTTCCTCTCGATCAGGCATTCAGACAGAAGCCCTTTCATCCTTTCTTCCTGATACTAGATGGCAGCCTGCAGCCACAGCACGGCTTCGTGGTAGTGTAGTTGCATCTGTTGGGCCCCACAGACCGCCACCTTGCCTGTAAAGCTCGCTGCTAGAAGTGGGCCCTGGCTGCTGGATTGACTTCCCTCAGGCAGTGGTCTTTAGCTGCCGCTGAATGCATGACCAAAAGCTTGGTCGGGCTCCCTGGAGCAAGCATGTTGGTGGTAGCCAGGAAAGTCCATATTCAGCAGCTTATTAGCCTCCGAGGCTCTCGATTATCCGTGAAGATCATGAGTCTTAAAATCAAAGGGCTATTAGTCTTCCTAATTATCTCTCATGTTCCTTGGAAGTTCTTTCTGAGATCAGACTAGAATACTCTCCTACAAATGAAACAACATTTTAAGAAGATGGTGTGAAACTGTGAGCCAGCTTCGTAGCTAACTGGCCTACACATTCTCCTTACCCCCCAGTTCTTTTATGGCAGGAAGGAAACTGAATGGAAGCACGTGTACCAAGAGGATGGCTCTGTTTTGTAATATCCCAGAAGGAAATTGCCCTCGTAGGTCAAATCCTGTCCCTCTATGTATAAATCAAGAACTAGTCGAGTCACTGCTGCGTGTTGATCCTGTGAGCCTTGCCTTGTGGCTGCCTTTTTTTTTTTTTTTAACATCTTTATTGGGGTATAATTGCTTTACAATGGTGTGTTAGTTTCTGCTTTATAACAAATGGGCTGCCTTTCTAACTGCTCACCGGCAGTCATCGCCATCATAAAAGAAAAGAACAGGGTTTCCCTGGTGGCGCAGTGGTTAAGAATCCGCCTGCCAATTCAGGGGACACGGGTTCGATCCCTGGTCCGGGAAGATCCCACATGCTGCGGAACAACTAAGCCTGTGCGCCACAACTACTGAGCCTGTGCTCTGGGGCCCGCGAGCCACAACTAGTGAGCCCGTGTACTGCAACTACTGAAGCCCACGCGCCTACAGCCCGTGTTCCGCAACAGGAGAAGCCACCGTAGTGAGAAGCCCGTGCACTGCAACGAAGAGTAGTTCCCGCTCGCCGCAACTAGAGAGAAAGCCCGTGTGCAGCAACAAAGACCCAACGCAGCCAAAAATAAAATAAATAAATTTATTTAAAAAAAAAAAAAAGACCAGTTTCCCCAGGGACGCTTGTTTGGCATTCCTAAAGCGCTGGTACTGGTACCATTGTCACACTGCATTTAAACCAGTCATTGTGAGTTTGGGTACCCTACGTGCTTTCTGTTTGGTTTGTCTGCTGCTTGCATAGATGTAAAGATTTCTCAGCCTTATTAGCAGGCGATCATCAGGCTGGCTCTTTTCTGCCCTCTTCAAGATCCAGTAGTGCCAAATTCCAGGGACCCAAAATGCAGCCAAAATGAGGAGTTTAAGAGCTTCTCCTTGCTTGCCCTTTCTCCTGCACCCCACACCCAGGGAGGAAAACTCATGGCAAAACCCAGCCGAAAACTGGCTGTTCCACCAGAGGAGGGAAACAGGCTTCTGTTGAGATCGTCAGCGGGCAGTCAAAACCATTTGGGAATAGGCCTGTGATTCAGGTATTTTAGGAATTGATTAGGCTTCCATGGACTGAATTGGGAGTCCTACTGCTCACCCTTTTAGGTTGTTCTGTGGGGAAATCACGTTCTCGTTTCAAACAACGGATTTACAAGTAAACTTTTTTTTTTAAGATGTTGGGGGTAGGAGTTTATTAATTAATTAATTTATTTTTGCTGTGTTGGGTCTTCGTTTCTGCACACGGGCTTTCTCTAGTTGCAGCAAGCAGGGGCCACTCTTCATCGCGGTGCGCAGGCCTCTCACTATCGCGGCCTCTCTTGTTGCGGAGCACAGGCTCCAGACGCGCAGGCTCAGTAGTTGTGGCTCACAGGCCTAGTTGCTCCGCGGCATGTGGGATCCTCCCAGACCAGGGCGCGAACCCGTGTCCCCTGCATTAGCAGGCAGATTCTCAACCACTGCGCCACCAGGGAAGCCCCGACAAGAAAACTTTGACCAGAGCTCATTTGTGACATTGAAGCAGCCTGGACCCAATGGGAAACCTGAAGTACACAGAGTTTCTTTATCAAAGGCCTATGAGTAAATGTCTCTCCCCACTTGTAAGTTAAGCAATTGCTTCATTGCTTTTTCTTAACATTTTCCCTCTTTCTCTCTGAAAGTAGTGAAGATTGGTACAGGAGTGGCTGTCTTGAGTCAAATGATAAAGCTTATAGGATGAACTGTTTGGGAGAAAAGAGACAATTTCTCTTCTCTTTTTTGCCTGAATTTGCTCTATAAGTATGTCTTGGCGATTTTCTTCCATTGTGGCTAAGGAGAATCTCGCATTTGTGGGTGTGTAATCCCAGCCGGATGGCTAGGTTGTACCTATTTTGTTCAAAGGAACTTATTAAAACGCAACTTTCATCATTTTCTTGCTTTTCTCATAGTACTTTGATAGCTCAGCTTTGCTTCTGGGAGCTTTATAATTGCATAATACCACTTGCACTGAGGGAGCCTATCTGTTAGTTTGTCATGGTTTCAGGTCTTTGTGGTTTCAGAGTTTTTCTTCAATTCGAAAGATGTTTTCGGTTGCATTTCACTGCTGAAAGTTTTCTGATATGCTTTTGTAGAATATTTGCTAAGTCCTCTGGCATGACTTTACGGCCATGTGGTTTTTTTTAACACAAAGTTATAAAGAGGCCAAAGTTGAAAAGGGACCTCAAAGGTCATTGGGCCCCCTCCCTCATTTTATACATGAACAAACTGGGGCTTAGTGGGTCTGGGGTGTCTCAGCCAGGAGTGAGAAGGAGTTGTGCCACAGAGGTCAAGTCTGCTGACGTAGGGCACTAGCTACACCCTGTGGATCCAAAAATGAGGATTTGCCTCCGTTGGTGTGAAACTTTGCCAAACTGGGGAGGACTTCCCAGCCCCACCCCCAGCTCTGCCATTTTTGCGCGCGGCTATGTTAGTGATACTTGCTCTTTGATTCCTTTGACAATCAGTTGTCCATCCAGTACATTTTAAGAGACCCATGAGAATAACCTCTCTTATATCCTCTGGATGACCTAGCTGAGATATGAGACCTTGGCCACAATTCTGGACCCCTTTAAAACAAAGCGTGGGGAGTCTGGGAGAGTTGTTTGGAGATTGGATCTTAGTTCTTTATCTGTCCCTAATGCCAGTGACCTTGGACAAGTCCCTTCTCCGGTCTGGATTTTTTTTTTTTAAGAAGATGTTGGAGGTAGGAGTTTATTAATTAATTTATTTATTTTTGCTGTTTTGAGTCTTCGTTTCTGTGCGAGGGCTTTCTTAGTTGTGGCAAGCGGGGGCCACTCTTCATCGTGGTGCGTGGGCCTCTCACTATCGCGGCCTCCCTTGTTGCAGAGCGCAGGCTCAGTAGTTGTGGCTCACGGGCCTAGTTGCTCTGCGGCATGTGGGATCTTCCCAGACCAGGGCTCGAACCTGTGTCCCCTGCATTGGCAGGCAGATTCTCAACCACTGCACCACCAGGGAAACCCTCCAGTCTGGATTTTAATTCTTCCATCTGAGTGAGGGGTCTGGAGTAGATAATTTCTACGATTCTTTCTAGCTTAAAAAGAGAGTAACTAACTTGTGTGGCTCTTCACCAGTGATAATTGAAGACCTAAGCTCTCCGTGCAGGCCTTCTAGTCTCTGCCTGGGAAAGGAAGAGGTCCAGAATTCTTCAGGGAGAACAGATGCTTCACATGTGCTTTATTTGTTTGTTAAGCTTTTCATCTCTGATGAGGGAGGTGGCAGAATCCTAGAAGAAAAGGAATTAAATGAATTGGTAATTCTTGCCTCCTGAAAGGGTGTCCGTGTCCAGTGGATCACGATCCAGTCAGACTGTCGCTAACAGGACATGCTGACCTTCCTCCCTGTGGGCGAAATTATCACCTCCTTTTGAGAACAGGTCTTATTAAAGACTGGCTTGTAAAGGATTTTATAGCTTTAAAATTTGGTATCAACACAGGTTGATAAAGTAGTTTCCTAACCTTTTGACCATGGTTTGCTTTGGAGTCGAAGGTGGTAGGTGACAGGTAAAAAAATGGAAAATGTGTCCTGGATCACGTGAGGAGAAGTAAGCAGACTTTTCAGTACCTTTGTCAGCATCTTCTAGGTTTAGTGTTGATCTCCATTTAGAATCTAGCACTAAATTTTCTCTTTCTCCTTATATCTTCAAGTGTTCAGAAAAGTTGAAAGAAGTATACGGTCAACACCCACCAGCTCCAGCCTGCAAACTAGTATTTAACTTCGACTGCTTTATCACCCACATAATCTATCCATCCATCCCTCGGTCCATCTGAGACACCCTGTTATTTTTTTATGCATTTCAAAGTAAGTTGCAGATATGGTGTGCTTCTCCTGGATCAATTCAGCATGTGATCATTAATCACTCTCTTCCTTTTTGTTTTCTCTAATTTGTTAGAAAGCGAAGATTTCTGAGATAGTCAGGCGCAGAAGTTCAAGGGCTGCAATTTAAAGACCTGAATTGGAGATTATTAACTTTAAACAACTCCCTTTGCCGTTTGTGTTTTGAAGTACCAATTTTTCTATTACATGTGTACTTTAATGTGGTGAGAGTTAATTTTGTTTAGTAATCTCACATTTCCATTAGCTGGCCTTTGGGGGTTTAAATGTGGATCGTAAATACCATTTTTGGAAGGGTGTGTAAAACAGAGGGAAAGTCAAAGAAAATTAATTGCTTTTGGAGAAAAACAGGAGAAGAAAGGGTTCTTTAGCTATGGGTTATTTTGTTTGTTTCAAGTTGGTAATCCTTTGATCTTGATTAATTATGAACCCCACTGAACTCTGGGCTCAGCAAAGCAGCAAACAATAAAAGCAAAATCATAAACCTAGATGCAGACTTTGGCCTCTCGCCTACCAGGACTCCTGTCCCCACTTCGCACTGTGTGATCACCCTGAAACTCACCCTTTAGGACAGAACCATTTCAGTCTGTAAGAAGCAGATTCATTCTATCTTGGTTTGAATAAGATAAATTTCATTTTTTAAAGTGGCTTATTCATGTCAAAGTTGTTCGTGTTTTGATGATTTTTGAGAATAACTCAGAAATCTCCCATCGATTGCCTTTAATGTTAATGAACTGTTGTGATAAAATCTTACTATGATTTCCTAAAATGTTTTAGGTGATCTTAAAATATCCATGTTAACCATGTTAGAGAATCTGTGTATAAGGCTATGGTAGAATTCACATTAAAATAAAACGCAGATACATGGATATATTTATTTGTTATTTCAGTAACTGTCTACAGCAGATATGGTTCCTGGATGTACAGGTAAAAGGAACGAGGAGTGGAGGCAGGATGCAGACACGTCTAGGTGGGTCTGGCAGCCTTGCCTGGTGAAGGAGATTTGCCTTGAAAGGAAGAGTCTAAAATGGAATTATCCCCCTTGTGCTAACATAATCCTCATCTGAGGCAGTGCAGAGAATCATTTGATGCTGGGTTTTTAAAAAGAAATCTTTTCCAAAAATTTTTTTAACTTTGTTGAATTCAGTGGGATTGTAAATTAAAAATTTTTTTTAATTGTATTATATTTACTTCCAAATCGAAGGATTTTTGTTCGTGGTAGAGGGTTGTGTGAGTTAATTTTCTGGAGCCAGTGTTTTAAAACTCAAAAATAATTTTTTTTAATTAATTAATTTATTTATCATTTGTGGCTGCGTTGGGTCTTTTGTTGCTGAGCGGGGGCTACTCTTCTTTGTGGCGCACAGGCTTCTTATTGCGGTGACTTCTCTTGTTGCGGAGCATGGGCTCTAGGTGCGCAGGCTTCAGTCGTGGCTTGCGGGCTCAGTAGTTGTGGCTCGCGGGCTCTAGGGTGCAGGCTCAGTAGTTGTGGCACACGGGCTTAGTTGCTCCACAGCGTGTGAGATCTTCCCAGACTAGGGTTCTAACCTGTGTCCCCTGCATTGGCAGGTGGATTCTTAACCACTGCACCACCTGGGAAGCCCCTAAAACTCAAAAGTAATTTAAAATGCATTCCAGAGCCTCCTATTAAGGTAATTATCCACTGTAGAGATACTTGACAAATAAGGATACAGAGGTCCGGAGTGGTCTGTCAACCAGGAAACCCACCTAGGATTTAAGGGGCCCATATGCCCAGGAATCTCCAGTTCCCTGGATCCACAGGGTGGGGAAATTAGGATTTCTGCTATTAGTAGAGATTAGAGCAAGTAATCTTCAGATTTCAAGAAAAAATGATTCCTTTCTTCACCAATTGTACAATAAGCTACCATGCCTGTCCTGCCCTATCTCTCCAGGCTTGACCTCAGCCGGGTCTTGCTTCTCCCAGCTGGGTCCGTTACTCACCTCAAGAGATAGTTGCTCGGGAAAGTTATATTGACACAGGGAGAGTTGCCAAAGAGCCATTAAAAAAATCTGTCTTAGACACAACTTCTAAAATTGCTAAGATTTACTTCAGCCAACACTTTATTGCCCAGGTTTAACACTGCCCGGTGTTATGGTTTTAGGTTGTACATTAGTATAACAGCTCTAATGCCTTTATCTTTATTGTGCCCCAGTTATAAGTGATCCATCTTTGTGGATATTATATATTTATCAATAGTATTCTTGTGGTTTCTGAATTTAAATGTAGGTAGGAAAGGGTTTTTTGTTGAAGAAAAAAAAGAACTATAGCTCCATCCTTAAGACATTGGATATATTAAATAAGTAAAATCAAAAGGTTTTGGTTAAATGATTTTTCCAAAAGGGGAAAAAAAAATCGAGAGCAACAGAAGTATAATCTAGCTGAATCACTCTTTTCCTGTGGAGGATTTATGCTTGTTCAAACTACAGGTGAGGAAAGCTTAGAGGTTAAATTTTAAATTGTGGGTTTTTTATTATTTTTTTGGGGGGGGGCGCTGCATTGGGTCTTCGTTGCTGTGCGCAGGCTTTCTCTAGTTGCGGCGAGCGGGGGCTACTCTTCATTGCGGTGCATGGGTGGCTTCTCATTGCAGTGCATGGGCTTCTCATTGCAGTGGCTTCTCTTGTGGCGGAGCGTGGGCTCTACGCGTGCGGGCTTCAGTAGTGCACGTGAGCTCAGTAGTTGTGGCACACGGGCTTAGTTGCTCCACGACATGTGGGATCTTCCCAGACCAGGGCTCGAACCCGTGTCCCCTGCATTGGCAGGCAGATTCTTAACCACTGCCCCACCAGGGAAGCCCTAAATTGTGTTTTAAAGACAGTACAGTGGAGTGATTCTAATATAACTTTGTAAACCTTGCTGAGAAGGAAACCCCAAAACCAGTGTTTTGTAAGATAACCTCCAGCGTACCTGGGCGCTGCCGTGGGTATCACCACCTCCCGTTCAGCGTGGGAAGGTTTGCCCTTGGAATTGGGGCTGTCACTGAGGTGAGGGATCGGGGGCCACGAGAAGCTCTGACTTGCCTCGCCAGCTGTAGGTTTTTCTAGCTCACCAGAGTGCTCCCTGGTCAGTGTTTCCAGGCTGTGGGGATGTCAGAGGACCCCTAACTGCCTCTGGTATTTCCTCAACTATTTCCTCACAGGCCTCTTAAGCATCTGTCAAGCTTACATGTTTAACTCCCAGCCCTGATCTTTATTCCTTTGTGTCTTGGCTTCATTTCCTTTTCTTGGCCATTAAGGGTCACAGGACCCATGAACAGCAAGTACCCTCCACTTGGGACAGCTGGCAGGGTGTCCATTCCCATGGACGTCTGCAGGGTGTGTGTTTCAGCTCCACGTGCCAGAGAATGATTTTCGGTGTACATGCTACTCTGGCTCTTGTGGCCTGAAAGTGTGAGGAAGCACTTGGAGATTGGAAAATGCACATTGTAATGTAAAGGAAAGTATTGTACATAATATTATAAACAAGGTAGGGGCATTTATTTTGAATCATGGAAACAGTAGCTCATAGAAACGAGTTTGCAGTGGTTATTCTAGAGGAGAGTTTTTGTATTAAAGTTTAAGTAGGAAAATAAAAGTACTAGAGGCCCGTGTCTAATAAACTTCAACTTCCTAGGATTGGTTCTAAGGAATTATTTATAAGTTATTAAATTTAAGAATCATTCCTATTTCAAATATCAGTCATGCTGGCAATGTCCTTCGTAGTAATGGAGAAAACAACCCCTTTTAATACATGCACTATAAAATAGTGTGTGGGTGAGTAGGTCTATTTATATGCTTCAGGGTAGCTAGGTAGCCTGAACAACAAAGATGCTGGGCTTATATGGGGCATGTGAGGATGAGAATAAGCACGCCCCATGCCTCCCCCTCTGGCTCAGGGTGGAACTTGGATAGGGAGGGCTCTAGTGACCTTGCAGGACAGCAGAACTTACTAGCTGTGATGCAGGATTAAAGTGGGGATTCCTAGGGAATTCCCTGGTGGTCCAGTGGTTAGGACCCTGCACTTTCACTGCCAAGGGCCCGAGTTCAGTCCCTGGTCGGGGAACTAAGATCCCACAAGCCGTGTGGCATGGCCAAAAATAATAATAAAGTGGGGATTCCTAAAACATTTTCTAGTTATCTTCACTCCCAGATTCTGAGCCCAGCACATAGTAAAGGAGGAAAACCTATTCACACTCCACAGTATAAGCAGGAACCCCTGCTTTCCGCCCAGTTAGTTTCTGGATGAAGGTTACATCCCCAGTCATTGCAAGGCAAGCACCCACCACCTTCCAGGTACCATGTTACATATTGGGGTTCCATTCTGAAAACTCATTACATGCCATTTTAAAACTGCATAAATTGATCACAAAGATAAAACACATAAAAGCTCTGCTGTATCGTCTGGGGGAATGACTGCATGGGCAAGATGAGCTGCAGCATCTCAGAAATGCAGGGACACTATGAAGATTGGCTGAAGAGCCTGCTTTCTTCTCTGGGTGAATCTGGTCCCTGGCAGAGGGCCTTGGTGCCATGCATGCAAAGTTATGGTGTCAGTACCTGTTCGAGGTACCTGGATTCTCTTACTAGCAGATATGGGGGTAGGGCTGTTTCCAAGACGACTCTCATCAAGTGTATTTCATGGCTGATTTCATGGGTGTTAAGTTAACTGTGGGGAAGCCTTTTTCTTGAGTGGTCTTAGCCACTTTTTAGCTCCCCCAACTCTGATATCGTTGCAAGCCAGTTCTCTTTAAGAAGCAAACACTTAATGTTCAGAAAAGTCCTTCTCTGCTTCGTAGTGGCTGCTCATTTGCATTTGAGAGGAGAGCCAGGTGCCTTCCCCAGAACTGGCTCCTGTGGGGTCTCGCACGTCTAGATGCTTTTCTTACCACTGTTGCCTGTAATGGCCTAACCATACAAACAACACACATTTTGTTTGACAGTAAGCGGGCAGAGCTAGTGTTCTACCTGTAGGGGCTTGTACAGAGCTGAAAACCACGTTTCCACCATGCATAAAACTCCATTATGTACAGCTTTCCTTTCCAAACTTTATAAAGTTTGGATTGTAGAAATTTCTAAAACCAGCGCAGCCTACTTTAAAAAAAATTCTTAAGTCGTTGATACCTACTAAAACTCAAGAAACCACCACCCTTTTAAATAGAATATGACCAGTCTCTTTGGCTCCTCAACTCATTTGATTCTGCCGAAATATTTTGTTGATCCTTTTTAAAAAGATGACAAGACACATATATTTCACACACATACGTTTTACACATACACGTAATACTTTATATACACATAACAATTCGATTAGATCAAAGAGCTTTTTGAAATCTATAGGCTCAAGGAAGACTGGGGGTGGGCCGGGCGTGTGATTACAGTGAAGAGTGGTCCTCGTCCCCCTGGAGGACGTGGTGTTATATTTGGCTCAGCTGGCGGCTCGCGGTTGTGCTGGGACCAAAAGGGAGCCTGACAGGCGGCGATCTGGACTAATCCCTCTCAAGGTCTGGTGAAGTGGAGAAGGATGGAAAAGAGGCCTGGGAGGAAGTGAATGTAATGTTTAGCATAATGGAGCGAACCCTGTGATCAGATAAGGGCTGGCTGTGTGGGGGCGGGGGCGGGGGCGGGGGGAGTATTTATGGCGGATGTCAAAGTTCCAGGCTCTATCTCTGAAGCCAGTGGGAGAGCCAGAGGAGCAGAGCGCCAGTTCCCACGTGGCAGACGGACTGCTTCCCTACAGGTGTGCCTGAAATGTAGGCTCAGACCTGTTCTTTATAAATCTCCCTTGCATTAATCATTGCTGGAGGTCCGTTTTGGATGCTCTCTTGCTGTCCAAGGCCCGACAAGCCTCCCTGCCACCCCGTTCTCCGACAGCTAAAAAAGGCAGGCAGTCAGGAAACCCAGTCCTCATGGGCCAGAAAGGCTTGTCTTTAAAGGACCTGCTTTTGTAATTAAAGTCAGCCTTTCAGCAAAAATAATTATGATGGCTGCAGTTGACCAAGCTTCTTTGTATCAGGCACTGGACCTCAGTTACTGCCTTTAACCCTCAGGACATCCCAGCACGGTGTAAGCTTCTTCTTCGTGTTTTGCAAATGAGGAAACTGAAGCTCAAAAAGAGGCTTCTTCAGCTGCTGAGAAGGTCAAGGCAGTGCTGACCTGTCTGGCTTTGAACATTCTTTACAGACACAATGCTGCCTCATCACTGTTTCCTACAATCCCTTTGTTTACTCCTGTAACGTGGCCCAGACAGGGCCTGCTTTGAATCTGGGGAGAACAGCTTAGAACAGAAATGCCTGAGATGCAAAACTACTTGTGCCACCTTGGAATCAGCACCCCAAAACAAAAATCTAGCTTTAAAATTGTTCTTTCTCTCCCTCCCCATGCTGCCATGGGCTGTCACCGACCTCTGTTGCATGTTGAGTGATTGCAGGACAGCAAGTCCTCTGTTTTTACAAATAAGGCTGCATGTGGGGAGTGCAAAGCTTTGTCCTTCAAGGAGCCACGTTTGGCCAGATCTCCAGCCCAATTTGAAAAAGCCAGTTTTACTCAAAATGCATATAAAGAATATAGTGGTGTTCAGGTGGTGGTCAAACACCCTTTGTAATGACATTGACTCTTAGGGTCAGTTTAACTCAAGTTCAGACACTAGGGAGGCCTCCATTCAGTTTGTGTTTGGACCCACGCCTGGAACTTCACCAGGTCCTAATCAGTTACACCAGTTGAACAGTTGAAACTTTCAGAAGCATGAGGTGATTGTTGTTGTTGACAGTAGCGTTTGGGGGAATTTTCTAAAGCGTACCTGCAGCATTTTTCTTGTGCACATGAAGAAATGCATCTGCTTTAGCCTCTCCTGCTTCATCCCGCACCCCACAGACAAACCCCCGCATCTGGCTTAAGCATGTTGTTTAATTCTTTCCAGAAAGAGGGAGGGAGGGAGGGTGGGAAGGGAGTTTCTTCCGTCTTTATACCTTTTTGGTAGTAGAGTTCATTGTCCTTTCTGTTCTGGGCGGGGTGAGTGCCTGAATAATGTAAATACACCGCGGATAGGAAGCAGTTGGCATGCGGCCATGCAGCTGGATTATGCAGACACCCGTCGCAGCTTTTAGTGCAACACTTTATCCCCCTGCCTTGTTTTCAATAGTCACTTGCCTCAGTTAATGCTGGCTATTGGGGTTGCTGCCAGAGGAGATGGGGGGCTTCTTTTCCCCACCCTCAACACCAGGTCCTAATCAGTTACACCAGTATTAACAGTTGACCTGGTGTTCAGCTGTTAGACTGGTGTTGACCATAGAGAAGCGCACCACAGAGAAATCTGTGCCCTCGGGAATGGGCATGGAAGGAATCAGGGCAGGAAAAGAGGATGCTGCAGACCACCGTCAAAGGCAAAATGAACAGCCCCTGTCGTCTGGAAGCCAGGGGCTGGGGTATTTGTTTGAATCTCTAATAAATGATACTCTTTGGAAATGAGTTTATGGCACCAACATAAGTAATGCAAACTTCCCTTTTTCGTGTTTACTTAATCCCTTCAAAGGAAGGGAGAAGAGCACACAGCCGCAACAAAAAAAAAGTAAAAGCATGTTTTAGCAAGAGGCGTGTAGAGTTTCAGTTACTCACCTTGGCCATTTCCTGTTGGGATGAACCCACGGTACATTCGCAGACGATTTGAGAAAGCTGTGTTTCATACTAGAGAATTACACATCCTGGGAACCCTTAGTTTTTCTAGAATAAATGGGGAATGTGGGGGAAGTGTATTCTCAAATTGTGTGTATGTAACTAAACAGATATTATAAAATGTTCTTAATCTCTCTCATCTAAAGGAATATGCGTGTTGAATCCTGAGGTGAATGGAGTAATGATAGAAACCACGTGACTTTTTAAATTCAATTTTCCTGTTAATGAAAAGGAAATCTTTAGCCTATCCCAGTTAAGCCGTTGTGGCTCATAAGCAAATGAGTATTGAACAGTATATTTTCTCAGAGATTTTCTTAGCTACAAATAATTTTTTAAAACCTGTTTACAAATATTGTCTATTTAACCCATTCATTCCTCGACCTACTACATGAAAGACATCACTCTGGGTTCTAAGGATATAGCAGGAAACAAAAAGGGCAAAGTCCCTGCTCTCATGGAGTTTACATCCTGTTTGGGAAAAGTGGGCAAACAGGGCAGATGTTGATTTGTAGCATGTAGAGAGACAAAGCACGGTGAGAAGATGTAAGAGGGGTGGAGGGTGCTGCTTTATATAAAGTGGACGGAGAAATCTTCTCTAATGAAATAACCCTGGACAGAGACCCGAATGAATTAAGGAAATGAGCCTAGTTGGTGTGTGGAAAGAAGAGTGGGAAATGGGGTTTGAAGAGAAGGAAATAACGAGTGCAAAGGCCCTGAGGTAGAGTGCTTAATGCAGAGGACCACAAGGCCAATGGGACTGAAGTGGGATGGGCAAGGAGGAGAGTAAGATATGCACTAGATTTTGACTCTTACTCGGAGTGATATAAGAAGCTTTTGGAGAGTTTGAATAGAATGTCGTAATCTGACTTACCTTTCGACTTTCTTAGAAAGTTGGGCAGGTATGGGAAGTAAGGAGGCCAGTTAGGAGGCTGTTGCAGTCGTCAGAGAAGTGTTCTGGATATATTTCAAAGGAAGAGCCAGTTGGGAATCACGAGTTCAGTCTTAAACGTGTTAACTGAGGTGACCACTAGATGCCAAAGCAGAGAAATCACACAGGCAGTTGGCTTTACTGATCTGAAGCTTAGGGAAGAGGTCTGGGTATGGAAATGTGAATTGGGGCACTGTTAGCACATGGAAAATATTTAAGTGGAGTCGTTGGCCCTGGCTTAGGTCACGGATCGTTTAGGCACAGTTAAAGGAGGGGAGGCAGCAAATACTGGTACCAAGTAGTAGGCGTGCTAGTGGGCGCCGGTGCAAGGTCTCTTCTGAGTGTGTCTGTTTTCTCAGTGAAATTAAAGCATGCTCATCCGTCATCTGAGAGGGAGGGGGCAGGAGGACATATGAAACAGTCTTGGGGATGGGAAGCTGGGTAGACCCACTTGAGTTTAGTGCTTAGGACTTCAAAAGTAGACCTACGAGCATAGTAGAGTGGGGTCTTTCCCTCTGACCATGTGCAGCAGCCTGAGTGAGGGCATGGAGTTAAGTAGATGGTAGGATTTCACCAGGGTTTGGAGTTTCACTGGGCAACTTCAGTAAGGAAAGAGAAAGCAAACGTTTAGGTTTTCTGCAAGAGTATCATGATAGACCGTGGAACTTAAGTTGGGTTGAGAACATGAGGGTGCGGAGAACAGGGCACAATAGATTGTTGGCCCTGGGGAGCTGAAGAATTATTGGAATCTAGAGAGTGTGAGCTGCACCGTAGGGAGATGGTGGCTGGAGAGCGGGATGCTTAAGACTGACAAGGTCAAGAGAGTGACCTAGGCCTGGGTGGCTGAGACAAGGACATTGAAGGAGAAGAGTTCCAGAAACTGAGAGGTCAGAGAACTGGAAGGATCCTCTGGGTGAATGATGAAACGACGAAGAATCACACCAGGGGTCATGGTGAAGAAATGGAGGGACAGTAAGCGCACGTGCTAACCTCTTCAAGGAATGAGGAGAGGTGACCAGAGGTCTGAGGAAGGGGGCACGGTCAGACTTGTGAGCTTCAGAGGAACTGGAGAGAGTGCCGATAGCCTGCGGTAGAGGTGGCTACCCTACCCCCCATCTAGGCTGAGTGGGGGAAGGGTGCAGGAGAGAGAAGGCAGCCACACGAGTGGGCCACATGACTCAGCCAGAGAGCATTTTCATTTAGGTTAAGAAAGTGAAAGGAACTTACAAGACGTACCTGGAGTAGTCAAATTCATAGAGACCGGGAGTAAGATGGGGAGTTAGTGTTGAAGGGTACAGCGTTTCAGTTTGGGAAGATGAAAAAAGTTCTGGAAATGGTTGGTTGATGTTCTGAACAGTGTGAATGTACTTGATGCCATGGAATGGTACACTTAAAATGGCTAAAATAAATGTCCATTATGTGTATTTTACCACAATAAAAACAAGTGTGAAAGGAAGGGTTTAGGAAGTAAAG
This sequence comes from Orcinus orca, assembly GCF_937001465.1. NCBI lineage: Eukaryota > Metazoa > Chordata > Mammalia > Artiodactyla > Delphinidae > Orcinus > Orcinus orca. The sequence continues at coordinate 36,781,395 of NC_064571.1, forward strand.
GGGGATGTTGGCCCTTGAGTCCCAGGGGCACAGTGGGAGGGGAGCTGGGTCACAGTAGTGGGTGAGCTGCAGGGGGTGGTAGGGAACCTGGGTAGCTTTGCCTTTGCAGGTGAGTGAGGTGAAGGATGTGGGGCAGAGGGACGGTCTGAGTGGTGTTTGGAAGATCGGAGGTTGCCCAGCTAGGCTCTGAGCACTGGGCCTGGGGTGCGTAGAAAGAGAGGGTTCTATGTTACTCTGCATCTTTGTTTCCCTAGAATCTGGTACAGTGCCTGGCATGTAGAAGATGGGGATGTATGTTTGAAGGATTAAAAAAAGCAATGTTGTTCCAAGAAAGAAAACAGCAAGTGAGAATTTAATGGCCTTGCCGAAAATCCAAATACGTTTCGGAAAAGTGATGAAGAATGAAAAGAAGCTAGAGTTGGTCTCTGGAGGAGAAAGAGGATTTTTGGCCAATGTGCAAAGGAACTTATTGCGAAATCAAAGTTTAGACAGGAAAAAATAAAATCATAAACAGAAGGCTACACATGTGTAAAGGGTATTTGAACTGAAATATAAATGATCGCACCGTGAATTTGTGATTTAGGAGTGGGCTATCGTCTACTTAACGCTAAATCAGAAGATTATTATCCTTATAAAATGTTAAGCCTTGGTCATTCATTATAAACCAAGTTTTAAGGGTTGAAACCATAATGTCCTCTTAAGTTAATAGATTCGTCTTTCCGAACTTATAGATACCAAACTGTAGATAGAAGTTCATTCGTTTTATTATTAATATGTCCACCTAGAAACTGGAGAATGTTATGCTTGCATACATTCTCAAAGATTCACAAATATTTTTTAATGACTGGGCGTCTTTTTTTTTTTTTTTTTTTTTTAACGTACTTTTATATTGAGTTTAAGAGTTTGGGTTTTTCCCTGAACATTGATACAGGCTATCTTTTAAGGTTGCTGCCAGGCGTAGATTTTCTTTTGATGAGTCCCAAAAATGCTGGCTATGGTCCCCTTGCACTGTGAAACGTGTCCTCCAGCTCCAGACCATTGTCATGCCCCATTCTTCTTGTTGTTGTCGTTTTAGTGACAGCTATATTGTGCGCGTCAAGGCTGTGGTTATGACCAGAGATGACTCCAGCGGGGGATGGTTCCCACAGGAAGGAGGCGGGATCAGTCGCGTGGGGGTCTGTAAGGTCATGCACCCCGAAGGCAATGGACGAAGCGGCTTTCTCATCCATGGTGAACGACAGAAAGACAAACTGGTAATGGCAGACGTGCAACGCGTGGGTTAAATTAGCAACGACTGATTTCTTGACATTAAATCATAGCCCTTTTCCTGTAGGTATATTTTTCCTTCTTTCTCTGACTTCAGACTCTTGCAAAAGCTTCCAAAGTTAGAACTCACGGGGCTGGCGCCAAATTGCAAAACCTAACCTTGGCTTTTCAGTGAAGTCACTTTTTACTACACACCGTATAACTCAGATGCTTAGAAGCCGTGCATTTGGCTGTCTTATTTGCGTCTTGATTAATTAAGCTGTCTTTCTGTCACGGTAACAAGATGTTCAAAATGAAAGTATGCTCTTTATTATGAATCACATCGTAGTGAGCTGTAAAGTCAGAGTTTTTTTAAACATTGGGTTTATTCATGGAGCGTGCCATCAAGGTTTGGATGGTGAGAGATAGAATGCAAAGAGGAAGTGTCATCTGACGTTACTTCTAAATAAATGTTTATCTCAAAAATACTGCAGCTTCTATTTCATAAGCTAATGAATAAAACACTTTTGGGAAAAGAAAGTAACAAAAAGCAGCGGCATTACCCTCCTGTGTAATAATTCTACATGCTTAAAAATAGGCACTTTGGAGAGTAATCATTATCTCACAAAGATGGGGGCGTTGATAATTTATAACATAGTTTCATGGAGGGACTGGATGTCCAGTTCTTTGTTATGAAGGAATCTATGATACGAAGGAAAATTGTCTATTTTTAATTGGTGGCCTTGAATCTGGGAGAACATGCTCCTGTCTGTATTTGATCCTGGAATGTATACTCCAAAGCCAACCATTGATTCAAAATGTGCAGGATCTCAACAGAGAAAATACAAAGACACCACAGGAATAAGTCAGTGGTACATTTGAGACCCTTGACAGCGGCATGTGTTGAGTTTTATGTGCTGAGTATACAAACTTAATCTTCTTCTGCAACCACTTCTTAATGTTTATAAAGGTTACAAAATAAGGCAGAACAATTTCTAAATGTTATATATGGATTAACAGAAATGGTATTTTCACACTTGATTCATTTCTGAAAATGAAATGAATGAAAATTTAAAGGGAGAATATAGCTCATTTTAAGAAACATGGCCATTCAAGAAATTCCTTACATAATAGTCAAATAATTAAAACATTCTTGTTTATAAGATATTCATAATAAAGGCAATGCAACCACACTAACAAGGAAAAGTAAAATAACTACCTTTTAGCCAGCATTTACCTAAGGGCTGAGTACAATGCTAGCCCTTTAGTTGAGATGTATCATTGTATCCTTACAGTAGCCTGTATAGCTATAACTGAAGAAACTAAGATTCAGAAAGACTCCTTGTTCTGGATGACCCATCTTGGGGGCCGGGAACCAGTATTTGATACCCTGTCACTCTCACCCCAAACTGAGCCAAAGTCGCATGTGCATAACCACCTGTAGCCCTTTGATATAGTTTTTTCCCCTTTGTGCGTATTTTTATTTTTACCTAGCTGTAATCAGAGCTCGTAAACAGTTTTATATCTGTGTGTGTGGTGTGGTTTTGTTTTGTTTTGTTTTTTTGGGCCACATGGCATGTGGGATCTTAGTTCCCCAACCAGGGATCGAACCCTTGACCCCTGCAATGGAAGCGCGCAGTCTTAACCACTGGACCACCAGGGAAGTCCCTAAAGTTTTATATCTCATAAGATATTCTCATAAGAAATTTTTCATGTTGCTGGTATCAGGTTGATTTTCCATTGTGTATTTGAGGATCTCCTTAGTGTCATATGTTAAGATTCCTTCCCTTCCCGCTACCCCCAGTATTATCTACCTGCATTTTCCACACTTATTATTTACTTGGAATAATTTGAGGGGTCAAATTTTTATGACTTTTGATACTTGTACAAAGAGCTGCTACCAGCATATGTGAGAATTTTCTTTAACACACTGAGGGTCACATATTTTAAATCTTTACCAATTTGATTAGAGCAACAGTGGTATCTTGTTGATTAATAATGAGATCAAATGTTTTTCTGTTTGTTAAACAGTCTTAACTGTGAATTATCTGTCAGTGTCCTTTGTGTATTTACCTTTTGGGGCCTGATTTTTCTCCTTGATACGTATGCCCTCTGAGTATAATAAAGATACTCATCTTCGTCTACATATTTGCAGATATTTTTATAATCTGTTGCTTGCCTTTTTTATTTTAGTTGGGGTTCTTTTCCTACAAAAATTTTGCTAGAAAATTTTTTTTCACTTTTTCCCTTTTTATTTTTATTGTTACTACTTTTGTGTTAGCAAATTATTGTACCTGGTTACATCTTTTTAGGTCTATTTTTTCCTGGCATTTCTGTGGTTTGTCATAGAATATGTCAGCCTATTAGATTGTCTAATTCAGCCCTTTCATTTTATAGATACATTTGTAAACTTGTATCGTACCACCGACTTGACCATAGTAATTGTGAGCTTCTACAATTTTGTTTGAGGCCCTTTATGTAAATAACCTCAGTTAAATTCCTGCAACATTCTGAAGGAGGAGGATACTATTGATATTATCTACACTTTGTAATGGGGAACCTCAATTCTCCAAGAAGTGATCCATTTCCTCAGTCTGGGGCACATAGTCATTAGCAGAGCCAGCACTGGGAACCATTTCATTGTGAAGCCAAAACCTGGTCCCTTCATACCAGCTCTGCATGGGAATAGGACGTCCTGGCTGTGGACCGGCTTCTGTTGTGTGTTGCTATTGCACAAGGATCGTGTGCCTCATCCCCTCCCCTGTCATGTTTCTCCATCACCTTCTCCCTCTTCTTGTCCCCCTTACATTCTGTGACTACACTTCTGGACTTTTATATATTATATCCACTAGTAGTTAAATCACACACCCATACACCCAGATGTGCTTCTGCATCTTTCCATCCCTCGCTGTGCCTGTTTCACACTCCAGTAAATCCTGGACTCCTAACACACAACCCCACACACACTTATGGCAATATGGTGACTCCTCCTTTGGCCTCCAAGCTTACGTAATGCAGCATTTCTGCCCACTGGAGGGTATGAATCCTCCTGGAAGCTGTGTAAATGGGGTGGGGTTGTTGAAGGACCCCTCCCCCTCAGTGGTGGAATGGCGAGGAGAGGGTGGAGATCATTTGGGGAATACAGAGAACGGATGGTATCAGAGTTCCCAGTATTCCAACCGGGACAACCAGCCTTTTCTGATAGAAACTGTTGTCAGTGGTTTTTCCAGTGTAGTGCAGTTCTGGAATTCAGCACATTGGTTTTTGTTGTTGTTACTTGACTTCTGTGTTGATGCCTGTGAACTTAACTTCCATTGTTTCTACGGGAAAAGTCTGTGTTCCAAGTATCCATTCACAAAGTCGTTATTTGGATAATTTTTTGTGAGTCGGAGACAATCAAGTTTTCCTGAGAAATTATATGTAAACTAAAAATTTCTGAGTTGAATCTTATTTTAGATGGATTAGAGGATTTTACTTCTGAAATGAATCCTGTGAGAAACTACCTTATGAAGGTGAATCACAAAATCTAAAAGGTTGCATTCCAGTGCAGGTCTGTGAGCGCTCCCACACACATTTGGTGGGAGTCACAGCCGGCAAAGCTCTTTGAAAGGCAATTTGGCAGGATATGAATTTAAAATGTGTATTCCTTTTTACCTGGCAGTTCCACATCTAAACCCTATCCTATGGAAAGAGACTGCAGAGCTTTATGGATAGCTACAGTTATCGGAGAGTTTTGGTCTCAGAATCCCTTTACCCTCTAAAAATGTATTGAGGACCCCAAAACGCTTTTATCTTGTAGCTTCTAGCTACTAATATTTCCCATACTAGAAATTAAAACTGAAATTGTTAAAAAATCTTAATTAAACAGTAGTGTTAGCATAAATGACATTCTTTACAGGCAAGAATAGGCAAATAACTATATAACTATTTTCCAGAAAAAAAATAATTAGAAGAATAGCGTTGCTTTGCATTTTTGCAGATCTCTTTATTATCCGACTTAATAGAAAATAGCTGGATTCTAATGTCTACTCTTGCTTTCAATCTGTGGCCATATGTTTTGGTTGAAGTACATGAAGAAAATCCAGCCTCACACAGATATGTAGTTGGAAAACATAGAAATATTTTAATAGCCTTTTCAGACCATCGTAGATAGACTTCTTTGATGCTACACCAAAACTCGGCTCGTAGTAGTTTCTTAAATGTGGACTCTGAAACCATATCAGTGACCTTTTTATACTCTATTACATTAAAATCCACTGGTTTATCTTTCTCTTTGCATGGATCTTTTACTCATTCCTGATTTTGTAACGTCATGCATTGGTCATTTGGAAAATAATGGTTTACTGAGTTAAACAGATCTTCCAAATGTTGACACATTTAATTCTACAATGTCAAAAAATCACATTTCTTAATATCACCACTGATCTCATTAGAAAAGTCTTAAGTATTGGGAAGCTGTCCAAAATTCTAATTTTCACTTGCAAGTTGAAATTTCATTATTGGCAACAAATATCTCCTCGTTCTCCTTGAGGTGACAGGCTCGCTGTGTTCATCTTCAAGAAAATGTCCTCCAAGCACCCAAGTCTGAATAACCGTAGTTCACCTGTAGGCTGTTCTTTCGAGTAAACCTGGTGATCCATGAGGAAAGTAGTTGGTTCAACTCACAACTGCAGCAATTACACACCTTTTTCCTTGAGACAATCGTCATTCTTCCCCATGCAGTAGAAGTAAGAAGGATGAGAGATACTCTTCCCTTTTCTAATTACACATTTGTGCAAAGCCAGAGTTTCTTCCCATACTTCAGCCAAAGCAACGTATTACAGCGGATCAAATGCAGAAGCAGATATGAGAATCCAATTATGTGTACTTCCCATTTCATCACACGAGATGAAAGATGTGTATTCACAGGTCAAGATGTAATAATTTTTAACTGCTTCGTCAAGTACAATCCTACGTAAGACTGGCCTTTTTTACTTCGACCATGTGACAGTGGTGAATCCGGTGACTTTGGTACTGTTTGGTGCCACTGCCTGGCCTTGATTCATGCCTCAGCACAGCAGTTTTACCCACCATTCCTTTTGCACCATTAGCAGAACTGGCAACACAATGAAAAAGCAAAAGTATCTTAATATATGAAAATAGTTTTGCCATCCCAGACCCCGTGAAAGGACCTGGGGGTGCAGAGGGAAGGCTCCCAAGAGACCAAACTTTGAGAACATGTTCAAGGATGTTCATTCCAGCATTAGACAGTGTAAAAGCAACCAATTAGAAATGACTTAAATGCCCATTAGTGTGGAGAATGGCTGAATAATTTTAATATATCCGTACTGAGGAATATTATTTATGCAGCCACTAAACAGAATCCTTTTTACCTTCCTGTATCTCCAAGACACATTTTGGGGGAAAAGGCAAGTTAAAGACCAATTTATAGGCTTGGCTACATTTAAACAGACTCACACACACACACTTACATGCATATGTAAAGAAGCTGCAGGAAGGGAACTGGAGTTGTGTCTACCATACCGACAGTGGGCAGTTCTGGAGAAGGGAGAGGCGTTGAGGGTAGGGACGGTGAGATGGGCAAGAATGGAACCTTCATGGACTCACCTAAATTACTTAAATCTTCTACAATATGGATTTCTTGTATCGATTTTTTTGAAACCTCCAACAAGAATATATAATCACTTTTTGTCTCCCCACGCATCTGATTTAAAAAGCTATTTTTAAAAGCCTTTCTCAACTTTTAAGTCAATGCCTAAACTTCACTTTAGAAGATTGATACCTATTATGCCAAAACTTTACTAGAGGGGTTATACCTGTTAGGAAGATGAAAGCATTTGAACGTTTTCATTTTTGTCATTAAACTTAGATAGGTAATGATGTAATTTTGTTTAAGAGAACAAAGAAGTGGTATCTGGCCTCCTCCCCCTCACATAATTTAGGTGGCTGAACTTTACTTTTCTAAGAACTTAGTGCACTTCTCTAGGAAGATGTACCTTTGGAATAATCTTAAACACAGAAAACGTCAACCAAAGACTAATTTTTTTCACCCCAAAAATAGGGAAAAATCCAGAAGTCTTTGTTTTTACAAAAAAGTTTTTTGAGACTTTGCATTGAGACTATTAAATTCTAAAATAGATAACATTTGTTAGTTAAAGCCTTGGTTATTTGGATATCCCCAATTTGGAATGGGGCTGGGCTGACATTTAATCATTGTGCTATTCTTAGGGGAAAATGGCCATAGTAAGCAATTTAATCATAAATAGAACTGTGCGAGGGGACTGTTGTCTTCGTTCGGTACAATGGAATAAAGGTAACTGGGACTGCTATTTGATATGCCGATTTGACTATTATTCTCATCTGTTAAGTTAGGGAACATTTATGAGGCAACGTTTAATGGCTGCTTGCCTAGACGTGTTCTTGAAAGTTGTGCTCATTTAAGGATATTCTCTCTAATTGGAATTTTTATCAATTTAGGCAGGCCTTGATTCTTTCAGTTAAAAATTAATAAGATCAAAAAAAAAATTAATAAGACCTCATTTTGTTAAATGTAGAAGTTTGCCAGAACAAGATCAAAGCCAGTAGAAGTTAGCAAAATCATTTTGATATATATATCATGGAACCATAGAAATAAATATTGTCAATATTTTGGAGCTTTCTATGAATAAAGACTGGAGTTTACGTTCGCATGATTGCAATGCCTCTTTTATTCTATAATCTTAAACTCTGGTGTCTCTACCCGCAATAGCACTCTACACACAGAGGGAGTTATTTTATAAAACACCTTGATCTTTTACAGTCTAGTTAGGGGAACAAAACTAATGCACACGAAACTGGTAGAGAATAATATGAAACCAAGGACTAAATTGTGAAGGTGACAAAAACGGAAGTAAATAAAAGAGTAAAACATAACGCGATATACTGGGAAGCGTGTGTGGCCCTGTTAGGTTTCTTACTGTTTGGTGTTTTCAAAGCATGTTCCTGTGTACGTTCATTGATAATGTTGGTGTTGCTTCCGCTTTAGAGATAAAAAGGTCAAAGGTCTGAGCCAATCTGCTCAAAGTCATAGCTTAGTAAAAAGGCCGTTCTGAGACGAGATTGCTAGAAATTTGGAGATTGTTCTAATAATCCAGATAAAAGGTTAGTAGAGACCTAGATCACGGTACTAGCAATTGAAACAGGGTTGATACAAAAGATGTTGAAGGAAAAATGAAATGACTTGGTGAATAATAATACGGGGGATAGAGAAAGCCGAAGAGGCAAAAGAAAACCACAGAGATTTGAGCCAGAGAGAATGAAAAGAGAGGGGTTGGCATTGCTAGATAAGGGGAAGTTACTAGGGGCAGAATTTTCAGAGCAAGTTAGTTATTTTCTCAGCTTGTTGAATTTGAGGTCACTGAGAGACACGCATTAGGACAGGAGAAGGAAGGTTGAGATCCACCAAGGGAGGACCACCAAGGGTACGGGGTAGCAAGGAGTGCATGGTCAACAGAGGCAGACAAAGCCTTCCTCCAAGAAGCCTTCAAAGATACGTGAAGGCAGAGGGGAGGGTTTTCGTTAGTTGCCACCAAGGACGATGGTTCCTAGTTAGATTTTTGTAACCAGACGCAATCATGACGATTTAACCAGTAACCCGCCTGTGTGTTTCAATCCTTCAGGTGGTATTGGAATGCTATGTGAGAAAGGACTTGGTCTACACCAAAGCCAACCCAACCTTTCATCACTGGAAGGTCGACAATAGGAAGTTTGGACTTACTTTCCAAAGCCCTGCGGATGCTCGAGCCTTTGACAGGGGAGTGAGGAAAGCAATCGAAGACCTTATAGAAGGTATTGAATTTATTGCTGCATTCTCAGTGGGACTATGGGAGGTTTCCAGGTTCTTTTTAATCTGAATTGTCTGCCATCATATATTTGTGGATTATTTGCAGGAAGGTTGGGGGCCAGGTCAGTAGAGGCCAAAACTTTAGGAACATCCAAGGAGAAAAAAACTTGAAGTGACAGTGCAGGGGAAAAGGAGATGGGTTTCAGAGTAACGAGTGATTCCAATTGGTTTTTAGACTCTGCTCTGAAAAGACAAGTTCTAGACTTCCATGTGAATGACTTTTTGATGTGTTTTACCTTTCCCTGACTATTGAGAAACAGCTTTGGTCAGATCTGGTCCAGAGGTGGAGAATAGATTCTAATGGGCCCAGAAATCTCCATGCCTTCCCACTGTTGTGTAAGGAGAGCCCAGGGGGTACGTCTGCTACTGAAAAGGCAGAGGGATCTGTGACTCCTTAGTCCATGGGTGAGCAGCTGGTAAACACTGTGTTGCATTTAATCGTGGCCTGGAAGGCTCTTGGGCAGTGAGTTCTCGTGGGCTTTTCTAGAATCCACAGAGTCCAAACACACAAATTCTCCACTTCGACACATTCAGTTATCAAATCAAAGGGTTCAAGCTTCCATAGCCAGGGCCCTGTGAAGAAAGGAATATTAAGCAAGGCACGGTAAAGCCAAATTCAGAATTTGGGGAGATTAATCGCAAAAGAATATATGTTTTATTTGTATATGAAAAAATATGTTCTGAAGTCATTTTCTTCATTGCGGATTTGGGGGAAGAGAGAAAAGCAAATCTCAAAAGAAACATCTCTTAACATCAGCAGGGAGACAGTTCTGGCTGGAACACGAATCAGGGAACTGCAATCCCAGGGTGGCCAAAATGAGTAACAGCCAGTGTTCACATCATAGATCTGACACAAGTGGCAAATGTTTAAAATCTTGTTATTAAACATAGCTTTTAAATGTTTAGAAGAGAAAGTATCCTGTATTATTGGTAGAAGCAGTATGTCCGTGTACTTAGTCACTGAGGCTACACACAAAATTTGATTCTTTTGTAATTTTTTTCTCTGTATACACTCTACCTAGCTCTGTTCTATCGAACTTGCCTTAAACGTTGATTGACTAGAGTAATTCAAATAGTAGAGAAAAATCCTCAGAGATCAATAGGAATTGCACACAGGGTATTGTGGGACTTGTTTTTCCTCCTGTGATCCCTCATTGGAAATGTAAATGTTTCTCATTTCTTTCTGAGCAAGTCTTTTGATTTCAGTTTCATGTAATAGCAAAATATTTTCCAAATGTACATTTTGTAAGACCTAACGAAGAAAAGGAGAAGATAGAGACTAAATTTCCCTTTTGGTAGATCTATCACTTGTGCAAATTTTTTTTTTGCGGTACACGGGCCTCTCACTGCTGTGGCCTCTCCCGTTGCGGAGCACAGGCTCCGGACGCGCAGGCTCAGCGGCCATGGCTCACGGGCCCAGCCGCTCCGCGGCATGTGGGATCTTCCCAGACTGGGGCACGAACCCGTGTCCCCTGCATTGGCAGGCGGACTCTCAACCACTGCGCCACCAGGGAAGCCCTACTTATGCAAATTTAAGTATGTTTTTCCTTTTGGCCATTAACAGTGTCAGTTGATTTGATCCACACATTACAGAGTGGTATTAGGAAAGAAAAGGGGAAGTTATAGTGACTTGCCTACCAGAATGAAGAAAGCGTTGAACAGATAAACCAGTTGAACCCTAAATGACCATTTTTTTCCCTGATGGAATAAACTGAGTTTTCTGACATGAGCCTAAATGAACCTAAACGTTGGCCCGCAAAAACGAAGAAAACTCATCGGTACCCTAGTATTGCAAGAGAAAACCTCTTTGCCCAGGTATCAGCTTAGAAGGTGGCTCCCACAATCTGGGGTTTAGAGTACAGTGTCTGAATTTCAGCACAGGAAGCAATCACACTAGCTATTTAGTCAAATCCCCTCGTGAGTAAATGAAAAGCCCTGACCTCTAAGTCCAGTTATGCAGTGAGATTGTGGCCCGTCCAACCTGGAGTTCTCCATCCATTGCTTTTCCCACTACACTGTGGGGGCATGGGGGTCACTGGTGGAGGCCGGTCATGATGCATGGCCTCTGTGGTGCCTCTCTGTGTACTTGGTCTCCAGTGGCCAGTGAGGGAGTTTGAGGGATTGATTTGGGAACAAGAGTAGGCAAAGTTCATTTAGGGAACATGCTGGCTAAAGTCGATTAAGAAGGGTAAATTAAAAGCATTTAATTCCCAGGTAACATATTTCTGCTGGTGATTCACATGTGAAAGGAATAGGATGTGGTTTATTTAAACATACTTTTTTAAATGATTGGCTTTGACTTATCCTCTTTAGAAACACCTTTTTGTGATTTTTGTGTCTTTTTAGGCTCAACAACATCATCTTCCACCATCCACAATGAGGCTGAGCTTGGTGATGATGACGTTTTTACAGTAAGTTCCCATGGTCCTTTGCTTTCCAGATGAGTTGGTGAATAATCAGAGAGAGGTTCTGTTTAGGGGCATGAGAGACACTTGGCAATTTGGTATTTGCTGTTGCTGTTGGGATGCTGTCAGGGAGATCTCTGCCTTGTCATAATTTTGCTGCCCTGGGTTTTCCCTGGTCCCTCATGTTGCCGTGATGCTACAAGACACATAGTATCGGCTCTCCTAGAGCTGTCCAGGGCGTGCTCCTGGTCTTCCTTCACACTTAAGGTGACTAACCATCCTGGTTTGCCTGGGACTGTCCTAATTTTAGCACTGGAAGTCCCTAGTCCAGCAAAATACATACTTCAGGCCCAGGCAAACTGGGACAACTGGTCACCCTACTCTCAGAGTTTTGCATTAACAACCAGCTCCCCCAACCTCCCTTGCACGGTGGGTGCGGGGCAGGGGAGTAGCCTTCCTGATGAGTAATTAAACATCTGATAAGAGTCCTGAAGGCGGAGTTGAGGTTAGAGCCAAGTGTGCTAAGGCAGGAAATGGCTTGGATATTTTGACACAGCTTGAGTTAATGGGATGTAACTGGAGACAAAATGATTTCTCAGCTCGCCCCTTCACTAAAATTCTGTGCTTTTAGAAGTTAATTAAATAAACAGTTCAGTGTGCACCAGCTGTGTGCTTGTGCCATCAGGAGCTGTAGGGCAGCATTTCAAAGTCTCGGCCTTGACCCACAGGAAGAAATACATTTAAATTGTAACCTAGGACACACATCCATAGACATCCCAAACCAGATCGTATTTCATGCCCTGCGTTGTGGCTTTTTTCTCTTTTTATTTTCTTCTGCTTTTTATTATGAAACTTTTCAAGCATACAGGAAAATTTAAAGAATAGTACAGTGAACACCTGTATACTCTACACCTAGAGTCAACAGTTGTAACATTTTGCCCCATTTGTTTTATCTGTGCATGCGTGTGAACTTACACACACACGCACACACACATAATTTTTCTGCTGATCCAGTAGGAAGTAAGTCGCCTCTAAATACGTGAGCATGCATTGTGTAAAAATAAGGCGTTCTCCTATACAACACCATTACTGGACCTAAGAAAATTAATAGGAATTTCATAATGTCATCTGATAGTTCCCTGATAATTCCTCAGTTGTCCCAAGAGTATCTTTTATAAGCTGTGTTTTTATTTAATATTTTAAATATTAGTTGCAACCCTTTAAACTTGATTCCCGACCCGCTCATCCTGCAACTAGTAATTTGAAAAACACTACTTTGGGAAGACAGAGGTGTGTGAACCCAGCTCAAGCCCTCATGGAGGTAACTGGGTGGTCTGGAAAGCAATGAGATGGGCCTGTGAGAAGCTTAGAAGCCAGCAAAGACTGTAAAGTGCTCTGGCCCAAGGTCCTTTACAAGGAGGGTTGTGGGGGTCAGAGAAGACCCCTGGGAGCTGAGGCTGGACCGGACCTCGGTGGCATTAGAAACAGGGTTTGGGAACGGGCTTCGAGGCGGGGAGTGAAGGTGGCAGCAGGGATGCATGTACTGAGTTGCCTGAGCATTGCAGACCCCGACCTGACATGAGTAGAGAGTGCTTGGGACGGGGGCAACGGTGTGTGTGTGTGGGGGGGATGTGTCAGGAAATGAACTCAGTTGTGCCTCCGCACAGCGGCTGGTGTAATGTGGCTCTGAGCAGGCTTCCTATAGCGCTCCAAGGAGATCCTCTCGACAGTTGGCATGTTGCTTACATCTGTTCCTTTGTCACGTTTTGAGAGACAAACAACAGCAGGCGGGTTAAAAGGTGGCTTCCTGTGCTCCAGAGCAAAACTGTCATTCGCAGCTGCTTCCCAGCTACCTGCCAGAAGTGATTTATGGAAGCAGGAGAGGGCAAGAGGGAACAGGCTGATGATGGAAGCCAGCATCCCTCCTGGTTTTGTCCTTTAATCCACAGGGAATCAATGTGCTGCTCTAGGGTAAGGCCGAATGCCTGGAAGGAAGTATAGAAACAGCTCCGCTGCTTCCAGACACTCGGAAACTCGCTGCAGGAGGAGTGCGACTTAATTGCATTCCCTGTGGGCCCTGATGTATATGATCCTTGCCTTCCTTCCACTTGTTTACAAACAGGGGCCTATTAATAATACTACCTCCCTTCCCCAAGACAAGCCCAGTCATTAAGCCATTGACTATCAGCAACATCCCATGTAAGGATGGGAGTGTCGTCAGGGACTAATGCGCCAGGTTTCCTGTTTGTTCACGAGCTCCCTGTCGTGAGACATTTTGTCCTAAGAAATCAGGGAGATTTCTGAAAGCTGGAGCCATGGAAGAGAGCAGCTGCGTTAACTCCTGTGTAGCCTATAGCTTCCCAAGGTTTGTTGCGTTCTAAAACTTATACTGGTAAGACAGATGTTTAGAACTTGGAACTCATTTATTATAGAAAGAGTATAAATGGTGATAGACCCTCTTACAACTTCTGACGAGCCAGAATGAGAATTTTCTAAGAGAACAGTGTATGCGGGAGAAAACCTTCAGAGGCATAACTTGAGGAACCAGGAGGAGGTCTTTTGTTTCTGCTGCTGGAACCAGGGGTTTCCCTCTGTTTCAGGGGATTCCTTGGGACCGGGAAGAAAATAGGACACTGGACAACATATGGATGCACGTTCCACGTTGGGGGATGAAGTGGAGGAAGGGGCACCCCCATATCCACCGTGGAGAAGTTGTTGGGCTTGGGTGCTCGCCAAGCATGGGCTGTCTCATACTTTCCTGACTCTCGGAGCCTAAACCAGCCTGTCCCCCTGACTTCTCAGGATGGTAATTAGCATCCAGCTTAGCATGTGTGCCCGCGTGTGCAGACAGATACCCACGTACTCTGCCCATGCGTCTTGCCAGTCGCCAACACATTGCCTCTGCAGTCATCCCACGCCTCTCCTGCCACCAGCCTGGTGTGTGTCCACATCTTTCCTGATGGAACCACCACCAGAGACTCCAGATTAGCCACTGCTCTGATTCTCTGAGTCTTGGGCTATTTTTCCATCTATGTGTCTTAGTATTTCTCCCTGAACCAATTAGGATTGTTCTCTCTCCTTTCAAATCCCATAGTACTCTTGTTTATTTCTCTCTTGCTACTTGAAAGCCTGCCGCTTTTTTTGGTTTTCGTATTTTATCTGCTGAATGAATGACTCTTCATCTAATTAGAAGCAGTCCTCATTATAGTCTCTACAACCTTATAAAGCTTTGCTGTATAGGTGCTCAATAAATGGGTGCTCTGAACCCCAACATAGTACGTAACAATCATAGGGTTTCATATTTTACTCATTGGGTTTATTGCTATCCTGGGGGACCATCTAAAGGTGGGTGAGTTTGAGGGATTCTCTGTAGCTTCATGTCATATTTTTCTTGCTGTGTTTTCCGACGCATCTACAACTAGGAGACGAGCTCCAAGCATCATCACCCACTCTAAGCCTTTGGCTGTTCATGTTCCTTGTTGCCGTCCACCCCGCATGGTCTCCTCTGCTCCCTGGGAGACCTCAGATTACGTGATCCATCCAGGTGCACGCAAATCCCTAGGTGGCCAGGGTGTGCCTGGCATTAAATATGGATGTGGGAGGGAATTCCAGTGCCTGAGCCATTTGGTACAGATTTGTAAGATGAGTAACGGAGAGCGTATAAAGCAACGACAACAGAGGCTAGTGTTCTGTGGCGGGCATTTGGGGGCCCGCTCTCATCCGTGCCTCTGGCAGACAGCTTTTCATTTCTCTCCCCGGAGCTGGAGAGCCTTGAGAGGGACAGAATGGAAGGACCCTCGAGAGTCTATCCCTCTGTTGTGCTTTTGTCTTGTGGGGGAGACACGTGCTCTGGCCTGTCTTGTGGAGGAGGCCCACGTGCCCTTGAGAGATGGACAGTGTAGCTCCGCGGAGAGGCCGAGCTGCTTTGCTCCCCAGCCTAAGACTGACGTTCTCCTGGAGCCCTACAGTTGAAGACTCTGGGCCCAGAGGGTTTGGGGCCCACAACGAAAGGGGGGTCATCGGGGATGGGGAGGCAGTGAGTAAAGGGACTATATAGAACTAGAGAGGCTCTGGGTTTTATAGTCATTTAATGAACAATTTTCCAAGTTCCTATCTTATAGGATTGGATCCATTGAAACCTGGTGGTTTATTTACTGCTGCAGAGCTCTAAAATCATTTACAAATGTTATTAGCATCTTCGTAGCTAGACAAGGAGAATTTTAATACGATCTTGGGAGAATGCAGCTGCAGGGTACACGTACTTCCAGAGCAGGCTCGTCGAGAATCTGTGGTCAAGTGCTGTCGGTGCTTCAGCTGTCATTGTGCTGAGTGGCTGGATTCTGTCTCTAAAGCTGGGGGATTAGGGAAATATTTGCTTTATAGAAAGATACTTGGGGTGTAGAAAATAGCTAAGTCTTCATCTTCCATAATAAGAAGGCCTTAAATAATATCCAAAGCTGCAAATCAGGAAAGAGTAGTATTAACAAGATGCTGTTAGAAAGATGGAGAGAGAAATACAAGGAGAAAGAGCCACAAGAATTGAAGGTTTATTTCTCTGGGGAGTGATAAGCTGAGATGGGGAGGGGCGAGATCGCTACTTGAGCTATTAAATGATATACACGTATTGATTTTTTTTTTAAGAAAGAAAAAAATAAGAGGGAGTTTGCTCAAAAAGACGGGGAGGGGGGTGGTCAAGGGAGGAGGAAAGTGTGTCCACCGTGGAAATAATGGCACATTAAAGGTAGGAGACCTGACAAAAGAGTTAGCTGGAAATGTTTGGCTTGCAAGGAGGTGAGAATACCTGTAGACGTGCCAACTCCTCAGCATTCTAGGTCTTGGAATTGGAAGGGATTTTTTCATGTCAGCTGAGCCAGCCTCCTTCCTTCTGGCAAACAAAGTAGGATTTGCCTCATTTTATAGACACAAGTCGTGCAGTCAGATGGGCGACTTGCCTAAGATGACACAGCCAGTTCATAGTGGAGGAGCAACGAACACCATCTCCTCGTTCATCCCGTTCACCACTGCCGTTTTGCTCTGCATTTGTTGAATAATTATATTTATGGTATTTCAGCTGCTCTATTTTTATATGTCAGTCTTATGCAAGAGTTATGTTTTAGGTTCTCCTGGACCCAAGTTGGAAAGGGGAGAAGAGATAAGAGGATAAATATGTAACCAGTGCCCCGTGTGGCCCATTCATGTGACGGACTTGGAGCCCGAGTGTGTGTTACAGCCTAGAAGTCCGCAGAATAGCAATAGGAAGTCCGGCCCTATATGAGGTTTTTTTTTCTTTTTTTCTTTTTTATTTATTTGGTTCTGCCGGGTCTTAGTTGCGGCACGCGGGATCTTTTAGTTGCGGCACGCGGGATCTTTTAGTTGCGGCACGCGGGATCTTTTAGTTGCGGCACGCGGGATCTTTTAGTTGCGGCACGTGGGATCTTTAGTTGTGGCATATGAACTCTCAGTTGCGACATGTGGGATCTAGTTCCCTGACCAGGGATTGAACCCGGGGCCCCCTGCATTGGGAGTGCAGAGTCTTAGCCACCGGACCACTAGGGAAGTCCCTATAAGGTTTTGATTTATTTTCCCACCTCCAAGGTTTATTCTCCCACCTCAGTATTGCTTCTGGATTTGGGCAGCACTTCTCAATAGAGATTCCTAATGAACCCCTCACACTTCACAGCATCCATCCTATGTAACAAGTTAACTTCTCTCTTGTGCACCTAGAATAGCACTAACTGTGTACCGTCATTTGCAGAATCGAGAAGAGTCATTCATAGCATTTTGTGTGGGTTGGAATTCTCTCCTAGAACCCAGTTAAGAAAGGCTGGCTGGGATATATGTATACATATAGCTGATTCACTTTGTTATAAAGCAGAAACTAACACACCATTGTAAAGCAATTATACTCCAGTAAAGATGTTAACCAGCCTTTCTTTTTTTTTTCTTTTTTTGTTTATGTTGTGGTGTTTCATCGTCCTTTAATTGTTTAGGTAGGCAGTCCTCCTTCACGTAGGAAAAATGTCTTTTACAGCATTGTCAGATTTTAGCCATGTTTTTGCCCAGACTGGAAAACGTGGTTCTTCCTCGTGCCCTATGCTTGAACCCTTGATATCCTGTTCCTCACAAGCTGCATTTGATTACTTTCTGGTTATTCAGAGCAGTTGCTCCTAATGACATCTCCAACACCTCCTGTCCACTTCAGGTATTTTCTAAAGCGTGGCTAGAACATGTGGTTGAAACCAAAGTATGAAGCAGCAGTTTGTCTTAGGTGAGCTTTTGAGTCTTTGCAAGTTGTGGTTATTTTCATTCTTGATTAAGTAGAAAAAAATGAATTTGTGGAACTCTGTAAATATCAAGCTTTCACTTATAGAAGCAGAAGACTGCAGCATACCACAAAATTTTCCTTTTCTTGAAGAGTTTTTTCCACCTAATCCATCCCCAACACACATTAAAACTGAAGGCAAATCTACCAGTTTTGTAATAAATGGGGTTCGTTTACTGATTTTCTAAGAAAGGGGATGTTTTTAAAAGGTAAAGTGGCATATGACTCCTGTTTGTGCAGAGTTTGGAAGTTGGGGGGAGGCCAGGAGTCTAAACTTGGTTCTGCCATTAATTAGCTGTGATCATTGATCCTTTTGGACTCAATACCTTCCCAGGGTGAAATATTTCCTTTGAGTTTCTGTTTGCTGGCCCAAGGGGAGGAGAAGGAAAGGCACTGTGGCGTGGAGCTATCCCTGGCACTGTGCCCTGCACTTTCATGTACGTTACTGTATTTGGTCCTCACAGCTGACCATGAGGTACTTATTGACACTTCCATTTCTGCAGATAAAGTCCCCAAGGCTCAGAGAGGTGAAGCAACTTGTGCTCAGTTCCATACACTGTTCACCTAGAATGCAAACCCCAAATCTGCTTGCTGACTTTCAGAGAACTTTAAGAAAAGGAAATATTTATTCAATAAGTTTCAATAGATTTCGCATATGAAATATACCAGATTCTCATCATTGCCAAAGAGCCGCCTAAATAATGGACTTTTCAACTAGCACATTGGCTTAAAACCTCAACTGACTTCTTCAGTGGCACTATGGGGTTCTCTTGTGCCCGCCTGAGAGCCCCAGTCACATTTTAGAAGATCAGTTGATCAAAAATGTTTCTGTTGGGCTTCCCTGGTGGCGCAGTGGTTGAGAGTCCGCCTGCCGATGCAGGGGACACGGGTTTGTGCCCCGGTCCGGGAAGATCCCACATGCCGCGGAGCGGCTGGGACCGTGAGCCATGGCCGCTGAGCCTGCGCGTCCGGAGCCTGTGCTCCGTAACAGGAGAGGCCACAACAGTGAGAGGCCCGAGTACTGCAAAAAAAAAAAAAAAAAAAAAAAGTTTCTGTTGTCTTTACCCTTGGAATTAAGGGATTGGGATAGAGTGGTGCAGGAACAGAATAAGTAAAAGAGAAAATAGGTTGAAAATGTAAATTACCTCTACAGAGTTTGACTAGTGGAACTAATCTATGGCGGTTTGTTAAGAAAAGCAAAAATGTTTTGGAGGAAGGACAGCTATGCTTTGTGGATGACACCAGGGAGCGGCGTCCCATTAATGCTGCTGGCTGAGACCCAGCACTGCATGGGGTGGCATGGAAGTTCTCAGAAGATGGGTGGGAGCTGCTTTATCTTCTGAATGCCAGTAATTATCAAGCTCACATTGCACAGTAAGAGGAGGATCTTTTTATTCAACACGTAATACCTACAGTGGCTAAATTAAAGCAATTAAATGTCTAAGGTTCAAACAAAAGCTTTGAGATGCTCTCAATTTCAGGAAGCCCAAAGGCATTTTGGTAGTCCACCAACTTGTGTCTTTCTTCACTTACACATGTATCATCTCATCTTTTTAAGCTGTGGATAGTAATATACTACTATTTCCATTTTATTAATTCATGCAGAGTACATGTTCAAGGTTACCTGAAACCCACTTCCTGATCACAGCCCTGCCAGTGAAGCTAAGCTGTGGGTTTATCAGAGTCCTTTCCTTTCATGTCAAAATTTCACCTAATTTCAAAATTTAGAAACATAAAACTTTTTCCTATAAATTTATTTATTTTTATTTTTGGCTGCATTGGATCTTCGTTGCTACGTGCGGGCTTTCTCTAGTTGTGGCGAGCGGGAGCTACTCTTCGTTGCAGTGTGCTGGCTTCTCTTGTTGCGGAGCATGGGCTCTAGAGTACGCAGGCTTCAGTAGTTGTGGCGCGCAGGCTTAGTTGCTGCACGGCGTGTAGGACCTTCCCGGACCAGGGCTCGAACCCGTGTCCCCTGCATTGGCAGACGGATTCTTAACCACTGCGCCACCAGGGAAGCCCCAAAACTTGTGTTTTTTTTGTGTGTGGGAATTTTGGTTTTGTTGTTGTTTTTCACCGTAGAAGAATGCCCACTTTATCTATCCTCCGGGTCCTGGACAGAATAATGTCTTAGAGTCTAGGACAGAGTCATCTCCTTTCCCCCCACCAGCAGCCTCTTAGACCCACACTGCCTGCTAGCTGGAGCTGTAAAAGATTTCCTGCTCTGCTTGCCTCTTTGAAAGAGGACACCTGGAACCAATGTAGGCCCTGAGGACAGGTGAGCCAGTGCGACCTGTTGACAGAATGGGGGACAAGTTCCTGTTTACCAAAGGGAAAAGGATTAGCCATAGGCCTGCCAGTCTAACAGCTACTGGGGGGAAAGGCTTGCTTTGCTGAAGAGTTAGAAACGACAACTCAGTGCCAAACCACCGGAGCCGGCAGTCTCCTGATGCCCAGAACAGTTTACTGTCTTCTGAGAGGCAGAAGGTGCCCAGACTTCCATGAGATCAGTCTCATCTCCCAGCCCAAGGCTGAGGAGAATGCTATATACTTATATATAATTGCACATGTGCATACATGCTTTTTAAAAAAATAAACTGGAAGCCCCTGCAATAAGAAGAATATTGAATATTGCTTTGGTTGTATCAGTGGCTGAAATCTATTTTGGTGGTAGATTGCAGTAAAAATAATACAAATTGGGGTCATAACTACTAGCTAGCTGTCTTTAAAAATTCAAAACATCGGGAATTCCCCGGCAGTCCAGTGGTTAGGACTCTGCACTGCCACTGCAGGGGGCCCAGGTTCGATCCCTGGTCAGGGAACTAAGATCCTGCACAGGGCGCGGGGTACAGCCAAGAAAAAGAACTTCCGCAGCATCTACAAGACAGGGCAGAATTCTGCTTTTGTCAGCCTGAATTAATCCTGCAGCTTTTTTTCCTATGTGGTGATGACTTCTTATTTTATTTACTTTTTATTGAGGTATAGTTGGCATACATCCTGTGGCTCTCGACTCAACTAAGCAATAGTCTTAGACTCCTCTGTAACGCTCTGAGGAGGAAGCCAGAACGATTACACAGAAAAGTTTTAGAACTCAAACAGCCCTTGGAGATCATCCAGGGCGACTCCCTCTTTTACACATGAGGACACTGTGGCCCGCAGAGGTTAACACCTGGCCCAAGACACGTGGCCTAGCCTGGCCTAGAGTCGAGGTTTCCCAGTTCCCTCCGAGGAGTGCTATTTTTGCTTAACGTTTCTGTATGATTCCTGGATGGCGCAGATTCGCTCCTTAAAGAGTTTCTTCACT
The DNA here is from genome assembly GCF_937001465.1 of Orcinus orca. Classification (NCBI taxonomy): domain Eukaryota; kingdom Metazoa; phylum Chordata; class Mammalia; order Artiodactyla; family Delphinidae; genus Orcinus; species Orcinus orca. The sequence goes on from NC_064571.1 coordinate 36,802,550, forward strand.
TCGTTTTCTATGCCTTATTCAAAACACATAGGCCTGTCACTCCCCAGAAATGGCTGCTCGGATCAGGCTTGGCTCTACAAGCTGCGTGTTCACATCAGCTCATGTGCTCCTGGGGATACAGAGAGGATCAAGCAGCTGTACTTGTTTGCTTGCCTCTCTGGAGGTGGCATCCGTCCCATGTGTCTCCATCCCCAAGAGAGAGAAGAAAATTAATGGTTGGTTGCCAGCCTCCCGGTGTTTTCCCTACCAGTGTGGACTTGATCAGGCTGGTCGTGTCTCTATTTTATTAAGGTTGGAGGGGCCCACTCTATCATGTTAGTGCCCTCTGACTCTTGCTTCCACCTCCTTTCCCTTTCTTTTCTCAGCCTCCTGTGCTTCCTTATTAAACTCTTGTCTCAGATTACTGCCTTTAGGACCAGGCCATGCAAAGCTTATTACTCAAAATACGTGTTTTAATATAACCACAGAAAAATTTGAAAATGTAGTCAAAGGTATACCCCTTAAAAGGGGGACCAAATTTAGGTGGTTAAGAAACGTAACTCCCATACATAAAATAGATAAGCAGCAAGGATGTACTGTATAGCACAAGGAACCATATTACATATCTTGTAATAACCTATAATGGAAAATAATCTGAAAAAATGTATGTGTCTGAATCACTTTGCTGTACACCTGAAACTAACACAATATTGTAAATCAACTGTACTTCAATTTTTTTTTTTTAAAGAACTTCCATGTTATAGATATTGTTCCAAAGTATAGAAAAAGGTAGAACACTGCCTAGCTCAGCTGACAGGACTAGCGTAACCCTGCTGCAAAAATTAGCAAGATGAGCTCAAGTAGAGGAAAAACAGGGGCCAAACTCACTTATGAATCTAGACATAACGTTTTAAAGTAAAATATTACCAAATCACGTCAAATATTTATAAAACAAATGTAATGAAAGACCAGTAGAGTAGATCGTATCCCAGGCATGCAAAGATGGTTTATATTCGCAAAGTTTAACTGTTTGATCCATGCATTAATGAAACAGGTGAGAGACTGTAGTCATCTCAATAGACACAGAAAAACCATCTGGTTACATCCAACATCTTTTGGTGAAAACTCTTAGCAATCTAGAATCCAAGGAAACTTTTGGAACTTTATAAATTTATTTATTTATTTTTGGCTGCTTTGGGTCTTAGCTGCTGCACACAGGCTTTCTCTAGTTGCGGCGAGCGGGGGCTACTCTTCGTTGCAGTGCGCGTGCTTCTCACTGCGGTGGCTTCTCTTGTTGCGGAGCATGGGCTCTAGGAGCATGGGCTTCAGTCGTTGTGGCATGAGGGTTCAGTAGTTGCGGCTCGCAGGCTCTAGAGTGCAGGCTTAGTAGTTGTGGCGCACGGGCTTAGTTGCTCCGCGGCATGTGGGATCTTCCTGGCCCAGGGCTTGAACCCGTGTCCCCTGCATTGGCAGGGGGATTCTTAACCACTGTGCCATCAGGAAAGTCCAAAACTTTGGGAACTTTATAATCACTCCAGTTATCTGGAAACATTATATATAACAGAGAATCATTAGAAGTCCCACCAAAGTTAGGTTCAAGACAAACAGAGACATTCTGGTTTTCCATATCATGCTGGAAACCCTGGCAAAATGTAGTAAGGCAAGAAAAAGGTGGTACAAATATTGGAAAGGAGACCAGACTATCTTTTGTGGGTGACAGGATTTGCTTAGAAAAGTCCAGAGAATCACTGGATAAAGCATTTGAATTTTTATGAGTTAAGCAAGGGGACCCGATCACAGGATCAGTAACTTTTCTATATAATCAGTAGTGACTGTTTAGAAAATGGAAATGCTTAATCTCATTTCGTTTTTGCAGTAACCCTGAGGACAATTTTTGCTCCATTTTGCAGATGTGAAAACTGGAGTTAGAGGTCACCTTGACCAAAATCAGACAACTTATAATTAGCAGAGAATTGATTCAAATCCAGTCTGCCTGGGCTGAGACCCTGTTTTTTAGCATTATAACATTCCATCGCATTTCTGTTGTTCAGTGCCTCATGTTAGGTTACAGCCTTCTTAATTGGACATCTTTTTGACAGAGCATTGACACTGAGCTGGAGTCGAACGCAAACCCGGAGGCAAGTTTTTTTGGCGGGTACATTTGCAGGTGACAGTGGTTGTGCGCACTGCTTCCGGTCACACGGGACCTCCTACAAGTGGGCGGCGCCGCAGTGGCAGTGTCTGGCCTTGTTCACAGTGGGTGGCATCAAAGGCTGGCACTGCCTGCTCTGACTCAGGAAGCCTGCCGCTGAAGCCACCCCACTAAGGAGCCTGAGGTCCCCAAGCACAGAGGACCTCTGCTTTTGTTCTTCTTGAGCTCAAACCTGCAGCACTTCCGAGATTCCCTCGCCCCACCACCAAGGCGAGCTGAAAACGCAGCCAGTCTTTCCAGGTGGAAGGTGAAGCTCTCCGATTGGTAGGTTGGTGGGTGTCATTAGCTTGTGCACACAAGTAACAGAGACATGTTCTAGAATCTTGCTTGTTGATGTGCGGATGTGCACAGCCTAGTGGCTGCTTTTCTCCACGAGCAGGGAAGGGGGCACCAGTCCAGAGGTACGTGTGATGAAAGGTTTTTCCTCTCGCCTCTCTTGGAGATACCCTGATAGTACATTCCTTCTGTTGGTAGGTCACTTGAGCCTCTTGACAAGATTTATCTGATAGCAGAGACGGGAAGCCTCAGCTTCCGATGGAACCTCTCCTGCGTGCTCTAAGCCCAGAGCAGGCTGGCGGCAGGAGGCTGTGGGCCGGGCTGGGACCTCCCCGCAGGAGGCGGTAAACTGGGGGCACACCTCAGCCTTCTGGCTTCACGGCTCCTCTGTACAGTTTTGTTGTCAGAGTAGGAGAATTCGAAAGGCCTTTCTCATTCTCACGTTCTCTGAATTGTCAGAAAATTGTCCAGGAACTTTGCACTTTACAGTGGGAAGAGGCTGGCCGGGGCTGGGGAGGAAAGATGGGAGCATTGGAAGGGAGAGTCTGATTGGCTGAGGAGTACTAGGAAATACCGGCTGTGCCCCATTTCTCAGTATGACTTTCCCTACATTGTTAACCTGGACACAGGTCACAGAAAACAGGATGGATTCAGGTGACTAACACCAGGTGAGGGATGTGTTAAGAGAACTAAATGGCAAGTGTGTATTACAGTGTTTAGTACGAGGGTAGCTTCTAACCTAAGACGTGCCTGGCACACGGGTGTTGGATAAGAGTTTAACCCTTGAGATTTGAATCATACTGAAGGGCCCTTATCTACTGATTCAGAAAGTATTTATTGAGATCTGTAGAAACCTTTGTATTCTTAACATCTTTATTGGAGTATAATTGCTTTACGATGGTGTGTTACTTTGTGCTTTATAACAAAGTGAATCAGTTATACATATACATATGTTCCCATATCTCTTCCCTCTTGTGTCCCCCTCCCTCCCACGCTCCCTATCCCACCCCTCCAGGCGGTCACAAAGCACCGAGCTGATATCCCTGTGCCATGCGGCTGCTTCCCACTAGCTATCTACCCTACGCTTGGTAGTGTATATATGTCCATGCCTCTCTCTCGCTTTGTCACACCTTCCCCTTCCCCCTCCCCATATCCTCAAGTCCATTCTCTAGTAGGTCTAGTAGGACACAGTCTTTATTCCTGTTATACCCCTAGGTTCTTCATGACAGTATTTTTTTTTCTTAAACTCCATATATATGTGTTAGCATACGGTATTTGTCTCTCTCCTTCTGACTTACTTCACTCTGTATGACAGACTCTAGGTCTATCCACTTCATTACAAATAGCTCAATTTCGTTTCTTTTTATGGCTGAGTAATATTCCATTGTATATATGTACCAGTAATATTCCATTGTATATATGTACCACATCTTCTTTATCCATTCCTCCGATGATGGACACTTAGGTTGTTTCCATCTCCGGGCTATTGTAAACAGAGCTGCAGTGAACATTTTGGTACATGACTCTTTTTGAATTATGGTTTTCTCAGGGTATATGCCCAGTAGTGGGATTGCTGGGTCATATGGTCGTTCTATTTGTAATTATTTAAGGAACCTCCATACTGTTCTCCACAGTGGCTGTATCAATTTACATTCCCACCAACAGTGCAAGAGAGTTCCCGTTTCTCCACACCCTCTCCAGCATTTCCTGTTTCTAGATTTTTTGATGATGGCCATTCTGACTGGTGTGAGATGATATCTCATTGTAGCTTTGATTTGCATTTCTCTAATGATTAGTGATGTTGAGCATTCTTTCCTGTGTTTGTTGGCAGTGTGTATATCTTCTTTGGAGAAATGTCTATTTAGGTCTTCTGCCCATTTTTGGATTGGGTTTCTTGTTTTTTTGTTATTGAGCTGCATGAGCTGCTTATAAATTTTGGAGATTAATCCTTTGTCAGTTGCTTCATTTGCAAATATTTTCTCCCATTCTGAGGGTTGTCTTTTTGTCTTGTTTATGGTTTCCTTTGCTGTGCAAAAACTTTGAAGTTTCATTAGGTCCCATTTGTTTATTTTTGTTTTTATTTCCATTTCTCTAGGAGGTGGGTCAAAAAGGATCTTGCTGTGATTTATGTCATAGAGTGTTCTCCCTATGTTTTCCTCTAAGGGTTTGATAGTTTCTGGCCTTACATTTAGGTCTTTCATGCATTTTGAGCTTATTTTTGTGTATGGTGTTAGGGAGTGATCTAATCTCATACTTGTACATGTACCTGTCCAGTTTTCCCAGCACCACTTACCGAAGAGGCTGTCCTTTCTCCACTGTATATTCCTGCCTCCTTTATCAAAGATAAGGTGACCATATGTGCGTGGGTTTATCTCTGGGCTTTCTATCCTGTTCCATTGATCAATCTTTCTGTTTTTGTGCCAGTGCCATACTGTCTTGATTACGTTAGCTTTGTAGTATAGTCTGAAGTCAGGGAGCCTGATTCCTTCAGCTCCGTTTTTCTTTCTCAAGATTGCTTTGGCTATTTGGGGTCTTTTGTGTTTCCATACAAATTGTGAAATTTTTTGTTCTAGTTCTGTGAAAAATGCCAGTGGTAGTTTGATAGGGATTGCATTGAATCTGTAGATTGCTTTGGGTAGTAGAGTCATTTTCACAATGTTGATTCTTCCAATCCAAGAACATGGTATATCTCCATCTATTTGTATCATCTTTAATTTCTTTCATCAGTGTCTTATAATTTTCTGCATACAGGTCTTTTGTCTCCTTAGGTAGGTTTATTCCTAGATATTTTATTCTTTTTGTTACAGTGGTAAATGGGAGTGTTTTCTGGATTTCACTTTCAGATTTTTCATCATGAGTGTATAGGAATGCCAGAGATTTCTGTGCATTAATTTTGTATCCTGCTACTTTACCAAATTCATTGCTTAGCTCTAGTAGTTTTCTGCTAGCATCTTTAGGATTCTCTATGTATAGTATCATTGCCATCTGCAAACAGTGACAGCTTTACTTCTTCTTTTCCGTTTTGGATTCCTTTTATTTCCTTTTCTTCTCTGATTGCTGTGGCTAAAACTTCCAAAACTATGTTGAATAAGAGTGGTGAGAGTGGGCAACCTTGTCTTGTTCCTGATCTTAGTGGAAATGCTTTCAGTTTTTCACCATTGAGGATGATGTTGGCTGTGGCTTTGTCATATATGGCCTTTATTATGTTGAGGAAAGTTCCCTCTATGCCTACTTTCTGCAGTTTTTATCATAAATCGGTGTGGAACTTTGTGGAAAGCTTTCTCTGCATCTATTGAGATGATCATATGGTTTTTCTCCTTCAGTTTGTTAATATGGTGTATCACGTTGATTGATTTGCATATATTGAAGAATCCTTGCGTTCCTGGAATAAACCCCACTTGATCATGGTGTATGATCCGTTTAATGTGCTGTTGGATTCTGTTTGCTAGTATTCTGTTGAGGATTTTTGCATCTATGTTCATCAGTGATATTGGCCTGTAGTTTTCTTTCTTTGTGACATCCTTGTCTGGTTTTGGTATCAGGGTGATGGTGGCCTCATAGAATGAGTTTGGGAGTGTTCCTCCCTCTGCTATATTTTGGAAGAGTTTGAGATGGATAGGTGTCAGCTCTTCTCTAAATGTTTGATAGAATCCGCCTGTGAAGCAGTCAGGTCCTGGGCTTTTGCTTGTTGGAAGATTTTTAATCACAGTTTCAATTTCAGTGCTTGTGATTGGTCTGTTCATATTTTCTATTTCTTCCTGATTCAGTCTTGGCAGGTTGTGCATTTCTAAGAATTTGTCCATTTCTTCCAGGTTGTCCATTTTATTTTGAAACCTTTGTATTCTGAGACACCATCCCCTTTTCTCCTGAGTTTGTATGAGTCAGGGCACACTGTCTTACTTGGAATAGTTGTACTCGTATTAATCTCACCCAGATTAACACACAGCAGGCACTGGCGTGGGCTCTCCAGGGTTTGCAAAGCAGCAATGTGGTGCGTTGAGATCCCAACCGCGCTTGGAGGGCAGGGTCTGCATTTCTGTCCAGCTCTGCCAGTGGTTGCCTGCCACCGGTCGGCAGGATCCCGAATTTCTCCAAGTCTCTGTTTTCCTGTGTGTGATGTGGAGACAATATTTTGCCTGCAGTGGTGTTCACATGTAGCCAGGGCCTGGCACATCATAAGTCTTCACATAATGTGAGACTGTTAAGGGTTGTTTGCTTTGTCGTGCTGTCAACTTGCAACCACCGGTGTGTTAAAAGAGGGAGGCAGGATCTCCAAAGACATAAGGAAAGGGTGGGTGAGACTTGGAGGACAGACCAGAGTTTGGAAGAAAGTAAAAATTCTTGTGTATCAGTCTGGTCTCTCTCAGTTGCTGGGATTTGAGGGGTAAATAGCAACTCTTTCCTATCTGAGTTCTGAACCGATTGAGAAAAACGATAGGAGCCCTTTCTTTACTGATGAGGTTAGTGCTGGCTTACACCTGTGGGAAGTGGACATTCCAGGAATGGACCCCAGGATTAGACAGACCTGCCCCACCAGGCACACGTGCGCTGGGGTCTCCACACCCTCCCCGCAGTGGGGTGGGCCCTCGACCTCCAAGTAGACCGCACTGTCCCAAGAATGGTTGCCAGCACATGCAATTTGCCAGTTGGGTGGCTCCCAAGAGGTAGAGGAGGGAAGTAGCAGGCTCTGGACACCCTGTTCCATTCCACCTGATGCAGAGGAGTGAGGCAAGAGAGAGGCCAGGAATGTGATGCAGGTGGAAGGCTGCCACAGAGGAGGAATCGGGAATGGGGGAAAGGTGCACCCAAGGGCCGAACCCAACGCATTCTGGGTTAAATTATCAAAGGGAGTTGGCGCTTATCTTTGGGACATCTTAGGGTGGATCAGGATTCAGGCTTGGAGGGATCTAGAAGCTCAAGCGGTGTCTGCAGGGGCCTTCTTCCCTTGGTTTTGCCTCACTTCATCCTCACACAGTTTCTTTCCCTGCCGCCTCACCAGGATTCCAGGCTTACAGGACCCTTAGCTCTTACCTTCGGAGATAGAGACAGACAGCATCTTTTCTGACCTCTCCATCAGAAATCTCTCCATATTGCCTCAGGGAGGACTGTGTGGGTGTCCGTATCTGAATTAGTCACTGGATTGTGGGACTGGAAACAGCATCAGCCCTGCAGCACATGAACCAAACAGAATCAAAGAAAAATCCAGGAGGCTTGGGTTTCCCAAGGCATGCTGCACGTGTCCACCAGGATTTAAAAATTAACATCAGTTGTGCTGCATAATGGAAATACGGGTGTCTTTTCTTTTTCCTGGATACTTATACTCCCATTTTTCTAAGCATTTATTACTTTATAAATGGGGGGGGAATAACTTTTATAAGTCTATTTGTTTCAACCTGACCTTGCTTTTTGGAGGATCTATGACACGAACAAAAAACAGGAAAATAAAAGGAGATAAATAAGCAAATACGGTAAGGGGAATATAAGAGTGAGAAGCAACAGCAAAGGAGGAGTTCCTAGATATTTACCAGAAACAGGACACCTAGATATCAAGGAAAACCTTTGCATTTATTTGTGAAAAAAAAGGGGCGGGTGGGGTCCATCACTCTAAGGAAGTAGAGGTGTAGTGAGAATTCTGAGGGGCCCTGGTTTCAAAGGCAGTTGTCAGCTGTACTTGACAAAAGTCTTTATGAGCATGTGGCTCCTGGGCCCCAGGGATGTGGAGAGTGACCGTCACCTGGGGTCACCGGGGAGCATGAAGCACTTAGGTGGTGGGCATACAGGGAGGCGAGAGGGCCTGTGCTCTGTCCACAGCCACAGTCCACTCTGATAGCTGATCACCTTCCTAAGACACCATCATGCAGGCTCCAATCTGAACTCGTCGCCTCTACTGGAAAAACAGCTCTGCTCTCCCTCTCCAGAGATGGTGACCCCCAGGCTTGCCTCCGAGCCGAAGATTACAAAATTTCTTCCTGGAAAGCCAGTACCTATGATACCCCCGAGGTATCCTTCATCTCTGAGACGTCCCCAGGCTGGGATTAGCCCCACAAAGGAACATATGGGTTTGATTCTTGCCTGTTTGCATCTCCTCTGCTTACCCGAGGACCTCGCAGCCAGGGCCACAAACAGGTGACCATTCTTGATCCAGCTGGAGCGCACCAGCAGCAGGCCTGGTGCGGTGAGCCCTTCCCCAAAGCCGGTCACTGCTCCCACAGTTTGAGAAAACAAACCCAGCTTTCCAGGGTCTGTGGCTGGGTTTCTCTGCCCGCCGTGTTTAAACAACCTGGCCCTTCAGGGGTCCTCCGGCCTCCCGTAGCCAGGATAAACTCAAGATTCTGGGGAATCCAGCGAGACGCCACCAGTGTGCGTAGACGGTGTGTTAGGTTTTTGTGCGGGTTTGGTTTTTGTTTTTTTAATTAACTCACGGCTATCTCCTTCTACACAGACAGCTACAGACAGTTCTTCTAATTCGTCTCAGAAGAGGGAACAACCTCCTCGCACAGTCTCCTCCCCCACGTCCTGTGAGCACCGGAGGATTTATACCCTGGGCCACCTCCACGACCCATACCCCACGGACCACTATCACCTCGAACAGGTGAGCGGCGGTCTCGTTCCTGGGGGGTCATGGGGTGGGCGGCTCCTGATCCCGGAACAGCCTCCTTCCCCTGGCGTTCAGCCACACGCCAGAGCCTAGGCCTATTCTCCTACTTAGTACCTCCGCCCCCATATTGGAGGTGGTGCAGGCGACTCACCCTCAACGCAGAGTCTTCTGTGCGCCGGGCACCTCGCCAAGCCCTTCATGTGCTTTATCTCCTTTAATCCTCACAAATCACCCACAAGCAGGTCTCCGCATCCCCAGTTGAGAGATGGGGACGCTCGAGGCTTAGGGAGACAGAGTCCCTGCTGGAACAAGATGCAAATGCAGGTCTCCGCTCACGCAGGACACTATGCTACCTCCTGGTAGCATACTGTGCATTAGCATACGCTAACACTATGCGTTCCTGTGTCCAAAGGGCCTCCCGGCTTTGTGTGAAAGCACAGGACTGCGATTGGGACCACAGAATACTGTACACTTGGCTTGAGCACCCTGGCATCGCGGGCTGCAGGCCCAGGCTTGCTTGGGGAGCTGTAGCTGGAATTCAGTAATTCAACAAATATTTACCAAGCGGCCGTTTTTCAGAGCAGGTTCTCGAACTGTGGGGTGTGGGCGGGTGCCCACGTGGGTGATGTGGCCACCAGTCTGCTTTGAAAAGAGAAAAAGCATGAGGCACTGAGGTTTTATAACATAGATTTATAGAACTTTTTTCAAAATCCATTTTACTGTGTGTGCTTCCTAATATTTTTGGCATTAAAAGTTCTTTTTTAAAATCACATTATGGGAGCAATAGATGGGAATTGACTTTTTGATTCTCCTTACTTTGCAAAATAAATTATTAGCAAAGTCTGTGTCAGCTCCCAAGATTTGTTTTGAAATAATGAAGGATTGTGATTTTCCAAAGTTGGGGAAACTCTGACATGAAGAATCTGGCAGGAATTAGGGCAAATCAGAGCCTGTGAGACGTGGCCCTTGCTCTGGTGGGAAGTGATGAGTAAAGCTAATCACCATGTGATAAATTCTAGGACAATATTATAATGACAATATTGGCAACAGGTACCAAGCACATCCTGTGTGACCAGCCCTATGCTGACACCGCACAGATTCTTTCTCTTCATTCTTTCAGTAGCCCTATGCAGTTTGCTCGTCAGGGAAACCAAGTCTGAGGCTTAGTGACTTGCTGGTAAATTTCATGGTCCGAATTCCACTCCAGTGGGTTTGCTCAGAGCCATGCTCCTCATCCCTTAAAAAGCCTTCATGCTCGGGGCTTCCCTGGTGGCTGATGCAGGGGACACGGGATCGTGACCTGGTCCGGGAAGATCCCACATGCCGCGGAGCGGCTGGGCCCGTGAGTCATGGCCACTGGGCCTGCATGTCCGGAGCCTGTGTTCTGCGGCGGGAGAGGCCGCAGCAGTGAGAGGCCCCCGTACAAAAAAGCCTTCACGCTCAAAGGGCGTCGAAGGTGGAAAATCTCATTGTTTGCCACAACTGGGATGCCCTGTGCAAGGCAGGCTTACCTGCATCCACTCAATAACTGTGTATTCAGCACCTGCTCCTCTGGACAAGGCACTGATGCAAACTGTAATGGGACAACCTGCAGAGATGACTATTCCTCCCTAAGGGATGCAGGTTGGGTTTGAAGGCTAGAGGGTGTGGCCCTGGGTTGGGCCATCCCGGGCTCAGATTCCAGCTCTGCTGCTCACCACCTGTGAGATCCTGGCAGGATTCAAACACAGTTGGCCTCTGGAGCCTGTACTCTGACCCTTTGCATATCTCAACGTCTTATCTTCCCAACCAGATTACAAGGTACTTCTGAGCCTCATACTTTGCTGTTTTGCACATGACCCACAGTGACACATGCATTTTATATCATGGCCCAGTAGGCACATGTTATGTACACAAAGATAACAAGGGTACTTACCTTGTAACATGCAGTGCACTCCAGTGTTCTGCTGTTTCTCTGAACAAAAAAGAAACCAGTCTTAAAAAAGAGAGCATGCTGTACAAAAACAGGTGAAACTAATCTAAGCTGTTAGAAATCAATGTTCCTTAGGGGTCACTGTTCCTTACCTTAGGGGTGGGGGTCACAGAAGGGAGGTTGAGGATAGTCTAGGGAGGCCTCAAGTTCTGCTTTCTGATCTGGGCATGTCCAGCTTCTGAAAATTCACTTTACTCTGACGCTGTGTATACTTCCCCCCCATATATGGTAATACTGCAACAGAAAGGGGGGAAATGCTGGTCTCCACCCATTAAATTGACTTCCTGACCCAGGAAGGGATTGGGACTCACAATTTGAAATACATCTTTGACCCACAAGCTGTTCAGTAATTACAGGATGCGTCAGTTCCTTAAAGCAATGCCTTTGCCAAGGTGAAAGATGCATATCGGAGGTTTGTTTTGCCACTGCTATGAAGTAACGCCTCCTTTTTCCTGGGGCAGCCGATGCCAAGGCCCTACCGCCAGGTGAGCTTCCCGGACGACGACGAGGAGATCGTGCGCATCAACCCCCGGGAGAAGATCTGGATGACGGGCTACGAGGATTACCGGCACGCGCCGGTGAGGGGCAAATACCTGGACCCCTCGGAGGACGCGGACTCCTACGTGCGCTTCGCCAAGGGCGAGGTCCCCAAGCACGACTACAACTACCCCTACGTGGACTCCTCAGACTTTGGCCTCGGCGAGGACCCTAAAGGGCGCGGAGGCAGCGTGATCAAGACCCAGCCCTCCCGGGGCAAGTCCCGGCGGCGGAAAGAGGACGGGGAGCGCTCTCGGTGCGAGTACTGCCGCGACATGTTCAACCACGAGGAGAACCGGAGGGGCCACTGTCAGGACGCGCCCGACTCCGTGAGAACTTGCATCCGCCGGGTGAGCTGTATGTGGTGTGCGGACAGCATGCTCTATCACTGTATGTCAGACCCCGAGGGGGACTATACAGACCCGTGCTCGTGCGATACTAGCGACGAGAAGTTTTGCCTCCGGTGGATGGCCCTTATCGCCTTGTCTTTCTTGGCCCCCTGTATGTGCTGTTACCTGCCCCTGCGGGCCTGCTACCACTGCGGAGTGATGTGCAGGTGCTGTGGCGGGAAGCACAAAGCAGCTGTGTGACTCGGTTTCCCTCCCCACCGCCCTCCATCCACAGCCCCAAGGGGACTTGTCTCCTCCATCCTCTCATCTCTGCCCGCTCCTGGGTACCCAAGGCGCCGTTCCAGCCTGGGGAACCTGCCTGGTGGACTCTGCACCCCTGCATCAGTCTCACCCACGTGTGCGCACACAGTGTTCTAAGGCGAGGAACCGCCGCCTAGACCCTCGTGTATTATTAACAATCTGTAATCAAGCTAACCGTCTCATCATCCAGGTGTTGATTTCATGTCCTTCCTGCCCACCTCTTCCAGTTCCAAGGCACCTTCAGTGGGAACTGCTGATTTTTGGGGTGGGTTTTGTCGTTGGTTTTTCCAGGAGCTCCGAAGACCATCTTTCTCTTGGTTGAGCTTGCCTGTGGCTGACGAGTTTGCTTCCTCAGGTTCCTGTGGAAATGGAATGTCAGAATGATGAAACCCTGCCAGATGTATTTTAACCTGCAGTCAGTGATTATGTATAGGAGGTGAGCTAGTTAACAAACTTCTACCACAAAACGAGATCGCTTTAACTTTTCTAAAGCCAAACTTCCCATGTAAGCTGCAGTTTCTACCTTGAGCCCATCATCATCTTCTGTCTCCACACCCCTCCCCCCAAAAAAGTCGGTCAGTTACTCACTGATGCAAAACATTCTCTCGTAAAATGACTGAGAACTGAGCCTTAACTTCAGATTAACTTGCGAGAATCAGGAAAATTCTTTAAACTGCATCGCATCCTCTCAGACCAGGGCTAGAAAGGGGATTCCAGGTTTCTCCGAGCCTCCCTGGTTACCCCTAAAGGAGAACTTTTTAAAATTATGTCACCGCCACTTGTAAAAATTTAGCAATATCAGAAGAAACCGCTAATGAAGTAAGGAATTTTGCTTATTGTTTTGCAAACCAAATAGTCTCTTCAAACCAAACCAGTGTTCTCCCGAACACGGTCCAGTTGAGAAACGCTAAAGGTTGTAAATAAAACTTATGGGAGCTTTTTTCCCCCCAGTGGCTATTTTCTATTATTAACTGGGGGAAATTTTAAATGTCATCAATTTGAAGAGTGGTGGGTTGCATTTTGTTCATGGGTTTGTGTTTTTGTTTTCATTTTGGACTCAATTTCACGTCACCAAATTCTTCGTTTACACTTGGGAAAAAACAAGGCCATATGTAAAAACCCTTCCGATGCCTAAGTGTCTTTCTCCTGCAAACCCAAACTTGCCACTTTGGGTGCACGGATGGTTAGGTCAGCAGGCTGGGTCCACCTGTCGCCTTGCCACATAGGAGGCTTCTAATTAGCTGGAAAAGAGTATTTTTCTAATATATTGCAAGGAATAGCCAAATGTTATTGCAGAAAGAGGAAAAGTGAAGAGTGGTTACCTGTACCTAGCATAGTACAATCAGAACGCCGTGGAGACCATAGGGGACAGGCTTGTCAGCGCTGGCTCTTCCCACCATGATCTTCCTGTGATTATCGCCAGCTGAGTGCATGGCCTCATTCCTCTCTCCCCACTCCCCCCATCCCTTCTCAATTGCACACAGGACATCAGTCTCCAAGGAAAGGGACTTTTTTTTCTAGTCTGCCAATCATATTGGGAAAGTGCTAGCCACACTTACCTTCCTGGGAATGTTTTCAGCTCACCTGAGAGCCCTTTGCAGTTCTTTATCAGATCACCGATGTAAATACCCAGTGTGCTTATGAGTTTGTTGGTAGACGTTTTCATTTGTCGAAGTGACTGGTTTGGGTCTTCCAGTTTGGGAAAGGAGCAGAGAGCTGTTAATCTGGTGATGCAAGAAAAGAGCCACTTCCCAGCCTGGAGAACATCTAGAAACCTTCAGCCAGCCTCCAAATGCTGTCGAAAGACCATCTTCTCCCCCGTCCTGAGGCATTTTCTCAGGGTCTTTCTCAAGGTCTCCTCTCTACAAAGCACAACACTAATGTATGTTTTGTTAGACCTCAGTTCAAGCGTCCCTATTTATTTCAGTAAGAATATACCTATCCCAGACGCTTTTGTTTGCCCTCTCTGTTTATTCATTATCTGTTTCTATCTTCCTTTACCCCTTGTCCTTTTCCACCCCTTCGAAGAGTTAACGCTAGTGACTCTTACTCCGCGTATCCTTTTTGGTTTGTGTAGAAGGTACAAGGACAGCCATGGGGACATTTATGTAAATACGTCTCTCTCTAATTGCCACACTGCAGCCGAACAGTGTGTAGTATTTTCCCAGTCAGCTTTGCCATACTGATGTCAACCACCTAAGAGAAATTATTCAGATTTTATTTTTGTATCTGTGGTAACAAAACATTAACCAAAAGAGTATGTTTGGAAGCTTTCCCCGAACCTCCCCCCAACCCCCCCCCCAAAAAAACCACCAAGCTATTTGCTCACATTAACAAATTAAAGTGCCTGAAGCATAATTCATTCTTTACCTGTATACTAAAAACCCCGTTGTATTGATTTTTTTATAATAAGCCTTTTTACCTCTGTGTAAAAAATATGTATACAAGTGTATGATGTACATTTTAGTTCTTAACTTTTTTTTATGGTTTCTAATATGTATGACCAATGTAGCCATTGCTTTAAAATGTACCATGTAAATATAAACACATCCTATCAGATCGCTGGCTTTGGGATGTTTGTCTGGAGACAGGGTGGCGTTCGAGCCTCTGCGGACGTGGGAGCTCTCGCACACAGGATGGGAAGGGGTTTCCTTTTGAGGAGGATGTGTGGACACCGGTCTGTTTTTGAGGCCCTTCCCGCCTCTGGTTATGTCATATTCCCCGGGGGAGACTGCAGCTCCTTGGGCTCAGATGCCTCAAGTGAAAAGAATGCTGTATCACCGCCCAGGGAACACCCCCTCTTCCTCGGCCTGTCTTCCCCCAAGCGTGCTCCACAGAGGGAGCCGCTGTACTTCCTCCGGGTTGTTTCCCACTGATTCCTGCTGAACCTTAAGAGTGTGTTTGTGTGGAGTGTGGAAGATAGTTTCTCACAGAACACAGTTGTTAAAACTCCAAGATCCTTGGTCTCCTCAGAGCGGTTGGATTTTAGTGATATTTGGCCCACTTTCAGTTCCAAATGAGATCTTTGGATACGCAAATGTTACAGTGACAAAGTGTGGAGTCCTTTAAGGGTAACAGAAGAAAATTTCAGCTTCTTCTCTAGAGAACCAAGTAGGGGCCTTAAAAAGAGATGTGCAGAGGGGTCCCTTTACATTAGTCTTGACTCTTGCCAAAAAGGGTGACTTTTCCAAACCACTGGCAAAGGTGAAAAGCAACAGGAGATGCTGGGAATTAGAAAGCGAATGGAGAGAAACAAGCCGTGAAGATTGGTAATTAAGAGATGATTAGAGAACTTCATAAGAGCTCTTTCATTAGACTGGGAGGGGCACAAACCAGGTTAATAGGGGGTGAAGAGTCAACACGGAGTCAATAAAAACATCAAACGTAAAACATGTTTTCAAGAAGTTTGATGCTAAAGGAATAGGGGGATTGCTCTGAAGGAGAATTGGTGAAGTAGAAAAATAATATTTGCTGAGACAGTATATATTCATTTACTGATTATGACAATCCTGAATAAATGGCTCTGATTTTTAAAAAAAGAGAACTTGGAAGGCACGTCCAGGGCTTCAGGGGGCCCGAGATCTGACCTCACGCCACCCTCCAAGGCACGTCCCTCCTGTCATCCCTATTGGAAGTTGAGGAACTGAGGCTTAGAAAGGGTAAGTAACTAAGGTCACCTGTGGTCTCATGAGGCAAGGACCAAACCAGATGACTGACTGCAGAGCCCAGGTCCTTGCCAGCCCTCACTGATAGCTCTGTCCACCCGCTCCCTGTTTGTGGGTTTGAAAAGTGGGCACCAGGAAGAGCCTTGCCCAGTCCGGGCTGCTACAGGGTTCATTTGTCATCTGGTGCCCTGTGAGCTCAGCCAGGAGCTGGGCTCTACATCCGTCATCTCCTTCAACCCTCTTCGGAGTAGAGGGGTCATTTCCACTTCACAGGTGAGGAAGCAGGGGTAGAGAAACACGTTACTAGTCATTAGATAGTTACTAGCCGTTAGCCCTTGGGCAAGTGATGTCACCCTTCTGAGCCTCAGTTTCCCTGGGTGTAACAAGTGGGATAATAGCCACCCTCAGCATGTCATGAGGCTCAATGATTACAATTCACACTATCGTTACAGTGCAATACTCAGGAGGTGCTTCAAAATGCTCCTTCCTTCCTCAATTCCTCCTCTATTCTGGGACCCTAGGAAACACCAAGAACTGGAAAGGACAGCATCTTTGGAAGTACAGGAGGCCGAAGCCATTGTGGATATTTTGTGAGTATGTAGACCTACAAAATGTGTGTGTTGGGATTTCTTTTTCTGAACCTCTCTGCAATTCTAAATTAGGTTTTTCTTCGCTGCTGGCCCTCCCAGATCCCTTCACAGCCCTCGAAGGCTGCGGAAGGGCACAGGGCTGGCTCATTCCTTAGGAGCCAGTGCACACAACCTGCCGTACAGAGCCGCCTTCCTCAACCTCCAGCTCCGCTTCTGTGGCCTTTGGGGTGTGAGTCGGTGGCCTCAGCTCCTGGGCCTCTGTTTCTCCCTGCTGCACTCGCGTTGCTAGTTACCACTCACCCTTAACGGTGGGCGCCCCCCAGAAAATCAGGAGATCTTCCCAGGGGACAAAGTGTTGTCACAAGAGTTCTGTTTCCCAGGGATTCAGGGTGGTTTGTTATTTGAGCGTGGCTTTCAAACAGGCTGCCACAGTGCCATCCATGTGAACGAGGGGCCAGAGCTTGTAAAAGTGTGCCGGCTGCTTGCAGGCACTCTGATTGCAGGCCTGTTGGGCTTTCTGATTTGTGGGGTTAGCTGGTTAGAAATAGCACACTTCGTCTGTTTGTTTAGGCCCGAACCAGATGGGTGGAATGAAGGGAGAGGACCCTGGTGACATCTTGCACCACCAGATACCAGTTGTAACCTCGCAAATCAGGGCCCTACCATCTCCTCAGCTAGAGCAGCTACCTGTGTTAGTGGTTCCTTCCAGGCAAGCTGACCCCCTAAAGGGCAGTGTTGGGGCCAGGGCGGAGGTGGGGTAGAGGGTGGAGAGTAGGAGGAGACAGGCTCTGTAAATCTATAAAGGAGGAATAAAGCCAGTTACATGATAGTCATGCCTTGTACCCTTTTCCTCTCATTGTGTCTTGCCCTCTTATTTTTTTTCCCCAGTTTTGGGGGAGGGCTCTGATTATTATAAAAGTAATATACATAGTCATAAAAATGTCATACACCACAGAAGTTTAAAAAGGTGTGTCTCCTCATACTAGTTTGCTAGGACTGTTCACATCATCTTCTCTCTCTGTGTATCTCGGTGTCCAAATTTCCCGTTTATAAGGATATCAGTCATACTGGATTAAGGTCCACTCTAATGGCTAATTTTAACTTGATTATCTCTGTAAAGACCTATCCCCAAATAAGTTCACATTCTGAGGAAAGAGATTAGGACTCCCTATGAATTTGGGAGAGACACAATTCAACCCATAACACTCCTCTGTCCCACCCAAAGTAAGCACTGTGTGTCCTTCCAGATTTTTCTATACATTTATACACAGATGTGTGTATGTGTATACATTTGTGTGTGTATGTGTGCATGTGTTTCTTTTCTCTTTGGAGAGGAACAAAAATACAGCTATGCATCTGCCTATACTGCTCTGAAACCTGTTTTTTTTGTTTTTACTTAAAAATACATCTTCAGCCATTCTATGCATTTTGATTGGAGCATTTAGTCCATTTCCATTTAAAGTAATTATACACACACACACACACACACACACACATTGCCATTTTGTTAATTATTTTCTGACCGTGCTGTAGTTTCTCTGTTCCTTTCTTCTTCTCTTGCTCTCTTCCTTTGTGATTTGATAATTTTCTTTAGTGGTATGCTTACTTTCTCTTTTGTATATCTACCATGGGTTTTGCTTTGTGATTACCATGAGGCTTACATATAACAACTTATAACAGTCTATTTTAAGTTGATTACATTATGTTCTAAAGGTCTACATTTTTAATCTCCCCCCACTTCATTTTCTGTTTTTCCTGTCATACTTTACTCCTTATCTTTACATACTTTACTGTATCCCTTAACTAATTATTGTAGTTATAGTCATTTTTACTGCTTTTGTCTTTTAACCTTCATACTAGCTTTGTAAGTGATTAATCCACCACCTTTACAACATTCGATTATTCTAAATTTTACCATATATATATATATATATATATACCTTTACCATTGAGATTTATAGTTTCATATGTTTTTCTGTTACTAATTAGTGCCCTTTCTTTTCAACTTAAAGAAGTCCCTTTAACATTTCTTGTAGTGCTGGTTTAGTGATGATGAACTCCTTTAGCTTTTGCTTGTCTGAAAAACTTTCTCTGTCCTTCAACTCTGAAGGACAACTTTTCTGGGCATAGAGTATTCTTGGTTGGTAGTTTTTTTCTTTTAGCACTTTGAATATATCTTGCCATTGCCTCTGGCCTGCAAAGTTTCTGCTGCAAATCAGCCGATAGTCTTATAGTAGTTCCCTTGTATGTAACAAGTTGTTTTCCTCTTACAGCTTTTAAGATTCTCTTCTTGTCTTTAACTTTTGACATTTTAATTATAATGTGTCTCTATAGAGCCATCTTATGTACTGCCTATAAGAAGCTCACTTCTGATGTAAGGACACACAGAGACTGAAAGTGAAATAATGGAAAAAGAGCAGTTCTAAGAGGGAAGTTTATAGTGATAAATGCTTACATCAAGAAACAAGAAATATCTCAGATAGACAACCTAACTTTATACTTCAAGAAACTACAAAGAGAAGAACAAATGAAGCCCAAAGTTAGTAGAAGGAAGGACACAACAAAGATCAGAGTGGAAATAAATGAAACAAAGACTTAAAAGGCAATAGACAAGATCAAGAAAACTAAAATCTGGTTCTTTAAAATGATAAACAAAATTGCCAAACCTTTAGCTAGACTCACCAAGAAACAGAGGACTCAAATAAATAAAATCAGAAATGAAAGAAGAGACATTACAACCGATACCACAGAAATACGAAGGATCTTAAGAGACTACCGTGAACAATTATACACCAAAAAATTGGATAACCTAGAAAAAAATGGATAAATTTCTAGAAACATACAACCTATCAAGATGGAATCAGGAATTCCCTGGTGGTCCAGTGGTTAGGACTCGGCACTTTCGGTGCCATGGCCTGGCTTCAATCCCTAGTCAGTGAACTAAGATCCCACAAGCCATGCTGTGTGGCCAAAAAAAAAAAAGAAAGAAAGAAAGAAAAATTAATACTAATCCTTCTCCAGTTCTTCCAAAAAATAAATAAAGAGGAGGAAACACAAATTCATTTTACAAGACCAGCAGTACTCTAATACAAAACCAGACAAGGACACCACAAGAAAAGAAAATTCCAGGCCAATAAGCCTGATAACCATAGGTGCAAAAATTTTCTACAAAATATTAGCAAACCAAATTCAATAATAATTACAAGAATCATACACCATGATCAAGTGGGATTTATTCCAGAGATGGAAGAACACTTCTGAATCTTCAAATCAATCAATGTGATACACCACATTAACAAAATGAAGAACAAAAATCATTATAATCTCTATGGATGATACAGAAAAAGCTTTTGACACAATTCAACATCCGTTTCGATTTTTTTTTTAATCTCATTACAGTGGGTTTAAAAGGATAGTACCTCACATAATAAAGGCCACATATGACAAGCCCACAGCTAATATCATACTCAAGGATGAAAAGCTGAAAGGTTTTCCTCTAAAATCAGGAACAAGACAAGGATGCCCACTCTCACCGTATGTTTTAATCAACATAGTACTGGAAGCCCTAGGGAGAGTAATTAGGTGAGAAAAAAGAAATAAAGGCATCCAAATCAGAAAGGAAGAAGTAAGACAGTCTCTATTTGCAGATGACATGATATTATATATGTAGAAAACCCTTTATAAAGACTCCCCCCCAAAAAAAAAAACCTGTTAAACTAATAAATTCAGTAAAGTTGCAGGATACAAAATCAATATACAAATGGCTGATGCATTTCTAGACATTAATAATGAATTATTAGGAAGACAAGAAAATCATCCCATTTACAATCACACCAAAAAGAATAAAATGCCTAGGAATAAAATTTATCCAAGTAGGTGAAAGACCTATACACTAAAAACTATAAGACACTGATGAAATAAATCGAAGAAGATGCAAATAAATGGAAAGATATTCTGTGTTCATGGACTGGAAGAATTAATATTGCTAAAATGTCCATACTACCCAGAGCAATCTACAGATCCAATAAATCTCTGTCAAAATTCCAATGGCATTTTTCACAGAAATGGAACAAGCAATCCTGAAATTTGTATAGAACCAAAAAAGACTCTGATTAGGTAAAGCAATTTTGAGAAAGAAGAACAAAACTGGAGACTCCCTGATTTCAAACTGTATTACAATGTTATAGTAACAAAAACAGCATGGCTTCAGCATAACGTCAGACACATAGATGAATGCAACAGAATAGAGAACCCAAGAATAGTTCCGCACATACACGGTCAATGTATTTACAGAAAAGGAGCCAAGAAATGTACAATGGGGAAAGAATAGTCTCTTTAACAAATAGTGGGGGGAAAACTGGATAGCCACATGCAAAAGCTGGACCACTATCACACCATACACAAACGTCAAAATGTACTAAAAACTTGCATGTGAGACATGAAACCATAAAAGTCCTAGAAGAAAACATCAGTGAAAAGTTCTTTGACATTGGTCTTGGTGGTGATTTTTTGGATTTGACACCGAAAGCAAAGGCAACAAAAGCAAAATTAAATAAGTGGGACTACATCAAACTAAAAATCTTCTGCACTGCAAAGGAAACCATCAACAAAATGAACAGGAAACCTATGGAATGGGAGAAAATACTTACAAAGCATATATCTGATAAGGGGTTAATATCCAAAATATATAAAGAACTCATACAACTCAATAGCAAAACCACAACAATCTGATTAAAAAATGGGGAGAGGAAATGAATAGACATTTTTCCAAAGAAGACATACAGATGGCCAACAGGTACATGAAAAAGTGCCCAACGTCACTAGTCATCAGGGATTGCAAATCAAAACCACAATGAGATATCACCTCACCCCCGTTAGAATGACTATCAATCAGACAAGAAATAACAAGTCTTGGCAAGGATGTGGAGAAAAGGGAACCCTCGTGCACTGTTGGGGGAAATGTAAATTGATGCAGCCACTATGGAAAACAGTATGGTGGAGGTTCCTCATAAAATTAAAAATAGAACATACGATCCAGCAATTCCACTTCTGGGTGTTTATCCAAAGGAAATGAAAACACTAACTCAAAAAGACAAATGCACCCCAACGTTCATTCTAGCATTATTTACAGTAGCCAAGACACACACACTGGAATATTACTCGATATTATAAAAAAGAAAGCTTGCCATCTGTGACAACATGGATGAACCTTGAGGGCATCATGCTAAGCGAAATAAGTTGGAGAAAGATGAATACTGTATAATTTCACTTCTATGTGGATTCTGAAAGGAAGAAAAATGAACTCATAAATACAGAGAACATATTGGTGGTTGCTAGAGGGAGGGAGCGTGGGGTGGGTGAAATGGGTGAAGGGGGTCAAAAGGTACAAACTTCCAATTATAAAATAAAGTAAGTCCTGGGAATAATGTACAGCATGGTGACTATAGTTAATAATCTATATTGTATATTTGAAAGTTGCTAAGAAAGTAAATCTTAGAAGTTCTCATCACAAGAAAAAAAAAATTTTAACTGTGTAGTGATGGACTTGCTGTAGTGATCCTTTCACAGTATATACAAATACTGAATCAGCATGTTGTACACCTGAAACTAGTATAATGTTATGTCAATTATGTCTCAATTTTTTAAAAGCTATGAAAATACAGTTTTCTTTCATTTAGTCAGACATTAAAGAGACTTGCAAAATATAAGCCAGTGACTCTCTTCTCACTATTTTTTTTTATTTGGAAAGCAGTTTTTCATTAAAAATGTTATTTATGTTAACATGCAAAGGGCTTATTTAAAATAAAATTTTAATAAATAGTTTTAAATTTCTCAGTTTTAGTTTCTAATGCAGTCATATCAATAACTGTACCCTACTCAGACTGAAGCTCTTTGGGGTCCTCAATTTTTGAGTATAAAGGGATTCTGAGAACAAAATGTTTGTGACCTCTTCCTCTCTTTGGTCAACAGGCTGTTTCTTACTCAATTCTGCCCTTTTTCTCTTCAAATGCAGTTTTAACTCTGCCTTTTCTCTTCTGGGTACTTTATATTATCTTCTTATTTTCACCAGCTCTCTTTGTATCTCTTCTTATATCTCAGACTGTTTTGTTCCTTCTAAGTTCCTTCTTCGGCCAGTTCCATTGAGACCATATCTTCTTGCATCTCTCAGAGGACACAGCGCAGCTGTTATCTAAGATCAGCCTCTGTTTCTTGTAGAAAAATCAACAACAGTCATGTTCAGAGAGATCTGCTATTTCCAAGTCTTGAAGACAGCTTTTCTCTCCTTCAGGCTCTACTGTCTTTTCATTGGCCCCTTGTTGGTACTTTTCTTTTTTTTTTTTTTTAAAGAAGATGTTGGGGGTAGGAGTTCATTAATTTATTTATTTTTGCTGTGTTGGGTCTTCGTTTCTGTGCGTGGGCTTTCTCTAGTTGTGGCAAAAGGGGGCCACTCTTTATCGCGGTGTGCAGGCCTCTCACTATCGCGGCCTCTCTTGTTGCGGAGCAAGGTTCCAGACGCGCAGGCTCAGTGGTTGTGGCTCACGGGCCTAGGTGCTCCACGGCATATGGGATCCTCCCAGACCAGGGCTCGAACCCGTGTCCCCTGCATTGGCAGGCAGATTCTCAACCACTGCGCCACCAGGGAAGCCTGGTACTTTTCCATCACGTGGAGAAGTACCCCTCTATCCAGGCTCAGTCTTGCCCATCAGATGAGGTAAACGCAGCGTCCTTAGCCTCCCACTTGGGTGCTGGCAGCTTCCTCTCGGGGATAGGAGCCTGCCTGGCTCAGACGCTCATGCTGGTGGGCATTGTCTGGGGTGTCTCTGAGCCAGCCTGGGGTGGTTGTCCTGCTCAGCTTTGGGGATCTCTGATTAGGCTGGAAAACCAAATGTAGTTTGCAGACCTCTGAGCAGCCACTCCCAGCACCTTCCCCTTTTTTACCACTGTTGATGGCAATTTCTCTAGCAATTAAACCTCTGAAGATGGTGCACACCTTCAGCCATGCTTCTCTCTCACACGCTGTGTTGCATGCTGGGATCTGTACTCTGTCATTTAGAGAGAGGCAGAAAAGGAGGATGAAACTACTCTCTGTCTGACCTCGAAGATAATTCCTGCCTGCCCAGGTGGAAGATCATCACCAACGAAGGAACTGAGTAAAACGAAACTATTTCCTTTCTTCTTGGGGACTGTCTGTCCCATTCTGGCTCAGAGGGGGCAACACAAATGGTGCGAAATCCAAGAATGTTCTTCTGAGTGCATCCCAGTGGACAACGTGGTTAGTGAAAAATCTGCCTGGAGTTTGGCTCCCAGCCTCCCCTTTGGTCATAGGGTTGTTGCCAGGTTTCACATTTGTGTGGGACTTTCTGGGAATCTTAGGGAGATGCTGCAAGGGGTATCATGTGTGTCTGGTCTGCTTCTGCACTCACCTGGGGGGGGGCGGGTCTTTGGGAGTCATATTCGTGGCTTGATGCAAAAACCATCTCGCGTTTTTGTCTTCTTTTGTCAAGCCTGGGTAATAACTACCTCTGTCTCATGCTCGCCATGCTCCATTAGTAACTATGGTTGCCTTCTGAGCGTCTTCCAAAAAAGCCTTTCCTTGCCAAAAGAGACAAAACTGATCATGTCTGCCCAGCCTGAAAGCTGACATTGTAGGCCATCACAAAACCAGCCTGTGCAGCGTGCAGTGGAGGAGAAACACGGGACCCGCAGCTGTGGTCCTTTTCTGAGTCTCCCCTCTGAGGCCAGGAAGTTGTGGTGTGGTTCCTGCATGCTGCTTTTGAATGAACGTCTTTGCTTCCTTGCTGCCTTGATGCGACAAGCAGAAGCCACTTTGAAGATGCCTCGCCCCAGTGGGGCCCAGATATTTACATAGTGGCCTTTCAGCCCATGAGCAGTGTGCACCTCTGCAAATATTTTAGGCCTCCCTGCATGCTTGTGGGCCCCTAAGTGCCATTCACCAGCTTTTAAGTTTGTTCTGCAGGCAGTGAGTCACCGAGAGGGAGGCCTGACTCAGAGCACAGCGGGCCCCGGCTGTCTGCCTCCGCCACCTCCTACCGCTGCAGACTTGGCGGGGAAGGAAGCAGTGGGCTTTACAGCTGGTGTTTTTGGTTTGGAAAAAAGAGAAAGAGAGAGAAAAGAATTTCTTTTAAAAAATACCTTGCAGGGGCTTCCCTGGTGGCACAGTGGTTGAGAGTCCACCTGCAGATGCAGGGGACATGGGTTTGTGCCCTGGTCCGGGAAGATCCCACATGCTGCAGAGCGGCTGGGCCCGTGGGCCATGGCCGCTGAGCTTGCGCGTCCGAAGCTTCTCCACAACGGGAGAGGCCACAACAGTGAGAGGCCTGCATACCGCAAAAAAAAAAAAAAAAAATACCTTGCACATGTAAAGTGACACTAAATGTAAGTATATATGCAGTATTTTGAGACGAGAGAAACGGCGTGGTTTGCATGATTCATCACTCCTCTTGATGACAGCAAAGGAGGTTTGCACTCAGCCTCTGGTATTTTGGAAGTTTGTTCCAAATGCTCTGAAAAGAGAGACAGGAGGACCAGCTTCCTCGACCCTTCCTCAGAAACAGGGTCGGGTCTGAGCTAGCTTAGGGCAGCACAGGTTTGCTTCTGTTCCTCTCATCTGACTGAAGATTCTCATTTTTTCTATCAAAACCTGGGTCAGCTGCTTCTTCATGGGTGCAGGGGGGCCAGGGTGTGGGGACGGGAGAAAGCCATACTTTCCCGAGTCTGACTTGAGCCTAGAAATATATGTTGACAGGGCCAGATGGGAGCGTCCTGCCCTTGCTGCCTCTCAGCAGGTGCACTGGGCTCCCCAGAGGCGGGCCGAGCATTGCCAAGGTTGGGCGGCCAGTGGCCGGGAACACGCAGTCTTTCTAGGATTCGGCCTTTGCGAGTTACCAAAACATGGTGTTCTGCTCTGAGGCTGACACATACCTTGGCAGGGGCGTTGGGACTCCCGCCCAGAGCTGGGAGTCCCTGAGGTCAGGCTGGCCTCCAGGCTGCAGTTGGGAGGAGGGGCCTCACGGTGGGTGGGGTGACCTCTGTGGATGGACGCACCGCCTGGGAGCACCGTGGCCACAAGAAACAGGCTGACCCCGGGAGCAAGGGCACAGTTAGGGCACCCGGGGAGAGTCTGGCAGCAACACGCCCAGGCACCCCACATCCCCGCCCTCACATGCACCACGAGAAGGGAGGACCTCCTCGCTCCCTCCAAGTTCATTGTCGGGATTAAGCAGCCCTCAGCATAAAAGCGGACCATCATACCTCTGAAATTCAGAACTTCACTTTTCCAAATCTGCGTTACACTCAAGTTTGGCGAAATAGAGTGCTTAGTCCAAAAAATTTTTAAATTAGCTCTATTGTTCTGTTTCTTGCATTGGGAGGCAGTTTCAAGAGTATTTGCCTTATCAAGAGACCTTAATAGACATTTCTCCAAAGAAGACATACAGATGGCCAGTAGGCACATGAAAAGACGCTCAACATCACTAATTATTAGACAAATGCAAATCAAAACTACAATGAGGCATCACCTCACACCAGTCAGAATGGCCATCATTAAAAAGTCTACAAATAACAAATGCTAGAGCAGGTGTAGAGAAAAGGGAACCCTCCTACACTGTTGGTGGGAATGTAAGTTGGTAAAGCCATTATGGAGAACAGTATGGAGTTTCCTCAGAAAACTGAAAATAGAACCTGCCATATGATACAGCAATCCCACTCCTGGGCATATACCTGGACAAAACTATAATTTGAAAAGATACCTACACCCCTATGTTCATAGCAGCACTATTCACAGTAGCCAAAACATGGAACCTAAACGTCCATTAACAGATAGATGAATGGATAAAGAAGATGTGGTACATGCATACAGTGGAATACTACTCAGCCATAAAAAAGAATGGAGTAATGCCATTTGCAGCAACATGGATGCAACTAGAGATTATCACACTTAGTGAACTGAGTCAGAAAGGGAAAGACAAATACCATATGATATCACTAATACGTGGAATCTAAAATATGGCACAAATGAACCTATCTACAAAACAGAAACAGACTCACAGACATAGAGATCAGATCAGACTTGTGGTTGCCAAGGGGTTGGGGGAAGGGAGAGAGATGGACTGGGAAATTGAGGTTAGTAGATGCAAACTATTACATTTAGAATAGATAAACAACAAGGTCCTACTCTATAGCACAGGGAACTATATCCAATCTCCTGGGATAAACCATAATGGAAAAGAGTATTAAAAACAAAGAATATATATATGTGTGAGTCACTACAGCAGAAATTAGCACAACATAATAAATCAATTATACTTCAATTAAAAAATTATTAAGACAAAGTATTTCTGTCATAAAATATGACATTATCTTCATTACACTTATTTTCATGTAAAAAGCAACCTGAAATTGTATTAAGCCTTGAAAATGTGCCAGTGCACCACAATCAGAAATAAACACAATCCATACTGAAGGCATAAAATTGACCGATACTAATAAATTTCAATTAATATAGAAAAAAAAGAATATTTGCCTAATAATTTTCTAAGGTTCAGCTCTGCGTTTGTTGTGTGGGGTTTTCTGTACGTGTGTTTTATTTGGCAATAAGACGGTTAAGACTACCTGGGCTCTTTGGTGGGGCTAACGGCAGACTCTGGGAGGGCTCACGCCAAGGAATACTTCCCAGAACTTTTGCTGCCACCGTCCTTGTCCCTTGGTGAGCCACAGTTGCCCCCGCCTCTGCAGGAGACCCTCCAAAACTAGCAGTGATATCAACTTGTGAAAAGGCCTGGCCAGTTGTCATGCAGAAAGTCTCTATTCTGTACTGATCTCTCTATTTTCCCATGGCGTGAAATTGTCTATGCGCTGGCTTTCTTATAAACTGGAAGATACACCAGAAATACATCTACACGTGGAACAACTCCTACAGAACACCTACTGAACGCTGGCAGAAGACCTCAGACCTCCCAAAAGGCAAGAAACCCCCCCCCGCCACGTACCTGGGTAGGGCAAAAGAAAAAAGAATAAACAGAGACAAAAAGATAGGGACGGGACCTGCACCAGTGGTGGGGGGAGCTGTGGAGGAGGAAAGGTTTCCACACACTAGGAAGCCCCTTCGCGGGCGGAGACTGCGGGTGGCGGACAGGGGAAGCTTCGGGGCCGCAGAGGAGAGCGCAGCAACAGGGGTGCGGAGGGCAAAGTGGAAAGATTCCCGCACAGAGGATCGGTGCCGACCGGCACTCACCAGCCCGAGAGGCTTGTCTGCTCACGGGCCGGGGCGGGCGGGGCTGGGAGCTGAGGCTCGGGCTTCGGTCAGAGCGCAGGGAGAGGACTGGGGTTGGCGGCATGAACACAGCCTGCAGGGTGTTACTGCGCCACGGCTAGCCGGGAGGGAGTCCGGGGAAAAGTCTGGACCTGCCGAAGAGGCAAGAGACTTTTTCTTCCCTCTTTGTTTTCTGGTGCGCGAGGAGAGGGGATTAGGGGCGCTGCTTAAAGGAGTTCCAGAGACGGGCGCGAGCCGCGGCTAAAAGCGCGGACCCCAGAGACGGGCATGAGACTGCTAAGGCTGCTACTGCTGCCAGCAAGAAGCCTGTGTGCGAGCACAGGTCACTATCCACACCCCGCTTCCAGGAAGGTCTGTGCAGCCCGCCACTTCCAGGGTCCCGGGATCCAGGGACAACTTCCCTGGGAGAATGCACGGCGCGCCTCAGGCTGGTGCAACGTCACCTCAGGCTGGTGCAACGTCACACTGGCCTCTGCCGCTGCAGGCCTGCCCCGCACTCCGTGCCCCTCCCTCCCCCCACCCACCCCCCGCCCCGGCCTGAGTGAGCCAGAGCCCCCGAAGCAGCTGCACCTTTAACCCCATCCTGTCTGAGCAAAGAAGAGACGCCCTCCGGCGACCTACACGCAGAGGCAGGGCCAAATCCAAAGCTGAGCCCCTGGGAGCTGTGAGAACAAAGAAGAGAAAGGGAAATCTCTCCCAGCAGCCTCAGGAGCAGCGGATTAAATCTCCACAATCAACCTGATGTACCCTGCATCTGTGGAATACATGAATAGACAACGAATCATCCCAAATTGAAGAGGTGGACTTTGAGAGCAAGACTTATGATTTTTTCCCCTTTTCCTCTTTTTGTGAGTGTGTATGTGTATGCTCCTGTGTGAGATTTTATATGTATAGCTTTGCTTCCACCATTTGTCCTAGGGTTCTATCCATCCGTTTTTTTTCTTAATAATTATTTTTTATTTTAATAACTTTATTATATTTTATCTTATTTTATTTTACTTTATCTTCTTTCCTTCCTTCCTTCCCTCCTTCCTTCCTCCCTCCCTTCTTTCCTTCTTTCTTTCTTTCTTTCTTTCTTTCTTTCTTTCTTCTTCTACTAATTCTTTCTTTCTACTTTTTCTCCCTTTTATTCTGAGCCGTGTAGATGAAAGGCCCTTG
Organism: Orcinus orca; assembly: GCF_937001465.1. NCBI lineage: Eukaryota > Metazoa > Chordata > Mammalia > Artiodactyla > Delphinidae > Orcinus > Orcinus orca. The sequence continues at coordinate 36,831,480 of NC_064571.1, forward strand.
GTGCTGCAGCCAGGAGTCAGTGCTGTGCCTCTGAGGTGGGAGAGCCAACTTCAGGACACTGGTCCACAAGAGACCTCTAAGCTCCACATAATATCAAATGGCGAAAATCTCCCAGAGATCTCCATCTCAACATCAGCACCCAGCTTCACTCAACGACCAGCAAGCTACAGTGCTGGACACCCTATGCCAAACAACTAGCAAGACAGGAATACAACCATACCCATTATTACGAGAGAGGCTGCCTAAAATCATAATACGTCCACAGACACCCCAAAACACACCACCAGACGTGGACCTGCCCACCAGAAAGACAAGATCCAGCCTCATCCACCAGAACACAGGCACTAGTGCCCTCCACGAGGAAGCCTACACAACTCACTGAACCAACCTTAGCCAATGGGACAGACCCCAAAAACAACGGGAACTACGAACCTGCAGCCTGCAAAAAGGAGGCCCCAAACACAGAAAGATAAGCAAAATGAGAAGACAGAAACAAACAGCAGAAGGAGCAAGATAAAAACCCACCAGACATAACAAATGAAGAGGAAATAGGCAGTCTACCTGAAAAAGAATTCAAAATAATGATAGTAAAGATGATCCAAAATCTTGGAAATAAAATAGACAAAATGCAAGAAACATTTAACAAGGACCTAGAAGAACTAAAGATGAAACAAACAACGATGAACAACACAATAAATGAAATTAAAAATACTCTAGCAGGGACCAATAGCAGAATAACTGAGGCAGAAGAACGGATAAGTGACCTGGAAGATAAAATAGTGGATATAACTACTGCAGAGCAGAATAAAGAAAAAAGAATGAAAAGAACTGAGGATAGTCTCAGAGACCTCTGGGACAACATTAAACACACCAACATTCAAATTATGGGGGTTGCAGAAGAAGAAGAGAAAAAGAATGGGACTGAGAAAATATTTGAAGAGATTATAGTTGAAAACTTCCCTAATATGGGAAAGGAAATAGTTAATCAAGTCCAGGAAGCACAGAGAGTTCCATACAGGATAAATCCAAGGAGAAATATGCCAAGACACATATTAATCAAACTGTCAAAAATTAAATACAAAGAAAACATATTAAAAGCAGCAAGGGAAAAACAACAAATAGCACACAAGGGAATCCCCATAACGTTAACAGCTGATCTTTCAGCAGAAACTCTGCAAGCCAGAAGGAACTGGCAGGACATATTTAAAGTAATGAAGGAGAAAAACTTGCAAACAAGATTACTCTACCCAGCAAGGATCTCATTCAGATTTGATGGAGAAATTAAAACCTTTACAGACAAGCAAAATCTGAGAGAGTTCAGCACCACTAAACCAGCTTTACAACAAATGCTAAAGGAACTTCTTTAGGCAAGAAAACAAAAGAAGGAAAAGACCTACAATAACGAACCCAAAACAATTAAGAAAATGGGAATAGTAACATACATATCGATAATTACCTTAAATAAAAATGGACTAAATGCTCCCACCAAAAGACACAGATTGGCTAAATGGATACAAGAACAAGACACATACATACGCTGTCTACAAGAGAACCACTTCAGACCTAGAGACACATACAGACTGAAAGTAAGGGGATGGAAAAAGATACTTCGTGCAAATGGAAACCAAAAGAAAGCTGGAGTAGCAATTCTCATATCAGACAAAATAGATTTTAAAATAAAGACTATTAGAAGAGACAAAGAAGGACGCTACATAATGATCAAGGGATCGATCCAAGAAGAAAATATAACAATTGTAAATATTTATGCACCCAACATAGGAGCGCCTCAATACATAAGGCAAACACTAACAGCCATAAAAGGGGAAATTGACAGTAACACATTCATAGTAGGGGACTTTAACACCACACTTTCCCCAAAGGACAGGTCATCCAAAATAAAAATAAATAAGTAAACACAAGCGTTAAATAATACATTAAACAAGATGGATTTAATTGATATTTGTAGAACATTCCATCCAAAAACAACAGAATACACATTCTTCTGAAGTGCTCATGGAACATTCTCCAAGATAGATCATATCTTGGGTCACAATTCAAGCCTTGGTAAATTTCAGAAAATTGAAATTGTATCAAGTATCTTTTCCAACCGCAATGCTATGAGACTACATATCAATTACAGGAAAAGATCTGTAAAAAATAAAAACAGTACTAAGAGGGAACCTTATAGCAATAAAACCCTACTTTAAGAAAATGGAAACATCTCAAATAAACAACCTAACCTAGCACCTAAAGCAAATAGAGAAAGAAGAACAAAAAAAACCCAAAGGTAGAAGAAGGAAAGAAATCATAAAAATCAGATCTGAAATAAATGAAAAAGAAATGAAGGAAATGATACCAAAGGTCAATAAAACTAAAAGCTGGTTCTTTGAGAAGATAAACTAAATTGATAAACCATTAGCCAGACTCATCAACAAAAAAAGGGAGAAGACTGTAATCAACAGAATTAGAAATGAAAAAGGAAAAGTAACAACTGGCACTGCAGAAATACAAAAGATCATGAGAGATTACTACAAGGAACTCTAGGCCAATAAAATGGACAACATGGAAGATATGGACAAATTCTTAGAAATGCACAACCTGCCAAGATTGAATCAGGAAGAAGTAGAAAATATGAACAGACCAATCACAAGCAATGAAATTGAAACTGTGATTAAAGATCTTCCAACAGACAAAAGCCCAGGACCAGATGCCTTCACAGGCGAATTCTAGCAAACATTTAGAGAAGAGCTAACACCTATCCTTCTCAAACTCTTCCAAAATATAGCAGAGGGAGGAACACTCCCAAACTCATTCTACGAGGCGATCATCACCCTGATACGAAAACCAGACAAGGATGTCACAAAGAAAGAAAACTACAGGCCAATATCACTGATGAACATAGATGCAAAAATCCTCAACAAATACTAGCAAACAGAATCCAACAGCACATTAAACGGATCATACACCATGATCAAGTGGGGCTTATTCCAGGAATGCATGGATTCTTCAATATACTCAAATAAATCAACATAATACACCATATTAACAAATTGAAGGAGAAAAACCATATGATCATCTCAATAGATGCAGAGAAAGCTTTCGACAAAATTCAACACCAATTTATGATAAAAACCCTGCAGAAAGTAGGCATAGAGGGAACTTTCTTCAACATAATAAAGGCCATATATGACAAACCCACAGCCAACATCACTCTCAATGGTGAAAAACTGAAAGCATTTCCACTAAGATCAGGAACAAGACAAGGTTGCCCGCTCTCACCACTCTTATTCAACATAGTTTTGGAAGTTTTAGCCACAGCAATCAGAGAAGAAAAGGAAATAAAAGGAATCCACATTGGAAAAGAAGAAGTAAAGCTGTCACTGTTTACAGATGACATGATACTATACATACAGAATCCTAAAGATGCTACCAGAAAACTACTGGAGCTAATCAATGAATTTGGTAAAGTAGCAGGATACAAAATTAATGCACAGAAATCTCTGGCATTCCTATACACTCATGATGAAAAATCTGAAAGTGAAATCCAGAAAACACTCCCATTTACCATTGCAACAAAAGAATAAAATATCTAGGTATAAACCTACCTAAGGAGACAAAAGACCTGTATGCAGAAAATTATAAGACACTGATGAAACAAATCAAAGATGATACAAATAGATGAAGAGATATACCATGTTCTTGGACTGGAAGAGTCAACATTGTGAAAATGACTCTACTACCCAAATCAATCTACAGAAACAATGCAATCCATATCAAACTACCACTGGCATTTTTCACAGAACTAGAAAAAAATATTTCACAATTTGTACGGAAACACAAAAGACCCTGAATACCCAGAGCAATCTGGAGAACGAAAAACAGAGCTGGTGGAATCAGGTTCCCTGATTTCAGACTATGCTACAAAGCTACAGTAATCAAGACAGTATGGTCCCAGCACAAAAACAGAAAGATAGACCGATGGAACAGGATAGAAAGCCCAGAGATAAACTCACGCACATATGGTCACCTTATATTTGATAAAGGAGGCAGGAATGTACAGTGGAGAAAGGACAGTCTCTTGAATAAGTGGTGCCGGGAAAACTGGACAGGTACATGTAAAAGTATGGGATTAGATCACTCCCTAACACCATACACAAAAATAAGCTCAAAATGGATTAAGAACCTAAATGTAAGGCCAGAAACTATCAAACTCTTAGAGGAAAACATAGGCGGAACACTCTATGACATAAAACACAGCAAGATCCTTTTTGACCCACCTCCTAGAGAAATGGAAATTAAAAAAAAATAAACAAATGGGACCTAATGAAACTTTAACGCTTTTGCACAGCAAAGGAAACATAAAAAAACCAAAAGAAACCCCTCAGAATGGGAGAAAATATTTGCAAATGAAGCAACTGACAAAGGATTAATCTCCAAATTTTAAAAGCAGCTCATGCATCTCAATAAGAAAAAAATAAGCAACACAATCGAAAAATGGACAGAAGACCTAAATAGACATATCTCCAAAGAAGATATACACACTGCCAACAAACCCATGAAAGACTCCTCAACATCATTAATCATTAGGGAAATGCAAATCAAAACTACAGTGAGATATCACCTCACACCAGTCAGAATGGACATCATCAAAAATCTAGAAATAATAAATGCTGGAGTGGGTGTGGAGAAAAGGGAGCACTCCTGCACTGCTGGTTTGAATGTGAGTTGCTACAGCCACTATGGAGAACAGTATGGAGGTTCCTTAAAAAACTACAAATAGAAAGACCATATGACCCAGCAATTCCACTACTGGGTATATACCCTGAGAAAACCATAATTCAAAGAGTCATGTACCAAAATGTTCACTGCAGCTCTAATTACAGTAACGCAGAGATGGAAACAACCTAAGCACCCATAATCAGATGAATGGATAAAGAAGATATGGCACATATATACAATGGAATATTACACAGCCATAAAAAGAAACGAAATTGAGCTATTTGTAATGAGGTTGATAGATTTAGAGTCTGTCATACAGAGTGAAGTAAGTCAGAAAAGGAAAGTCAAATACCGTATGCTAAGACATATATATGGAATCTAAGAAAAAGAAATGTCAAGAAAAACCTAGGGGTAAGCCACAAATAAAGACAGAGACCTACTGGAGAACGGACTTGAGGATAAGGACGGGGGAAGGGTGAGCTGTGACAAAGTGAGAGAGAGGTATGGACATATATACACTTCCAAACGAAAGGTAGATAGCTAGTGGGAAGCAGCCGCATAGCACAGGCATATTAGCTCCATGCTTTGTGACCTCCTGGAGGGGTGGGATAGAGAGGGTGGGCGGGAGGGAGACACAAGAGGAAAGAGATACGGGAACATATGTATATCTGATTCACATTGTTATAAAGCAGAAAGTAACACACCACTGTAAAGCAATTATATGCCAATAAAGATGTTTAAAAAAATAAGAAAAAAAAACACTTGCTTAAAAAAAATCTAGAAATAATAAATGCTGGAGAGGCTGTGGAGAAAAGGGAACCCTCTTGCACTGTTGGTATGAATGTAAAATGATACAGCCACTGGGGAGAACAGTATGGTAGTTCCTTAAAAAACTACAACTAGAACTACCATATGACCCAGCAATCACACTACTGGGCATATACCCTGAGATACGATAATTCAAAAAGAGTCATGTACCAAAATGTTCATTGCAGCTCTATTTACGATAGCCCGGAGATGGAAACAACCTAAGTGTCCATCATCGGATGAATGGATAAAGAAGATGTGGCACATATATACAATGGAACATTACACAGCCATATAAAGAAACGAAATTGAGCTATTTACAATGAGGTGGATAGACCTAGAGTCTGTCATACAGAGTGAAGTAAGTCAGAAACAGAGAGACAAATACCCTATCCTAACACATATATGAGGAATTTCAGAAAAAAAAAGTCATGAAGAACCTAAGGGTAAGACAGGTATAAAGATACAGACCTACTGGAGAACAGACTTGAGGATAAGGGGAGGGGGAAGGGTGAGCTGTGACAAAGCGAGAGAGAGGCATGGATATTTATACACTACCAAACGTAAGGTAGGTAGCTAGTGGGAAGCAGCCGCATAGCACAGGGATATCAGCTCGGTGCTTTGTGACTGCCTGGAGGGGTGGGATAGTGAGGGTTGGAGGGCGGTAGACGCAAGAGGGAAGAGATATGCGAACATATGTATACGTAAAACTGATTCACTTTGTTATAAAGCAGAAATTAACACACCATTGTAAAGCAATTATACTCCAATAACGATGTTTAAAAAAAAGAAAGAAAAAAAGGGAGAAGACTCAAATTAATAGAAGTAGAAATGAAAAAGGAGAAGTAAAAACTAACACTGCAGAAATACAAAAGATCATGAGAGATTACTACAAGCAACTCTAGGCCAATAAAATGGACAACCTGGAAGAAATGGACAAATTCTTAGAAATGCACAACCTGCCAAGACTGAATCAGGAAGAAGTAGAAAATATGAACAGACCAATCACAAGCAATGAAATTGAAACTGTGATTAAAGATCTTCCAACAGACAAAAGCCCAGGACCAGATGCCTTCACAGGCGAATTCTAGCAAACATTTAGAGAAGAGCTAACACCTATCCTTCTCAAACTCTTCCAAAGTATAGCAGAGGGAGGAACACTCCCAAACTCATTCTACGAGGCCACCATCACCTTGATACCAAAACCAGACAAGGATGTCACAAAGAAAGAAAACTACAGGCCAATATCACTGATGAACATAGATGCAAAAATCCTCAACAAAATACTAGCAAACAGAATCCAACAGCACGTTAAAAGGATCATACACCATGATCAAGTGGGGTTTATTCAAGGAATGCAAGGATCCTTCAATATATGCAAATCAATCAACGTGATAAACCATATTAACAAACTGAAGGAGAAAAACCATATGATCATCTCAATAGATGCAGAGAAACCTTTCCACAAAGTTCCACACCGATTTATGATAAAAACCCTGCAGAAAGTAGGCAGAGAGGGAACTTTCTTCAACATAATAAAGGCCATATATGACAAAGCCACAGCCAACATCACCCTCAATGGTGAAAAACTGAAAGCATTTCCACTAAGATCAGGAACAAGACAAGGTTGCCCACTCTCACCACTCTTATTCAACATAATTTTGGACGTTTTAGCCACAGCAATCAGAGAAGAAAAGGAAATAAAAGGAATCCAAATCGGAAAAGAAGAAGTAAAGCTGTCACTGTTTGCAGATGGCATGATACTATACATAGAGAATCCTAAAGATGCTACCAGAAAACTACTAGAGCTAATCAATGAATTTGGTAAAATAGCAGGATACAAAATTAATGCACAGAAATCTCTGGCATTCCTATACACTCATGATGAAAAATCTGAAAGTGAAATCCAGAAAACACTCCCATTTACCATTGCAACAAAAAGAATAAAATATCTAGGAATAAAACTACCTAAGGAGAAAAAAGACCTGTATGCAGAAAATTATAAGACACTGATGAAACAAATTAAAGATGATACAAACAGATGAAGCGATATACCATGTTCTTGGATTGGATGATCAACACTGTGAAAATGACTCTACTACCCAAAGCAATCTACAGATTCAATGCAATCCCTATCAAACTACCACTGGCATTTTTCACAGAACTAGAAAAAAACATTTCACAATTTGTACGGAAACACAAAAGACCCCGAATAGCCAAAGCAATCTGGAGAACGTAAAACGGAGCTGAAGGAATCAGGCTCCCTGACTTCAGGCTATAGTTAAAAGGTACAGTAATCAAGACAGTATGGTGCTGGCACAAAAACTGAAAGATAGATCAATGGAACAGGATAGAAAGCCCAGAGATAAAGGCACGCACACATGGTCACGTTATCTTTGATAAAGGAGGCAGGAATGTACAGTGGAGAAAGGACAGCCTCTTCAATAAGTGGTGCTGGGAAAACTGGACATGTACATGTAAAAGTATGAGATTAGATCACTCCCTAACACCATACACAAAAATTAGCTCAAAATGGATTAAAGACCTAAATATAAGGCCAGAAAATATCAAACTCTTAGAGGAAAACATAGGCGGAACACTCTATGACATAAATCACACCAAGATCCTTTTTGACCCACCTCCTAGAGAAATGGAAATAAAACAAAAATAAACAAATGGGACCTAATGAAACTTTAACGCTTTTGCACAGCAAAGGAAACCATAAACAAGACCAAAAGACAACCCTCAGAATGGTAGAAAATATTTGCAAATGAAGCAACTGACAAAGGATTAATTTCCAAAATTTACAAGCAGCTCATGCAGCTCAATGACAAAAAAACAAACAACCCAATCCAAAAATGAGCAGAAGACCTAAATAGACATTTCTCCAGAGAAGATATACACACTGCCAACAAACACAGGAAAGAATGCTCAACATCATTAATCATTAGCTAAATGCAAATCAAAACTACAATGAGATATCATCTCACACCAGTCAGAATGGCCATCATCAAAAAATCTAGAAACAATAAATGCTGGAGAGGGTGTGGAGAAAAGGGAACACTCCTGCACTGCTGGTGGGAATGTGAATTGCTACAGCCACTATGGAGAGCAGTATGGAGGTTCCTTAGAAAACTACAAATAGAACGACCATATGACCCAGCAATCCCACTACTGGGCACATACCCTGAGAAAACCATAAGTCAAAAAGAGTCATGTACCAAAATGTTCATTGCAGCTCTATTTAAAATAGCCCAGAGGTGGAAAAAACCTAAGCGCCCATCATGGGATGAATGGATAAAGAAGATCTGGCACATATATACAATCGAATATTACTCAGCCATAAAAAGAAACGAAATTGAGCTCTTTATAATGAGGTGGATAGACCTAGAGTCTGTCATACAGAGTGAAGTATGTCAGAAAGAGAAAGACAAATAACGTATGCTAACACATATATATGGAATTTAAGGAGAAAAAAGTCATGAAAAACTTAGGGGTAAGACAGGAATAAAGACAGAGACCTACTGGAACACGGACTTGAGGATAAGGAGAGGGGGAAGGGTGAGCTGGGACAAAGCGAGAGAGAGCTATGGACATATATACACTACCAAACGTAAGGTAGATTGCTAGTGGGAAGCAGATGCGTAGCACAGGGATATCAGCTCGGTGCTTTGTGACCGCCTGGAAAGGTGGGATAGAGAGGGTGGGAGGGAGGGAGACGCAAGAGGGAAGAGATATGGGAACCTATGTATATGTATAACTGATTCACATTGTTATAAAGCAGAAACTAAGACACTACTGTAAAGCAATTATATCCCAATAAAGATGTTAAAAAAATAACAAAGAAAATACTTGCTTAAAAAAAAATCTAGATACAATAAATGCTGGAGAGGGTGTGGAGAAAAGGGAACCCTCTTGCACTGCTGGTGGGAATGTAAATTGATACACCCATGGTGGAGAACAATATGGAGGTTCCTTAAAATCTACAAATAGAACTACCATATGACCCAGCAATCACACTACTGGGCATATACCCTGAGAAAACCATAATTCAAAAAGAGTCATGTAACAAAATATTCATTGCAGCTCTATTTACAATAGCCCACAGATGGAAACAACCTAAGAGTCCATCATCTGATGAATGGATAAAGAAGATGTGGCACATATATACAATGGAATATTACTCAACCATGAAAAGAAATGAAATTGAGCTATTTGTAATGAGGTGCATCGACCTAGAGTTTGTCATACAGAGTGAAGTAAGTCAGAAAGAGAGAGACAAATACCGTATGCTAACACACATATATGGAATTTAAGGGAAAAAAATGTCATGAAGAACCGAACGGTAGGACAGGAATAAAGACACAGACCTACTAGAGAATGGACTTGAGGATATGGGAGGGGGGAATTGTAAGCTGTGACAAAGCGAGAGAGAGGCATGGACATATATACACTACCAAACGTAAGGTACATAGCTAGTGGGAAGCAGCCACATAGCACAGGGAGATCAGCTCGGTGCTGTGTGACCACCTGGAGGGGTGGGATAGGGAGGGTGGGAGACACAAGAGGGAAGAGAGATGGGAACATATGTATACATATAACTGATACACTCTGCTGTAAAGCAGAAACTACCACACCATTGTAAAGCAATGATACACCAATAAAGATGTTAAAAAAAAATAGAAGGAAAAAAAGGGAGAAGACTCAAATCAATAGAAGTAGAAATGAAAAAGGAGAAGTAAAAACTAACACTGCAGAAATACAAGAGATCATGAGAGATTACTACAAGCAACTCTAGGCCAATAAAATGGACAACCTGGAAGAAATGGACAAATTCTTAGAAATGCACAACCTGCCAAGACTGAATCAGGAAGAAGTAGAAAATATGAACAGACCAATCACAAGCAATGAAATTGAAACTGTGATTAAAGATCTTCCAACAGACAAAAGCCCAGGACCAGATGCCTTCACAGGCGAATTCTATCAAACATTTAGAGAAGAGCTAACACCTATCCTTCTCAAACTCTTCCAAAATATAGCAGAGGGAGGAACACTCCCAAACTCATTCTACGAGGCCACCATCACCTTGATACCAAAACCAGACAAGAATGTCACAAAGAAAGAAAACTACAGGCCAATATCACTGATGAACATAGATGCAAAAATCCTCAACAAAATACTAGCAAACAGAATCCAACAGCACGTTAAAAGGATCATACACCATGATCAAGTGGGGTTTATTCAAGGAATGCAAGGATCCTTCAATATACGCAAATCAATCAACGTGATAAACCATATTAACAAACTGAAGGAGAAAAACCATATGATCATCTCAATAGATGCAGAGAAACCTTTCCACAAAGTTCCACACCGATTTATGATAAAAACCCTGCAGAAAGTAGGCAGAGAGGGAACTTTCTTCAACATAATAAAGGCCATATATGACAAAGCCACAGCCAACATCACCCTCAATGGTGAAAAACTGAAAGCATTTCCACTAAGATCAGGAACAAGACAAGGTTGCCCACTCTCACCACTCTTATTCAACATAATTTTGGACGTTTTAGCCACAGCAATCAGAGAAGAAAAGGAAATAAAAGGAATCCACATAGGAAAAGAAGAAGTAAAGCTGTCACTGTTTGCAGATGACATGATACTATACATAGGGTATCCTAAAGATGCTACCAGAAAACCACTATAGTTAATCAATGAATTTGGTAAAGCAGCAGGATACAAAATTAATGCACAGAAATCTCTGGCATTCCTGTACATTAATGATGAAAAATCTGAAAGTGAAATCCAGAAAACACTCCCATTTACCATTGCAACAAAAGAATAAAATATCTAGGAATAAACCTACCTAAGGAGAAAAAAGACCTGTATGCAGAAAATTATAAGACACTGATGAAAGAAATTAAAGATAATACAAATAAATGGAGAGAGATACCATGTTCTTGGATTGGAAGAGTCAACATTGTGAAAATGACTCTACTACCCAAAGCAATCTACAGATTCAATGCAATCTCTATCAAACTACCACTGGCATTTTTCACAGAACTAAAACAAAACATTTCACAATTTGTATGGAAACACAAAAGACCCCGAAGAGCCAAAGCAATCTTGAGAATGAAAAACAGAGCTGGAGGAATCAGGCTCCCTGATTTCAGCCTATACTACAAAGCTACAATAAACAAGACCGTATGGTACCGGCACAAAAACAGAAAGATAGATCAATGGAACAGGATAGAAAGCCCAGGGATAAATGCACGCACATATGGTCACTTTATATTTGGTAAAGGAGGCAGGAATGTACAGTGGAGAAAGGACAGCCTCTTCAATAAGTGGTGCTGGGAAAACAGGACAGATACATGTAAAAGTATGAGATTAGATCACTCCCTAACACCATACACAAAAATTAGGTCAAAATGGATTAAAGACCTAAATGTAAGGCCAGAAACTATCAAACTCCTAGAGGAAAACATAGGCGGAACACTCTATGACATAAATATCACAGCAAGATCCTTTTTGACCCACATCCTACAGAAATGGAAATAAAAACAAAAATAAACAAATGGGACCTAATAAAACTTTAAAGCTTTTACACAGCAAAAGAAACCATAAACAAGACCAAAAGGCAACCCTCAGAATGGGAGAAAATATTTGCAAATGAAGCAACTGACTAATGTCCAAAATTTACAAGCAGCTCACGTAGCTCAATAACAAAAAAACAGGCAATCCAAAAATGGGCAAAAAACCTAAGTAGACAATTCTCCAAAGAAGATATACAGACTGCCAACAAACTTAATCATTAGGGAAATGCAAATCAAAACTACAATGAGATATCATCTCACACCAGTCAGAATGGACATCATTAAAAAATCTAGAAATAATAAATGCTGGAGTGGGTGTAGAGAAAAGAGAACACTCCTGCACTGCTGGTTTGAATGTGAGTTGGTACAGCCACTATGGAGAGCAGCGTGGAGGTTCCTTAAAAAACTACAAATAGAACGACCATATGACCCAGCAATCCCACTACTGAGAATATACCCTGAGAAAACCGTAATTCAAAAAGAGTCATGTACCAAAATGTTCATTGCAGCTCTATTTACGATAGCCCGGAGATGGAAACAACCTAAGTGTCCATCATCGGATGAATGGATAAAGAAGATGTGGCACATATATACAATGGAACATTACACAGCCATATAAAGAAACGAAATTGAGCTATTTACAATGAGGTGGATAGACCTAGAGTCTGTCATACAGAGTGAAGTAAGTCAGAAACAGAGAGACAAATACCCTATCCTAACACATATATGAGGAATTTCAGAAAAAAAAAGTCATGAAGAACCTAAGGGTAAGACAGGTATAAAGATACAGACCTACTGGAGAACAGACTTGAGGATAAGGGGAGGGGGAAGGGTGAGCTGTGACAAAGCGAGAGAGAGGCATGGATATTTATACACTACCAAACGTAAGGTAGATAGCTAGTGGGAAGCAGCCGCATAGCACAGGGATATCAGCTCGGTGCTTTGTGACTGCCTGGAGGGGTGGGATAGTGAGGGTGGGAGGGCGGTAGACGCAAGAGGGAAGAGATATGCGAACATATGTATACGTAAAACTGATTCACTTTGTTATAAAGCAGAAATTAACACACCATTGTAAAGCAATTATACTCCAATAACGATGTTTAAAAAAAAGAAAGAAAAAAAGGGAGAAGACTCAAATTAATAGAAGTAGAAATGAAAAAGGAGAAGTAAAAACTAACACTGCAGAAATACAAAAGATCATGAGAGATTACTACAAGCAACTCTAGGCCAATAAAATGGACAACCTGGAAGAAGTGGACAAATTCTTAGAAATGCACAACCTGCCAAGACTGAATCAGGAAGAAGTAGAAAATATGAACAGACCAATCACAAGCAATGAAATTGAAACTGTGATTAAAGATCTTCCAACAGACAAAAGCCCAGGACCAGATGCCTTCACAGGCGAATTCTATCAAACATTTAGAGAAGAGCTAACAACTATCCTTCTCAAACTCTTCCAAAGTATAGCAGAGGGAGGAACACTCCCAAACTCATTCTACGAGGCCACCATCACCTTGATACCAAAACCAGACAAGGATGTCACAAAGAAAGAAAACTACAGGCCAGTATCACTGATGAACATAGATGCAAAAATCCTCAACAAAATACTAGCAAACAGAATCCAACAGCACGTTAAAAGGATCATACACCATGATCAAGTGGGGTTTATTCAAGGAATGCAAGGATCCTTCAATATATGCAAATCAATCAACGTGATAAACCATATTAACAAACTGAAGGAGAAAAACCATATGATCATCTCAATAGATGCAGAGAAACCTTTCCACAAAGTTCCACACCGATTTATGATAAAAACCCTGCAGAAAGTAGGCAGAGAGGGAACTTTCTTCAACATAATAAAGGCCATATATGACAAAGCCACAGCCAACATCACCCTCAATGGTGAAAAACTGAAAGCATTTCCACTAAGATCAGGAACAAGACAAGGTTCCCCACTCTCACCACTCTTATTCAACATAGTTTTGGACGTTTTAGCCACAGCAATCAGAGAAGAAAAGGAAATAAAAGGAATCCAAATCGGAAAAGAAGAAGTAAAGCTGTCACTGTTTGCAGATGACATGATACTTATACATAGAGAATCCTAAAGATGCTACCAGAAAACTACTAGAGTTAATCAATGAATTTGGTAAAGTAGCAGGATACAAAATTAATGCACAGAAATCTCTGGCATTCCTATACACTCATGATGAAAAATCTGAAAGTGAAATCCAGAAAACACTCCCATTTACCATTGCAACAAAAAGAATAAAATATCTAGGAATAAAACTACCTAAGGAGAAAAAAGACCTGTATGCAGAAAATTATGAGACACTGATGAAACAAATTAAAGATGATACAAACAGATGAAGCGATATACCATGTTCTTGGATTGGATGAATCAACACTGTGAAAATGACTCTACTACCCAAAGCAATCTACAGATTCAATGCAATCCCTATCAAACTACCACTGGCATTTTTCACAGAACTAGAAAAAAACATTTCATAATTTGTACGGAAACACAAAAGACCCCGAATAGCCAAAGCAATCTGGAGAACGTAAAACGGAGCTGAAGGAATCAGGCTCCCTGACTTCAGGCTATACTTAAAAGGTACAGTAATCAAGACAGTATGGTACTGGCACAAAAACTGAAAGATAGATCAATGGAACAGGATAGAAAGCCCAGAGATAAAGGCACGCACACATGGTCACGTTATCTTTGATAAAGGAGGCAGGAATGTACAGTGGAGAAAGGACAGCCTCTTCAATAAGTGGTGCTGGGAAAACTGGACAAGTACATGTAAAAGTATGAGATTAGATCACTCCCTAACACCATACACAAAAATTAGCTCAAAATGGATTAAAGACCTAAATATAAGGCCAGAAACTATCAAACTCCTAGAGGAAAACATAGGCGGAACACTCTATGACATAAATCACAGCAAGATCCTTTTTGACCCACCTCCTAGAGAAATGGAAATAAAACAAAAATAAACAAATGGGACCTAATGAAACGTTAACGCTTTTGCACAGCAAAGGAAACCATAAATAAGACCAAAAGGCAACCCTCAGAATGGTAGAAAATATTTGCAAATGAAGCAACTGACAAAGGATTAATTTCCAAAATTTACAAGCAGCTCATGCGGCTCAATGACAAAAAAACAAACAACCCAATCCAAAAATGAGCAGAAGACCTAAATAGACATTTCTCCAAAGAAGATATACACACTGCCAACAAACACAGGAAAGAATGCTCAACATCATTAATCATTAGCTAAATGCAAATCAAAACTACAATGAGATATCATCTCACACCAGTCAGAATGGCCATCATCAAAAAATCTAGAAACAATAAATGCTGGAGAGGGTGTGGAGAAAAGGGAACACTCCTGCACTGCTGGTGGGAATGTGAATTGCTACAGCCACTATGGAGAGCAGTATGGAGGTTCCTTAAAAAACTACAAATAGAACGACCATATGACCCAGCAATCCCACTACTGGGCACATACCCTGAGAAAACCATAAGTCAAAAAGAGTCATGTAACAAAATGTTCATTGCAGCTCTATTTAAAATAGCCCAGAGGTGGAAAAAACCTAAGCGCCCATCATCGGATGAATGGATAAAGAAGATCTGGCACATATATACAATGGAATATTACTCAGCCTTAAAAAGAAACGAAATTGAGCTCTTTATAATGAGGTGGATAGACCTAGAGTCTGTCATACAGAGTGAAGTATGTCAGAAAGAGAAAGAGAAATACCATATGCTAACACATATATATGGAATTTAAGGGAAAAAAAGTCATGAAAAACTTAGGGGTAAGACAGGAATAAAGACAGAGACCTACTGGAACACGGACTTGAGGATAAGGAGAGGGGGAAGGGTGAGCTGGGACAAAGCGAGAGAGAGCTATGGACATATATACACTACCAAACGTAAGGTAGATTGCTAGTGGGAAGCAGATGCATAGCACAGGGATATCAGCTCGGTGCTTTGTGACCGCCTGGAAAGGTGGGATAGAGAGGGTGGGAGGGAGGGAGACGCAAGAGGGAAGAGATATGGGAACCTATGTATATGTATAACTGATTCACATTGTTATAAAGCAGAAACTAAGACACTACTGTAAAGCAATTATATCCCAATAAAGATGTTAAAAAAATAACAAAGAAAATACTTGCTTAAAAAAAAATCTAGATACAATAAATGCTGGAGAGGGTGTGGAGAAAAGGGAACCCTCTTGCACTGCTGGTGAGAATGTAAATTGATACACCCATGGTGGAGAACAATATGGAGGTTCCTTAAAAAACTACAAATAGAACTACCATATGACCCAGCAATCACACTACTGGGCATATACCCTGAGAAAACCATAATTCAAAAAGAGTCATGTAACAAAATATTCATTGCAGCTCTATTTACAATAGCCCACAGATGGAAACAACCTAAGTGTCCATCATCCGATGAATGGATAAAGAAGATGTGGCACATATATACAATAGAATATTACTCAACCATGAAAAGAAATGAAATTGAGCTATTTGTAATGAGGTGCATCGACCTAGAGTTTGTCATACAGAGTGAAGTAAGTCAGAAAGAGAGAGACAAATACCGTATGCTAACACACATATATGGAATATAAGGGAAAAAAATGTCATGAAGAACCGAACGGTAGGACAGGAATAAAGACACAGACCTACTAGAGAATGGACTTGAGGATATGGGAGGGGGGAATTGTAAGCTGTGACAAAGCGAGAGAGAGGCATGGACATATATACACTACCAAACGTAAGGTAGATAGCTAGTGGAAAGCAGCCACATAGCACAGGGAGATCAGCTCGGTGCTGTGTGACCACCTGGAGGGGTGGGATAGGGAGGGTGGGAGACACAAGAGGGAAGAGAGATGGGAACATATGTATACATATAACTGATACACTCTGTTGTAAAGCAGAAACTACCACACCATTGTAAAGCAATGATACTCCAATAAAGATGTTAAAAAAAAATAGAAGGAAAAAAAGGGAGAAGACTCAAATCAATAGAAGTAGAAATGAAAAAGGAGAAGTAACAACTGACAATGCAGAAATACAAAAGATCATGAGAGATTACTACAAGCAACTCTAGGCCAATAAAATGGACAACCTGGAAGAAATGGACAAATTCTTAGAAATGCACAACCTGCCAAGACTGAATCAGGAAGAAGTAGAAAATATGAACAGACCAATCACAAGCAATGAAATTGAAACTGTGATAAAATATCTTCCAATAAACAAAAGCCCAGGAACAGATGGCTTCACAGGCGAATTCTATCAAACATTTAGAGAAGAGCTAACAACTATCCTTCTCAAACTCTTTCAAAATTAGCAGAGGGAGGAACACTCCCAAACTCATTCTACGAGGCCACCATCACCTTGATACCAAAACCAGACAAGAATGTCACAAAGAAAGAAAACTACAGGCCAATATCACTGATGAACATGATGCAAAAATCCTCAACACAATACTAGCAAACAGAATCCAACAGCACATTAAAAGGATCATACACCATGATCAAGTGGGGTTTATTCAAGGAATGCAAGGATCCTTCAATATACGCAAATCAATCAACGTGATAAACCATATTAACAAACTGAAGGAGAAAAACCATATGATCATCTCAATAGATGCAGAGAAACCTTTCCACAAAGTTCAACACCGATTTATGATAAAAACCCTGCAGAAAGTAGGCAGAGAGGGAACTTTCTTCAACATAATAAAGGCCATATATGACAAAGCCACAGCCAACATCACCCTCAATGGTGAAAAACTGAAAGCATTTCCACTAAGATCAGGAACAAGACAAGGTTGCCCACTCTCACCACTCTTATTCAACATAATTTTGGACGTTTTAGCCACAGCAATCAGAGAAGAAAAGGAAATAAAAGGAATCCACATAGGAAAAGAAGAAGTAAAGCTGTCACTGTTTGCAGATGACATGATACTATACATAGGGAATCCTAAAGATACTAGCAGAAAACCACTATAGTTAATCAATGAATTTGGTAAAGTAGCAGGATACAAAATTAATGCACAGAAATCTCTGGCATTCCTGTACATTAATGATGAAAATCTGAAAGTGAAATCAAGAAAACACTCCTATTTACCATTGCAACAAAAAGAATAAAATATCTAGAAATAAATCTACCTAAGGAGAAAAAAGACCTGTATATAGAAAATTATAAGAGTCCGATGAAAGAAATTAAAGATGATACAAATAGTGGAGAGATATATCATGTTATTGGATTGGAAGAATCAACATTGTGAAAATGCTTCTACTACCCAAAGCAGTCTAAGGATTCAATGCAATCCCTATCAAACTAACGCTGGCATTTTTCACAGAACTAGAAAAAAACATTTCACAATTTGTATGGAAACATAAAAGACACTGAAGAGCCAAAGCAATCTTGAGAATGAAAAACAGAGCTGGAGAATCAGGCTCCCTGCCTTCAGGCTATACTACAAAGCTACAGTAATCAAAACAGTATTGAACTGGCAGAAAAACAGAAAGATAGATCAATGGAAAAGGATAGAAAGCCCAGAGATAAACCCACGCACACATGGTCACCTTATCTTTGATAAAGGAGGCAAGAATGTACAGTGGAGAAAGGACAGCCTCTTCAATAAGTGGTGCTGGGAAAACTGGACAGCTACATGTAAAAGTATGAGATTAGATCACTCCCTAACACCATACACAAAAATAAGCTCAAAATGGATTAAAGACCTAAATATAAGGCCAGAAACTATCAAACTCTTAGAGGAAAACATAGGCGGAACACTCTATGACATAAATCACAGCAAGATCCTTTTTGACCCACCTCCTAGAGAAATGGAAATAAAAACAACAATAAACAAATGGGACCTAATGAAACCTTAAAGCTTTTGCACAGCAAAGGAAACCATAAACAAGACCAAAAGACAACCCTCAGAATGGTAGAAAATATTTGCAAATGAAGCAACTGACAAAGGATTAATTTCCAAAATTTACAAGCAGCTCATGCAGCTCAATAACAAAAAAACAAACAACCCAATCCAAAAATGAGCAGAAGACCTAAATAGACATTTCTCCAAAGAAGATATACACACTGCCAACAAACACAGGAAAGAATGCTCAACATCATTAATCATTAGCTAAATGCAAATCAAAACTACAATGAGATATCATCTCACACCAGTCAGAATGGCCATCATCAAAAAATCTAGAAACAATAAATGCTGGAGAGGGTGTGGAGAAAAGGGAACACTCCTGCACTGCTGGTGGGAATGTGAATTGCTACAGCCACTATGGAGAGCAGTATGGAGGTTCCTTAAAAAACTACAAATAGAACGACCATATGACCCAGCAATCCCACTACTGGGCACATACCCTGAGAAAACCATAAGTCAAAAAGAGTCATGTACCAAAATGTTCATTGCAGCTCTATTTACAATAGCCCAGAGGTGTAAAAAACCTAAGCGCCCATTATCGGATGAATGGATAAAGATGTGGCACATATATACAATGGAATATTACTCAGCCATAAGAAGAGATGAAATTGAGCTCTTTATAATGAGGTGGATAGACCTAGAGTCTGTCATACAGAGTGAAGTATGTCAGAAAGAGAAAGAGAAATACCGTATGCTAACACATATATATGGAATTTAAGAAAAAAAAAGTCATGAAAAACTTAGGGGTGAGACAGGAATAAAGACAGAGACCTACTGGAGCACGGACTCGAGGATAAGGAGAGGTGGAAGGGTGAGCTGGGACAAAGCGAGAGAGAGCTATGGACATATATACACTACCAAACGTAAGGTAGATTGCTAGTGGGAAGCAGATGCATAGCACAGGGATATCAGCTCAGTGCTTTGTGACCGCCTGGAAAGGTGGGATAGAGAGGGTGGGAGGGAGGGAGACGCAAGAGGGAAGGCATATGGGAACATATGTATATGTATAACTGATTCACTTTGTTATAGAGCAGAAACTAACACACCATTGTAAAGCAGTTATACTCTAATAAAGATGTAAAAAAAGAAAAAAGATGGTTAAAAAAATAAAAGTCCTCTACAGAAGAACCATCAATTGAGTAGCACCTAAAAGCTACTATTGGTCCCCTAGTCTACAATTATTAACAATAATGACTGCAGGCCCATTCATGTAGCCCACATTCACCTGGCCCCACTAGCCTGTGGCCTTGGCAGAAATGCGTACTACTCAGGGTTACCCATGTGGCACTCTGCCACTGCCTGGTCTCTTGCAATTAGGTGTGGCCATGTGCCTATTTCTGGCCAGTGGGCTGAGTGGAAGTTACCTAGAGAGGCATTTAAGAGTCATCTCTTAGTGTGACCCTGCTGCATTCTCCCCACACAACCCCCAAGCACTGTACACATCGCGCCCAGGGCAATCATAGAGGCCACCCACTGAGGTGGAAAGCCACAGGTGAAAGCAGATGGGGTCACTGAGTCACTACAAGATGAACCGCTGACATGGGGGAGTGGCCTGGATCAGGAAGTGAATGAATAAGGAAAAAAATAAATCTTGGTATTCAGCCAATATAATTTTGGATTTGTTTGTTATCACCAAAGACTGTCCTGACTGATACAAATATAGCAGCAGTTAACATAAGAAACTTCAGCACGAGACAAAAAGCCAGCTTCATTCAGTGAAGGAAAGGCAAAAAAGTGAGACGACGACACCCTCCCCCTTGCTAATCAGTCCTGCACACTCTCCCCTGAGCCCGGGAGGGGCTTCAGGACCTTCTCAAGTCTTAATAAGAACTAGAGAAGAGGCAAACCTCTGTTGAGCAGACCTTCTTGAGACATGAGGAGGCAGGGGAGAGGGCAGTGCACGAGGAGATGGAAGACATGGCCCCATCCCACGGTCCTCCCCAACATGTATGCTGTGTGACCTTGGGTAAGCTGCTTCACCTCTCTGTACTTCAGCCCATGCCTCCTTAGGTGTGACAGGTCTCCACCTGCCTGGGGTGGCCGGCAGAACTTGACCTTTACTGCCCCAAGTGGGATGGGATGAGATGGTGGCTGGAGAGAGGAACCTTTGCTCTCCACATTCTTGTTCTCATTGAGAAATGTCACTGGGGCACCCGGCAGTGCTGAAGTCTGTTACTATCGAAACTGGAGGGCAGTATGGATGGGATGTCCCAAAGCCAAGAGCCTGCATGGCCCCCTGGGTGCCATCCCCAGCGCCCTGGAGATGAGAGAGGTGCAATCTCTGCTTCAGCAACCTGGGAGGGACCCCAACTGTCCCTGGATGTCATCTTGCTCTTATGATCAAAAGCACACACAACGTTGCTCTCACATATGTGCAGGGGCATTTGCCTGACGATGCTTACTGAGACATTGTTACTGATGGCAAAAATCTAGAAAGGCCAAGAAAAATCTAGAAAGTCCTAAATGTTCCTCAAGAGTGGACTGGTTAAGTTTCGATATATCCATACTATGAATTATGCAGCCATTTAAAAGCCAGGCAGGTGTCTCTGTACTGACGTTAAAGACTTCCAAGACATATCAAGCCAGGTGCACGTAGTGTGGAGAGCACACAACCATTTGTATACACACACATTTAAACACACAAGCATGTACACGTCTGTGTGTGTGTTCTATACAGCTGGAAGGCAACACAAGAAACAAGTAATGGTGGCTGCAGTGGACTGGGGTCTGGTGAGACAGAATTAATTTTCATTGTAAATTCTTTTGTACTATCTTTTACCATATATGGATATATTTGGTTTTCCCTAGAGTTTTTTGTCAAAGAAGTAAAGAAAGGAAACACTGGCTTTGGATTCCAATCCTAGATTTCAAGCCAATCTTCACGTCCTCATAACTGTGTGATCTTGGGCAAAGCTCAGTTCCCTCATCTGTAAAATGTGGATAATAGTAGTGCCTCCCTCACTGGACTGTTGTGAGGATTAAATGAGATTATATGTAAGAGTTTAGCCCAGGGCCTGGCACCCATTAAGCATTCTTGGCAACCATTCATGGTGCCCATTAAACTATTTTTGATCAAGCACGAAGCTCACTGTCCATTTGACCACGGGGCCCAGGTATCTGACAGTATCATTAAGACCATTCCTTGAAGAGCGAGTGTTGATATTAGTTTTAATATTTTATCACCTGGCAGCATCTTGTAGAAAACACTCATTTGCCTCTTCCTGTGCCCTGCCCAGCCTGCTATTAACAGTCTCCAAAGCCTTCTTTTCTTTTTTTTTTTTTTTTGCGGTCGCGGGCCTCTCACTGCTGTGGCCTCTCCCGTTGTGGAGCACAGGCTCCGGACGCGCAGGCCCAGCGGCCATGGCTCACGGGCCCAGCCGCTCCGCGGCATGTGGGATCTTCCCGGACCGGGGCACGAACCCGTGTCCCCTGCATCGGCAGGCGGACTCTCAACCACTGCGCCACCAGGGAAGCCCCCAAAGCCTTCTTTAAAACTGTGCTCCTCCATATGGTTTCCCCAAACTCCTGCTCAATATACAGGGTTGATACATAGCTGGGTGAACATCCTTTTCTCCTTGAGCTTTTACGGAGGATGTGAGGGAAAGGGCTCTTGTTACCAAATAAGGGAGAAAAGTCTCTCGAAGCCATTAGGTGTCTGACACCGATTCAATTACCCCATCCGTGCCCTTTTCAGCTCAGCACTTCCTAAACTTCATTAGTGCTGTAGCACTGCTGCCATCGACCCTTCTCTGAGAGCATCCTACAGAGCAGAGGACAAACTCCATCGCGGCAGATCACTGCGGCACTTCTGCTTCCTGAACAAAGGGCTCTGGGGGCCTCCCGGGCTGAGAGGAGGGCCCAGATGAGGTTGTAGGGCCCAGTACAACCTACCCCAGCCTGGTTCACATCACCCAGAGTTTCAAGTGATCTTAAAAACAACCTTGGTGGGGCTTCCCTGGTGGCGCAGTGGTTGAGAATCCACCTGCTAATGCAGGGGACACGGGTTCGAGCCCTGGTCCGGGAAGATCCCATATGCCGCGGAGCAACTAAGCCCGTGCGCCACAACTACAGAGCCTGCGCATCTGGAGCCTGTGCTCTGCAACAAGAGAGGCCACAATAGTGAGAGGCCCACGCACCGCGATGAAGAGTGGCCCCCGCGCGCTGCAACTGGAGAAAGCCCTCGCACAGAAACGAAGACCCAACACAGCAAAAATAAATATTAAATAAATTAATTAAAAAAAAAAAAAACCTTGGTGCTCCCAGGTTGGTGAACACATCCGCATGAGGGGAGGGTGGGGCACCCTGGTTCCCTGGGGACAGAAGCTCCTGCATTCGGCACCCTTCCGGACCTTGCCCTGGCTGTTCATCTGTATCCGTTATAATAAACTGGTAAACAAATTTAAAGGGGGTAAAGAAAGAAAAAAGGAGAGTCAAAGAGTGAAAAATGAAGAGAGTTGAAGGAGAGAGAAATTTTCCCTAAGTAACTAGGGAATGAAGCAAAAACAGAACATACATGAATACGCAAAGGAAATTCTACTCAACTGGTTATTGTTTCTAGTAAAAGACTGACTGTGATATATGGTAAATATCCTCTGGAGTAAAACCAAGACAGGAGGAAATTGAGGCTTGGGGAGGTCAAGTAACTTGACGAGGTTAAGGGACTAACCCAGTTTTCTCATCTGGTCTACATGATCCCTGAAACTCCTACCTCCAAGAAAAAGTAAAAACATAAACCTCTTTTTTTTTTCTACAGTCTTAAGAAATACAGCATCTTTCCCAAGAACAGAAGCAGACTGTTGTACGCCTTCCCTTGTTGCACAAAACTGAAAATGAATAATTTTTGTATTAATCACATTAAAAACTGAACATTACACTAAAAACAAACAAACAGAAAAACAACTTGGGCTACCCTGGTGGCACAGTGGTTAAGAATCTGCCTGCCAATGCAGGGGACACAGGTTCAAGCCCTGGTCCGGGAAGATCCCACATGCCACGGAGCAACTAAGCCCGTGCGCCACAACTACTGAAGCCTGCGTGCCTAGAGCCTGTGCTCCACAAGAGAAGCAACCGCAATGAGAAGCCCACGCACTGCAACGAAGAGTAGCCCCTGCTCGTCACAACTAGAGAAAGCCCACGTGCAGCAACGAAGACCCAATGCGGCCAAAAATAAATAAATTTATTAAAAATAAAGAAAACAACTTAAGAACTTGGGTTCTATAGCCTACTTTGGCTTACTCTTTGTAAGCAAAATAGCTGTAGTCTATCCTATGGCTCAACAGAGCCCAGCCACAACTGCCTTACTTGTCTGTTGGACCAAAGGTTATAAGAGGCTTGAGGAAGGGGACTGCTTACGTACCCACGAAGCGTCCATTGATGACCTGATCGCTGAGAGTGGGAAGCAGATCCCAGGGAGACTGTGTCCTTACGAGCTGTAATCACGGAACCAAGGAAAGCATCTTGGAAGCTCTAGTTGGCACAGCGGGATGGAGCTGCCTGCCTTTGAAAATATCACTGGGCTTGGACCATGAGCATCTTGGCGTCATCCATGAGAGACTGGAGACCAGAGGCCCTTCCCCTCCCAGGTACCTGTAAGCTACTGGATTCATACGGAACCACAGAGGAAAGGGAGAACATCTGCCTCCTGAAATATGACTGAGATGGAACTCCTTGCCACCATGGCCAGTGGAAGCTTGGAGTCCTACTTAATTAGGGGTACAAAGTAATTGTTATGGTTTTGCATCAATAGTCGGGAACTAAAAGTCATATCAACTATATCTGTATCTCTGGTGCCTAGCAGAAATCTTGGCACACAGTAGGTGTATAATGAATGAATGACCAGTCCTGAGGCCTTGTGAGATCTTCAGTCATCAGATGAGAATTCAATTACTTTTCATAAGTTCTGCTATTCTCAAAGGCAGAGAGTGGGCTCTCACCATTTAGAAAATTCTTCACCCCATGAGAGTGCAGAAATCCTCCCTTGTATCACATGCCACTCTCCTGCTCCATCCCTCCAATGGCTTCCCATCTCACTCTGAAGAAAATCAGAGTTCTTACCATGACCTTCACAGTCCCACAAGATCTGGCCCCCCCATCTCTCCGACCTCATCTCCTAATACCCTCCCAGTCTTTTACTCCCTTAAGCCACATTGGCCTCCTCGTTGTTCCTCAAGCATGCTCCTGCCTCAGGACATTTGCACTTGCTATTCTAGCTGCCTGAAGTGCTCTGCCTTGAGATCTAGGCATGGCTTCATCCTTTACTTCCTCAGGTCTCTGCTCAACGTCACCTGTTTAGAAGAGCCTTCCCTGGGAATTCTCTAGTGGTCCAGTGGTTAGGGCTCAGTGCTTTCACTGCCCAGGTTCAATCCCTGGTTGGGGAACTATGATCCCGCAAGCCGTGCAGCACAGCCAGAAAAGAAAAGCCTTCCCAGATCACTTTACCCCTCTCCATCCCCCCATCCCACACTCAGTGCTTATACTACTTTATCTTCATAATGTTTAGATGACAAATATATGATACAGTTATTTATCTGTAGTCTGTTTCTCATGAGAGCAATAAGAGAAGAGATCTTATCTGAGTCTCTCCTGAATCTCCCATGCTTAGAACAGTTCCTGACACATAATAGGAACTCAAGAAATCTTTGTTGAATAAATGAGTGAAGTTAACCAACAAATTTGACCAACAAATGGCCTAGGCTATCCCACCCCCTAGGTATTCTCTCCAAGTGAGATTTAATTGGCATGAATTTCAGAAGGAGAATGTTAGAGCTGGAAGAGCCCTTGAGATGGCTGACTTCTGCCCTTGTGGGACCCTGCAAGGGCCGGGGTGTGGGCGCCTGAGGCCTGGGGCTTTCCGCCGATGGTAAGGAAGTCACCTTGATGAGGGGAGACTCCCAACCCGGTACTCCGTGGTGTCTTCTCCAATATCACTGGGCTCAGGGCAAGAGGGAAATCCCAGGGATGGTAAGCATCATCTGAGAAAATACATTTGGGAAACCCTGGGTGAAACCAATCTCCTTACTTCCCAGGGCCTAGGTAAGCTTCTGTGTCTTGTGATTCTCCAAGGTGGGGTGACAATAGATTGCATTTCTCAAACTTTTTAAACTCTTTTTCTGGAGAACCGTTTTTGTGGGATTTGTGTTCTCTGGGACACAGCTCGGAAAACACTGGTTTCATGCTTTCTTCCTCCTGAAGAGCCATCTGAAGGTGTGTGGGAAGCTGCGGGAAAGCCGGATGCTTTGCTTACCTAAAGAAGCCAGAGATGGGAGTTTCCCTCAGCACAAAGCCAGGCTCACCAGCATCTTGCGTCTCTCGGAGGAGCCCTGAAGCACGTCGCTTTCTACACTCTGCCTCCTCTGCGACCCCCTAGACCTGAATGGGCTCCCTTCAGCATCTCTGTGCTCAAGCCCTCCACACGTTTCACCAGGCTCATCTTTTCCCCTCCAGGTGTCATCTTCACCTGCCTGCCTTCCACCTACCTCCTGAGGCTCTGCTGGGAGAACTTCCTGGAAGTGCCCCTCTTCCCTGCCCTTTGGCAGCCCCCTTGCAGGGAGCCACTTAAATAGCTGGCCAGCATCGTAAAGGAGACAAGCAGTTTCCTGAACAGTATGTGTGTGATCCAACTTTGTAAAATAAGGACACACGTTGCAGGCATGTTCATGTCCATCTGCACAGAGAAAGAGGAAGCTGGGAGGTGTCCTCCACCAGGGTGACAGTAGTTATCTCTGGGCAGCTTTTCTGTTTAGCTGTATCCTTAAATTTGATTTTCCCACGTGTGTTTAAAAAGAAAAAGAAAGCTCATGGAAGTGTCACAGAATCTGCAGCTGTCATTCCACTCCTCACTAACCATGTGACCTCAGAGCACACAACCTCTCGGGTTCCTCAACTCAGAGATGCCCCACCTTTTTCCCTCTCGGAGGTTCTCCGGGAACCGTCTCTGTTCTGTCACTAGACTGCAAGCAGCTGGAGAGCAAGCGAGCGTCCCCTGTATCACACCTCCTCGGCATCCTTCCGCAGGACCGTGCGGTGCCTTGCACGCTGCAGTGTTGTTATTTTTTATTACTGCAGGTGCTAAATAAATCCTCAGTGCCTGAGCCCAGAGCCACACACATTTATCCTTGTCATCGCTCCAATTCTATGTGGCTGGGAGAGCCGAAGGCGCTGGAGACGCAATAAATCTGCTCTTTGGGCCCCACCCACTTCTCCACCAAGCGGATCTGGTTGCTAGGAGCCAAGGCTGGAGTGATGGGCTGAGGCCCTGTGAGTTGGGAGTCCTGGAGAAGGGCTGGCTGGCTTCACAAACTCCCCTCCCAGGAGGTGTGAGAGGGCTTTGGGCAATGATTTCCCCAGAAGGAAGGAATGAGGCCCTGACCAGGCGCAAAGGCAGCAGGTAAGAGCCATGCCTGGGTTTAGTCCTGCCTCAGCCCTCTGGTCCCCACCACCTTGAGCCTGGGCAACTCACATCACTGCTCGGGCCTCACTTTCCATGCCCATTAAATGGGACAATAGCTCCTATATTTTGGATTATCATGAGAATAAAATGAGAGTCGGCACATAGCAAGAGCTTATAATGATCAAGCGGTACCTCTTAAGATGGTTTCAGGGTCCAAAGACAGTCCGAAGTGAGTAAGTAGCCTTTAGGTGGCTTAGAGTTCAGGGCTGGCTTCATGCCTGGACCCTTCCCCAGTGCTACCCAAGCTGCCGTGGATATAACTCACTTAAAGCAAGCTCCAGTTTTGACAGGGAGAGGGCCCATCTTTCCCCTATGCTGTACAGCCTTGAGTGGATTTATGAAGCAAAAGCAGCCCATGGTGTATCTTTTGTGTGTGCCAGGCATCTGCTAGGTATTCCATATCCCCTTCCTAGAGAGGACATCCGTCAGGGTGCAGAAGAATAAGGCTGTGTCCAAAGCCACACAGTATAATAAATGGTGGCACGGGGGCCAAATGCTGCCAAGTTACTCCACCGGAAGAGAATCAGAACCTCCTACAAAGTCTGCTCACCCCTATTTTGTCTTGCAGACTCTGGAATTTTCCATTCCATTCGTTGAACCCCATTTGTAGCAAAGACGTCTCAATGCATCTTGGGAAGGAATGTGCTAATGGTACTATATACAAACTCACTTCTCCCACATCTTAGCCACACTGAGTGCCACGCCTTTAAACAATGCTGAGACATTCTTCTTAGGATATTTGTGGCACAGGGCGGAAGCCATTATTGCCTCCTTGCAGCTGTCTTCCTCTAGGTTAGGGACTGTGATAGAGACCCAGAACTAGGTGCTGACTGAAGGGGAAGTGCTTCTACCAAATCCTGTGGGTGACCTGGGGCCTCTTGAGTATTCCCTAAAAACTCATCGTCAAAATGGGAGGGGAGAAGACTAGAGCTACCAGGTGCTGAAGAAATGTTTCCTGGCACGAGGATGCTTGGTGACAGTCACTTGAGGAACACAGCTGGGGGGTGGGTGCTCAGCCATTTAGACACACTGGAGTTCCACATTTAACCTTTGGCTTCCACACGAGATTAAGGGACAGAAAACTTTTCAAAGTCACTTTCTATTTACATAACTAGTTCAAGGGTGATGGTGGAGGTGGGGAATCCAAAGTCTACCTAGACAACTTCTGCTCTTTTTTATTTATGCCAGTGGTTTATATGTTTAAGTTTCGGTTTTGTTATAAGGTCTGTTTGTATGACAAATGAAGTTCATGGATTATATAAGTCATCTATACACATTTTTAAAAGATTAATGTAATACCCTAACTCTAATACAGAGTTTTTAACGTGAGAACTACTGATATGGGGCCATGTAACTCTTGAAGTGCTGTCCTGCGCACTTGCAGATACTAGCAGCGTCCCAGGCTTCTACCCACAGACCTGACAACCAAAAAGTTCTCCAGATATTGCCAAGTGTTCCCTGCGGGGAACAAAATCATCCTCCATTGAGAACCACTCCTCTAACATAAAGGATAAATAAAAAGGTGATAATGTGTAATAAAGTAACATGTATTTCAAAATATAAATGCTCATGCATGGCTGTACTGGGAGTCGCAATGAAGCAGCCACCTGCCTGCACCTGCTGATAGTGAAGGGGTTTGGATTTAAGAGAAGTAAGAAGATCAAGAGCTCTTTCTATAAGAAGATCAGGAAAGTGTAAGGGTAGAAGTATGGATGGACACTAGAAGAAAAATGAGTGTTAGGCTAATAATAGAGAACACTTAACTGTACACATGTGAAAGAATAAAATTACTATAATTAAAATAAAGATAGTATACTGAGATCAATAAGACTCAATCATAAATGAGCTGGGACTTATTTATAAGTACAGCATCAGGGTAGTTCCCTACTTTATGACCAGGGGTGTCACTATAGGGACAGAATCCCTGGTATTTAACAAGAACTTGGGGCTGTATCCTGTGAGAGGACGGACTGAAAGAGGCCAAGTGGTAGGAAGACCTCTGAGGAAGGAATCAGAATAATGTTGAAAAAGAACAGACCAACTGAAAAACAATTTGAAAGTGAAATTCTTATAACCTAGATTTCTTATCATTGTGCCTATGTGTGTGTGCGTGTGTTTGTATGAATATAGATGGCAATATTATAACAATATTTTTTAAAATAACAATGAAATTCAATGAGATCCTTGTATTACATGAGCCTACAAATTTCTATCTGGTTCAAGATCTATT
This sequence comes from Orcinus orca, assembly GCF_937001465.1. Taxonomy (NCBI): domain Eukaryota; kingdom Metazoa; phylum Chordata; class Mammalia; order Artiodactyla; family Delphinidae; genus Orcinus; species Orcinus orca. Next base: position 36,861,236 of record NC_064571.1, read on the forward strand.
CAAAGGAATCTCAAATCTCTGTTACGTATTTTCAGTTGGTTTCATTGCACAGTACTGCCCTACTGCATTGAAACACTTTTCAGGAAAATTTGTAGTTAGAAACGCTTAATGTGTAGAACCAGCAAGTTGCACAGCATGAGTAAGTTATACAGTCATTGCCAGACAAGATCTTTCTTCCGTTTAAGTTTCTTTCCATGGAATGATCTTCTAAATTACTGGACTTTTCCAGTAACGTTTTAGAACTTATGTTCAGAATTATCATGTTCTAAGTATTGCTGATGTACATCTGTAGTGAGTTTAATCTGGGAGAACATTCAAAAGTCACGTGGGACTCTCCCAAACACTGCAGGACATCTAACTTCCTCCTCATCCCCAGATGCCAATGGGCATGTCACCCAAAAACTACACCCACCAATTTCCAAAACGCCCCCTCTGGGACACCACAGCTCCTATAGATTACCCCAGACTTATATGACCACATCCCAGATGTGGGTCACTGCCACCCAAGACCTCATTGACAAGCATCCACTATATGGACACAGATTCAAATGTCTCTCCCATCAGCTGGTGTTTGGGGCACAACATAGGTACTTCTATTATCTCCACTGCTAGTATCTTTACTACCTGTAACACTTCTATGCAATTTTTATTAATCATAACTCAATGACACCTTTGATGAATGGTATTAACAAGGTAAATGGGTAACATCTGTTGAGAGTTCACTCTGTGTCAGGCCCTGGGTGTGTTAGCTTTGTTACTTCATTCAAACTTCACAGTAACCCTATGAAGTAGATACTATTATTAGACATATTTTACAGGGAGAGTTTCAGAAACTGGTCCAAAGTGACCTAATGAGTGACAAAATCAGAATTTGAATCCTGGCTCTTACTCTATTTGCTATACTATTTCCCCACAACTGTCTTCTCTGTATTCAATTTAAGCCAAAGAAGTAAATGGCAAACCCACACACCTACGGTCAATTAATCTTCGACAAAGGAGGCAAGAATATACAATGGGAAAAAGACAGTCTCTTCAGCAAGCGGTGCTTGGAAAGCTGGACAGCCATATATAAATCAATGAAGTTAGAATACACCCTCACACCATACACAAAATAAACTCAAAATGGCTTAAACACTTAACCATAAGATGTGACACCATAAAATTCCTAGGAGAGAACATAGACAAAACATTCCCTGACATAAATCATACCAATGTTTTCTTAGGTCAGTGTCCCAAAGCAATAAAAATAAAAGCAAAAATAAATAAACGAGACCTAATCAAACTTATAAGCTTTTGCACAGCAGAGGAAACCATAAACAAAATGAAAAGACAACATACAGACTGGGAGAAAATATTTGCAAATGATGCAACCGACAGGGTTTAATTTCCAAAATATACAAACAGCTCACATAACTCAATAACAAAATAAACCAAACAATCCAATCAAAAAAATGGGCAGAAGACCTCAATAGACATTTCTCCAAAGAAGACATACCAGATGGCCAACATGCCCATGAAAAGATGCTCAACATCGCTAATTATCAGAGAAATGCAAATCAAAACTACAATGCAGTATCACTTCACACACATCAGAATGGCCATCATTAAAAAGTCCTCAAACAATATACAACATTGTAAAACAACTATAACCCCCCCAAAAAATCTACAAACAGTAAAAGCTGGAGGGGCGTGGAGAAAAGGGAACCTTCTACACTGTTCGTGGGAATGTAAATTGGTGCAGCCACTGTGGAAAACAGCATGAAGGTTCCTTAAAAAACTAAAAATAGAATTACCATATGACCCAGAAATCCAACTCCTGGGCACATATCTGGAAAAGACAAAAACTCTAATTCAGAAAGAAACGCCCCAATGTTCATGACAGCAATATTTACAACAGCCAAGACATGGAAGCAACCTAAATTGACAGATGAATGGGTAAAGAAGATGTGGGGTGTGTGTGTGTGTACACACACACACACACACAAAATGGAATATTACTCAGCCATAAAGAAGAGAAATAATGTCATTTGCAGCAACATGGATGGACCTAGAGATTATCATTCTAAATAGAGTAAGTCAGACTGAGAAAGACAAATAGCATATGATATCCCTTATATATGGAATCTAAAATATGATACAGATCAACTTAGTTACAAAACAGAAACAGACACAGAAATAGAAAACAAACTTATAGTTACCAAAGGGGAAAGGGAGAGGTGGAGTGACAAATTAGGAGTTTGAGATTAGAAGATACAAGCTACTATATATAAAATAAACAACAAGGTCCTACTATATAGCACAGGGAACTATATTCAATATCTTGTAATAAACCACAATGGAAAAGAATCTGAAAAAGAATATATCTTAATCACTTTGCTGTATGCCAGAAACTAACACAACATTATAACTCAACTGTACTTCAATGTTTAAAAAAGGAAAAAAAAGAAAAAAGGGACTTCCCTGGTGGTGCAGGGGTTAAGAATCCACCTGCCAATGCAGGGGACACTGATTCGATCCCTGGTCCGGGAAGATCCCACATGCCATGGAGCAACTAAGCCCGTTCGCCACAACTACTGAGCCTGAGCTCTAGAGCCCGCGAGTCACAACGACTGAGCCCATGAGCCACAACTACTGAAGCCGGTGCGCCTAAATCCTGTGCTCTGCAACAAGAGAAGCCACCACAATGAGAAGCCTGCGCACCACAACGAAGAGTAGCCCCCACTCACTGCAACTAGAGAAAGCCCGCATGCAGCAATGAAGACCCAACGCAGCCAAAAATTAATTAATTAATTAATTTTTTAAAAAGTAGCTAGCCACAAAGCATACTTTTTTTTTTTTTTCCTGCAGTTTGCGGGCCTGTCACTGTTGTGGCCTCTCCCATTGCGGAGCACAGGCTCCGGACGCGCAGGCTCAGCGGCCATGGCTCAGGGGCCTAGCCGCTCCGTGGCATGTGGGATCTTCCCGGACCGGAGCACGAACCCGTATCCCCTGCATCGGCAGGTGGACTCTTAACCACTGCGCCACCAGGGAAGCCCACAAAGCATAGTTTTATAAAAATTTGTATGTTTTTATACCCAAAGTTTATTGAGACTCAGTATACATGTGGCACAGCCCCCTACACCACCTGTTCAATAGTCCTGTGCACTTGGAAGAACTGGAGTCGAGGAAGGGCTGATGGAATGTTGCCCTTGAAGCCCTGAAAGGTACCTGGTTATGAAAGAAATATCGAGCTAAATTCACCTTACCCAGAATGGCAGATAGGATTCATCTCAAGTGTCAGCTGATTGATTGGTTGTGGCTGCTAAGGTTGAGAAGGACTTTTAAGGCAAGTTGCAGGTGTCATCATCAATTAGTAATGTCTGCCCTGGCTCGGGAAAGGGCATGCAGTAGCCCCCATGTTAGGAAGTTACTGTCCCTGTTTCCCTAGGCAGGAAACTGTACACTTTAGAAAAGTTTTCAAAAATAGGAATAAAAATGAAAATAGAAAAGTTTTCAAAAATAGGAATAAAAATGAAAAGGAATCTTTGGTGCAGTTCTAAATTAACCAGAAGACTCCAGTTCCTCAGAATATCCTTCTCACATAGCCATAGAAACATCAAGGTAAGAAGGACCTTCACAATTAATTAGACTTATTCACTTTAGAAATGTTTTCAAAAGTAGGAATAGAAACGAGGAGGAATTTTCGGTGGTGAATTCTAAGTTCGCCAGTTCCTCAAAATATTCCATTCAAGTATTCATAGATACTGGAGGCTAGGAAGGACATTTGAGATTAGTCCTGTGGTTCTCAAATTTGGCTTACGATGTAATCACCTGGGGAACTTTTGAAAAATTCTGATGTCTGGGTTCTGATTTCATTGGTTTGGGGATGGGCCCAGGAACTGGCATTTTCTTAAAATTCCCCTATTGGTTCTCATGCCCAGTCTGGATTGAGAACAACAGATTTCGTCAAAACCCCTCATTCTACAGATACGGAAATGGAGGCTGAGAGCAGAGGGATGGTTTTCCCAGGGACTCCAGGGACACAGCTGGTGGTGGGGCGCAGAGCAGATTCTGGTCTGGGCGTGGGGTGAAACCCCTGGGTCCTTGAGGTTGCAGAGCTGGAGTCCTAGAGCCCAAGTCAAGTCTCATAACCTGAGTCCCACTGGCCACTTTCCTTATAGCTGACTCTCCAGCTGAGTGTGACCACGCACCTCAAGACCGCCGTTTTTTTGCTCCCTCAACCCCTGCTCCTGGCACTCCCGAAGAGAACTCCAGACATTTCCCCCTAGGCCTCTAGTGCATATCTGGTGTTTCCTGCCTCTTGCCATATGTGTCGCATTGTATGCCTTGCTTGTCCTTGATGTCCCTGGATAGCAAGTGAAACAATAGTGAGATCGACAAACGACCGCCTAAAGGAACCTTTAAAAGGCTACTTTTAAAAAGTTTAAAAGGAGCAAGGGAAGGAGAAGTGCGCTAATGTTTGTGCAATGCTTCCCGTGGGCCAAGCACCTTACATATTTATCCTCTTGACAACGCTGGACGGGAAATATTATTACTCCATTCTACAGATGGGGAAAGGTGGATCTGAGAGGTTAGGTGACTTGCCCAAGGTCACACAGCTAGCAAATGGCAGTCAGGATTTAAGCCACTTCTCATCATTGCCCTCTGCAACCTCCTCCACTAATGTGGTAGTCCCTTAGAAGACAAGGTATATCACCCTACAGATTGCTTATTAGTTACAAGGCAAAGATGGTACCTATGCAGGAGAGAAGCCCGACCACGCATGGACCAGGTGAACTAAAGGAACCTTAGGTGGACATCACCCAACATCACTTACGTTGTCTTTTGGCCAAGGCTACGTAACCTGAACCTAGTCACTAGGAAACATCTGAGGAACCCAAATGGAGAACAGTCAATAAAATCACTGGCCTCTATTCTTCAAACATTTCAATGTCAACGTCAAAGCTGAGGAACTGTTCCAGAGTAAAGAAACAAAAGAGACAAGACATCTAAATGCCATAGGTGGTACGGGATTTGATTCTTCACTGGAATGGGGGGAAATGCTTTGCAAGCTTGTTGGGCCAACTGACAAACTTGAATATGGAGTGTAGAAGAGAAAACATTGTGACAGTATTAGATTTCTTGAATTTGATCACTGTACAATGGCTCTGTAAGAGAATATCCTGTTCTTAGGAAATACACACTGAGGTACCTTAATACCTTTAATACGAGATAAAGGGGCACGACGTCTCTCAAATGTTTCGGGAAAAATAAACATTGCCGCAGTATTCCTTAGAGTAGCCAGCAGAGCTAAGCCCATAGTAGACAGTGAATTTTGAATCTTCGTTTTTATTTGATTAAATAATTCTCCAGTTTCCTGACAACAAGGAAAACACTTTGCAGCGTGGCTTTCTTGGTTCCTAACATTTCTGCTTGATTTTAGAGGAGGGACAAATACAATTCTGATGCTTCACCAACCTCCTCCCCGCTCTACTCCCAGCTCCTCTAAGGAAGGGGGAAAACACTGTGAACTTGTCTTATTTTATGATCATTTATAAATTCCTCCACATTTCCTGGAAATTTACTTGGGATTTTATTACTCTTACCATATTCTTGGGGTGAAAAAAATAAACTCAGCAGGACATAACTGAGTACATTCTCTGCTCTTCTTCTGACCTTCCGCTCCTATGAAAATCGTTAAGTCAGATGCTCACTCTACCAGATGGAGGGGGACCGAGTGGGGCCTCTCGCTTGAAAACGAAAGTCATCTTTAGTTTGACAAATATTGAGCCAGCCTCTACTCTGCGTGGTATGCAGAGTTCTTATCTCAGACATTTAAAGGAATGAACACATTCTATTTTACTGAACTAAATGTGTCCGAAATACCTCCTGTGTCCTTCGTTGCAAAGCACCAGTTTCATTAAGACAGAATTGCGGGACTTCCCTGGTGGCACAGTGGTTGAGAATCCCCCTGCCAATGCAGGGGACACAGGTTCGTGCCCTGGTCTGGGAAGATCCCACATGCCGCGGAGCAACTAAGCCCGTGTGCCACAGCTACTGAGCCTGCATGCCACACCTACTGAAGCCCATGCGCCTAGAGCCCTTGCTCCGCAACAAGAGAAGCCACCGCAATGAGAAGCCTGTGCATTGCAACGAAGAGTAGCCCCTGCTCTCCGCAACTAGAGAATGCCCGCACACAGCAACAAAGACCAAATGCAGCCAAAATTTTAAAAATAAATAAAATTGAACCTTTAAAAAAAAAAAAAAGACAGAATTGCATCCTGGCCATTTGGGACAGGAAGTACGTATACTAGTCAGGGTCTTAGCTGCGATCAGCGTAACCTGCCCTGGATGGTTTTAGCAGAAAAGAAAAGAAATTACTAAGGGATACGTGGGAGCTCACTCAGTTACTAAGGAGAGCCACCACCTCCCCTTGTGGACACAGCCTCTGCTGCCCACACCTCTGACACTGGGCACTGGAGAGCAGGGGCCCTGCGCGGCCGCACTCAAGAGCCCCAGGCCTGTGCTGCTTCCCACCCCCTCGGCAGGAAACCATTCCTCTGGGGGTCTGCTTCCCAAGTGAAAGTGCCTGATGGGCACACCGAGCAGTGACTTCTGTCTCAAGGAGGCAGCACTTAACGATGTAGAAAAACCCCTAAATATGGGAAGAGAGTTCCACAGAAGCTTGGTGGCCACAGTCATCATGACCACATCCACGAATACAGCACCGACGAGGCAACCAGGGAAAACGCCCAGCTTCTAGGTTGTTTTCACGCTCACTAGGCTCCTGTACTTGCTTTTGCTGTCACCATCTTCCCTCTGTTGTTCTGGCATTTCAAGGCTTATTCTGAATACAAAAAATGAAATCTGGAAAATCCTCAAATCTTAGTTCTAAAATGAACCTTCTGAGAAGGAGACTGGAAGTAATAACTATTTCAAGCACCTGGAAACCTGCTGTTTCCAGATGAGAAGAAAGGGGTCCAGGAATGTGGGATGTGGCCACCGCTACTGTGTCTATGCTGCTGGCCAGGACCATGATTTTCCAGAACGTGCCTTGCATAGTGTTAATAGATGCGTGGCCAGAGAGAGGAAGGAGGCAGTGATTACGAGAGGGACTTTGCGCCGGGCAAATAAAAGTCCACTCCATTTCCTTTCTGTAGGACTTCCCTGAGACTACTATGCTGCAAGGGAGGTTCATGCAGCGATGCCCTAACTCACTGGACCACAGAGAGTAAGGTGTCTTGCTTGGGTTTCACCAAACACTGTTAGGGAAATTACCCCAGGCTGCCTCTCACCCAGGTTAGAGCCCCAGAGAACAGTTAACTTCTTCAAATTCAAAACTCAGAGACTTTCATGCAAATACAGTGATTTTAAATGTCACTGGCTTCAGACCAACTTTGAGGGCTACTTTGAAAAGGGCAGGAGGGATGATACCTGCAGACATTTAGCCCCTTTCAAGTTCTGTTGAATGACTAGGGAAGTTACTTTACCTCCCCACCCCGCCGTTTGATTTAGGAAATGCAGCTTGAAAGCTTTCAACCACGGGACCCCTAACCTTACATGCAAGCTTTAAGATTCAATGAGTGTAACTAAAACAGGCTAAATAATACAGGCTAAATAACACAGGCTAATAATGTTATCCAGTGAGGGGAAAAAAGGTGTTTCCTACAAAGTCAGTTCAATACACAGGAACTTTCAAATGTGCTTATCTTGCACAAACTAAAACGAACATCGTCATGAGTTGATTTTGTTATTTTTTTTTGTTTTGCTTTTTGGCTCACTGTCAAGTTCAACTTGACAGATCACCTTCAAATTAATTTAACACATATACGTGTACAAAACTTGCAAAAACTTTGGCTCCCACGTGAGCTGGCCCTCAAGCCCTTCACCAGAACAGCTGCGTTAGGCTGACCACTTCCAATTGCAACATACCGTTTGGTTTAGTAATCCCTGGCGCACCTCATAATGAGATAATTTAGCAGCCTATTAAAATGTCCACCACTCCTACTTTTTAAAGGTGTTTGTTTGGTTCTATCCAAAGGGCCATTAAGATAGTGGGAAAAAAACCATCTCTGAGGTGTGGCCCACAGCATCAATCCCGAGGAATCTCTCCTTTGATTATAAAAGCACTGAATTGTGAAGGTCACCAGGCAACAGCCCAGTTACTCTAAAATAGTTGCTGCTGGAGACTTCTTCATTTGGAATGGGTTTTGATGAACACCCAAGAGATCATTTCATACTTTTTATCCGTATATTCACTTCTTTTAAACCATAGTTTTTTTAAAAAGTGATCCATTATTTTCAACCAAATCTCATAAAATGTATTTCATCCTCTCATGGAAAACTGAAGGCAGACTGGCAATATAAATTGCTTTTTGGGATAACCTGCTACCTATATTTTTAAACAATTTATGTATAGGACTTGATGTGTCTAAATATCCAGAAACATAAGAGGAATCTGTTTCCAGGACCTCTTTAAACCAAGTCAGGCCCTCCAACGCTGGGTTGCTTTTTTCTTGGTATTTCCATTCCATGTGAAAACATTTAAACCAGGTCCTAACCCTCAGCTGTCCCACGAGTACGTGAATTACAGATCCTTGCACATCTGAAGTACTTTCTTGCCGCTTTTTTTGGTTTTCTTTTGTTTTGTTTATGCTACACAACTTCCCTCCTTCCTTCCTACCCTTGGCTTCCCAGGGCTTTTAGAGATGGGCTAACCACGAATCATGTCCTCCTGCAGCAGCGATGGAGACCCAGAGCCAGGACCCTCCCTCTGCTCCTGGCCAAAGGGGATGAAAGCAATAAAGGCCATCTTAAACAGCACTGCTGTTCACGGCGCAGAGATCTGGGAAACACCCTTGAATTCAGAGAGCGAGCAAATTTAGCTGCTGCTTAAGTGACACACAGCTGCTCTGCATGGGAGCAGAGTCACTGTCTCCCAGAAAGCAATGGCCCTCCACAGTTTAGCCTCTGCAGATGGCCTCCCATTAGGTTGTCCCCCATGCATGACAGTCACTCTGAGAGCGTTGCCCATGCACTCGCCACCCTCAGAGCATTCCATACAGGGCAAGTCCTTAGCAGATTTAAGTGATTCAAATGTTTCCCCTCCCCAAGTGTTCTTTTCAAGGGCCATTTGGATTCCAGGGGCCACTGCTAACCTTAATAACTGACATTCTTTCCATTTCTTGCCTTCCTGTGATGAGTGGCGATTTTGAAATCTCCACTGATGAATTTGTCAAGTTCTGATCTAAATTCAGGGCCAGAATGAACACTTGGTAGGCAAAAACTAAGCCTCCCCCGAAAAAAAGTTTGAGCTTGATAAATCCTCATAGTGTGACAAGCCCCTCTGGATTTAAATGCCTTTGCCCAGCAGACCACTGACTTGTTTACTCCCAGTCTCCACTTAATTTTTTTCATGGGAATGATTTGCTATAAACAGAAGAGCAAGCTCTTATGGGGCACTTCATATCAAAGCGCTTTTTTAATGGCACTTGGGATGTCAACCACTCCGGGCTGGGGCACTTTACTCATGGGCTTGAGTTAAATTAAGGCACACAAGAGACAAGTGCTTTTCCCAAGGCCTCTGAGTGGAGGGTGGAGTCCAGGCGAGGTCCTAAGCTGGTCGAGGCTTAGAGAGACAGAGAGACTCGGATGACCATCACGCAGAAACATGGCAGGGTGTTGAAGCAAAGGTTGTGAAGCCAGAGAGATGCTCGAGTCCAACTCCGCCTCTGAACTTCCTAGCTCTGCGTCCTTGTTCCAGTTACTTGACATTTTTTTTTTTTGGTCACACCGTGTGGCATTTGGGATCTTAGCTCCCCGACCAGGGATCGAACCCGCACCCCCTGCATTGGAAGTGCGGAAGTCTTAACCACTGGACCGCCAGGGAAGTCCCCGCGTTACTTTATCTTTGCAATCTATTTTCCTATCTACAAAGTGAAGGTAATAAATCCGATTTGAAATACAAGAGAATGCTGGTAAAGTGCCCTGAGGGACAGCGCCTGGTTCTGAGTGTGTGCTCAATAAATGGTGACCATTACAGCTTTCTGTCGTTTTGGCATCCTTGTCGCTAATGCTTCCTATGTGACTCCGTTAATGAATGTAGAGCCTGAAGACCTCTGTTGGCTCAGCTCACAGAAAGTCAAGGAGCTTTAAAAGTTCAAAAACCACTTGTTTAAGATGCATTCTTGTTCTCTGAAAGGCAGTAAACCAGGAAAATGTGCTCCATTTCCAAAAGGGATTTCAAACAAAGGCCCTTTGAAACAGATGAGACTGGCAACACTTTCCTTTGTAAGTAAAATTAAGGTACAGTAATAACGGAAGCCGGTCTTCTCTAGTCTTACAGTAGGGGGAGGGGAGAGAGGGAGGAGAGATTAACCGGGAATCCAAGAGTCCCTGGTGGTAAATTCTAGGCGGGAGAGCCTTTGTCTTCATTCTGTTAGAAGACTCCCAATTAAATGAAAGCTTTGGAAAAACACACCCAGGTTTTTATCATTGAGGCTGTAGCTTAATTTTGAACAAAACCCCCTGGGTTTCTGGTTCATGTTTTTCTAAGTGTAAATGAGCCCTTCTGAGAGTGCCACCACCTCAATTTCGGGAAGTGGGGCCAGGTATCTGCGCCATGATTAGCTCCCCAAGAGATTCTCAGGCACCCCAAGGTTTTAGAACCACCAGCCTGAATGTCCTAGGAGAGGAAGAGGTGGGAGAGGGAACACCTCGGAGACTCAGAATTCCCTCTTGGTCTGAATGGAAACAGTTTACACTGACATTGTCACAAATCCAAGAGATCTGGGGTAAACGGTTTCCTCATTTCTCCTCCATAAATCAGCGTGGATGTTCTTGGCCAGCTCTCTCCTTGCGGGGTGGGCAGCTGTGAGTCAGCGAGGGGCTTACCTCCTCATCTCCTAAACTCGTCCTGCCTTTTGCAGATGCAATTCTTTCCCTGTCTGCCTCACACATAATTATTTTAGCAGACAAGCTCCATGCCTGTAGAAAACAGGATATATTCTTGAAAGTAATTATTGTACTGAAATTTAGTGGGAAAAGGCCCTCCTTCGGTGTCAGGTTTTTGAATCAAATCAGCTAGTGAAGAGGGCTTCCATTTAGTTTAGTTTGCCAGTTAGCAAAGCTTGAGCTATAAGAGTTTAAGATGTCATTTCAGAGAATGTGGGAACAGCAAAGGTTTTTTTTGTGATGCAGGCCGCATTCAGAAGTTTTCGTCTCAGTGATTTGACGGCAGAGATGGGGGTGGGAGTGCCATAAATCTAAGCTTCTTCAGACTCTTAAAACATGGGCATTTCATTACATAAATCTTTCCCCTCATATATTTGTTCGAAAGACCCACAAATGCAACAAAACAAAGAAAACTTTCATTTAGAATGCTCAAGGAAGGCTTTTCAATTTTTTTAAAAAAACAAATACCTAGGAGAAGATTTCCATTGGCTCACACCACAAATCTTAGCTTCCCTTGAATGGTATGAAGAGAAAAAATGTTTAAGGCATAAGAGTGCTACATATATAAAATGGAAGAGAAAGATAACTCAGCCATCTCTTTTCTGAGATTAGTAAAATTATCCAAAACTTAAAAAAAAGACAACCATGAAATTGTCACACCGTTTTAAAAGAATAGTAGCTTAAAGTCAGAAGATAGTTTTCCTAGCACAGCCTTCACCTGTGTGTTTGAGAAAAGGCAAGTCGGAAACACTGATACCCCCCAAATCCACATTACGAACAGCATTCTGCTTTAGGGGACCTTGTGATTTTTCAGTCAGTTTTCATGTCATAAGAAATGTATTGATAGCAGTCATTAAAGTGACTATTGGACATCATAAACATTTCCACTTTTGGACAAACTTTGCGTCAACACGGCGAACAAAGAAGGCTGTAAACATCTGATACACATTTTTAGCTAACTGTACTATCAGAGGTGGTGCTTAAAATGCTGGAGGATATTTGCTGTGTGCTCCAGGGTGAAATGGAAAATTTAAGAGACGCTTAAAACAGTAGGAATGAGATATGCAGGCAAACAAATAGCAAGAAAATGCATCCAGCATCAACCACACACTTTCCTTCTACAGAAAATGCTAAAACTTACTTATATGAGCTATATAAGAATTAGGTTCAGAAGATAAAAGTCACTGCCTACTCACCCAGAGGATCCACCAACCTCCTCCTTGGAGAGCGTTTCTGCACTGAAAACTAACCACCTCCTCACCTGCAGCTGGTTACTTAATTTTAATATGTAGTAGCTGCAGTGCCCCGCCCCCCTCCGTGCAAATCTCTGGCTACAATTATTCCTGCCTAAAAGAGCAAATGCAAGAGTAAGCTTTTGTTTCTCTCTCTAGCAGCTATCAACTAAAATAATAAAATTCCACAAACTTCCAAATTTTATAACGAACTGAGCTTACAAAAAAATCAAAACTTGAATCAATTATATGTAAGTGGTCTCCCCACTGCATCCAAATTCGCTTGTATGTTAGTTGCATGGAATTTGAAAAAGATATTTCCTCTCCAGAAGTAAAGCTACATCTGGTAGGTGGGCTCCTTGGCCAGACTACAAATCATTTCAGTCAAGTGCCTGGATCGTAGTACTAGCTGTACTACCTTGAGTTCAGGGAGCTGGGAACCATGCAAGTCAGAAGGGAGGAGAAAACAGCTCTAAAAACCACTCTGAAATAAGCAGTTTGCTCTGGTTACTTCACCACTTCCAGCACCCAACTCGCATCTACAGGGGCCCCTAAAAAGTGAACTTACCCTCCTGACTTGTTTACTCTCCTCAGGATCCTGCCTGTTTTCACCAATGGACTCAGGTGAAACAGACCTTCCCTCCACTTAAATCACAAAGAGCTGCTAATAATCTTCACTAGGTGTCAGTCTGAGTCACTGGACTTCCTTTTAACTCACACCAACCTGTAAATGACTGATGGTGCTTTAACCTTCCCAGAAGAATTTGCATTTTGAGCAAAGGATAGTATCACCACCTAAACTGAGGATTTGTTTGGGGCGGTGGGGTGGAGGTCAGCGTCAGTTTCCAGGGCTTGTTGACTTCTGAACCTATTTGCTGAAAGCTCTAGAAGTTTTCAGAAGAGCGAGACAAGGGCATGCAGGTGTGGGCCCTGGGGAGCGGGTCCTGTTCGTCCTGTTAATATCCTACAGCAGGGGAGTGAGGGCTTTGGCGGGGATCAGAACCATCAGTGCAGTTGGAAAACAGGCAAATCCTCAGGCCCAAGAGTCAAATTTGGAGGTCCAGAGTGGGGCCCAGGAACTTGCGCTTTTAAACACTCCATGTGATTCTGACTTCAAAGACATTGAGAGGCAATGATCTGAGTATTTTAAAAATTATATAATTATACTCTAGCTACATAAATTTTCTGTAGGATACTTAACATATTAAATTCTACCTAAACTGCTAAGTAAAGCAAAACAAGCAAAATGGCTTCCCTAACTGATCAAGATCCTTTGAATTGTACCTAGTCAATAGTTTTAGGTTCCAAACCAACATTCCTTCTCAATAGTTCTTAAATTGAATGCCAAACACTTTCACATGTAGGTAGATCTAAGAAAACATATACAAACACACACACACATTTGGAGGTACACTGAAGATTTCAAATTAAGGGGTCAAATGTATATTATCAACTTACTACTTTCAACATTTGAACCTCAGTTAAGGCCCAAATTTCTTTCTTTTAATTTTTTTTTTTTGTTGTTGTTGTGGTACGCGGGCCTCTCAGTGTTGTGGCCTCTCCCATTGCGGAGCACAGGCTCCGGACGCGCAGGCTCAGCGGCCATGGCTCACGGGCCCAGCCGCTCCACGGCATGTGGGATCTTCCCGGACCGGGGCACGAACCCGTGTCCCCTGCATCGGCAGGCGGACTCTCAACCACTGCGCCACCAGGGAAGCCCTATCTAGGTAACACATAGCCTTCACATTGTGTTATTATAAGTAGTCTAGGAATGATTTACAGAATACAGGAGGACGTGTGTAGATTACAGGTAAATACCATGCCATTTTATATAAAGGACTTGAGCATCCTTGGATTTTGTTATCCTGGGGGGGGACACGTGGGTAGTGTCCTGGAACCAATTCCCTGCTAATACTAACTACTAAGAGCTGCCTTATTTACATCCCAACTTTATTTTTACTCTGTAGCTAAAGTAACTGCAATATGGCAGGGTTAAAGTCAGTAATTTGGCCTTTACAAAGCACTCAACACTTGCAAATATACTTTTCCAGGTCCTTCCCCCACCTCCTCCACTTACCTCTGATGTAGCATTTTCAAGCTTCTAAATAGTTCAAGAAATTTGAGCTGGAGGAAAAAAAGTGATCCTACAAATACCCCCAGGTACTGTGGGTAGTTGGCCAATTAGTCCAAGGTTAGACAGCATGTTAAATATTGAGCTAAAATCAATCCTTGAGTTTCTGGTTCACTTTCGTTGGATACCCTCTTCGATGGTTCTAAAATTAGTAGTTAATAACCACACTCAGTTGTACAGTGGTCAAGGTTTGTGGGTGAAAAAAAGAATGAAGAGCACTGAGACATTCATTCCCTCAACAATGACACCTAATACAGTGCCCCTCTGTAACATGGACATAGCAATCACACCATTCTTCTGGTGACCAGGAAGAGACTGGATAAAAGACACCAGAGGAGAACCTCAGGAAGTCCTGAGTGACTCTGGCCGTGAAGGGAGCAATGAGGTTGAAGCACACAAGTTCATGGAGCAAGAAAAACAAAAATCCTCACATCTGCTCCCCAGACCCCATCCTCAAAGGCTAGTATAAAAGTAAGAAAGGGCTGGGTCAGCTTAATAAATTTTCATGTGTCTTTAGTTGCTTTGTTAAAAATAATATGCCTAGAAGTCTGCAGATGAAGTAAAATGTTGTTGAAAAGAGGCATGTTCCATATAGATCTCTCGAGCATTCCTAACACTGCCAAAGCCTCCTTAAATCTTCCGGGAGACAAAACAGTCTCCTAGAGGGAAAAAAGTCTAACAGAGCTGTAGCTGTGATTTGCTTTTATTCCTAGGGTTTTCCGCCCCCCCTTAGGTATTTAAAATCATATCAGAAATAAAGATCACACCAAAAATAAATTATTTTTTGTCATATAGTAGAATGTCACTGAACTGAACTTTGCCTAACAACTAGCATAAAGTTGTCGATACGTCTTGCATTAGCAAAAACGAAAATATGAATAAAAATAAGAAAATGAAACCAAAGAGAAATACTATTAAGAGGAAAAACAAAGACAAAATTCAAATTTACTTTGAAAAATCTGATTTTATTTTCTGAATCAAAAAGAAGTGTATTCATGTTAAATTTACAATGTTTAACTTTCCATTGATCTCTCAAAATACTTTCCAAATATTGTTGACAGTGCTCAGAACTGTGTAAAAGTTAACATCCAATACCACATTTTTTTTTCCAATAACACATTTTAAAGAAAAAAGTTTAAATGCAGGACCTATTTCTAAGAAACCCTTCTCAAAGGTCAAGGCATTGGCAATTCTAATTTTAAAAGAAAAGAATTTTAATTATTGGAAATTTAAGTGACAAAGGTTTTCAAGAGCTATATATCAGATCTCTTTTAAAACCGAAAAAAATTTAATTTCTGAGGGACTCATACCTGACAACTCCAATTAAACATGATACTTCCCCACCCCACCCCCAAATTACTAAATGCGTTATTTCACCTTGGAATAGGAAAATTATAAAATGTAATTTAAAAACTATACTCTTTCTATATATTAATACATCATTTTAACTGTCATGTTTGCTAGCAGAATTATAAAATTAAAACCAAATTCTACATTCAAGGGACAAATGACAAATGCTTTCATTGCTTTATTTAAGAGTCTATCCCATTTTTTGTTGTCTTCTACCTCCATATTTTAAAATCATGACCAAAGGTCAGAAGTCAATCCATTTACCTGAAATGAACTAGTAGATACTGGTCCTACATCTGTGTCCTTTAACAACTCAGTATTCAAAAGGCTGGGGTGGGGGGGATTTATAAGAACATGACTTAGGAACACTTTAGAATTCCAAAGTGACTCTGATACCCACGTCCCTAAAATCTAACAAACGTTATTCATAGGCTATTCACGTGTACTGAAGCATGTCCAGCATGCAGGCAAACTTCTTTTACTTGTTCAAATTGAGGTAAAACAGACAAAAAATACACAATATTAACAGAAGCTGCATAATTAAAACTAACCTTCTTTTGCTGCTCATTTCATATAAACTGATTTTTAAGTTTCTTCACAAAAAAACAGATGCTATAGCCAATAATTTCTCCAATTTCAGTCACCCAAAAAAGTACGCTGCTTCTTTCAAAGTCGTTATTAGTAAAGAATGTTTTGAAATGAAGAAAAACATTTTTCTCCAGAATGTGCATTTTGTACTTAGAGTGATACAATTTCTTATTACTTTATTTTTCAAATTTAGAAGGAATTCAAGTCTGGGTACTATTTGATATTTTTTCAGATACCAAGCAATACCAACAGGATTCATAAATATGGTTTTCTGACAGGTAAATCGGCTAACATTTACAAAATACCAACAATTCTTCTTTCAAGCTTAAGATGGCTGAGATTTAGTAGTTATGATTAGTTTTTCAGTACAAATATGCATTTAAATCTTGATTTTTTTTTTGGCCAACATTTTAAATAGTCAAATTTTACTCCACTTCCAGGTTCTAAATGAAAACATAGCAACAAAAAAAAACTAGTGAAAATTACCCAACTGGCACAAGTCCCATATTTCAATGTTATTTTTAACCCAATAATTATAACCTACTGCCAGTAATTATTTATATGTATCTACTTGTTTTTATTAAATAAGCACTGGTTGGTTATATAAAAGAATTTTGCAAGAATGGTACTTGGCACTGGGTTACCTTAATGCTTCTGGTATTAACAGAAGCACTTAGAAAAATACCAGCTCTTAAGCACTTTTTGTCTGTAATTTGAATTTCCAAAGGCTTTTTTTCAATGTTACTTTTCCATTGGTAGATTCTAGGGAGTCTACTCCCAGCTGATCTGGTTGATTTTAAAAAACAAATAAAAAATCCCTAAGTCACATAATAATGGGACACTACACTTGCTTTTTACAGCATATGGAAATAGTTCCAGGCAGACCAAAAGTAGAAAACCTGCCAAATCAAAGTACTGTAAATAAAGTTCATCTTACGTACCCCAGAGCAGAAAAGCTCAAAAATCAAAAAAATAAAATCAAACCCCCCCCTTTCCTCCAAGCAAAACCCCACCCCAAACGCTTTAGTTCTGAGCCAACCATTTCCCTAAAATGTTAATACCAGAAGCTTTAAGGTACTTAAAGCTGCAGTAGTAACACAGAAAGCGCCACACCACAGGGGAAACGCTACAAAGGGTTCAGCAGCCGCCCACTCAGCCCTCACCACCCTACCCCAATAACACATAAAAGCTCCTGTGGAAGTTGTTTTTTCTTATGCTAATAAAGGCATACCACCTAGTGTGCTAAAGACTAAAAACTAGCAGCATTAGAACAGGAAAGTGAAAATAGGAAGGCTACAGGAATGATCTAAATGCCTACTTAGGAGAAACAGAGCAGCAGACAGGACCCCGGCCCTCTAGTGTTTGCAGGGAAGTGGTGGAATTAAGCAGTCAGATTTACCCACATCAACACAAATTTAACAAAACTTCTGCAAGACACCAGAATAAAACCTGACCTTTCCAGTCAAAGGGCACAGAGAGGCCTCATCCATGTCCTGGAGTTGAATGAGTTCAAAGATTGGCAATAAAGGAAAAAAGAAAGCATTAGGGGCGTGATGGGAACCAGCTTCGCAGTTTATCGAACAGTCACCCCAAGTTTCTCCAGCACACGAACACCCTTCTCTTGGTATTCCTGTCGGGTCATCCAGAAGTTGTCTTTGTCCTTCATGATGTCCGCTAGAACTGCGCCACCCAGGAATACCATGTGCTTTCTGCGGGGTGGGTCTTCAATGCGGATCTTGAATTTCTAAAGGAGAAAGAGATGATAAAACGTCACACGCGTGGTGCTTTCTGCTTTATGAAAATGACTTTT
Source organism: Orcinus orca (assembly GCF_937001465.1). Taxonomy (NCBI): domain Eukaryota; kingdom Metazoa; phylum Chordata; class Mammalia; order Artiodactyla; family Delphinidae; genus Orcinus; species Orcinus orca. Next base: position 36,879,279 of record NC_064571.1, read on the forward strand.
TCTTATATTCTCTTGTTGAATTCTCACAGAGGTCCTGTGACGTAAGTATCTCAGTTAGAGAGAGAAATTTTGTAATTTGCCCAAAACTCACAGCCAGGAGATCACACATCCATCCCAGTGTGCTTAGAACAGTCGCAATGTACACCTGTGGCCCCATCGTTAACTACACTCCTGGTCACTCTCAAAAGCAGCCTGATTTGAACAAAGAATTCCATGTTCGCCCTACCAAGAGCCCAAGTACCAGAGCCCTGTGACAGGTTTCCCACTAATGGGCAAATCACCTGGCCAGCTGTCAAATGAAGAGTTGGGATAAGCGGACTGCTATAGTTTCTTCAAGGTCTCACGCCCCTATGATTGTAGTCCCATGCAATAGAGTAAGTTTTAAGTTCTTTTCTTATAAGCAAAGCTCACTTTCTATTCTCTCAAATTCAAACGAAATGTTCTCAAAATAAACAAGGCCTAATACGGTCAAAATAAATTATGAGGATGTTGGAAAAAATGAACACAGTAACCAAAATTAAAGACAAGCAGGAGCCACTATTAACTGTCTAACAAAGACCTCCATCTGTAGGTCAGTCAACACCTGAAAGAGAAACCTCAAAATGAAACAGCAGTTTTATTTACAAAGTCACAAATCCCGCAAAAAGACTCAAAATAACTATGTCATTCTACATTGTCTTTACATCACATAAATGAACCGTAGGATCTGTCATAACACATGACATAGAAAAACATCTGTTTACTTATTAATTCTGAGGCTAACCTACTGTTCTAACTGTTCTAGTTACTTTTTTACTCTTTGGCAGGGGTCAGCAAACTTTTTCTGCAAGGGACCAGAGACTAAGCACTTGAGGCTCTGCAGGTCTCTATGGCAACACCTAAAGGCAGCCAGAGACAATATGTGACAATAGGTAACATATTATGTGACAAAAGAATGGGTCTGGCTGTGTTCCAAAAAACTTTATAGAACAGCCAGGTTTGGTCCAGGGCTATGGTTTGGCAACGCCGCTCTCGGGGACACCTGGCTAGCCCCTGAGGACACCACTGCCCCTGCAGCTTTCTCAACTGGCTGCTATTTCTCTCTCTCTCACTACCTGCCTAACTCTGGAGGTTGGTAACAGTAATTCTTGTTCACTGTTCTCTCCCTCCTCCATGCAACTCCACAGCCACTCAGAAACTCACCCTATCTGACTACTCCATCCACCACCCCTCTTTGCCCAGGGCAGCTATAGATGCCCAGGTTATTCCTCCTCATACCCGCTCTGTGGCACGTCTGCGTGCTCTCTCCACCATGTCCTGACATCATCCTCAGTGATTCTGTCTTTCTCTCCCTCACTCGGCAGAACACCAACTCGGGTGATCAACTCTCTTGCTCTGCCCCTGCCTTCAAGCAACTGAACACGTGTCGGAGAAACTCAACATCTAGCTTTAAACGTTACCTCAGCTGAGCCCCTCAGTGCTGCTCGGCAATCCCGTGACATTTCTCTTCTCTCTTGCACTCTGCAAGACACCACTTCACACCTCCTCGTCTATCTTATAAACCTCTCCCAGCTCCTTCCTCCTCTCAGAGCCTCCTAACCTGTCTTGTGATTTCACCTTTCCTCCTCCCTTCCCTCAACAATCTATTCACCACCCAGACTTAATGATCCTTTAAACAAGTCAGATCCTACCATCTCTGCGCAAGATCCTCCTTCCTCAATAGGAGGAAAGCCAAACTCTTCCCCGTGGCTGAATAAGACTTACATCTTATCTCACGGGAGTACTTCTCTGATCACACTACACAAAGGAGCACACCATCTCCCCCAATCACTGCCCGCTCTCTAGCCCCTAACCTGACTTCTCCATAGTGCTTATTACTACTGATATATTATTCACAAACTAAACGCGGGGATTTTTGGTTTTGTTCACCACTGTTTTGTTTCTCCCACCATCTAGACAAGTGTTTGGCACCTAGGAGGAGTTCAAGAAGCATTTGCTAAATAATCATCTGAGACTGATTTTAAATTATATGTATACTCAAAGTCAGACAAATGAGTGAAGTACTTAGACAACATGGCTCCTTTTGAGTCTTTTAATTTGTTTAATGTATGAGTCCACACACAATTTAATTTCAACAATTTGAGTCACAAATAAAAGATGTGACATAGTGTCTCTAATACATACAGCCCTCTGTAGGATGTAATCTCATTATATAAACTGATCAAAGTTGGTGAGATGAACCTCAGAGATTAATTTAGAATTAAACGACTCTTAATTGAATGCATAGTATGTATAGTATACTTCACACAGTCCAGGGTTTGTAGAAAAAAAATCAATGCCAAATAACCACCAACTGTTACGTACTAGTTTAAAAATTTCTTCCTACTCTACACACCAACAACTACCAATTAAAGTCTGTTTCAAGAGCTATGATAGTTGACGGGGATGCAAAAGAACTGGAGACACGGTGTTGTTTACAATCTGATTGGGGAGATAAGACATATGCAAGAAACAGCCAGAAAATAACTCAGTCAGAAACATGAGACAGTCCAAGAGTAGCACTGAATGCTGACTACATATTAAAAAAACAAGTTAAAAAAAAACAAACCCAAAGGGGTCTTTCTCTCCCCATAGTACAACAGGTTCTTCCCATATACTTACAGGCACCTCTGGCTCCAGACTGTTTGTTACAGATGAACCAAAACATCTGGCCCTGGGCCCAGGTGCCTCGATACACTGAATACAGAGGTGCCCCGGCACTAGGACCGCCCTGAGACAAAGCTCATCTTGAACCATTTACTTCTTCCTACCTCTTCAAGGCTACACTAGACTGCATTAGAAATTTGTTTAGAAAGACTTCTTGCTCCCTCTGGTGGCTGTCAAGAGTCACAAACTATTTTACAGGGTTTTAAAAGTATGTTAACAGTTGAATTATTGATTGATACTTACAGAAAGCTTTTCCACATCTCCCTTCAACACTCGTTCTAAGTAAAGCTGTTTAAGCTCTCGTTCCAACCGTGATGGCAGCCCAGGGTACATAGTAGACCCTCCAGAAAGCACAATGTGCTTATAGAATTCAGATCTAGAAAAACACAATAGGTATTCATTAGGGGTTTCAGATTAGGAAAACAGTATCTCAGAGTTGCTTTTATTTACATGAGCCTCAGGTGGCTGCTGGGAGAATTAAATAAAATTCAACATGTAAACCACAAGGCTGAATGTTTGCTATTACTACTGTTAATAGATAATAAACCCTCTTTATATATAAAATTATTAGCATTTTGATAACAATACTTCTAAAGCACATAACATTTTCTTGCAAATGTAATTGAGTCTTTTAGTAATGACCAGTTTACATTACAAACTTGAAGTATTTGGACTGTGCTATCACAGTGCTTCCACAGAGCCACTTAGATGTGGTTGTTTACTATAATTAACCATATTCTACCACGATTCCAGTTCTTGCTTTGCTCCTTTGCTTTGAGGCCGTCAGCTACTATTTTTGGTTAGATTGATGTGCTTGCTTCTTCTTAGAGCAGTCCTCGCTTTCTTCCTTAAATATGCTGTTGGTCATGATACCAGATAATCAAATCTAAAATAACCGCATACGTAGTAAAAGTAACATCATCTGAAGTGAGGGTCTGAGGAACTCTTCTCCTAGTAAAACTCAGGAGCTAAGTCACATCCATTTTGGCCTCATTCAAACTCACTTCCAGGTTTTTACTTACTTTCAGGTTCTCAAAGGCTCAGGCTATTATAATTCTAGCTTCTAGAATAAGTTCTGTATTGTTTTTAATTGCAGAAGTATGCACATGAGTGTGACATAAACTAAGTTGTTGAGGTATAGCTACATGTGGTAAATGCCCATGAGCATTTATTTTTATTTTATTTTTAAAATTAATTTATTTTTATTTATTTATTTTTGGCTGCACTGGGTCTTCGTTGCTGTGCACGGGCTTTCTCTAGTTGTGGCGAGCAGGGGCTCCTCTTCGTTGCGGTGCACGGGCTCTTCTCTGGTTGCTGAGCACAGGCTCTAGGCACGCGGGTTTCAGTAGTTGTGACTCACAGGCTCTAGAGTGCAGGCTCAGTAGTTGTGGTGCACAGACTTAGTTGCTCCACAGCATGTGGATCTTCCCAGACCAGGGCTCGAACCCGTGTCCCCTGCATTGGCAGGCGGATTCTTAACCACTGCACCACCGGGGAAGCCCCCCATGAGCATTTACATGTATGCTTTCAACACACAGGACATGCAAAACAAAATCTGAGTTGTGCTGCTTTCCAGAGCTAGCAACGTGGAGAGGGTACTGAACCTCACTCCATTGCTTTAGGAACACCAAAACTTTAATCACTACCAATAGGAATGCACTTTGAAATATAATTTTGCTATTAGTGATCATTAAATCAAGGGACAAAAGCATCTACCCAATCCCTACCGTAAGAATTGATCATAATTATTAAGTCTAGATGAGATTTTTGATCATCTTCCATTAGATTTATAGCTTTTTATAAGCCAACTGCTATTTTTATTAATTTCCATTACCAGCCTGTTCCCCAGCCAGCCCACAAAAATTAGGGGGTTATTTCATTCAGGGTTAAATAAAGAAGTAGGCAAACACTTGCTTAATAAAATGCTTCTGAGTGAATTTCTCAATAACTTGAGTACAAAGAGAGCTTTCTAAACTATGACTCAAACTCTAGATGCAATAAAAGATTATAGATCTTTTTATATAACTAAATAAAAACAAAATTTTGTATGGCCAAAAACACCATAAGAGACAAATGAAAAATGACAAACTGTCTGCAATAGATATCACAGAGCTAATATAAAAAGAACTTTTTCAAAAACTGAGAGAAAACATTTTTTTTTAATTCCATAGAACAGGCAAAAGCCACAAACAGATAATTCACCAGGATAAGATATAAAAATGGCCCTAGACATAGAAAAATATATTCAACTTCAATCTTAAGAGAAACACAAATTAAAACTACATTAAGATATCATTTCTCACTCATTAGACTTGGCATAAAAGTAAAATGCTGAAAAACTGTGTGAACAAGCTGTTGGGGACACAGGTGCCCTCATATATGACTGGTGGGAAAAAGAAAGGGTACAACTTTCATAGAAGGGAACTGAGCAATAACAAAACCACACACATTTATCCTTCAACCCAACTATTCCCCCCAGACATTTTTTCAGAATATATATGCCCAACAATACAAAGACACAGTGTGCACAAGGTTATTAAATGCAGCATTATCACTGCATTATCACACTGGAAAAAAGAATGCAACTGGAACAAAGAATAAGGACAACCCCTAGGAAGTGGCAGATGTAGAGAACAAACATGTGGACACCAAGGAGGGAAAGCGGGGGCAGGGCAGGGGATGAATTGGGAGATTGGGATAGACATACATACACACGTGAATAAAACGGATAATAAAAACCTGCCGTATAAAAAGAAGGCAGTTTTAGACATTAAAAAAAAAAGCTTGTTTCAAATACATTAAGTGAAAAAAGCAAAGTGCAAAGGAGTATTTACAGTATGCTACCTTTTGTGCAAGAAAATAAAAAAGAGGGAGGAGGACTAGGGTGAAAGACAAGGGGTGGGGAGAGTAATACTTCTGAGTATACTTTTTTGTATAGTTTTCACTACCTATTCAGAAAACAAAATTAAAGATGAGCCAGGAATATCCTGTGCCACAAAACAGAATGAAGTAGAATGTGCTCAAAAAGAGATGAGGGCACATCAAAGGACACAGGAGCTTGCTTGAAGGGGCTCTCACAGGCGATATCAGGAACAATTTAGCACCAAAATGAAATAAGGCAGTAATAAATTATAATCCACCAAATAAAATCATGAGACCATACTGATAATCAACAAACAAAACAAGGGAGAAAGGAAAAGGACTTCTTTATGCTAGAATGCCAACTAATAAATACAGAATGACAGAATGAGAAAAAATCACCTGTCTGCAACCATCACAATAAAAATGGATTTAGGCAAGAATCATCAACAGACGCCAAAAGGGGTGGGGGCCAGAGTTTGATGAGGAACAGGAGATTTACACAGTCTCAAAGTATTTTCCCACAAATTACTTAAAAGTCAGGAAAGGAAAAAAAAGAAAACGTACACAGTGGAGAAAACAGGAAACTTCATTAAGAGTTTAACACTAATATCACCAATTCGGAGCAAACAGACATCACTCTGGATGTGATAACCTGAGAAGGACACATCACTTAAGTACTGTTCTAGCCAAAAATGCACAATCTAAATCTAATCATGAGAAAACATTCAAACCCAAATTGTACTCTGCAGAGATATCAATGTCATAAAAGACTGAGGAACTATAATAGATAAAAGGTGACTAAGAGACATGACGACTAAATACAATGTGTGACCTTAGATTTGATCCTTTACTGGAGAAAAGAAAAACTGTATAAAGGACATTATTGGGACAGTGAACAAAACTGAAATAGATGGTAGATGAAAGTATGTCAGTAATCAATCCCCAGAACTCAATAATGCGCTGTGGCTGTAAGAGAATAGCCTCATTCCTAAGAAATACAAAGTGAATATTAAGCAGTAAAGAGGACTTATGCATACAACCTACTCAAATGGCTCAAGAAAGAAGAGAGAGAGAGCACACGAACATGCAGAATGTTAAAATCAGTAAAACTGAAAACTGGACAGTGTATAGGAGTTCTCTATTCTATTCTTGCAACTTTCAACATTTAAACTATTTCAAAATAAGATTAAAGAGGCACCTGAGACACAATGATATATGCTGTTCAACAACCCGTGTCATCCTATCAGAAACCTGAGTGAGACAACAGACAACTTGGTCATTCTAGCTATTTATATTCCATCTTTTTCTCTTTTTTTTGCGGTACGCAGGCCTCTCACTATCGTGGCCTCTCCCGTTGCGGAGCAACAGGCTCCGGACACGCAGGCACAGCGGCCACGGCTCACGGGCCCAGGCGCTCCGCGGCATGTGGGATCTTCCCGGACCGGGGCACGAACCCGTGTCCCCTGCATCGGCAGGCGGACTCTCAACCACTGCACCACCAGGGAAGCCTATTCCATCTATTTCTGATAAATAACTTTGAAACAACAATTTCTAATGTACCTGGTATCGATGTCAGCTGCCTGGATTGTGTTAAAAAGCAATTCAGCAACACCTACTCCCTCAACATTGATCAAGTGAGGCTGAAACAAAGCTTCTGGTGCTTCAAATCTCTCTCCCCCAACTTTGATAATGCGGCCATCTGGGAGCTAGAAACCAAGAACAATCAGGTATCAGCAAAAGATTTAAAAAATTCCTAGTGCTCTTTAGATGTTAGTACTTATAAACACCTGTTCTAGAACCAAAATCATTATCAGCAATATATTTCTCTGAAAATACATTTTTGAAAAAAAGATAAAAAAGGTAAATTAAATACATCAAAATAATTGTTTTTATTATCATGCTATGTTCTGCTTTTAAAATGGTATGTCACGGCCCCAAATAGGAGGAATTTCTTGGAGGATTCGCCAACGCACGAGTGTGTGATGGTCCACTGGTGTGTGCAGGTGAGCACTACAGGTGGCGCTGATCGCCCATGGCAACTAGATTTTTGCTGGAGTCAGTGTTGCTTATCATTTTAACACATTTGTGAGTTTATGGATATTTTTACCATGGAGCACAGACAAATTCAATTAAAATTTTTCAGTAATTTCTTTCACCAAATAATTACTCTGGGAAACTTTATTATTTTGTCATCAAAACACTTTATATCACGTGTGAAACTTCTGTCAAATCATTTAATCTAAAAAAATTGTATGATCAAGAAAACTTAAAGAATATTGACCTAGACTATTTATTGGGCAATTCTGTTGTATCCTACTTACTAGGTCCTATTAAATTTTAAATGATAATGAATAAATATAATTTTAAGCAAATGAGATTTAAACAACTGGTCAGATACCATTACAACATGACCTTGTGCAGAAAACTCTTAAGTTACATCATGTTTATATTTAATTAAATGAGAAATGTTAAACAAAAACTCCCTCACAATTCACTGAATTGACCTAGGTAACAAGCATGCTTGTATACGCTGGCATTGGACACATTTCTGTATGACATACCAGAATTAGTTTTACATTAACATTTCTAACAGTATATTTGTTTAAAATAACATAATTAAAATAATTATGTTTAGATTCCAAAACTGACTTTCCAATATGACAAAGCATGATGAAGCAAGTTCCTTAAGACATTTACCCCCGTTTGCTATGATTGTTTACAAGTATGTGCAAAGCAATCACTCCAAAATTATCTTTTTATAAATCACATGTCTTTAAAAAATAATTTACCCTTAAAAAAAATAAACTTTAAAACCCAAACTTGAAATCACCCCAAGATACATGGAAAAACTTCACATGGCACACTACTGTTACCAAAACCTCTGTACCTGGCCCTTCCAGCCTCTGATGGTGTGGCTCTTCTCAAAGCTCTATTTGCAGGCCAGCCTGGGGCCACCTACCCTAGGAACTACCTCTTGGATCTGTTAAAACTGTATGCTTCCCATTTCTTTGCACCAAACCTTACCCTTTCCGTTAGTTGTCCACTCTTAACCCTCTTCATTTACTCATCAGTTCACTGTTTATTTGTTGCATGTATTTTTGTAACCTACCTCAAACTCTCTGAGAAAGGAGAATAAATAAATAAAATATGTCTTACACTTCTAGTTCCCTTATGCTCTGCCTCATGACACTTTCTTCCAAAGTCAGGTAGGTGACAAATTATAAATCTAGGGTAACTGCCAAGAAGGCTTCAGGAAAGACTCCCCAGAGCAAATCTGGAGATCATTAAGTTGCAAAGTATTGACTTATTGACTATTTGGATCAGTATCTTCTAAAATTAAACAATATAACTTATAAAAATTTATAATTATTTTTATTCTTTTTTTTGATTTATTTAGTTTTGGCTGCGTTGGGTCTTCACTGCTGTGCGCGGGCTTTCTCTAGCTGCGGCGAGCGGGGGCTACTCTTTGTTGCGGTGTGCGGGCTTCTCATTGCGGTGGCTTCTCTTGTTGCAGAGCACGGGCTCTAGGTGCACGGGCTTCAGTAGTTGTGGCACGAGCTCAGTAGTTGTGGCTCAAGGGCTTGGCTGCTCCGCGGCACGTGGGATCTTCCCAGACCAGGGCTCGAACCCATGTCCCCTGCATTGGCAGGTGGATTCTTAACCGCTGTGCCACCAGGGAAGTCCCTATTCATTTATATTTGTTTTTGTTTTCTTTTGGCTGTACCATGTGGCATACACGATCTTTAGTTCCCCGTCCAGGGATCAAACCCATGCCCCCTGCAGTGGAAGCGCAGTCTTTTTTTTTTTTTTTTTCCAATTTTTTAAAAAATAATTTTTATTGGAATACAGTTGATTTACAATGCTGTGTTAGCTTCAGGTGTACAGCAAAGTGAACCAGTTATACATATACATATACCTACTCTTTTTTAGACTCTCTTACCATATAGGTCATTACAGAGTACTGAATAGAGTAGCCTATGCTATATATTAAGTCCTTATTAGTTACCTATTTTATATATAGTAGTGTGTATATGTCAATCCCGATTTCCCAATTTATCCCTCCCCCACCTTATCCCCTGGTAACCTTTTTTCTTTTTTTTTAAAATATCTTTATTGGCGTATAATTGTTTTACAATGTTGTATTAGTTTCTGCTGTACAACGAAGTGAATCAGCTATATGTATACATATATCCCCATATCCCCTCCCGCTCTTGATCCTCCCTCCCACCCTCCCTATCCCACTCCTCTAGGTCATCACAAAGCATCGAGGTGATCTCCTTGTGCTATGCAGCAGCTTCCCACTAGCCATCCACATGGAAGCACGGAGTCTTAACTGCTAGACCACCAGGGAAGTCCCTATAATTATTTTTCAAATGACTATTATGTACATATTTGTGATAGGTTGAGTTTACATGAATCAAATGGTTTAAGAATACTTGCTTTTATTGCCTATCACTCAATTTCATTTTAATAACTACTAGATCCTAGCAGCACCAATGACATATTGGACCTTACAATTCTTAGTTGCAGGGGATGCCCTGTTCATTGTAGGATGTTTAACAGCCTTCCTGCAAAGCTGTAACAACCAAAAAATGTCTCCAGATGCATTGATCAAAGATGCAATGTGGAAGTACTTTATACCCAGATGAATGACAGACTTAAAGACAGCAATACATTAAAAATTCAGGGAGGATCAACTCCCCTAGTGTAAACTATAACTAGGTTCTAAGTCTCATCAGTTTCAATTTCAAGTTAACATTTGTTTTGAACATCTCATTAAGAAAATACTAAGTCAGGAAGACTGCCACCTACTGAATTATAAAAGCCATCCTATAGGATGACCACTTCCCAAAGTATCTCAGAACACCAGCCCCATGAAATGCTGAGGAATTACTGCAGTCATGTACAAATCAGCATATCAAAGGCTCTGAGAAGTCCTTTAATAAAGTGAAATCAACTCTCTCCCAAACTTACCTGAAAATTAGCCCCCATTTTAATTTCTGTGAAATACCTATTAACATCTCACAGAAATAACATTATGTGAAACCCATGCTGAAAAATGCTATTCCAGGTACTAGAATCTCAAAATAATATCTCACATCTAACTGCATCCTAAAGTAGAAAAGCAATACATGATTTTTGCCTTATTTCATGTTATACGGTATCCTAAAATAATTAAATCATAGAATCATAATGTAGAAAGACATTAAAGATCACACATATACATATTATAACAACCCAAACCAAAAATACTGGATTCCAAGAAAACCTCCTTAAGCATACACCAATAGCCAAAGTTGTCCATTTTAAAACCACATATATATTATACACTGGAAATACTTACTGTGTAAGATTCAACTAATACCGTAGTTTCTAAGGCCAGTTTCTGCTCTTGCTCAATATTATACCCCACATAACACAATTTTTCTTTAATCATGCGAACTGTTTCAAAATCAGCAGAATGGTTGAAGGCGTAGCCCCGCAACAGAAGCAGCTGGTACAAAAAAATAGCAGTAAATCCACAAGTAATCTGAATGAGTTCAACTCTGCAAAAGCGATTAATGCTCTCTAAATATGTCACATCAATACCAAATGCAATGGGCAGTGAAGCCTTAGCTCTTACTGAGTATTTCAGAAACGGGAATATTACTTGCCATAATAGGATTTATATTTCAGTTTCACAGAGAGACAGAATTAACAGTTCATGAATAATAAATGGCCAAAATGAGCAAAATATCTATTAATAAATAATATTTTACACTGGACTCCTATAATTCTGCAATTTGCTCAATCAATACCATATTCATGAAATACCCCAGGTTTTAATGAAGTTTTATCCCTAACTTCTATTATGTCTGACACATATTAGATGGGCAATAGCATTTGTTAAAAACAAAAAAACCCCACATAATATGCATCATAAACAACATTTTCATATAAAAACTTAAGAAAACAAATCCCCTTATCTTTGGGCTTATGTTCAAAAGAAATCCCTTGGGCACTCCTTTGGTAGTCACCTTCGAGTAGAATTTTGGCTTAGAATGAGAGTATTATAATTCTCATTAACAATCTTATTATTACTTTAAATGAGATTAAAGGAACCCAATGTCAAGGTGAAGACTTAATGCAACCTAATTTATTGCACAGATTTCATCCTAGAACAGTCTCTTCACAGCAGAACCAATGACATATCGGACCTTACAATTCTTAGTTGCAGGGGATGCCCTGTTAATTGTAGGATGTTTAGCAGCCTTTCTGCAAAGCTGTAACAACCAAAAAATGTCTCCAGACACTGCAAAATGTCCCTGGGGGGGTAGCATCATCCCTGACTGAGAGCCACTGACTGACCTGGAGAGAACACACTAACTACAGAATTCTGGTACAGACAACATTCTAAACCTTTTTTTTCCACATTACAAAAAACCCACATGCCTCCAAATAGTGGCCTTATATACTTTATCCAGCAATGTTTTAAAGAAAATTATAACTAATTATATTCACAAGTACACTTTATCATCCACCTGTTCAAAGGAAGGTCTTATGGCAGAAAGGTTGCCTAGGTTGTTCAAGGAAGTTTTAGAGTCTTCCCCCATCTTTGAAATACCTCTCTACCCATTCCTTGGGAATAGTAAATATAATTATGTAATGATGAACTCTCATTAGTATACAAGAGATCACGTGTGTGAATCTCATATGGATTTTATATGAATAATGAACTGGGCCACTTCTCTGGTGGTGCAGATTAGCTAGAATCCTGAGATGATACACTCAATTTTGTGTTAAGTTGGTACACACAAAACTACAAAATCTAATTCTATGATATTATTTTTTTTTTGCTTACCTTGATAAGATATCTGGTAATATCCCTCCCAGCAATATCCAATCTCCTGGTAAGGTGAGGGAGAGAAAAGCCTTCATACACTGGGCAAATGTGAGTCACACCATCTCCAGAGTCCACCACTACTCCAGTTAATAAACCTGTGGAAGAACCATGAGGTTGTAAATAAAAAGCCAAATCAGAAAAATCAAAGCCAGCAAATTTCAAATATTGGTAAAGAAACCAAACTAGAAACGTCACCAACCAGAATGGTCTAAAAGCCAGCATTTCTTTATTATTTGCTTATTTTGCAGCTTATTTCGAATACACAGACACTAAAGTCAGTGTTCTCTCACATGCCTCCTGTGAGACTTTTAGTCTAATCATGGGCTACCCCAGGAGATAGCCCTAGGACTATTTTTCAGACCTAGGACTGAAAAATACAACATGGTCTTTATTTCTCCTTCCAACTTAATCTGGATCCCTGAATTTCCTTAAAGTAAAATTTTCTAGAGCATCATGGATAACTTTTACGAAAACCATTGTGAAAGGTAAATATTACACAAGTTGATAGTGAACCTGTTGAAATAATCTAGTTCTTTATTATTATTTTTGTCATATGACAAAACTGTGTTTGGAAAATTTGTTGATACTAGATAGCTAGAAATCGGAGAACAATTCATCTTGACTAGCCGAAGGATCATTTCAATTATTCACCAGAAACCAAAAAGACAATGTCAGTTAAACCTCTTAAAAAACAGCAAAGAAGCTGCCTTGTTTCTCATATGTGCTATTTAAAACTATAAATGGCTGCAAATTACTGTTTCACCTTTTGTGTCAGGGTTAATTCAGGAAAGACAAAACTTTTTCTGACTCATGTTTTCTAGTAGTTTTTAATAGTCTAATAATATTTTTAACAACAAAAAAAATTTTAACCAGAATATGCATTATCTACAATTTGCTCAAGCATTCTTTTATCATTGTCCCATCCCTGAGTAGGCACTCTCCCTCTTTCTCATTAGGCACTAAGTAACTGATTTATCTTGGAATACGTTTATTCAAACCACCTCCTACTGAAGTTGATATAATCTGTTTTTCCTTGACTGATTTTTTAAGTTTCATAAAAATCATACACTGCCTCTTAAGGTTGCATTCTTTTAAACAAGAGACTTTCTATTGTAAAAAAGAAGAATCCACAATATCATTAATTCAAAAATACTCCCAGTAATATCAACTAAAGCAGCAATTTACATATTTTCTTTTCCAAATAGACCTTCCCATCCAACCTCACCTTATTTTCTACACTCCCACTAGGTTACATACTGGCCTCTCCCTTACGTATTTGACCGGATTCCAGTGCCACACCCTTCTGTCACTGGATTATTCATTCTTTCCACTTCATTCCTAAGGATTCTTTAAAGCTCAATCTAGTTCTTACCTTTCCATTTATACCTTCCCTGACCACTTTAACTTCCAGCCCAGACTCCATGATTTGTTATTCCCCTCAATCCTGTCTGCAAAATGCAGTCAAACATACTTTCCTGAATCACTGTGTTACCTCTCTCTTATTCAAAAACCTTCCCTGGCTCCGAATGCTGCTTCTTACTTTTTTTGGTTTAACTGGTTAGCACTAGCCACCTTGTTTAAGAAGGAGAATTTTTCCACGGCTTAGAGTTCTTTTGATTAGTATTACTGGACTATCATTTCTCAAAATTAAGAATTCAACAGTTAAATAAAAATAGCTAAGTATCAGGAATTAAAAGAGGGTATCTTCTCCTTGGACAGAAATAAATTTATGAATACTGCTAGAAAAATCTGTTAAGGTAAATTTCATTCAATTAAAACAAAATATCATTTCAGCAGAAACGTCCCATCCCCACCCCCTAAATGCAACTATTATTACCAATTTCAAAGCTTAGATTCAAAATTTTTAATATCTATTTTCCAAAGTATTTTCTAAAATAATTTCTGAAATTTACAAAAAAAAAAATGAAACAAAATTACCTAGGTGCACACAAGCACTAATCACTCACAGCTGGGCTGTAACTGCCTTAAGGACAAGGAGACCACACGTAGCTTACGGAGTAGCTTACTTTACTCACTGCCATATCCTCTGCACTAAACAGAAATCGAGGCACATGCTACACTTGTTGAATGAATAAAGCCTCTTTAAAAATTTAATTCTCCCCAAGTACTTTCTTAGTATCTATATGTAGTAGTAAAGACAGTTTAAAAACCCAGTATGTATTTTGAAAAGTGATTTTTACTTACGCACGTGTAGAATCAGATGGATCACGACAATATTAGTTTGTTTCCCAAGTACAACTGACCCCTGAACAACACGGGGGTTAACCTGCATATAACTTATAATTGGCCCTCTGCATCCATGGTTCCTCTACATCCCCAGATTCAACCAACCACGGACCATGTACTGTAGTATTTACTATTAAAAAATATTCATGTATAAGTGGACTCATGCAGTTCAAACCAGCATTGTTCAAGGGTCAACTGTATTGTCATACACTGCTTAAGTACTAAGGCTTAAGACTTAATTGTCACCTCCTTCAGAAATCTTCTCTGACATGCTGAATCAATTTCTGTAGCTTTTCCCCATTAGATTCTAAGTCCTTGAGGCATCTTTACATTTTAAATGCCTAACAAACTCTGTAGCACATATCTGATGGCCCCTTAAGTTCTCAATAAGACCATCAGAATATAAAGAGTTCTCCCTACATGGCTACTATTTTATTCCCAATGGACAGCAAGGCAGTTACTAACGGCAGTACCAAGAAAACACAGTAGCTCCCCTCCATTAAATCCACCTCAAAAGTTAGGAAGGCACTCTCAAATGTCTGCCTTTTCCTTTGTATTTAATCTATTATGTATTTGACAAACATGATTTATACTAACATTTTGGCTCTATTTTTTTTTTAACTGCCAATTCTGAGGACAAATTCCATTTTCATTCTCCACTTTATAAAACATTTTTTACTTTAAATAGCCTAAAAGAGGGAACCTTCTACTTTTTTTTTTTTAATTTTTTTTTTTTTTTTTTTTAGCGGTACGCAGGCCTCTCACTGCTGCGGCCTCTCCCGTTGCGGAGCACAGGCTCCGGACGCACAGGCTCAGCGGCCATGGCTCACGGGCCCAGCCGCTCCGTGGCACGTGGGATCCTCCCGGACCGGGGCACGAACCCGCGTCCCCTGCACTGGCAGGCAGACTCTCAACCACTGTGCCACCAGGGAAGCCCCGAACCTTCTACTTTTAAAAAATTGATAAGTTTCTTTTTCCTAAGTCTTTCATTGTTTAGTAAAGAAAATAAAAATGTGTATATTTTATTTGACAAATTTTAGAAATTGTGGCAATATCTGAATAAATACTTAAAATATTTGAATAAATATAAATACATATATATTGTGCTCTTCTGGGACTTACAACTTACCGAAAAATCAAACTCCTCTGACATCAAACATATTTAATAAATATTTGCTGAACTGATTATACTAAAAGTTAAGCTTCACCTACCTTGAGCATACAAAGTCAAAACTGCCTGGATGGCTACATACACTCCAGAAAACTGGTAAGTTTCAAACATTACCTGAAAATGCAAAAGGAAAGGGAAAAAATTAGTATTTAGAAATTACATATAAGTATGTATAAGGTTTCTTGATGTTCAGAGTGGATTAGCTATCCAAAATAGAATCAAAGAACCCAAAAGAATCCTCCATTCTCTTTAGCTCTTTTTGCCTCTACTGAAGTCCTGCTGTCACAGAGCTCCAATTTTGGGGACAGATTTTTGAATACACACTAAGTCCCCAAGCATTTCATAAGTGCTACAAAGCAAAGATTTCTGAGTGTTTTAGTTAATGGCTAATTAGAGTGAAAGAATGCATTCTGCTTTCCTTTCTTCTCAACTGATGTCCCTTAAAGGAAATATCTTTTAATTTAAAGACAAACTATAGAAATTGCTTAACTGCTTACCTTCGCATCCCTCTCCCTCAACCTGGGCCAAGAAAGACTGTGTCTCTACCTCCAGCAGTTTAAAAAAAAAAAAAAAAGGTAATAAAACAGTAGGGCAGGAAAACAAAAATAAACACAGCAACTCCTGAATGCTGGCAGATCCTGAATGCTCAGCAGCTGAGCCTGCCCTCCCCACTGGAGCCAAGGCTGCATTCCACTCTCTGCCAAGGTACACTGCAGGGAGGAGTTCCCTCATGCCCTCTCTGCTCCCAACCATGCTCATTCTCTGTAGTGTAGGTTGGCTGGGAACATCCTATAGGATTTTCTCTGTCATCTACACTGAGCATTCCTTGATTGGCAGTGCTGACTACCGCTATGAATATCTCATATTTAGAAATTTTACAACTGACCACAATAAGAATTATATAGAATTTAAATTTTACAACTCTGGGGAATTCCCTGCAGTCCAGCAGTTAGGACTCCGTGCTTCCACTGCAGGGAGCACAGGTTTGATCCCTGGTCAGGGAACTAAGATCCCGCATACAGCGTGGTGCAGCCAAAAACAAAACCAAAACCAACAAAACTGAATCACTGTGCTGTAACCTGAAACTAACACAACATTGTAAATTAACTATACTTCAATAAAATTCAATTTAAAAATTCTAAAATACATACATACATAAATAAATTTTACATCTCTGAAACACATACTCATCAATTAAGCAACTAGATATTCTAAGTAGTATTCTACTCCATCATCCTTTATTCCCCCACCACAGGGATGAAAATGGAAGAATAATGCTATACAGTTGACCCTTGAAAACACAGGTTTGAACCGCGCAGGTCCACTTAATTGCAGGTTTTTTTCAGTAAATAAATACTATACCACTACATGATCCGAGATTGGCTGAATCCAGTGATGCAGAACTGGAATAAAGAGGGCCAAATGTAAAGTTATACACAAATGTCTGACCGAGGGGGGTTGGCACCCCTAACCCTGCATTGTTCAAGGGTCAACTGTATTTGCATTTATCAACTTGACAGTCTGTTAGAATTTGTTTTTACTTATAAGATCATTAAAAAGTATCTGTAGTTCTAATACAACTTTCTGGATGAGATTGAAGTAGGGCATTATCAATCATAGCCAAATTTGCACTCATGAGTAAAAAAGAGCATTAAACTAAAGATGAGACCTTAGAGTGCAGTAAGACTAATTCTTGTCATTTTTGCAGATTAAAAAAATGTGTCCTAGTCAAATAGCTAGTTAGTGGATGACACTATACCTGTCATCTCCCTAACTTTTCATTTGAAAGAAAACTTGGTTTTCATTCTGGTATTGTGTTACTTTCCGAAAGGTTTCCTTGTGTAGTAACCTTTTGATTTAATGCAAAAATATCTCTTCACTCTGATTTTGTAATGAGCTGCTAAAAATAAATAGCAATTACAAATGACTACTTATCCATCACAAAGTATTAGTGATTGTAAACCATTCAGAAAGTGTAAAATGGGCTTCCCTGGTGGCGCAGTGGTTGAGAGTCAGCCTGCCGATGCAGGGGACGCGGGTTCGTGCCCCGGTCCGGGAGGATCCCACGTGCCGCGGAGAAATTACATAGAAATTACATCCCATGAGCCATGGCCACTGGGCCTGTGTGTCCGGAGCCTGTGCTCCGCAGCTGGAGAGGCCACAACAGTGAGAGGCCCGTGCAAAAAACAAAAACAAAAACAACTCAGAAAGTGTAAAATGCAATTAAAATATGAGCTAATACAGTAAAGCCCATCTTTCATAGTTTTTGGGGTGGCTAGGGGAAAAAGGTAATAAAATACGAACCATAAGAAATGATATGGATTCTGTAGCTAAAACCATGATCTCAAAATTTTAAAACACTTAATATAAAAATTCTAAATCTCTTCCAAAATTTCCATAAACATCTAAAGATAGCCACTGAGTAAAACAAGATATTTACATTAAGTAGTATCTGGAAAGCTACTCAAATACAAAGCAATTAAAGGTTTCTATCTCATATATAACAAAATGAAAGACAACCTTGAAAAGTTACCTATCTAAACTATTAAGAATGTAGACTTTCTGCTCTCTGTAACTGCCTACCTCATTAGCCGTTTCAACCTCGTTTCCCAGCTCTCCTCTATCTCCCTGGCCCTTCGCTTTCTCACCTCTGTCTACTATCACTTCTTTGGTGAACCATATTATCTATATCCTCATGACTCTCCCAAGTTTTTATCCCCAGTCCCAGACTTTTCTCCTGAACTTGATCTTAATAACCATCTACTAGACATTTTTGCTTGGATGTCTAATGAAGACCTAACATGTCCAAAACTGGACTGCTGATCCATTTCCCTCCCAAATCCTCTTCTACTATTTCAGTCTTTCCCCATCCTCCAGTTACTCAAGCGAAATCTTTGCCGTTATCCCTCTATTACCCACATCTAAGAAATCAGAATATATTTTGGCCCTACCTTCAAAACAGAGCCACAATCTGGCCACTTCTCATTACCTTCTCTGCTACTACCCCTAATCCTAACCATTATTATTTTGTGCTTAGGTAACTGAAAAAGTCTCCAAACTGGTCTCTCTTGTACCCTTGCCTCCTTATGTTCTATCTACATTCAACACAGCAGCCACAGGAACCTAAATCTGAGCATGTCTCTTCCTTGTACATTTCACTTGGAGTTTAAATCTAATTCCCTATTAGAGCCTACACGGCCCTAGATTGCCCCATTACTTCTCCCACCTCGTCTCGTTGCTCTCCCACACTGGCTTCCTTGCTGACTCTCTAATATGCCAGGCTTGCTCCCATTTCAAGACCTTTACACTGGCTACTCCCTTTGCCTGGAATGCTCTTCCCAAATATATTCTGGCTAACTCCCTTTGTTTAAATATCACCTTCTCACAGACACATACTACCACATTCTATGAAAAACGCAGCCTCCCTACATTCCCCATCCCCCTTAACCTACTCTTTTTTTTCCCTTTAGCATCTATTATCTTCTAACAAACCATTCAATTAACTCACTTTTTGCTCTTTTGGTCTGTTTTCCCCTGCTAGAGGATAAACTCCATGGCAGCAGGACTTCGCTTTGTTTACTGGTATATTCTACTTATAAGTAATGACTAACATAGTTAGGTGCTCAATAAATAGGATCTGGGAGAAAATAACAATTATTCTTATTCCCTTTATTGTTAAGGACAACGGTAAGATAAAAGAAAAAACATGTGCTTTAACATCACATCACAGAAACACATATGTGCGCAACCCATCTAAAAACTTACCTCTACAATCTTCTCTCTGTTTTTGGTTGGGTTCATAGGAGGTTCTGTGAGCAAGATTTTACAATTCCTGGTATCTATGTTAAGTTTCTCTGGTCCAAATGTATAGTCCCACAGGTGTTTCATGTCATCCCAATTTCGTACTATGCCATTTTCCATTGGGTAATTAACTTCTAACATTGAGCGTAATTCACTTGCCTCATCACCAACCATAAGATCCTAGAAAATTATAATATCAAAGCTTTAGACCAAATTTTTGTATAAAATACCTTCAGAAAATTATCCTCCCATAATATTTTGGAAAACTTGGGAATAATTAATTTTAATCTTTCTGGCACTTTCAGACAAAGTTCTTCATTCCACAAGTTAAAAAGGTCTTTTCTTTCATGAACAATGCCTTGCAAATCTTAATCATGAATAATAAATTTTTATGTACAGCGTGGTTTAAATCAATAAATTGACCTTACCTTTAATACATATGTTTCCAAAAGAAGAGCATTAGCACAAATAAACCCCACATTTTCATATTTTGGAGGGTTTTGTATGAGGTTTCATCTGTTTCTTTTGCTCAAATGTTCAAAAAATAAGGCCTGTGATATGTGAGATAGCACATCAGGGAAAAAAAAAACTTGTAGAAAAATGCTCAATGCATGCAGCACATTTCTTTGTACTAAATATCAAAATGATAAGTGTAACTACTATAAAGCATAATGAGAAGCAAAAAATAAAAGGATGTTTTATTACACTGTAAGAATGGACATATGCACCACATAACTTGTAAATTTCACAAACTTCTACCTATATATGCCTCAATTAGAATTGAAATTAAGTTTCAATATATGCCTCACCAAGATGAATGATAATTTGTAGAGATACAAAAAATTAAGACAAAGAGAAGCAATTCTTCTTTAAAATTATCTCATGAGCGACATCTTCAATCTTAAAGTATAATACTGGAAAACTATGCTATTACACACGAAGCAGAATACTCACAAGTCTTGTCTCCAATGACAGCATACTTAAGATGACCCACATTTCAAAAGTCAAATTTTGTGTGTATAATAAGGCTAATGATGTCCCAGAATTTAAATTTATTTTAGAAATCAGCTAGTCAAAATGCTAAATGATCTTGATTTCTACATATACTGATGAATTCAATTAAAATAAAAAAACCCTAGTATCAGAAATAGCTACTATTTGCTTTAAGACCTTAGGATATTTTAAAACAGAAGTTTAAATACATGTATGACTTTAAAACTTTTAAAAATAACTATTAAAAAAAAAGAGAAGAGATAAACAAGGGTGAAGACTCTAAAAACAACACTAATAAAAAAAACCAAACAGATTTCCAGAAAATCCACTGAAAGCAACAACAAAAAGGAAAAACAAAGTTAAAGCACATGCTAGAAATGTTCACTAAAACTTTTCTGTTGCAACTAATTTTGTATAAAGTTAATTTACCATAACTTAATACTCAAATTGCTTAAATATTAACTATTTAGAATCATCTGATAGGAAAATGCAAAACTAAATATCTATATTTGTGAACTCTAGTAACTGACATGCATTTGTTGAATTACTTATGGAGAAGTATACTGATAATTTCAAATGCATCAAAAGACAAGATACACTGATGGACTGACAGATGGATAAATGGATAGATATGTGATATATCAGTACAGTAAACATTAATATCAGAATCTAGGTGATGGATGTATGGGTTTCACTGCAAAATTCCTCCAACTTTGCCGTGTATTCTAAACACGTCTTAATAAAATGTTAGGGGGAGGAATTTATACCTCCAAGTACATATATTACTTTTGGCCATCAATATAACTTAATATACAATTTTGTTACTTTCTTCTAGAATATATCTTTCTTTGTGTTATACAAGGTAATAACAGATCAGATAATTAGATGGTTTATATCATCGATATATATTCACAACTACATTTCAACAAATTTAGTATAAGTCTGGTCTGATTTCATCAGACTGTTTAGTTTTTATTCCATGCAAGAATAGGGGCTTACATATGTCTGATCTAATGCCAACTCAAAATAAAAGTGTCATGGATCTACGTCTAGGGCACACATACCATAAATAATTAACTGAAAAAAACATCTGGCATTGAGTATCTTACCATCCCTCTGAACAAAGAAGACATTTAAAATGGAAGAAAACGAGTATTAACTTATCAAATTAGTGCAAATAGTCTTGACTAACTCAAGCTACCTAATTTAAAAACGTATCGATATCTAAAATTTTATTTCAAAAAATCCTAAAACATATAGTTTTCCTTAGAACATTTTAACTTCCAAAACCCCAAAATGATAAAAGGTTATGTAACTTGCCCGCATCTCCAAGACCAAAATTATAAGCCATCAGATCAGGCCTTAGTTTTTTACCACCCACCTCATCATTGGACCAAGCCTAAACCATCACCTATTACCTGAAAGAATGAAAAATTATAGTAACTGTCTGAGATTTTGTTATAAAAGCATTTATATTTTATGAAAAGCAGGCAGTGTAGATGAGATTTGCCAAGAATCATTCTGAACAATGTCACCTCAAATTAAAAGTAGAGCAAATATACTTTAAAACCACAATTAAATTCCTAGAACAAAATTTCATAAAAAACATTAAATTAAGCCTACACTGTTCTCTACAAGTGCACTTTTTTCTTAATCTCCTCCAGATTTTAAGACAAATGCATGATCTTTTATTTAGGATAAATGTAGGAATTTCCACTTTTAAATGCTTTTGTTTATTCAAAAGAAAACTTCACAAAGTTACTGTTACTAGTTAAAATACATATCACTAGAAAGGCCTGATATTAATCTCTGTCAAAGCTGCTTACAAATAATATTTAAAACAAACAAACTTGAAAATATCTACTACAGAAAGCACTTTGACTACCACAGAAAAATATGGTGAGAGTCAATTGCCTGGGATGCGCCTAGTTCTAGTGCAAAAGAAAAAGGTGCCACACAATGGTATTTACTTAGAGGAAGAATCTATTGTCTATGCGAAAGTCTTACAAGACTTCCACCTTTTTCTTATTTATACTCAGATAATGCAAAATCTGCTCATCGATAAGGATAATATAGGAAACAAGTCAATCTCTTTTTCTCCCCCTTTACTATTTATAGTTCATTTGCACATTAAAATTTTACTCAGTTTATTAAATACACATATGATACTGTACTGGATGCAAATATATACACATATATATAGAGGCTATGACAGGTAGTGTTCAATTTAACAATGGTCAATAAAGTGGATTTATCCAAATGCAACAACTTCACCCCAATTTTCTGGATCACACATATCCTAAATAAAGCCACTTGGTTTCTAATAAAATGCACACCACATTCCATTTTAATCGTAACATTCATCTACAAAAAACACAAGGAAAACAATTCAAAACTATGTTAGTAATTAGTTCTGATTTGGTCCATTGTATGCAATCAGGAAAGTATAGGACTTAATTAGTTGCTACCAAATTGAAGCAATGAAAAAGGTTAAAAATCAAAGTACTTAAAAATTAAAAAATTAAAATATGGAATTACCCCCCTCCCCAATACCAAAGGGACACAAAACAACAACTACTGTCCCACCAAGCAAAAGTGGAAAACAAACAGAGAGCATGTGTGTAACCTCACTTACCATCTTTTTGTTATTCTACTTCAACAGGTCAAGAAAGGTGAAGAGAGAGAAGGTAGAAGTAAGAGTCAGAAAAGGCCTAAATAAAATCCTCACTGAAATTTTTAAACATACAAGCAATAGAGACAAATTAGGTCGAGGTCAGATGCAGTACTACTACAGTTTACGGAGTTAACAATTAGGGCCGAATTAGCATGGACAGTTATTACTCCTGAATGAAAATAAACTCATTAAACAATTTAAATTTCCAGTTTTTAGTCTACCACATTTTAGCTAACAAGACACAAAAAGTATAAATCAATCCACTAGGCATAGGAATTCCAAAAAAGTCATATTTCTTTAATTCATTACTGAATTTAAGAACCTTAATTAAGGAAAATAAATAGCAGAAAAGGTCTAGCTGAGTAAGTAAAGGGTATTTAGAGTTGACTTTCCAAGCTCTAGTAGTCAAGTTAAATTTGACGCAGGTCTGTTTTCTTTCACTGTTTTCTACTGGAAGACAAATTAACTTGAAAGACTTAAAAGATTAAGCAGATTGAACAGAAGTGAGCCAATCGAACACAGACTGACAAACCATACAGGCAAATGCTACTGGGGAATTCCTTAGCAAAACCGTCTTATTAGGATATCATCTAGTTTCATTTCTATCACTTGGCCTTAAAAAGCAAGAAAATGGTAATTATTGTGACTATGCTGGTCAATAAAAATAGCTGTATGTATCTTAATACCTCAAAAATGTTATTATCCATAAAGTATATAAAAAAGCCATTCTTCTTTAAAAGGCTGATACTGAATAGAAGTGTGACTTCCAACATCATTAAAAAGTTTATCCTTATCACTATTATTAGCTAAATTTTAAGTTGAGTTCATTTAAGATTGAATTCAATCAGAACGAAAGGAGTTCACAAAAAGAGAATACAGAATTCCACAAAATTCCCAAAAGACCCTAAAAAAAACCCCAAAACAAAAACAAAAAACCTCTCATATTGAGTATCCCTTCTGATTGTAACATAACAAAACAGAGGCCAGAATCATTCACTCTGTTAAGTCTTTAAAAAATTAACACAGAACCTAAGTTTCAGTTTGTACTTTTATTCATTGTGTAATTCAATTCTCTAGTCCCAACAGCAGAGAGCCACCAAGTAGCAAACCTCTACCACCTACTACCACCTTCCTAGACATCTCAAATAAACGTTCCAGAGAGGCACACACTAACTCACACACTAACAATTCAGTGAAGTCTTGCCAAGGACTGTCCACATAGGACCAACAATGCTAGTCCGTTCACAAATGATTCAGTGAAAGGGCCCCTTTACTGCATTTTGTATAACCTGATCCCTAGGCCACCTGAAAAATTTAAGTCAATTGGTGACCACTGACTTTTGATTCTTTTTCTTCTACAATATTGTAACTCCCACTTGGTTTTCAATCCCTTTAATAGAAGATAAAAATCTATCACCCTTAACATCCAGTCACTCATGTTAAGTACAGTAGGTAGGCAATGACAATATTCCCTTCCCTCTCCTCGTGCTAAGATAAATACAAGGCCAAATAAAGACTTGCACAGCTTCCTCCTGCACACTATGGAAATCAGTTATACTGGTGAAAAGAGGAACCAATAAGATTTATATCTTGTGTTTCCTGACTAGCTATATAAAAATGTAGGGGGATCAGGCCATGAGAACATGGGAAGGAAAAATCTTAGGTCCCAAAGAGACACTAACATAGAAAAATATATGGAACTGAAAGGCATAAAAATACCAGGCTGATTTCTTTTAAAAATTGTATTAGGTAATAGGACTTTAAGTCACTAATATAGTATTCACATCAACATAAAAATCTTACTAAGTATTTTACTTCATTCAGAGAGTGATGGCATCAAGCTATACTTAAAGTCAGATGAAATTAACTTCAGTTTCTGGTGCCTTTCTTCAGGTGTTGATAAAAATTTTAAATATAAGAAATTCGGCCCTCCTCCTTTGCTTTTCAAGGCATCACATTTTAAAACTACTTAATTCAAAGAACACCTCACAGGTTTTGTTCCTCATTTATCAATAAATAAAATATTACCTTGATTTCAATGTTTCCCACTTTGGTGGTTGATCTGATAATAGGTCTTCCAACCAAAGCTGGGAAGATGTGTTCTGGAAAGTTGGAGCCTGCATATCCACACTTCACAAACTGGAAAAGAACAGTAAAAGTGGGTTAGTGTCAAGGTATTTATGATATTATCCTTTTAAAAACTGTATCTGAAAAGTACCACTTTGCATTTATATAATATTTTAAACTTTTGTTGCTTTCAAATTACCCAAAGTAGTCACCCCATCTATCATATCCTCCATTTATTTCCTTTATGGCGCTACTACCAGAGTTCCCATTTCCTTACTGGTTAACTGCTTATTTAGTGCCTAGGTCTCCCCACCACAGGGAGCTAAGCTGAGCGGTTCATGCTGGAGCCCACTGCCTTGATGCACAGAGGGGAAGGGACAAATTCACTCAACAAATGCTGAGGATTTTTAAAAGAGAAATGTCAGAAAATGAACAGAACTAAAGCAGCTTTTCATTCATGTCTGGCAATTCACTTAAGCAACCTCATTTTTGAAAATCAAATGGCATATGGACTAGCATCAAAATAAACATTTATTAGGCATTTTGGGCTATTTACATCTTTATATTTAGACAAACGTATTCAGTAATAACAAATGACATAATTTCATATTCAGATAGTGTACTTCTCCAATGAGGACATATCACTGATTCTAATAATACTCCCATTTTATGAATAAGAAACTGATGTACTAGGAGATTTAACAATCTACAGTAAAACTGAAAATAGAACCAAGGGTTTTTAGTTCTTATACCAATAATACAGTCTGTTTAGACTTATTTTTAAGAGCAGCCATTACAAGGAAAAGGCAGTTTAAAACTTCAGGGTGGGAGGAAGAAGCTATAAAAGAAAGGAAATGCAATCAGTCTCTACCCTCTCTCTTACCAAGCCTTTATTCAATGTATGGTACACTGTGCAAGGATTTTTGTGTCTATTGATGAATCCCAAGCACCTAGAACAGTGTCTGACACATACTAAATGCATATTATTTAACTGATCAATAAATATTAGAAGTTTTGCTGTTGACCCGTATGATACTATGATTATTTTAACCTAGAGAATATGTTTAATATTGAGAAAGTCTATTGTTCCATGGCTTCAGGTACCATATTCTCTTAGAAGAATTAAGGAGAAAAACAGTAACTAAATGTGATGCATGATAGCAATAACACAGAAGTGGAGAGAAAGCTGTTACATACAAGGAACTGTTTTGTTTGATAGTGGTAAAGGTAAACTACCTGAAACTCACTGACTTCTGACTAACCCTCCAAAACATAAAATTTTTCTACTGCAAAGACAATCTTGTTGGAAATGATGTTGATGAACCACATTTAATTATAAATAGTCTAGAACATTCTGCCACGCATAATTTCAAGTCTTTTATATATAGAGCTCTTAAAAATATGTTGAAGTCATGTCTTTAGCAGACTAAAGCTACTGGTATGAAAAATATGCCTAAAATTTTAAAATTGCATATTTCCAATACCACCTGAATTCGTATCTCCTCAGTTCACGTTTACATTTTAGAACCTACATAAAACACACTGCTCAGATAGGTTTTCTTCCAAACTCACAAAACCTAGTCCTGCTTAGTTTACCATTCAGCCACATACCCATTTCTAAAACTATGATACAATTCTGACCGGATTAGCTTCCAAGGCAGAAGTTACTGTGATATGATGGCATATGCAATAGATTACCTGCTTGCTCATACCTCTCTCTCCATTTGAATAGTGGTTGATAAAGAGCAATACACTTCCCACCCTAAAAACGTGTTCAACAGAATTCAGAAATGCTAGTCCATTTTTCCACAATGTCTTCCCAAATAATTTAACCATGTGACCCAGAAAGAGTTGGAGTGACAACTGCCACAGAGGAAAAGAATAATACTTAGTATTTTCTAGTCTATTCAAATTAAAAGAAAATGAAAAAACCTCTCACACGCTTCTCTTCTAAATCAAACTCGCTTTTGTCCTTAAGTCAAAAGCCAGCTCACTTGACGTGAACTGAAATCAGATGCAAAACCAGAGAATCTCTTCTCATTACCCCACCATATCCAAATTTCTACAAAAATAAAATTTGTCATGATCACCAGCTTTAGTCATAATTTATACATATGTTCCAAATATAGAAACCAAATACAATGTAGACATTAAATTCTTATGTATTAACATAATGAACAGATAAGGACACTGGGTGGGTCAAAAGTGTCCATTCACCAGACTGAACCTGCTCACATGGGTATAAATGTTCTTAAAAAAAATGACAGAATGAATGAAAAAAGAACGTACAAGTTTGTAAGGGCATTTTTAGCACATTAAATGTAAACAAATGATTTAAGTGAGAAATCGTAACATAAGGTAAAGGTGGGGCAGGAGCCTGGGATGGGGCGTAAGCCAAGTCCTGGTGCAGGGAGGAGGCTGCGAAGGTTGACGTGCCTCCCCTCATTCTGAGCCAAACACACTGGGCAACGTGCAACACGGTAAATCCATAATCACATCACTCAATGTTTACTGATTATAACCTGAACAATTATAGATGGGTAGTTTGCACCTTGAAATTCTTGTCTGAGCATACTTCACGGGACAAAATATTTGCCAAGTGCCTGAGGTAAGATGACAAAAAATTAAGAACTCCTGAAACTATAAAAATAATTGTAAACTACTATTCCTGTGCTTTATAAAAAATGGAAATTTGGCTTTTAGTTCAAATTAAAGATACCAATCACTTATTAATGAAATCATTTATTCTGCTTAAGCAGTAGCTTACTGGAAGTAGATGCTGCCATAGTAATCCAGTGCTAGCATTACTACAGGGTACTAGTGTTTGGTCAAAATAGCAAGTGCTGCACTATTTCACATTATTTCAAATGTGAAAGCATTAATAGTTATAATAACAAGAATATAATTACAATGATGTATTTCTCAATAACATATAACCAACAGACAACCTGCCATTTCCTTTCTTGTAAAAAGCAAGTATTTTTTAAAAGATCTAAACCACGATGTAATAAAATAGAAAGAAAATATTCTTTTTTAAATTATTTGTTTGGTATCATTTTTAATCCTGGAGATACCTCCCCCCATTCCAATCATTTTAAGACTTGGTGGCTTAGTTCTCTCATTGTGTGCAGTAAGGCTGTGTTTAAGAAATAGATTTTACCATATATAGTTTCCTCTTCATAGCACTGTGGTTTAAACTGGCTCCCTTACTTCCTACTGAGTCATCAAATGGTAAGAACATGAACAATATAATGTTCTTTCAAGCAACAAAAAAAAGCTCATCTACATTTGCTCTAAAAGTACCTTTCTCCCTCAAAAAATAAACTGGGATTTATAAAGCCTCATTTGGACTTATTTAATTTGTATTTTTCCTTTATTAATTTAAATTGATGGTATTGACATATTAATTTAATTGCATAGTGATTATTCTGATCTTAGACCACCAAAATATTTATTATATTTATTCCAAAGCACTTTTTTTTTTTTTTTGCGGTACGCAGGCCTCTCACTGTTGTGGCCTCTCCCGTTGCGGAGCGCAGGCTCCGGAAGCGCAGGCTCAGCGGCCATAGCTCACGGGCCTAGCCGCTCCACGGCACGTGGGATCTTCCCGGACCGGGGCACGAACCCGTGTCCCCTGCATCGGCAGGCAGACTCTCAACCACTGCGCCACCAGGGAAGCCCTATGCCAAAGCATTTTATAGGGTGAAACCAAACCTGTTTCTGATTTGTTTCTAATTCAAACACTCCTAAATTCATTATATAAATCTGTATAAGCCTGATAAAGGCCATAATACTACAAATGTGAATTGTAAAAGTATAATTACCTAACACTATAAGCTACTTTGTATCACTAGACTCTAAAAATTATACCAGTCACACAGTAGGCACGCCAGAAGTCTTCACTGTTGGTGAACTAACTCAATGTTGATGAAATCACCCAAGTTTGGTAAAAGAATATACAACACCAGGGGCCCAGGCCCAACTCTTGCAAGGCACCCAAGCCTAAGCAGATCTCCACATTTTCACCTATCTGGCCACTTTCCGCAGCTCTATTTTAGGTGCAGGTTTGGACGAAGGCTCCATTTTAGGTTTGAATGGTTATGAAGGTGAAATGCATAAAGTACTGGAAATGGATGAGCTTTTCCTCCTCTAGGAGGAAAAGAGACAGTGGTCAGCTTGGGAGCTAGTGAGGAAGAAGAGCGGGACCAACATCTGGCATGTGATCACAAGAACTCACCTACTCTTAGGGCATTCGATTCAGGGCCTGCCAGAGGGGCTTAAAAAATCAAGTTCTCAGGACTTCCCTGGTGGTGCAGTGGTTAAGAATCCGCCTGCCAATGCAGGGGACACGGGTTCAAGCCCTGGTCCAGGAAGATCCCACATGCCATGGAGCAACTAAGCCCGTGCGCCACAACTACTGAAGCCCGCGCGCCTAGAGCCCGTGCTCCGCGACAAGAGAAGCCACCGCAATGAGAAGCCCACGCACTGCAACAAAGACCCAACGCAGCCATAAATAAATAAATTAAAAAAAAAAAAATCAAGTTCTCAAATACCTATAATTTTAACACCTAAAACGTTTAAGAGGCAAATTGCTTTGGAGTAACAACTATTTCCATAAGTTTTTAGAAATTTAATTTTAATATCTTCTTTATTTAATCATAGAGGAATCATTAGACCTTCAGGTACCTAACTAAAATCAAACTGACTATGAAGTATAACCATAAGAAATACAGAATCTAAGTGGTTCCTAATTCTCTAAATTTTCAGAAATATCACAGCATTCATGACTACATACCACATCAGAGTGGTTTCTTCATTTGAAGTCTACCATGTCCTATAGAAAATCTGGATAAAAATTTTAGAGTAACTAGAAACATAACACCAAATATGTAAGCTTTTGTTTGAATTAACTACACTTTTCTATTTATGTCATAGTAACTGATCTTTTGTCTTAAGAAACAAGATTCTTAAATTATGGATTAGACATAAGACTAATCAATAATATACAATCAGTTTTCTAACACAGATAAACTAATGAAATAGTAACATAAAAACTAAATATTATGGGACTTCCCCAGTTGTCCAGTGGTTAATACTCCACGCTTCCACCTCGGAGAGCGCGGGTTCGATCCCTGGTCGGGGAACTAAGATCCTGCATGCGGTGCAGCCAAAAAGAAAATTTTTTAAAAAAAGAAGAAGAAAAAAAACCCTAAATATTATGAGAAAACATATACTACAAAAACAGGGTTCACTGTCCTTCAAAGAGGAGGAATCCATTAAAACATAACTGACTTCAATTTCTAAAGAAAAAAGCTGACATATTCACAAAAAAAATATATTAACATCAACTTTTAAAGATTTACATTTATTTAGAGGTCAATTTGAGACTACAGTGGGAATCAGGCTAATATTTTTTAAAAAGCACCTTTAACTGAGTTTTAACTGTAAAAGTAATACATGTTTATAGTTAGTTTCATTTAAAGATAGTTTAAAAATACATGGTTTGTTAAAAAACAAAGAACAGTTTTCCAATAATTCAGAAGGGTGATGAAGTCCTTCCCACCTTACCTCACTCTTAGCCCTAGTCTCACAGGTAACCACTATGAACATACATTTCTTATGAATTCCGCCAAAACTTTCATATACACATACATTTGTGGACACATAAATATCTTTAATAAAGATGGAATTGCTGTAAAACTTTTTTTTAAACTTAACAATAGATCTTAAAAATGTTTCTATAGTGGTGAACCTGCCTCCTTTTCTTTAAGTACTATTCCATTTTGTATGGATGTCTTCTTACTCTCATCCGTTTTTAACTTAGGTCAGATAAAGCTAATATCATCATTGCTTGTAAAAGTCTAACAAATTCAATCAAGGGCAGCATATTATAGCTGTGAATATCAGCTCTTTTTTCCCCTCAACAATCCAGTTTCCAAAGGGCTTTAAAGTTCAAATAAAATCTATTTTAATTCATCTATCACATTTATGGAAGGAAGGGGATAAAAGTCACAAAATACTGCAGCTCCAAGATGGTTAGGACTTGTTGTAATGTAGGGGGAAGTGATCACTACAGAACTCATCCAAAATAAGTAACACTTCTGTCTTCTAATTTGCTGACTTTGCTGCCCAAAATACATTTTTTAAAAATGGGGTGGGGGGGCGATTGAAAGAAACAACCTTCAAATAATTTCTATATCAGTGTTTTACTCAGATTTTTACAATTATTTGCATTTTAGAATCTTAAATACTAACATTACCTGTATTCTGCAAGTAAGGAAAAAAAGGAGGAGGGGTACCCAAACTGATTAACTTCCCCTAAGGTTAGTGGAATTAACACTTCGGCCTTAAAGGGTTTAAGATCAACCACTGGAACACACTGGTCTCTGCTGGGCTGCACCTGGGCCAAATTTCCAGCATGCAGAACAAAAAGTAAACGATGCGCTGCCGACCTGGTCTCCCTTCCCCTCAAAAAACAAGAAAACAAAAAAACAAACATTGCGAAAGGACTGAGGCTCACTGCATGACAGCACTTCCCTTTTTTCTTTAAACCCGCTTCCTGCCTCCCGTTCTGTATCTTCAGCTATACAGGAAGAGGAAGGCCTCTTGATCTTCTTTTTACACACCGGCAACCCTGGGGAATGGAGCCCTTCTGGAACACACAAACCCAGCCTTTTACTCCTCCGGCCCTTTAGCCAGCCAGAATCCCGCGGCTCCAGCGCGGGGCCGGCCCCGGCCGGGCAGCAGGTGGGAACCCCATCCAGTGCCGGCCTCGCCCGCCGTCCTGACCCCGAGCTGCGGGAGTGGCGGGCTCGGGTAAACTAAGGGGCCCGACCCTCTCGCGCGCCACACCCACGGAGGCGGGAAGCGAGGCCCTGGCCCCTTGGCCCCGGGGGCCGAAGGCCCAGGGGTGCAGCCCCGGGCGCCAAGGGCCCGCGCGCCCCTCGCTCATCCCCTGCCCGAGCCTGTAGCCGCTGCAGCCTCCCCGCGAAGCGCTTACCCCGGTGCCGTTGTCGCACACCACCACCTTCCGGCCCTGGCTGTCCATAGTGCGCCCGTAAGAGAGCCGGAGCCGCCGCCACCGAACAACCTACAACCGCCGCCGTCCGTCGGTTCCTCTTCCTCCTCCTCCCTCTTCCCGGCCCCTCCCGCGGCTCAGCTTTTTTCTCCCACCCGGAAGTGGCCGTCCGCCCCTACCCGCCACCGCCCGCCCCTGCCCGCCCCCTACTGACTGCCGGCGCGGAAGAGGTGAGGACGGGAGGGAGGAGGCAGAGACTGGCAGCGGTGAGCTCCAATAAGAAACAAAGGAGCCCGAGGTCCCGCCCACGGTGCCGTTTCCGGCTTCGGTTCCAGCTCCGCCTTCAGGGTTGCCGCCCATGCAGGTTCTTCCTGTCGGCGTCTTGTCCCCGGCGCTTCACCGGGTGTAAATGGCCGCCGAGGTGGTGGCCGCTGCGGTCTTCTCCTTAAGGCGTGGCAGGAGCTGGGGGCTCCGCTTACCCGGCTGAAGGAGGCGCAGGCAGATGAAAGATATCTGGTCTGTGGCGAGACCGCAATGGAATGTGACAGAGAAGCCTGCCGGGAGGGCGGGAGGCGGCAGACACCCTTGCTAACCCCACCATTGAATGAGGCTTGGTGTATCATTGCTTGTAAGCCTTTTCAGTGGGCAGAGCTGCGATGGTACAGACACATGAAATCGCGCATTTACACCGATTCCTCCAATTCCAGCCCAATCTGTCTTTGCCCGGTTCGCCCTTAGTCAATTGAACAAGAGTAGGAGCTTAACGATTCCAGCCTCATTGCTCACCACTTCCCTTGCAGCAGCATGATGTTGCTTCACACCTCTGCAGTATATGTACCTATCTGAACCCAGACTCTGTGCTTTGAAATCAGACAACCCCAGTTTCAAACAAGGCCCCGCCACTCAGGAATTCTGTGATCTGGGCCCACTCTACATGAGCCCTCAGTTGAATATTATAATACCAGACTGCTTTTCAGTTTCACTTTGTTTTTTTATTAGACAGTGGTTTTCAAACCTTATAAAGGCATAGAATGCTTTATTCAAATTTAATCTTATATGGAAACCCAACATGTAAAAACAGATCAAAGTATGGGAGCTCCCTGGTGGTCTAGCGGTTAGGATTCCTCGCTTTCACTGCCAAGGCCCAGGATTCAATCCCTGGTGGGGGAACTGAGATCTCACAAGCCGGACAGCCAAAATTTAAAAAAAGAAAAGAAAAAAAAAAAAGATCAAAATAAAGCTGCCATCGCTGTTGGAAGTTTGAGAAGTTTGTCTGAGTTGGAGGCCTCGGGGGAATCTCTTCCCTGCATCTGCTTCAGTAGTCATTGAGGTACCTCAGCCTGCTGAACTTTGCAGTAGTTCATAAATTACATGTCTTACTTTTCTGGACCCAGTGCCTAACACTGTGTAGTTTTCATGGAATTATATTTAATTGGTCTCAGCAAATTGAATTCAAGCATTTCTGTGTCCTTTTACTTTTCCTCTTTATGAAATTAAATGGATTACTAATTTTTACTTTTTAAGAAGTAACATTTGTTTTCTTCTGATTATAAAATCACCACATGCAGATGATAGGAAATATCAACAAACATCTATTTGCTACACTAATGAAAATGCAGCAAAACGCCTTGATTATGCAAATACAGATATAATGCTGTTGGCAACTGTTTCCTGCCTTCTGCACCAGGCTCATCCTGGTCATTTCCCTTTCCCCAAAATAATGTGACCTCACATTTTAGGTGACTGAATTTTTTTGTGTGGGGGAGAGCTTCATTTCTAGCCTTCTGCTGAAATTGTATGTATATTATTCTGCACAAAATCTTGCTAGGCAGCTATTTCCTTTTTACACATGACAAAACGGGGGCTTTAAAAAATTAAGTCTAGGGCTTCCCTGGTGGCGCAGTGGTTGAGAGTCCGCCTGCCGATGCAGGGGACACGGGTTCGTGCCCCGGTCTGGGAAGATCCCACATGCCGCGGAGCGGCTGGGCCCGTGAGCCATGGCCACTGAGCTTGCACGTCCGGAGCCTGTGCTCCACAATGGGAAAGGCCACAACAGTGAGAGGCCCGTGTACTGCAAAAAATAAAATAAAATAAAAAATTAAGTCTACCAAGAACTACGTGCAGAAATCAATATATTTATAAATGCCAACAGCTAACAATCTGAAAATTAAGTAAGGAAAACAATTCCATTTACAAGAGTATCAGAAAAATCCAAATAAATGTAACAAAAGTAATGCAAGACCTATAGCTGAAAACTACAAAACATTGCTGAGAGAAATCAAAGATCTAGGTAAATAAACATACCATGATCATGGATTGAACATAAGTTGACGGTTCTCTCCAAATTGATCTATAGATTCAATATAATCTCTATCAGAATGGACTTGAGGACATGGGGAGGGGGAAGGGTAAGCTGGGGTGAAGTGAGAGTGGCATGGACATATATACAATACCAAATGTAGAATGGATGGCTGGTGGGAAGCAGCTGCATAGCACAGGGGGGTCAGCTCAGTGCCTTGTGACCACCTAGAGGGGTGGGATAGAGAGGGTGGGAGGGAGACAAGAGGGAGGGGATATGGGGATATGTGGATACGTGTGGCTGTTTCACTTTGTTATACAGCAGAAGCTAACGCACCATTGTAGAGCAATTATACTCCAATAAAGATGTTGGAAAAAAAAAAAATATATATATATATATATATATATAATCTCTACCAAAACCCCAGCAGCCCTTTTTCTTTTTAGAAATTGACAAGTTTGATTCTAAAATTTATATGGAAATGTAAAAGAACTAGAATAGCCAAAGCAATTTTGAAAAAGAAAAGCAAAGGTGACAGACTTCTGCTACCCGATTTGAAAACTTATAAAGCTACTACACTAATGAATACAGTGTGGTATTGCCACAAGGATAGACATATAGATCAATGGAACAGAATAGACAGCCCAGAAATAAACCTTTACATTTATGGTCATTTGATTTTCAACAAATGTGCTAAAACAATTCAATAGGGAAAGACTAAAAAAAATTTTTTTAACACAAATAGTGCTAGGACAATTGAATATCTGTGGTGGTGGGGGGGAGAACTTTGACCCTTACCTCACACTATACATAAAAATTAATTCAAATGGATCATAGACCTAAATGCAAAAGAGCTAAAAGTCTATAAATTCCAGAAGAAAACAAAAATCTTTTGATGTTGAGTTAAAGATTGCTTAGATATGACACCAGAGTCATGATCCATAAAGGAAAAAAATTGACAAGTTATACTTAATAGAAATTTAAAACTTTTAATTCATGTATTAAGAAAAGATAAAGACAAGCCATGGAATAGAAGAAAATATTTGCAAATCATATATCCAACAAAGCACTTGTATCCAGAAAATATTAAGAACATTATAACAATAAGAAGACACATTAACTAATTTTAAAATGGGCAAAAGATTTGAATAGACATTTCACCAATGAAGATTTATGAATGGCTAATAAGCACGTGGAAAGATGCTCAACATCATTAATCATTTAATGCAAATTAAAATCATAATGAGATATCACTTCATACTCACCAGAATGCCTATAATCAGAAAGAAAACATAACAAATGTTAGCAAAGATGTGGAGAAACTGGAACCCTCATACATTGCTGGTAGGAACATACAGCGCTGCAGCAACTTTGGAAAGCAGGTTGGCAGTTTTTCAAAAAGTTAAACATAAAATTACCATACCCAGCAGTTCCACTCCTAGGTATATATCCAAGAGAAATGAAAGCATATATCCACAGACTTGCGTACAAATGTTCATAGTGGCATTACTCATAATAGGTGAAGAGTAGAAACAATCCAAATGTCCTTCAATTTGTAAATGAGTAAACTATGTGGTATATCCATACAATGGAACACTGTTTGGCAATAAAAAGGAAACTACATACCATAACATGGATGAAACTTAAAAACATACCAGCTGCAAAAGACTATGTATTGTATGGTCCCATTAACATGAAATTTCTAGAAAAAGTAGATTTGTAGATATGGAAAGCACATCCATGACTGCTTGGGCTGGGAGCCACGTTTGGCTAAATATAGGCATGAGAGAACTTTTATGGAGTGATGGAAATTTAATACTTTTATTTATTTATTTATTTTTGGCTGCATTGGGACTTCACTGCTGAGTGGGGTTTTCTCTAGTTGTGGCGAGTGGGGGCTACTCTTCGTTGCTGTGAGCGGGCTTCTCATTGTGGTAGCTTCTCTTGTTGCCGAGCACAGGCTCTAGGTGCGTGGGCTTCAGTAGTTGCGGCTCATGGGTTCCAGAGCGCAGGCTCAGTAGTTGTGGCGCACGGGCTTAGTTACTCCGCGGCACGTGGGATCTTCCCAGACCAGGGCTCAAACCTGTGTCCCCTGCACTGGCAGGCAGATTCTTAACCACTGTGCCACCAGGGAAGCCTGAGTGATGGAAATTTAAAACTAGACTTTGGTGATGGTTGCACAACGGTATAAATTTACTAAAATCATGAAACTGTACATTTGAGACCTGTAAATTATACCTTGTAAATTCAACAGAGTTGTTTTTAAAAATTGTTACCTGCCCAAATTCATCAAATTATCATATATCAGAACTAGGAATAGGTATGGGTATGCCTGACTCCTAAGTTCCGTTTACTCAGGATTTGGGGGAACTTTAGATCTGTCATGAAAACCTGAAGCTTCAGTTGGCATCCCAGTTGGAGATGACTTCCTTAGCATTTCACTTGGACCTGATTTAGCTTCTGTACTCAAATGGAACAGTATGTTTTTATGGTTGCAGAGCAATACAATGACTGTTAAAATACACTCCTACTCATTGGTATGTATTCTACTTGAGAAGGAAAACAATTGAAGTAAGGTAATAAAAATAATTAACTCTTTTCTCTCCAGAATTTATAGATAAGAATGATTTCCTTGGAATCTCTTAAAAATGCAGTTACTTGTGTCTACAGTTTCTAACTTAATGAGCACAAAGTCACCTTGGGAATGTTTTGAGTAAAACTTTAATTCACTCCAAAGGTGTTCACTCATTTTAGAAACTGATAGTATTACCATGTATATTACACCTTATTCTGTACCTGAAGAACTCAGGAAGAGGACATCCATATCATTTATTTGGTTGATATGTCTCTTAAGATTCTTTTAGTCTATAACACTTCCCCATCTCTTTTTTATACTATATTTTGGGTGAATAAACTGGATCATTTGTCCTCTAGATTTTCCCACATTCTGGATTTAGCTGATTGTATCCACGTAGTATTGTTTTTCTTGTTCCATGAGCCTCCATAGTTTTTGTAAACTGGTAGTTAGATCTAGAAGTACGATTAGATTAAGGTTCAATTATCTTGGCAAAAGTATTTCATAGGCAGTAGTATGTACTTCCTATTGCATCACACTTGAAGAAACATAATGTCAAGATATCCCATATTTAGTGATGTTAAGATTATTCACTGGAATTTGGTGTTACCAAATAATCTATTACAGAGTTCCCCATAAACTTGTCACTTAGGACTTGAAGCAGCCATCAATGATTGTTGCCAGATTGGACCAAAAAACAGTCAAGTACTGTTTGCCTGACCCACAATTTCTCATTTCCAAAGCTAAGAGGTTTTGACCTAATTAGCTGCGGCAGTTGCTTTCAAATAAGAGTTATAGTTTTGAAATTAGGCTACTTAAATGACTTTTAAAATAAAAAAAACAAATCTCATAGGCATTAAGTGTACAAAGCTATAATTTTTTTTTTTTTTTTTTTTGCGGTACGCGGGCCTCTCTCTGTTGTGGCCTCTCCCGTTGCATAGTGCAGTCTCCGGACCCGCAGGCTCAGCGGCCATGGCTCACGGGCCTAGCTGCTCCGTGGCATGTGGGATCTTCCCGGACCAGGGCACGAACCTGTGTCCCCTGCATCGGCAGGCGGACTCTCAACCACTGCGCCACCAGGGAAGCCGCCAAAGCTATAATTTTAGTTGGCATTTTAGTTGTGATATTCCTCGCTCAAAAGGTTAATCTCCTCCCACCTCACCATATATAAAAATTAACTTGAAATGGATCAAAGATGTAAACTTAAGAGATAAAACTATAAACCTCATAAAAGAAAAGAGGGGGTAAATCTTCATAACCTTGGATTAGGCTTTGGTTTCTTCGATGTGATGCAAAAGCACAAGCAACAAAATAAGAAATAGATAAAATGCACTTCACCAAAATTAAAAAACATTTGTGCACAAAAGACACGAACAAGTGACTGAAAAGACAACTCACAGAATGGGAGAAAATATCTGCAAGTCATATATCTGATAAGGGACTTCTATCTAGCATATTAAAGAATTCTTAAAATTCAATAATAAAAAGACAAATAACCCAATTTAAAAATGAGAAAACGGGGCTTCCCTGGTGGCACAGTGGTTGAGAGTCCGTCTGCCGATGCAGGGGATGCGGGTTCGTGCCTCGGTCCGGGAAGATCCCACGTGCCGCGGAGCGGCTGGGCTCGTGAGCCATGGCCACTGAGCCTGCGCGTCCGGAGCCTGTGCTCCGCAACGGGAGAGGCCACAATAGTGAGAGGCCCGCGTACCACAAAAAAAAAAAAAAAAAAGAGAAAACGTTTTTAATAGACATTTACACAAAGATATACCAATGGCCAATAAACACATAAAAGGAAGCTTAGCATCATTAGCATCAAGGAAACCATGAAGTAAATGCAAATCAAAACCACAGTGAGGTTCCACTTCATACTTACTACGATGGCTATAATCAAAAAGATGGAACATAACAAGTGCTGACCAGGATGTGGAGAAATTGGAACCCTCATGCATTGCTGGTGGGAGTGTAAAATGGTGCAGCTGCTTTAAAAAGCAGTATTTACCTTTCTCAAAAGGTTAAACATAGAGTTAACGTATGACTCAGCAATTCCACTCCTAGGTATACACTAGAGAAACAAAAACATGTCCACACAAAAACTCACACACAAATGTTTACAGCAGTATTATTCACAATAGCCCCAAACTGGAAACAACCCAAATGCCTATAAACTGAAAAGTGGATAAACAAAATATAGTGGCATGTCCATACAGTGCAATAATATTCAGCCATAGAAAGGAGTGTAGTACTGCTACGTGCTACAATACGGGTGAACCTTGAAAACATCACACTAAGTAAAGAAGCCAGTGACAAAAAGCCAAATATTGTATGATTCCATTGATATGAAATGTCCAAAATAGGCAAATCTTTAGAGACAGAAGGTAGATTGGTGATTGTCTTATGACTGTCAGGGGTTTGTCAGGGAGGAGCAGAGAAATGCAGAATGAGTGCTAATGGATATGGGCTTTCTTTGGGGGATAATGAAATGTTCTAATATTGCTTGTGGTGATGGTTATACAACTCTACTATTATATTGGTTTTTTTTCTAGTTTTATTGATATAGTTGACATACAGTATAGTATATACTTCAAATAAATGAATTGTATGGTATCTGTATATCTCAATAAAGGTTTGTGGTTTTTTAACTTTCAGGATAAAAGTTAAAGCAGTTCACTCAGAGACAAACTCTACTGTTTATGATGGACTAAAACTTGAATTCACTGATTCTATCAGTACTCCTTCCAATCCAAAAGCTATTCTTCCTACCAAATACTCTAATTCCGTCACTGAATAAACTCCAGGTCCTAAATGCTGTCTTGCTTCACCAAATAAAACTGAGATTTCTGGCATAAATAAATAAATTGAATAAATGAATGGATGGAGGAATGAATGAATGTTAGTATTCCGCCTAAGTCAGTTGAGAGGATATGCTAACATATTAGGACTATAAGACTGAGAAGGATAGCTGTGGGGGCCATTTTAGTGGCGGGATAGTGTAAAAGTTAAGGGTTAAGAATCCAGCATCATAAAGACTTGGATTTAAAACCTGGTCCCCCTGCTTCCAGGCTCTCTCCTTGGCAAACTGCTCAATCTCTTGAATGCATTTTCTCACCTGGTCCTCACAGCAGTCTTAAAATATAGGTATTGTTAGTCCCATTTTTTTTTACCGATGAGGAAACTTAAGCTCAGTAAATTAACTAGTCAAGTTCACTTTTCTATAAATGGTAAAACTGATATTCAAACTTTTGTCTGCCTACTTTGAAAGCTGTGCCTCCTAACCAATCATATACCACATACCAGTTTATTAATTTGTGGTGGGAGACATACCTTTCTCTTGACCAAGAGGTTTAAGTCATCTTTTCAGAGGCTAATTTTCTAGTTTCAAACACTTGGGACATTGAATTAGTAATTAGAAAATTGATACATGAGTGTGAACTCTGAGCAGAGAAAATTGAGGATGTCTTCCATGCAGAGAGTCTAGAGAATTCTGCCTGCTTTCCTAATACCAGTAGGGCTCTGACCAGACCGGGCATTGTTATTCACTCAGCAAATATATTTAGAATACCCACTCTATGTCAGGTCCCATTCTAGGACCTGGATGTGGTCCCAGCCTTCATGAAGCTTACATTCTAGTTGGGAGAGACAAATGTTAAACAAGTGAACTTAAAAATATGATAAATTCAGATAACAAGAAGTGCTATAAGGAAAATAATAGAATATGACTTGGGATGGGGGACACCACTCTAAGAAGGTGACACTAACCTGAGCCTTTGTGTCCATTAGGATTAGATTCAGCTGTAAGCGACAGAAAACCTAGAACAAAGTGACTTAAAAATGGTGTTATTTCTCTGCCACATAAATGAAGTTTGTAGGTTAGCATTGTAGGGCTGAATGACACTCTACAGCAACAGGGATCTAGTCTCCTGCATCTTGTTTGCCCCCGCCTCCATTCTAATTCATGGTTGGTTGTGATCCAGTTACCATTTCCACATGCCAGCCAGTAGGAAGGAGGAAGGCAGGTTAGGGGCATGGAGATGGTCAAGAAAGGCAAGCATCTTCCTTTTAAGGACCCTTCCTGAGAGTCCCATATACTATTTCAAGTTCCATCCCACTGGCTTGAACTTGGCCAGCCATATCTAGCTGTTAGAGAGGCTGGAAAATGGAGTCTTTGTTCTAGATGGCCATGTGCCAAGCTAAAAACGAGAGGTTCTATTTCCAAGGAAGAGAAGAGAATGGACGTTGGGGATGACTGGTGGCCTTTGCCTTATATGATGAGAAGAACCTAGCTATGTGAATATCTGGGGGAAGATCTTTACAGGGAAGGTAACTGCAAGTACAAAGATTCAAAGGGGAAAAAAAGAAAAGAAAGAAAGAAAAAATTTAAAATGAGGTTGTTGGACTTCCCTGGTGGCACAGTGGTTAAGTTTCAATTTGAGAATCATTTGAATTATCTACATAAAATGTATAAAATTTGGTTAAGTTCAGAATTTATCTATCTTTAACCTAAATAAGATACTCTGTTACCTCAATACTGTGATTAAAATCTGATGTTAATAATTTGCTATTGAAAAGAGAAGA
Organism: Orcinus orca; assembly: GCF_937001465.1. Lineage (NCBI taxonomy): Eukaryota > Metazoa > Chordata > Mammalia > Artiodactyla > Delphinidae > Orcinus > Orcinus orca. Next base: position 36,921,126 of record NC_064571.1, read on the forward strand.
AACACAATGCTGGTGGGGGCAGTGATAAATTTAAATTTCTAATGAAAGATGAAAAAGGAGTATGTTCCATGGCCAAATCCCCAAACGGCAGCGTGTAGAACAGCATGAGCTCTTGTCACAAGCTGTCAGGGCCTTGAAGCTTAACAAATGAGTCTAAAATAAAGATATGTAAGTTTATGGAATAAAAATAGAACTTAATAAGACAAAGCTCAAGCCCTGCCTCTTCCATTGGCCTGGAGGTCTAGGGTCAGCTTCTTCTACCTTCCCAGGATCACTTCTTATCTGTATTCTGGTGTTTACAAGTCCAGCTGAGATCTTCACCTACAACTGCCAGAGGAAGCCATGAGCCCTCTTCAAACTCTGACTCATCTCCTAGTCCTGGCTTTCAGAGAAGGCGTAGACAGAGAGAGGAGTGAGCGGGAATTAACTCTCTTTCTGCCACTGCTAAAGCAACATAGCAGTCTAGTTCAGTGGTTTCCAACCTTCCCAGCACGAGAACCCCCCAGAGTACACTTTGCTGTTTAATTTTGACTGTTGCTCTGCGCTGTTGCCAGACAGAGCACATCCTCTATTTGCTCACCGTGCACAGGTGACTGTCTGACACATGCTCCAGTAACTTGTGGCATACCCTGAAATAATCAGTATCACTGCCATGAAATTAGCAGTATCACTGATATTTGGCAGAATATTGAAAATAGCCCACAGATGCCCATGATTACCTTCAGACTTGTTACCACCCCTTTCTTTTAAAGATGAGTAGACTGAGGTACAGAGAAGTTAAAAGATGGAATAATGGGTATAGGTATACCATGGAATAATGAATCTAGTGGAAAGCATCCTGAACCATGAATAAGAAGACCTGGCTTCTAATCTACATTTTAAGAAGATTTAACTTTGTGATCCTGACCAGACTTTTTAAGCTTTTCTCACTTTACACAATTCAGTTTGGGTTTTTTGCCCCCAATAGATGCATTACTCTGTTAATTTATAAAAAGTATTATTATTATTAGTTATTTTACAAATCACAGTTATAACATTGAAATTCATGTTCCCTTTTATTTTTTCATTGGGTGAGCATTAAGACGATCAGATAGGCTCACCTCATATGCTTGTTCCTTATTCTCCTTCCTACGTTTCCTTTTTCTCCTTAATTATCAGAACAAGATTCACCACGTTCACCCCCCATGACCTGTATTAACATTTCTAGAAATACAATCAGTTCTTTATGTGTGTTCAGGTAAACATAGGTAATTGACACGTGACACTTGAATTGAATTCACACTGTAAATGAGAAATGCAACGTGTTGTCACCTAGAAGAATGTTGGCATTGATGACCAGACATCAACAGTGGCAGAGAAACCTAAGTGTGCTAACGTGGACTAACTCATGTTGGAGAGCTGTCACTTAATTTTGGTGACATGGCACCTGCATTTATCACATAGTGCAGAGAGCTTGAGTTTCTTTTGAATATCTGGATGAGATTTCATCTTGGAATGTAAAGTTGCCACAGGGAAACAGACCTGTGCAAACCTGTTTGGGCATTGTTAAGGATAAATGATCACTCTTTACTCTTTGGTTAAGATTATGGGACAGGGATACTTGCCATGTTGATTTGTTCTGACAATTACACTGATGTAGAAAAAAGGCTTTGTTAAACATTATAGATATTTTCGTAAATTTCGAGGACCTCAAGGAAAAGAGTTTACTAAGGATTTGCTAGTGTCAACTTTGTACAACCTAAAAGCATAACCTATTACTCATTTAGGAAGCATGGAATGAAATCACTAAGCATGCTACAGCATGATACTATTCCTGAAAAATGAACACTAGTCCATTTATTGGAGGATAAGTGGAGTCAAAGGTCTAAATAAATTAAACACTAACAAAGTCTCATTCTTACTAGGAATAGTAGCTTACTGCTACTTACTGAGCAACTCTTTTCTGCCACACACTATACTAAGCCCTTTTAATATATTATCTAATTTAACTAATTCCTCATGTCAATCCTATGAGGTACTATTATCACTACTTTACAGTCAAGAGAAGTAAGACTAAGAGTTTAAAATCAACTACCTAAAGTCTCACACTTGGTAGGAACATCAGAATTCAAACCCAAGTCTCTCTGATTTGTTTTTGTTTTTGTTTGCGATACGCGGGCCTCTCACTGCTGTGGCCTCTCCCGTTGCGGAGCACAGGCTCCGGACGTGCAGGCTCAGCGGCCATGGCTCACAGGCCCAGCCGCTCCGCGGCATGTGGGATCTTCCCGGACCTGGGCATGAACCTGTGTCCCCTGCATCGGCAGGCAGACTCTCAACCACTGCGCCAGCAGGGAAGCCCAAGTCTGTCTGATTTGAAGTCAGAGTTCTTTCCATGATAAAATACTGCTTCTGTTTTTTATTCTGTGCTTTTTTGTTTTTAGTTAATAATTAACTACATAAATAATACATGAATTCATTCTTCTCTTAAAATATAACACATTACAGATACACGTTAAGTCTCTCTTAATACTCATCATTAACCCCAGTTCCTTCTCACTTTCCCAGAAGTAATACTGCTTTAAGTTTTGGTGGATCCTTAGAGATTATTTATTTATTTATTTATTTATTTATTTATTTACTGGCTGCATTGGGTCTTCATTGCTGCATGCAGGCTTTCTCTAGTTGTGGCGAGCGGGGGCTACTCCTCGTTACGGGGTGCAGACTTCTCATTGCGGTGGCTTCTCTTGTTGCAAAACATGGGCTGTAGGCGCACGGGCTTCAGTAGTTGTGGCTTGCGAGCTCTAGAGCTCAGGCTCAGTAGTTGTGGTGCATGGACTTAGTTGCTCTGCGACGTGTGGGATCTTCCCGGAACAGGGCTCGAACATGTGTCCCCTGTGTTGGCAGGCAGATTCTTAACCACTGTGCCACCGGGGAAGTCCGAGATTATTTTTTAAATATCCATTAGATTCACAGGAAAAGATATTCAACATCATTAGCCATCATAGAAACGCATATTAAATCCACAATTAGATACCACTACATACCTATTAGAATATTAAATGACTAACATAAAAGATAGTGATAATATCAAATGCTGTAAGGACGCAGAAACTGGATCTCTCATACACTGCTGGTCAGAATGTAAAATAATACACTCAGCCTGTCAATTTCTTATAAAACTAAACGTCACTTACCATACAACGCAGCAACTGCATGCTTAAGCATTTACCCCAAAGAAATGAAAACATACATTCACAAAGAAACCTGTATAGGAATGTTCATAGCAGTTTTATTTGCAACAGCCCAAAACTGGAAACAACCCAAATGTCCTTCAATGAGTGAATGATTAAACAAAATGTGGTACATCCAGATTATGGAATATTACACAGTAATAAAAAGAAACTATTGGTACACACAACAACTTGAATGGATCTCAAGGGAATTATGCTGAGTTAAAAAAAAAAGCACTCTTAAACGGGTGATATACTGTTTAATTCCATTTATATAACATTCTAGAAATGACAAAATTTTGGAGATAGAGAACAGATCAGTAGTTGCCAGGTGTTGGGGATGGGTATGACTCTAAAGGTATAGTTTGAGAGATCTTTATGATGATGGAGCAGTTCTGTATCTGGATTGTGGTGGTGGTTACACAAATCTATATAGATGTGATAAAATTGCACAGAAGTACACTGATACAGAGACTTCCCTGGTGGTCCAGTGGTTAAGAATCCACCTTCCAATGCAAGGGACTAGGGTTCGATCCTTAGTTGGGGAATTAAGATACTACATGCTGCGGGGCAACTAAGCCTGCCCGCTGCAACTACTGAGCCCAAGTGCCACAACTAGAGAGAAGCCCGCATGGTGCATCGAAAGATCCCGCATGCTGCAACTAAGACCCGACACAGCCAAAAAAATAAATTAAATAAAATAAAAATTGAAAAAAATACTCTGGGGGAAACAATAAAGAAGGCTAGATTCAGCAAATGGGCAGAATCTTGATAATCATTGAATCTGGAAGATAAATACATAGGAGTTCATTGTACTTGTCTACTTTTTACTATTTTAAGCAATTTTATAATAAATTTTAAAGTGCTTTATTATAAAAGTAATAGAAAACATGGAAGGAGGAGGGTAAAGCTTAGAAAAGTAAGAGAAAAAAATAGAGCTCATAACCTACTATCTAGAGACAACCACTGTTAAAATTTAGGTGCATTTTCTTCTAGTATTTTTCTGTGTGAATTTTGATTAGGTTTTCATAATTAAGATGAAAATCTGTATGAAAATTTGTGTTCTGCTTTTTCCCTTTACATATATAATCATTTTTAATACCATCACGAATTTTCTTAAGCATAGTATTTAATGATGGCATAATAGTCCATTGAGTAGTTAGAGCTAAGCTGCATTTGCGACCTCTCCTCTGGGCTCACATGAAGAGTTCTAATAAGGCATTTATTCTGTATCACATTTTTGTGGGGAGAGGTGCAGTTTCCTCCTGTATACCAAACCTAACACAGTGCTTAATACATACTAGATACTTTATTTACATAAATTAAATGAAAAAATTGATATATTTTTTGATTATTCAATTAGCTGCACACAATGGCCCATGTTACTTTATTTTACCAAGCAAAATATCACGAAAGACCATGTTGGTGTCCTTATTTGAACTGGCATTTTACTGAATTTCAGAATATTAACCCACTCAAAAATTTAAGTGATTTTGCTTAATAACCCTCTACTGGTTCTTATTGCCTACCACCCGATCTTAGAAGAACTTACCAAGCATTCATATAGTAGTCTATTCTACAACTGTGCTGGAGATCAACAAACTTGTCTGGCAGCAAACTGGTATTCCATGAATTCTTCACAAGAGTACCACAAAATCTTAACTAATGTGAAAAATTAATACTTTCCATAACTGAGTATACACATGGTCATGGTGATGCCTGTCTGCTACGACCTGGAGCTGAGAAGGTGATGTGATAGAGCACAAATCGGCACCTCATTTGCTTTGAGGTAATTGCCTTATAATGTGACAAAAAACAGGCACCAAAGAAAGTTTGCTTGTAACCTAGCGCATTAATAAATTAGCTGTGGGAGAATAAGATTGTCAGAAAAATCAAAGAATAATTCAAAGAATTAACTACTAGTATGCTTTTTTATTTGTATACTAGAAAGATAAACTGATTGATTCTATCTAATGGAAATGAGACAGGATTCATATAAGGAAAATAGGAAAGAGGTGAGAAAAATTACAATCTGAGAACAGTGAGCTTTGTTTTCCTTTTCTTAGCTGTGGAATATTCACTGATGGACCATTGTAACACAGAAGAGCAAACTTGACTCCATATTAAGTCTATTCCTTTAGCTCTAACGCGGGTGCTCTGTTGCCTGTGCTTAGTCATGCTGGCTCTGCACCTTTTGTAAAAGAATGTTGCCTATAGCCTGAAATATACATGATAGCACATTCTGAAGGCTCTGAACTTTAAAGGTGTAACACTTTTCCATTCATATGGAGATAAAAAGTTACAGAACAGAGAATAACATTTGTCTTGTTGGAGGTTTATAGGAATATCGTGACCAGACCTGCATAGACAGCTGCAAGAACATAGGATTCCAGCACCAAGAAGTTTGCAACAAACAGCCACACCCCCTCCCCTTTCAGTATAAAAGAAGCCTGAATTCTGACTTGGGTATGGTTCTTTGGGACCCTACTCCACCATCTTCTTGGTCTGCTGGCTTTCTGAATAAAGTCACTATTTCTTGTCCCAACACCTCATCTCTCGATTTATTGGCCTGTTGTGTAGTAAGCTGTATGAGCTTGGTAACACTGCGTGATGTCTACCTGTATCCTTTATTAGCGCATTTTGTTCATCTTAGTTAGCCCAGGTCTACACATCAGCATTTCTCCAGGGTTCACAAGTCAGAAGAGTAAATGGTTCTACTCAAATAGGACACAGTACTGAAGAGTAACCAAGCTAAAATTTCATAAGAGAATTTTCTCTAACAAGTGATTGGCTTAATTAAACTAAGTTAAGCTGGCTTAATCAGAATATGAAATTAGTTGACTCATGTAACTGAAAAGTGTAGGGGTGGACTTCAAGCATAATGGGATCAGAAACTCAAATAATGACATCAGGACTCAATTTCTCTTTTCCCATCTCTTGATTACATTCCTATTGTGTTGGCTTTATCTCAGGCAAGCTTTTAGCTTGAGATGGTAAGATGGTGTCAACAGTTCTCCATCCTGTATCATTCTGGGTTCAAAGTCAGTTGAAAAGAAGTCTTTTCCCGTGACTCATTGTGATTAGGCAAATTTGGTCAAATTACCTCCGTTGAACTAATCACTGTGACCAGGGAATGGAATTCCAACACTTGGCCAGTCCTGGTCACATGCTCAAGTCTTGATGTGGAGGGACGGTACCCATTTGCTGCACATGGACCAAGAACAGGAAGAATTCCTAACAGGACACCAGAGTGAGGTTACCAAAAGAAGGGGAAATGGATATGTGCCGAACAACCAAAAAGCCACAGGAGGCCTCCACAGGGCAATAATTATATGTATCAGTTAGGACTTTTTCTGACACAGATGAAGTAAAATCACAAATTTTTCTATGGCGGGCCAATCAAACTAAGACAGAAAGAAAAAAATAAATAACGTGCCCCCTTTGTGTTAGGTCTTTCCCAACGTAAAACGTGCATCTGCATTATACATTAACCAGGCCACCTCAAAGCAGGAGCATGTAATCAACCTTTGAGAAAAATGGTATTTCTTCAGATACCAGCACTGTAATTTTTTTTAAAATTTATTTATTTATGGCTGCGTTGGGTCTTTGTTGCTGCATGGGCTTTCTCTAGTTGTGGCGAGTGGGGTCTACTCTTTGCTGCGGTGCACAGGATTCTCATTGTGGTGGCTTCTCTTGTTGTGGAGCACAGGATCTAGGCGCACTGGCTTCAGTATTGGCTTTTAAAAAATAAGGAAAGGGGACTTTTCTGGTGGCCCAGTGGTTAAGAATCCGCCTGCCAATGCAGGGGACACGGGTTCAAGCCCTGGTCTGGGAAGATTCCACATGCTGCAGAGCAACTAAGCCCATGCACCACAACTACTGAGCCTGCACTCTAGAGCCCGTGAGCCAGAGCTACTGAGCCCACATGCCATAACTACTGAAGCCCACGTGCCACAACTACTGAAGCCCGCGTGCCTAGAGCCCATGTTTTGCAACGGGAGAAGCCACCGTGATGAGAAGCCCGCGCACTGCAACGAAGAGTAGCCCCCGCTCGCTGCAACTAGAGAAAGCCGGCACGCAGCAACAAAGACCCAATGCAGCGAAAAATAAATAAAATAAATTTTAAAAAAATAATAAGGAAGGAATTTATTGAGTTCTGTTCAAAAATTTACCCAGGATTTGTTTTAATCAGGTAGGGTAAGACACGCCCACATGGAAATGATTGTCATGAAAGAAGAAGTTTATACTCACAGATCCCTAGAAACAGGAGGCCCAGCATGCCACACAGGGCCACGTGGGAAAGGACCAGGGTTGGTCAGGGGGCAGAGAGGATAGAGAGGGGAGAACATGGCCCAGAGCCATTAAAAGGGTTTTGATAAGAAAGAATGGGTGAAACAGCGTAGGTAACTGAGTAAGTTTAGGATTGGATAGTTGATTTATCCCAGTAGGCTCTGGGCTATGGGATGGTCTCTAGCTGTCTGGTACCTGGCCCTGGGTTGATTTAGGGCAGGGGGAATATTGGCTTGGTGTGTGAGAGTTTGATAAAGGAAATCATTGGGGAGCTTGACTCTGGATTCTTTGGCTTGTATGTCAAAGGCACACTCTGGGTGTGGGAGAGGGAACGAGCAGGGAGAGTCATTTGCTATCTATCTCTAAGAATTAGCTAGCCCTGGGAGGGGGAGTCTTTCCAGGATCAAGGCCCCAAATGCCAGAGCATCAAGAATATAGAGAATAAGAAGGTATAGTCAAACACAGCTCCCATAACTGAAAAGTTCAGATAAATAAATTTTCCAGCATAGCTAGATAGGGCACATAAAATGTTATCTCTGGGCTTCCCTGGTGGCGCAGTGGTTGAGAGTCCGCCTGCCGATGCAGGGGACACGGGTTCGTGCCCCGGTCCGGGAAGATCCCACATGCCACAGAGCGGCTAGGCCCGTGAGCCATGGCCGCTGAGCTTGCGCGTCCGGAGCCTGTGCTCCGCAACGGGAGAGGCCACAACAGTGAGAGGCCCGCGTACCGCAAAAAAAAAAGAAAAAAAAAAAAGTGTTATCTCTGCATTGTGCTCGGGCTCCACCTGGTGGTTCCAGACAGTTACAGACTCCACTGCTGCCTTCTCCATCCCCCCACTCCATGATGCCTAAAAGAAGGCAGCAGCTCTTTCCAACATCCTTTCTGCCTCAAATCCAGAAGGAAAGAAAGAGCTTCTTTCCTCCAAAGAACAACTTGTTTAATAATGTTTCTATAAACCTTTAGGTACAATTCTTTGTATATAAGTACAAGTTGTGCAAACATATATTTTTATTTCTCATTCCTTTTAGGTAAAACCTAGGAGTGGAATTTCTGGATCACAGAGCAACTTTATGTATAACATTTGAGGAACTTCTGGACTGTTATTTAAAGTAGCTACACCATTTTACACTCCCACCAGCAATGTGTGAGGGCTCCCATTTCTCCGCATCCTTGCCAATACTTGTTATTATTTGTGTTTTTTATTACAGCATATCTCATTGTGGTTTTCATTTACATTTATCTGATAGCTAATGATGTTGAGCATCATTTCATGTGTTTATCGGCCATTTATGTATTTTCTTTGGGGCACTGTCCATTCAGATCCTTTGCTCATTTTTAATTGGGCTACTTGTCTTTGTTAAGTTGTAATAGTTTTTTTTAATTAATTAATTTATTATTTATTTTTGGCTGTGTTGGGTCTTCGTTGCTGTGCATGGGCTTTCTCTAGTTGCCGCGAGCGGGGGCTACTTTTCGTTGCGGTGTGCAGGCTTCTCACTGCGGTGGCTTCTCTTGTTGCAGAGCACAGGCCCCAAGCGTGCAGGCTTCAGTAGTTGTGGCACACGGGCTCAGTAGTTGTGGCTTGCAGGCTCTAGAGCGCAGGCTCACTAGTTGTGGCACACGGGCTTAGTTGCTCCACAGCATATGGGATCTTCCTGGACCAGGGCTCAAACCTGTGTCTCCTGCATTGGCAGGTGGATTCTTAACCACTGCGCCACCAGGGAAGTCCCAAGTTTTAATAGTTTTTGATATATTCTAGATATAAGTCTCTATCTTTTGTTGCTTGTGCTTTAGATGTCATACCTAAGAAATCATTGCCTAATACAAGGTCACAAAGAGTTAAGCCCATGTTTTCTTCTTAGAGGTTTATAGCTATAGCTCTTACACTTAAGTCTTTGATCAATTTTGTGTTAATTTCTGTATGTGGTTTGTGGCAGGGAATGAACTTCGTTCTTTTGTGTGTGGACATCCAATTGTCCCAGCACCATTTGCCAAAAAGACTGTTCCTTCCCCATTGAATTGTCTTAGCATTCATGTTGAAAATCAACCGATCATCAGTGTGAGACTCTCAATTATAGTCCATTGATTGACATATCTATCTGTATGCCAGTACCACAATGTCTTGATTATTGTGGCTTTGCAGTAAATTTTGAAACTGGAAAGTGTGGGTCCTCCAACTTTGTTATTCTTTTTCAAGATTGTTTTGGCTATTCTGGGGTCCCTGAATTTTCATATGAATATTATACTAATTGATTTTTGGATGTTAAATCAATCTTGTATTCCTGGGATAAACCCCCCTTGGTCCTGGTGTATAATCCTTCCTATATATTGCTGAATTTAATTTGCTAATCTTTTGTTGAGAATTTTTGCATATATATTCATAAGAGATATTGGTATGTAGTTTTCTTTCTTGTGATGTCTTTGGTTTTCATATCAAGGTAATATTGGCCTCACAGGATGAACTGGGAAGTGTTCCCTCCTCTTCTATCTTTTGGAAGAGTTTTTAAGAAGTTGTATTAAATCTTCCTTAAATGTTTGGTAGGATTCACCAGTGAAGCCAGCTGGGCCTGGGATTTTCTTTGTGGGTAGGTTTTTGGCTACTTTTTTTTTTTTTTTTTTCAGTACGCGGACCTCTCACTGTTGTGGTCTCTCCCTTTGCGGAGCACAGGCTCCGGACGCGCAGGCCCAGCGGCCATGGCTCACGGGCCCAGCCGCTCCACGGCATGTGGGATCTTCCTGGACCAGGGAACGAACCCGCATCCCCTGCATCAGCAGGCGGACTCTCAACCACTGTGCCACCAGAGAAGCCCTTGGCTACTAATTTGATCTCTTTATGTATCATGTCTATTGCCATTTTCTATTCCTTCTTGAATCAATTTCAGTCATTTGTGTCTTTCTCGGAATTTGTTCATTTCAGTTGTTACTTAATTTATTGGCATACGGGTCATAGTATTCCTTTGTAATCCTTTTTATTTATGTAAGATTGATAGTCCCGTCTTCCATTTTTAAATTTAGTAATTTATGTCTTCTTTCTTTTTTCTTGGCAATCTCGCTAAATTTTGTCAATTTTGTTGATTTTTTAAAGAAAGAACCAACTTTTGGTTGTGTTGATTTTTTTCTATTCTCTATTTCATTAATTTCTACTTTAATCTTTATTATTTCCTTCTTCCTTTTTTGCTTTTGGTTTAGTTTGCTCTTCTTTTTCCAACATCTCAAGTTAGAGGCTTAGGTTATCAATTTGAGTGCTTTCTTCTTTTTATTTTTTTATTTTTTATTTTTTTCTATTTTTTGGCTGCACTGTGCAGCATGCGGGATCCCAGTTCCCTGAGCAGGGATCAAACCTGTGCCCCCTGCAGTGGAAGCATGGCATCTCAACCACTGGACCTCCAGGGAAGTCCTGAGACCTTTCTTCTTTTTAAATATGGAGCATTTGGAGTTATAAATTTCCCTCTAAGCACTGCTTGACTGAGTCACATACATTTTGGTATGTTGTATCTTCATTTTCATTCATTCCAAAGTATTTTCTAATTTCCTTTGTGATTTCTTCTTTGACCCTTTGGTTATTTAGAAATATATTGTTTAATTTCTGCATATTTGTGAATTTCCCAAATTTCTTTCTGTTGTTGATTTCTAATTTCATTCCCTGTGGCCAGAGAGTGTACTTCATATTATTTATATCCTTTTAAATTTATTGAGATTTGTTTTATTGCCTAGCATGTGGTCTATTTTGGAGAATTTTCTGTGTGAACTTCAGAAGAATTATATTCTGCTACTTTTGGATGGAGTGTTCTATAAATGACTGTTAGATCTAGTTGGGCTTTAGTGTTTTTAAGTTTTTTATTTCCTTGTTGATCTTCTGCCCATTGTTCTTTCCATTATTGAAAGTAAGGTATTGAAGTGGCCAACCATTATTGCTTTTTGTTTTTTGGGTTTTTAAAATAAATTTATTTATTTTATTTTTGGCTGTGTTGGGTCTTCGTTGCTGCGCACAGGCTTTCTCTAGTTGTGGTAACTGGGGCTACTCTTCATTGCAGCATGTGGGCTTCTCATTGCAGTGGCTTCTCTTGTTGCAGAACACAAGCTCTAGGCACGCGGGCTTCAGTAGTTGTGGCTCATGGGCGCTAGAGTGCAGGCTCAGTAGTTGTGGCGCATGGGCTTAGTTGCTCTGTGGCATGTGGGATCTTCCCGGACCAGGGCTTGAACCCATGTCTCCTGCATTGGCAGGCGGATTCTTAACCACTGCACCACCAGGGAAGTCCCCAACCATTATTGTTGAACTGACTACTTCTCCTTTCATTTCTGTGAGTTTTGCTTCATATATTTTGGGGTTTTGTCATTAGGTGCATATAGGTTTAAAATTGCCATATTTTCCTGATGGATTATCCCTTTTATCATTATAAAATATTCCTGTTTATCTCTAGTACAGCTTTTCTTTTGCCTCAAAGTCTATTTTGTCTGATATTAGCATAGCCGCTCCAGCTTCTTGTTTGTATCTTTAAACCTAAAGTTTTATACAATATAGTTGGGTTTATAAAAAAATCCAGTCTGACAATGTCTGCCTTTTGATTAAATCAAATCAAGTAATTTGATTAAATAATGACATTATTATTATTAGTGACACATTTGGATTTACATGTGATGCTTCACTTTTTGTTTTCTATACATTCCTTGTCTTTTTGTTCCTGTAGTGCTCCTTTACTGCTTTCTTTCTATTTTTCTTATTTTTTTTGGTGGTGGTGGTTATGTGCGGCTTGTGGGATCTTAGCTCCCTGACCAGGGATTAAAGCCAGGCCCTCAGCAGTGAGAGCACAGAGTCCTAACCACCAGGGAATGCCCATACTTTACTGCTTTTGTTTGCATTGACTGAATATTTTCCATTGTAATATTTTAATTATTTAAAAAAATTTTTTAGTTATTTTCTTAATGATTGCTCCAAGGCTTACTATATATACCTTATCAGAATAAACTTCAGACTTATACTAACTCAAATTCAGTGAGATATAGAAATATCATTCATACATATCTCTAATCTCTTCACATTTTTGTAATATTATTGTTATACATATTGTCTATATGTAACTGAAAATGCATTATTATAACTACTGCCTTATATAATTTTATGTCTAGTAAGGAAGCTAAGTGAAGAAAGAAAAGTATATATATATACACACACATATACATAGAATTTGTTACATTAAACTTCCTTTTTTACCACTTCTGATCTCTTAACTTGTTCCTGTGGATCATAATTACCATCTGGTGTACTTTCCTTACTCACTCCATATAGCTCCCACCATCTCTTTCGTGTTGCTATTGTCAAAGATAATACCTTTCTACATATTATGGGCTGAACAATACAATTATATACCTATTGTTTTACACAACTGCTTTAAAATAAGAGGAGGTGAATAACATTATGGTATTGGCACAAAAACAGACACATAGATCAATGGAACAGAACAGAGAGCCCAGAAATAAACCCACACACTTATTGTCAATTAATCTATGACAAAGGAGGCAAGAATACACAATGGAGAAAAAAAGTCTCTTCAATAAGTGGTGCTGGTAAAACTGGACAACTACATGTAAAAGAATGAAATGAGAACATTTTCTCACACCATGTACAAAAATAAACTCAAAACTGATTAAAGACCTAAATGTAAGACTGGGAACGGTAAAACTTGTAGAAGAAAACATAGGTAGAACACTCTTTGACATTAATCGTAGAAATATGTTTTTTGGATCTGTCTCTTAAAACAAAGGAAATAAAAGCAAAAATAAACAAATGAGAAATAATCAAACTTATAAGCTTTTGCACAGCAAAGGAAACCACCAACAACGAAAAGACAACCACTGAATGGGAGAAAATATTTGCTAATAATAAGGGGTTAATATCCAACATACCTAAACAGCTCATACAACTCAACATCAAAAAAAAAAAACCCCAATAAAAAATGGGCAGAAGACCTGAATAAACATTTTTCCAAAGAAGACATAAACATGCACATGAAAAGATACTCGACATCGTTAATTATCAGAGAAATGCAAATTAAAACCACAATGAGGTATCACCTGAAACCCATCAGAATGGCTATCATCAAAAAGAACACAAATAACAAACACTGGCCAGGATGTGGAGAAAAGGGAACCCTGGTACACTGTTGGTGGAATGTAAATTGGTGCAGTCACTATGGAAAACAGTATGGAGGTTCCTAAAAAAACTAAAAATAGAACTACCATATGACCCAGCAATTCCACTCCTGGGTATATATCTGAAATAAACAAAAACACTAATTCGAAAAGATGTGTGAACCCTAATGTTCATAGCAGCATTATTTACAATTGCCAAGATATGGAAGCAACCTAAGAGTCCATCAACATATGAATAAAGATGTAGTATATATATATACAACAGTATACTACTCAGCCATAAAAAAGAATGAAGTTTTGCCATGTGCAACAATATGGGTGGACTTGGAGGGTATTATGCTAAGTGATATAAGTCACACAAAGAAAGGCAAATACTGTATGATATCACTTATATGTTGGTATCTGAAAAAAAAAAACTAACTAGTGAATATAGCAAAAAGGAAACAGACTCACAGATATAGAGAACAAACTAGTGGTTACCAGTGGGGAGAGGGAAGTGGGGAGGGGCAAGTTAGGGGTAGGGGATTAAGAGGTACAAACTATTATGTATAAAATAAATAAGTTTTAAGGATATATTGTACAACACAGGGAATATAATCAACATTTTATAATAACTATAAATGGTGTATAACCTTTAAAAATTGTGAATCACTATGCTATGCAGCTGTAACTTATAATATTATACAACTACATATTAATTTTTAAAAGTAAACAAAAAGTAATGTAACTTAAATATAAAATACTACATGAATTTGAAATTAAACAATTCAGCCAACTTAAAAAAAAGACAGGTGAAGAAAAATGCATTTATACTGTTTTAAAATAATTACATAATTAGACAACTACCTTTACCAGTACTTTTTTTTTTTTTTTTTTGCAGTACACGGGCCTCTCACTGTTGTGGCCTCTCCCGTTGCGGAGCACAGGCTCTGGATGCGCAGGCTCAGCGGCCATGGCTCACGGGCCCAGCCGCTCCACGGCATGTGGGATCTTCCCGGACTGGGGCACGAACCCGTGTCCTCTGCATCGGCAGGCGGACTCTCAACCACTGCGCCACCAGGGAAGCCCACCAGTACTTTTTTAAAATATTGATTTCAAATTACTGTCTGGAGTTACTTGCTTTCAGCCTAAAGAACTTCCTTTAATATTTCTTGTAAGGTGAGTCTGCTAACAAGGAATTCTCCTAGTTTTCATTTACCTGGGAATATTTTTATTTTGCCTTCATTTTTGAAAAATAGCTTTGCTGGATATGAGATTCTTGGTTGACACTTCCAGCACTTTGAATATGTCATTCCAGTACCTTTTAGCCTTCATTCTTTCAGATAAGAAGTCAGTTTATAATTGTTTTGCTTCCTTTACTTATGATTAGTTGTTTTTCTTTTGTTGCCTTCAAGATTTTATCTTTGTCTTTGCTTTCCAACCTTTTTACTATGACGTGTCTACATGTGGATCTCTTTGAGTTTATCCTACTTGGAGTTTACTGAGTATCCTGAATGTGTAGATTACTGTTTTTCCTCCAGTTGAAGAAGCTTTCAACCATTATTTCTTTGAATATTTTTTCTGGTCCTTTCTCTCTCTGCTACTCTCATTACACATATGTCAGTGTGGTTGTTGGTGTCTCACGTTTTTCTGTGGCTCTGTTCATTTTTCTTCATTTTTTTCCCTCTCTGTTCTTTGAATTATACAATCTCTATTGATCTTCCTTTAAGTTTGTTGATTCTTATGACAGTTGAAATAAAGTTAGTTCCTTTAGAGAGAGCTTTGGAACTCTTTGCTCTTATAGACCACCTCCCACTGGACAATATCTCTGATCCACTGCTCTGGAGCTGGAGTTGGTAATGACTTTTAACTGCTTTACAAACATCTGGATAGGGGTGGTAGCCCCACGTATCTTTGTTTTGCCTCTTCTGGTGTGGAAACCTCCACCTTTCAAGTAAATTGAGGCAAGGGCAATTGGGGGCCCAGGATTCTCAGTCTGCTGTGCCTGTGGTAGAACCTCCATCATATGAGTAAGAGCTGGGTAGAGGAAGTGAGACTTCAACTTCTTGGCCACACTTACCAGGAATCTTGCCTATGCAACTCAAAGATGGAGTAGATGAGAGATGCTGGTGGCACCTCCTGATGATATACCATATCCGTTGACTAGGAACTAAGGAGAAAGGAAGCCCTATCTCTCTGGACAAATTGTTTGGATTGGAGCTTCCATCAAGCTGAGCTGGAGTAGGGGAGAGAGAGCAGGTTGTAGCTCAAGTGTCACGGACTCTTGTTGTTCATACTGAAATTTAGTAGATTTCCTTGAAAAAATATTTCTTCATTTGCTGTATGAACTTAGGACAATTTTCAGAGATTTTAAATGGGTGTTTTTATAGTTTTCACCAGTTATAGTTATTTTGCTGGGGAACAGATCCACGGAGCACCTCGTGCTGTCATTCTGGAGATAGAGCCCCTTAAATTTTAGTTTTTGAAAGAATCCTAGAATAATTAAAGTATCTGAAGCTTTTTTGGGGAAAATATTCTTATTTATAAATAAATAACTCCTTATTATATGCTCAGTTCTTCTGCAAATAATTCTATTGGCTAGATTAATAAGAATTTTTTTTTTAAAAAAACGTGTTCTTTTTAAAGTTACAGTTCACTGCATTCATATTTACAAACCCCATACACAAACATGTATTCCTCCTTTATTAGGTGGACTTAAACAGATACTTAAACATGAAGGCAGTGATGATTATAAAACACAATGAAACTCTAAGTTAAGGCTTTATATTTGTTTTAAAACCCATATTCATAGATAATTGTGTCCAAATCAAACCTTCATCTACAAGATTGAGCTCATCTGTGTTTATCTGGTACCAACAATTCCTTTTACTGGATTGTATGAAATATGAATTAGTAGTAACCACAATCATCTCACTTTAATGAACCGTTGGTTCCTTTCTTAGGTTTTGGTCCTTAGTTTGATGATTTAGCCTTTAGTAGCATAAGCATGTGCAACAGAATGAACAGAGCATTTCTATGTAAACTTAGCAAACCTACAAACTGTACTAATTCTTATTCTCTTGAAAGTTGGCCAACAGTGAACAATTCAGGACATCCTAAATACAGAAAACACCAAAACCATATTTGACCACTCTCCCTTTTCAAAACATAGAACATGTTAAGGTAAAGGTGGCAGGATTTCTTGATGGATAGAATATGAAGTGTGAGAGAAGACAGAGGATGATCTGATTGATGGCTTTGGGCCTGAACAACTAGAAGAATGGAGTAGCCATTAAATGAAGTAGGCAATTCTGTAGGGAGAACAAGTTTTTTGGGGGGCGTTTATCAGAGATATTTTAGTAATTAAAATATTCAGGGTATGTATTAATCACAACTCCAGCTCTTACCTCATTTGAACTTCTTCCCTTCTCTCAGCTCTGGCTTGCTTTAGGCTGAGGGGGGTTGGGGGCAACAGTGGGGGAGAGGGCATGGTCAGCTCTGAATCTCTTTTCCCACTGTGGTTCTCCTTTTCTCTCCTGGCCCTCACCAGGTTGTCTCTGCTCTTTTTCCAGGACAGGAAGGGACAGAAAAATCTCACTGACAGGTGCCTTATGAAGGTGCCCTCTGGGGCAGGCAGACCCCCAAAGCTAGATCTTCCTCTTATGGGCCCTTCCTTGAGTCCCTCAGAAATTCCCACGCTGGGCTCTTTGATGACAGTTCTTCTGACCCTGGCCATGTCGCTCCTCTAACTGCCATTCTTGACTGCTCCCTTTTGTCTTTCAGGCCACCTCTCTGTTGGGATCTCATGGCTGCTAAGGACAGGATCCAAGAGGGACCCAAGACCTGCATTTGGTCCATAAGAGCCATCCAGCTTTTGCCCTGCCCTCAGAGGGAATGTCACACATTAAATGCAGCCCTCTGTACTCTGCCACAACCGGCCACTTTGGCCTGGAGAAGTTTTTCAGAACTAGGTTTGGCACTCACCTCTGTACCACACCAACTGCAAGGGACATGGGTCAAACTCCAAGGGGTTCTCTTGAAGTCTCTTCTTTATACATTAGAATAAAAAAAAACACCTAACAACACCAAGTGTTAGCAAAAATGTGAAACAACTGGGATTATCATATACTGCTGGTGGGAGTGCCTCTTTGGAAAACCTTTGATAGTATCCACTTAAAGTGACCTGGCAATTCCATATCTAGTTATACATCTATCATACATACATACAATCAACAGAAGACATATATAAAGGGATGGTCATAGCAGTGTAAAATTCATAAACTGAAAACAACCTAAAAGGCCATCAGCAAGAGAATGGATAAATAATAATGGTATATTTTTAAAATGGAATTTTTAAAAAAGGAATGAACTACAGCTACATGCAACATGGGTAAATTTCACAGGCATCCGCTAAGTCGAAGAAGCAAAGGTACAAAAGGGTACATACAGTTTGATTCTATTTATATGATGTCCAAGAACAGACAAAGCTAATCTATGCTGTTAAAAGTCAGGATAGTGGCTAGAAGTTAGGATAGTGGAGTAAGTAGTGACTGGGGGTGGGCAAGAGGGAGGTTTCTGGGCTGCTGGAATAGTCTATATTTTAATTATATTTGTAATGTAATAGGTTTATATATTTCTAAAATTTCATCTTGCTTTACAGTTAAGATTTGTGTACTTTATAACTTGTATGTTTCACTTTATTAAGTTAAAAACAAAATTTAGAGAGAAACTTGTGTCCTCCAACTATTCATGCATTGCATTTTCATTATTTGATAACATGAGCCCAGGATTATTTATAAAGGGTGCTTCAGTTGTGAGGACATTCTGAGCCCAAAATCCCTGGCAGAGACATTTTGAAAAGTGAAAAGGTCATGTCTAAGTAGAAGCAGCCCTCTTCCTTTGCTGCCGGCGGCTACAGTTTTCACTGACCTTCTGGTTCGACTCAGCCAGCAGCTGGGCTTCAGGGCTTCTACCAGAATTGACCAGCAGGGGTCAGCCCTATACAAACCCCTCAAGCTTGAGCCTTCTGGGAGCTGCAACTTTTCTTCCCAGGTCAGTCAAGTCATCCTGGCCTTTTAGTTTTCTCACTTCACATCTTCAGCCACATTTTCCTCTACTCTGTCACCACTGCCCACTCCCATGATCATAACATGGACCAGAAATTTCCTTGCATTCCTCACTCATTCAAACACGCTGTCCTATCCCTCCGCTTTCTCCAGTAACTCCAGCAACATTCTTTTCACCTTTTACCAAGCCCTTCAGGTCAGTGACCAGCTGTCTTCTCTCCATCCTGCAGTCCCACCCTCTATTCGACCCCTCATCCAGCCCTGACATCATGGGTCATCAGTGTAGTCACTTTTGCAAACACCTTCAACTCTTTGACCATGCCAGGCCCCCGCTTTTAACCCACTAATGATTTCCCATTGCACTTGGGATAAAATACAAAACCCACTACAGGGCCCTCATGCCCTAGCCCTAGGCTGGTACCTCTCCCACCTGCCTCATATACCACACCCCCTCAACCATACTTGCTTTTTTTTTTTCAAATTAAAAAAAATATATATATATTGGAGCATAGTTGATTAACAGTGTTGTGTTAGTTTCAGGTATACAGCAAAGTGATTCAGTAATACATATATGTGTATCTATTCCTTTTCAAATTCTTTTCCCATTTAGTCAACCATACTTTCAATTCTTCTCTCCACCAGTATGAAAGACATATCCTTCAAGTCCATTCTTTTGTTCTCTTTCCTGACAAGGTATTTATTTCTTTTAAAACACAATTTAAAAATTACACCCATATTTGTGTACTTGCTTATTTAATGTTTGTCTCTGACTTGAGACTGGGCACTCAACAAAGGTAGTGATCATATCTTGTTCACACACCTTTTACAGAAGTAGTGCAAAGCATTTTTTGGGTCCACGGTAGATGCTCAATCTGTTGAATTAGAATATCAATCCAGACCTTGACCCTACAAAGACAGGGACAGATGGGGGCCCTCTGTTGCTTTAGAAAAAACCCAGCACTTTATTATTTGTATAATATTTGTCCTTTAAAGCACTCACAGTAATTACTGTAATAATTGCATGATAGGTTACGTAAGATAGACATGTTGTGATTCTCATTTGATAGATGAACAAAATGAGGTACAAAGAGAATCGACTAAAATGTCAGAGTAAGTACTAAAACCAAAATCTCTCACCTACCCATCTGCACGTCTTAACTAGGATACGTAAATGTTCTGATTCTTGACCAAACCTGCAGTAGAGAAGATAGCATAATAGTTAAATGCTCAGGCTCTCAGGACAGACTGTTAAGTTTCCAAACCCAGATCCAATACTGAACTTGCAGTGTGACCGTGGGCAAGTTACTTAACTTCACCGAGTTTCAGTTTCTCCATTTCTAAAGTGGAAATAACCATACCTATATGAGGAGGTTGGAGTGAGGTTTTGATATATATGTATAAGATACACACACATAGAGCTGAACATGGTACATGGGAAGCACTTAATCAAAGTTAGTCTTTTGAGAATAATGATTATGTTTCATATTCCTCGGTAACTCTAACAAGAAGTACAGAGCCTTTCAAAGTGATGTTTAATACAAATGTTTGACATGTCCTTCTGGCAACAATGGGATTTCTGTTTTCTTGAATTCACCCTTATCTGTGAATACTGTTGCCTTTGAGGAGTGAAAAAAGTGTTGTATGTACCCTTGGTGTGACCACTCCCATGTGTATACCCTTTAAAACCAATAATTAGGAGCAGACTTCTAGACGCCTGTTTTCTCTTAGTTCACTCATTTTAAAGTCCATTTTCCCGTCCTTCTTTGAAAGAGTGTAATTGATATAACTTACATCCTCAAACCCCCTTTATTCTGGAATGGGTCATATACTATAACCATGGCAGTTACTGTGAATTGACCTAATAATGCATTGAGCAAATGGGGTAATCTCCACCCACGTAGGACAGGATAGAAAATTATAGAGTAGGATGCAAAGTAGGTAGTTTTCATGATGGTATTCTAAAGAAGTTTATTAGAATGGAAAAGTCACATGCCATTTGAAAAACTGCTTTATGCAGGATAAAGTGATAATTTAAAATAAACCTACAGACAGAAGTAAAGTTCATGACATTTAATTTAATTTGGTTGGTCCTTTTAAAAATATGTAATGCTGTAATATTTTTGTCTCCTGCAGTTTTTAATATAAATGTATAGGAATAATGGCCCACAATGGAACTTGTGAAACATACCAGTGCAAAGTTAAATGGAGATGTCCCTGTAAAACTAACACAAATGACTAATGGGTTGCAATCTGTTAGAACAGACTAACATGTTCTGTTTAACTATGTATGATGACGCCTCTTCCTCTCTATCTCTGTCATCATTCATTAACGTTTTTACATAGCTAACTGGGGTTATGAATCTGCAGTAAAAATTTGTTAAAAATACAGTAAAAGCATTCTTACCCACTGTTTCTTTTACAGAATTCAGTAAACTATGAACAGCATAGAACAGAATGATCTCCATCTTAATGTTCAAGGATCCAAGGTAACAAGGTCCAGCCTTCCAGTTTTAGTTGAAAAACTACAAATTAATTAGCTTCAACAGGTTCTCTTGTATTACAGTCCATTTTTTAGAAATAATGAATTGGTTCTCCAGCATTCTCCAAAAATGATCAGTGAGTTTTTTTGAAGTATAATTTTGAACTATTTACACATAATGTGCTTTAATTCATTACAGCTATTATTCTTTTTTTATTACTAAATTGCTTTCATTTGTTTAATAGAACAATTTTTTTTCTTTTTCTCTCTTTTTTTTTTTTTTTTTTTGGCTGTGTTGGGTCTTCATTGCTGCGCACAGGCTTTCTCTAGTTGTGGCGAGCAGGGGCTACTCTTTGTTGCGGCGTGCGGGCTTCTCATTGCAGTGGCTTCTCTTGTTGTGGAGCACAGGCTCTACGCACACGGGCTTCAGCAGTTGTGGCTCGCAGGCCCTAGAGTGCAGCCTCAGTAGTTGTGGTGCATGGGCTTAGTTGCTCCATGCATGTGGGACCTTCCTGGACCAGGGCTCGAACCTGTGTCCCCTGCATTTGAAGGCAGATTCAAAACCACTGTGCCACCAGGGAAGTCCCTAATAGAACAAGTTTTTGCAGGTTTTTTTACATTTTTAATTGAAGTACAGTTGATTTACAATATTGTATTAGTTTCAGGTGTACAGCAAAGTGATTTGGTTATACATATATATATATACATACTTTTCCAGATTCTTTTCTATTATAGCTTATTACAAGATATTGAATATAGTTCCCTGTACTGTACAGTAAACCTTTGTTTATCTATTTTGTATATAGTGATGTGTATCTGTTAATCCCATACTCCTAATTTTTCCCTCCCTCCCCGTTTCCCCATGGTAATCATAAGTTTGTTTTCTATGTCTGTGAGTCTATTTCTGTTTTGTAAATAAGTTCATTTGTATTATTTTTTAGATTCTGCATTATAAGTGATATCATATGATATTTGTCTTTGTCTGACTTACTTCACTTAGTATGACAATCTCTAGATCCATCCATGTTGCTGCAAGTGGCAATTTTTCTTTCTTTTTATGGCTGAGTAATATTCCATTGTATATATTTACCACCTCTTTATCCATTCATCTGTTAATGGACACTTAGGTTGCTTCCATGTCTTGGCTATTGTAAATAGTTACGGCTATTATTTGTATTGATGCTTAAGTTGTCCCATCTTTGGCCAGTAGGAATGTCTTCAGGTTTGTTTCTGACCAATTTTGACATGGTCTTATTAATCTTTGATAACTTCTTTGATTTCTGCTAAGATAAGCTGGTCCAGTGATCATTGTGTATATTTTCTACTTGAAAAATAGACCTGGAATTAGCCATTTCTTCAAGAAGCTACGTTCTTTCTAGTAGGAAACTCTATTTAGAAACTAACTGCAAAAGGTTCATTGTTACTGAGCTAGTCATTATTTGTAGGCTTTTCTAGCAAGCTACTTTTAAAAAAAATTCTAATGATCCATTGATGTATGTTGAATCTCATTCCATGGCCTCATTTTAGAATGTCTTGTTTTCTCCAGGCTTCTAATGACTCCTTTTATGGTCTTGAACACTCATCTTCCTACCTGGTTTCAGAGAAAGTACCCTTTCTTCCTCTGAATAAAATGTTTTAATTGTTGGAAATCAATAGATTTTGAGGGGCTTCCCTGGTGACACAGTGGTTAAGAATCCGCCTGCCCAGGCAGGGGACATGGGTTCGATCCCTGGTCCGGGAAGATCCCACATGCCGCGGAGCAAGTAAGCCCGTACGACATAACTACTGAGCCCGCACACCACAACTACTGAGCCTGCGCTCTAGAGCCCACGAGCCACAAATACTGAGCCCACGTGCCACAACTACTGAAGCCTGCATGCCTAGAGTCCGTGCTCCACAACAAGAGAAGCCACCGCGATAAGAAGGCCGCTCACGGCAATGAAGAGTAGCCCCCGCTCGAAGCACACACACACAAAAAAGCCCACACGCAGCAATGAAGACCCAATGCAGCCAAAGATAAAATAAATAAATTTAAAAAAAAGATTTTGAGAACATATGATGTCTTCAAGGAGCCTGTTGTGGCATAATTCCTAAGGCGGCAGGTATTAGAATCAGATTGCCTGAATTTTCACTACGGCAGAATGGACACCTTTGTCTTTTTTTTTTTTTTTTTTTTGCGGTACACGGGCCTCTCACTGTTGTGGCCTCTCCTATTGCGGAGCACAGGCTCCAGACGCGCAGGCTCAGCGGCCATGGCTCACGGGCCCAGCCGCTCCGCGGCATGTGGGATCTTCCCAGACCGGGACGCGACCCCGCGTCCCCTGCATCGGCAGGCGGACTCTCAACCACTGCGCCACCAGGGAAGCCCTTTAATCAGTTTTGACAAACACATAAACCTGCATAAACCATACCCCAAAACTCAGAAAGCTACTTGTGCCTCCTTCTCGTCAATCCTCTCGTTCTCGCTTCATCTCCCAGAAACAATCACTGTTCTGATTTCTTTCATCATGGATTAACTATGTTGTAGAACTTTACAAAAATACAATCATTCAGTAGGTACACTTGTGTTTGCCTCTTTGGCTCAGCATCTTTTTGAAATTCATTCATATCATTGTATGTTATCAGTAGTCCCTTCCTCTTTATTGCTGGATAGTATTTCACTTTATGAATATACTTTACTTTATTTATCCATTCTCCTGTTAATAAACATTTAGGTTGCTTCCAATGTTCAGCTCTTATGAGTAAAGCTACTATGAACATTCACAGACAACTCATTTTGTGTCTTTATTTCTTTTGAGTAAGTTCCTAGAAGCATAAATAGTTGGGCCATGTGGTAGGTGTATGTTTAACTTTATGAGAATATGATTAACTCTGACAAATAAGAAAAAGACAAACAATCATATAGAAGAATAGGAGAAAGACTTAGATTTTACAAAAGAAGAGATCCAAATGGCCAATAAATATATGAAAAGATGTTCAATTTTATCAGTTATCATGGGAAAGCAATTTAAAATTATAGCATGATATTCTACAAAATCATAATGCAATACACTATACATCCACCAGAGTGATTAAGTTAAAAAGATGGAAAATACCAAGTATTAGTGAGGAGATGGAATGACTAGAAAGAACTCTCATACACTGCTGGTGTTGAGTGACAGAAATCAGACACACAAAGATTCTTTCTTTATGATTTTATTTACACAAAGTACAAAACCAGTCAAAATTAATCTATGAGTTTAAGGTCAGCATAGAAATTATCCCTCTGTGGGAGTTATGGTAGTGCCTGAAAGGGAACATGAGGAAGCTTTTGGAATAGTGGTAATGTGCTGTTTCTGGATCTGGGTACTGATGACATAGTTGTGTTCAGTTCATGAAAATTCAATGAACTCTACACTTATTATACATGCATTTTTTGGGAGATATTGCATATCTCATTCCAGACCACAGCAATAAAGCAAAAATCAAAATAAAAAGTGAGCTACAGGGGAGGGGGAAGGGTAAGCTGTGACAAAGCGAGAGAGTGGCATGGACATATATACACTACCAAACGTAAAACAGATAGCTAGTGGGAAGCAGCCGCATAGCACAGGGAGATCAGCTAGGTGCTTTGTCACCACCTAGAAGGGTGGGATAGGGAGGGTGGGAGGGAGGGAGACGCAAGAGGGAAGAGATATGGGAACATATGTATATGTATAACTGATTCACTTTGTTATAAAGCAGAAACTAACACACCATTGTAAAGCAATTATACTCCAATAAAGATGTAAAAAAAAAAAGTGAGTTACATGAATTTTTTTGGTTTCTCAGTGAGTATAAAGTTATATTTATACTGTTAAGTGTGCAATAGAATTATGTCTAAAAAGCAACGTACATGGGACTTCTCTGGTGGTCCAGCGGGTAAGACTCTGTGCTCCCAATGCAGGGGGCCCAGGTTCGATCCCTGGTCCAGGAACTAGATCCCGCGTGCATGCCACAACTAAGAGTCTGCATGCCACAACTAAGAAGTCTGCACACTGCAACTAAAGATCCCGTGTGCCCCAATGAAGATCCCACGTGCCACAACTAAGACCTGACACAGCAAAAATAAATAAATTTTAAAAATATACATCCCTTAATTTAAAAATGATCCATTGCTAAAAATGCTAATCATCATCTGACCCTTCAGCAAATCATAGTAGTAACATCAAAGATCACTGATGACAGATCACCATAATAAATATAATAATAAAGAAAAAGTTTGAAATATTGCAAGAATTACCAACATGTGACACAGAGACACAAAGTAAGCACATGCTGTTGGAAAAATACTCCTAATAGACTTGCTTGGCACAGGGTTGCCACAAACCTTCAATTTGTAAGAAGCACAATATCTGCAAAGTGCAACAAAGTGAAGTGCAATAAAACAAGGTATGCCGGTATGTATAGTATAATTCAATAAAAAGTTAAAAAAAAACAACCAAACAGAGTACAATACAATACCACGACATACCCACCAGAATGGCTAAAATTAAAAAGACAGAAAATACTAAGTTGGCGAAGATATACAGCAACAAGAATGGCTGTACAGGGGACTTCCTTGGTGGCGCAGTGGTTAAGAATCTACCTGCCAATGCAGGGGACATGGTTTCGAGCCCCGGTCCAGGAAGATCCCACATGCCGTGTGTCAACTAAGCCCGTGCACCACAACTACTGAGCCCTCATGCCACAACTACTGAAACCTGTGTGCCTAGAGCCCATGTTCCTCAACAAGAGAAGCCACCTCAATGAAAAGCCCACGCACTGAAACAAAAGAGTAGCCCCCACTTGCCGCAACTAGAGAAAGCCCACGTGCAGCAACAAAGACCCAACTCAGCCAAAAATAAAAATTAATTAATTAATTTAAAAAAAAGAATGGTTGTACAATTCCTTTGGAAAACTGGCAGTATCTACTAATGCTAAAAATATGTATACATATGTGTATATGCAATTATATGTATATCACCCAGCAATTCCATTCCTAGGTATACATGCCAAAAAGAAATGTGTGTGTGTACACATATATATGTGTATATATATATACACATATATATGTGTGCGTACATATATGTGTACACACACACATATATATGGCTTAAGACTGTTCAAAGCAGCAGTGTCCATAATAATCCAAAGCTAGAGACCGCCCCAATACCCATCAATGATAGAAAGGATAAATAAACTGTGGTATGCACACACCACCAAATGCTATGTATCAATGAGAATGAACAAACTCCAGTTGCATGCAACAACATAGATGAACTTCACAAACTTAAAGTTGAGAACCCAGATATCAAAACATATGATTCCATCTATATAAAGTTCAAAAATAGGCAAAACTAATCTATGATGTCAGAAGGAACATATGATTAACTTAGGGGCCTTTGTGACTGGTTCGCAGAGACATGAGGTCTCCTGTGGTTGTGAAAATGTTCTGTTTTGTGATCTATGAACATTACACAAGAGTGTGAAGTTTGTGGAAATTCACCAAGCTGAGCATTAACGGCCTGTGCTTTGTACTTTTCTGTATGTATATTACACTTCAATAAAAATCTACTTTAAAAATGCCCTCAGATCTGAGATCCAATTGGATCTAACCCTACTCATATGCTATCTTGTCTCTTTGGGTCATCTTTTCTTTTTTCCTTTCAGTGTTACCAGAAACATCGTACTATCAAAAAGGGAAGTTCTTTTGCTCCTTGCAACACTGTGAACATAATATATACTTGTGTTCTAGAACAGTCTAGTGACACAGCATTAAGCTATGTCATCAATGTATAATAGCTGACTAGTTTGGAAAAACAGAAAAAAAATGCAGCGTTGAAGTGGCATATGGTATCTACCCCCGTTAGATAAATCATTAACCCGGTGCTCTGTGGTACAGGGTATGTGACTAAGCTTGCAAACCAAGTCAGGGAGCAAAAGTAAGGACACTGTGGCACCTTCCTCTCTCAGGGAACCAGGGAAGAGAACTAATTTGGTGAGGAGCTCCAAGCACCAGCTGTCTCAGTCCAGCTGTTGGTTCTCTCACTAAAGATGCTTCCCTCTGATCTTTAAGGGAAAAAAACACCTTCAAGAAAGGTTTTTAGGTCCTTCTGTATAGCACAGGGAACTACATTCAATCTCCTGTGAGAAACCGTAATACAAAAGAATATTTTTTTAAAAGTCTATATGTGGGGCTTACCTGGTGGCACAGTGGTTGAGAGTCCGCTTGCCGATGCAGGGGACATGGGTTCGTGCCCCGGTCCCGGAGGATCCCACATGCCGCGGAGCGCCTGGGCCCGTGAGCCATGGCCACTGAGCCTGCGCGTTCAGAGCCTGTGCTCCGCAACGGGAGGGGCCACAGCAGTGAGACGCCCGCATAACTGAAAAAAAAAAGTCTATATGTGTATAACTGAGCACTTTGCTGTACAGCAGAGAGTGGCACAACATTGTAAATCAACTACACTTCAATAAAAAATTAAATTTTAAAAAAACGTTTTTAAAAGGCTGTAAAGTTCAAACAAAACATCCCTTTCCCCCCCTCAATTAATTCACAGGAAACTTTCTGGGGGAGTTGAATGGGTTGTCGATTTATCTACTACAAACCGTTGAAAAATAATCTAAGGAAAGTTTACACGATTTACCTTTTTCCAAAACGAACTCCCCCCGCCCTTGCGGATAGCAACTTCTCCGTCAACGTCTCGATTAGTGGCAGCTGCAATGAATACGGATCATGCAGGAATGTGCGCTTACTCAGCCGGAAGGGGGCGCGCAGGGACGTTACCGAGGATTTCAATTAAATCAGTTTCTGTTTCTATTCCAGGGTGGCTGCCTGATCAAACTACCTGAAGCGAGCTAGGGTGAAACTGCCTCAGAAACTCGGAACAGCTCACCACCGCTTAACAAATTAAGCGCAAACTCTGTATTCTTCAAAGTTCGTTCAGGGTGACTGTTTCAGTGAAAGGTGCCGGTGCATTTTGGTCCTTGCCGGGAAAGTATGAAATCAAATACAGCATATTGTAGGAGTCTGGGTAGTGGGATCAGTGACAATTTTGTTTAGCCTCCTCACTTCTTCCATCCCCCTTTGGTGTTAAAAAGTCCATTGTTCTTGAGGGACAACAGAGCAGAGAGCCAGCATTGGTAAAGAAATAGCAAACGCCCAAAATGGTTTTCTCTGGTATTCAAATTTAAGCAATTATTTTCAGCTATTCTCAATACTCAAACCTGGGCCTTGTCATTACCTGTAAAGAAACTACAATAGTTTCAGGACTACCACATTTTTCAAGTACCACCGGAAAAAAGTCACAGATTAAAAAACCCTCACCTGGGGGCTTCCCTGGTGGCGCAGTGGTTGAGAGTCCGCCTGCCGATGCAGGGGACACGGGTTCGTGCCCCGGTCTGGGAGGATCCCACATGCCGCGGAGCGGCTGGACCCGTGAGCCATGGCTACTGGGCCTGCGTGTCCGGAGTCTGTGCTCCGCAACGGGAGAGGCCACAACAGTGAGAGGCCTGCGTACCGCAGAAAAAAAAAAAAAAAAAAAACCCTCACCTGATTTCATTTTATCAAATGGTTAATATTTCTCAACTTCCTGCTAACAGAATATCAAATGCTAGGTTAGCAGCTGGACTAATTATTTTTAGTTGTATATATTGCTTTCTCAACCATATAGGAAACGTTTGAAGACAAAAGTGGCTCCAATTTAGCTTTCCAAGAGAGTTTTTCAAACTCTCTCCCGGTCCAGTCCAGGATATCCATACGTGTCCCATGTGGTGTCTGGAATATGGTGCTTTGCAAATAAATGTAGATAGAAAAAATAAACTAATAAACAGAAGAAAATATGAGGTAATATTTGTATAACCTTGGGGATAGGGAGGTCTTCTTAAGCAGGACAGGAAACCCAGAGAAATTAAAGAAAAAAAATAGACATGTTTGACTACATAAAAATTAATATTTCTTTGCAAGGCAAAAGATATCATAAACAAAATGAAAAGAAAAAGTGAGGGAAAATGTTTGTAATAAAAATGACAGAAAATGGAAACTATGTTAATAAACTGGCTTCCTACAGGTTAATAAACAAAAGACAACACAATAGAAAAGTGAGCCAGTGTATGAAGACGCAATTCATAGAAGAGGAAATAGGAGAAGATGCTTAGTCTCAGTGGGGGTCAGGAAAATGCAATGAATTCATGAATATAAATATGCAAGAAAAGCCTAAAAATACCCAATCTGTGAGTGGTTGTCTCAGGGCCCAGGGGCCTAGGGGAGGGTAATAGACCTGGGATTTGAAGTCAAAAGGGATTTCATCTTTAACTGCAATGCTTTATTTCTTTTATTAAAATATATTAAGATTTAAGAGGAATGTGACAAATGGTAACAGTTATCAAATTTAAGTTCTGTCTTTCTGTGAACATACATTTGCATTTCTTGGGTATATGCCTAGGAGTAGAATTGCTAGGTCATAGGAAATGCATATGTTCCAGTAATGTCCTGTTTCTTAATCTGAGGTGCTGGTTACAGGGTGTGCTCAGATTACGAAAATTCACTGAGATATATCCTGATATGTGCACTTCAATAAAAAGTTAAACAACAAAAATAACAAAAAGTAAAGTTTAACAACTTTATTGATATAACTTTGACATATAAAAATTGTATATATTTAAGGTATACAACTTGATGTTTTGGTATATTGTGATACCATTTTTTCCTATGTGTGATACCATTTTTAAACCATCAGATTGGGGGAAAAATAAATTATGAGAGATCAAAGGTATGAACCTTATACAAATTAAATCAATATATATTGACTTGGGGCTTCCCTGGTGGCGCAGTGGTTGAGAGTCCGCTTGCCGATGCAGGGGACACGGGTTCGTGCCCCGGTCTGGGAAGATCCCACATGCCGCGGAGCGGCTGGGCCCGTGAGCCATGGCCGCTGAGCCTGCGCGTCCGGAGCCTGTGCTCTGCAACGGGAGAGGCCACAGCAGTGAGAGGCCCGTGTACCGCAAAAAAAAAAAAAAAAAAAAAAAAAAAAAAATATATATATATATATATATATATATATAGACTTGGTGGGATGTCCCTGAGGAGCTAAGTGAAGAAAGTAAGCTGTATATAGACTGACCTCATTTTTGTAAAACTAAAGAACAAAGATAAAACTCCTTTTATGTGCATTTGTGTATGTATAAGCCAGAAGAAAAGACTGCAATAGATCTAAATTTTATTATGGAAGGGTAAGATTAAAAGAGGAATGAAAAGAGAGATGATTAGCTTTTCTTTAGTCAGCTCTGTATGGTCCGAATTACTAAAACCAGAATTGTTTCTAAGTATTGTTTTTACACTTTTTTTTTCTTTAAGGTTTTAAGATTTTATTTAAGTCTGTGATCCAGGACATCATCTCTTGCTGAGTTAGATTATATCCTCAAGTGTATTTTCACAAAGGTACATCAATCCTCTTTGAGTATTTAGAATGCCCTTCTACTGACTTTTTTTCATTGAGGTATAGTTGCTGTACAATATTATAAAAGTTTCAGGTGTACAACATAGTAATTCACAATTTTTAAAGGTTATATTCCATTCATAGTTATAAAATATTAGTTATAATCCCTGTGTTTTACTATATATCCTTGTAGCTTATTTATTTTATATATAGTAGTTTGTACTGCTTAATCTCCCACCCCTATCTTGCCTCTCCTCCCTTCCCTCTCCCCACTGGTAACCACTAGTTCTCTATATCTGTGAGTCTGTTTCCTTTTTGTTATATTCACTAGTTAGTTTTATTTTTTACATTCCACATATAAATGATATAATACAGTATTTGTCTTTCTCTGTGTGACTTATTTCACTTAGCATAATACCCTCCAAGTCCATCCATGTTGTCATAAACAGCAAAATTTTATTCTTTTTTATGGCTTAGTATTCCATATATATATGTATATAATCTCACATCTTCTTTATACATTCATTTGTTGATGGACGCTTAGGTTGCTTCCTTATCTTGGCAATTGTAAATAATGCTGCTATGATCATTGGGGTGCATGTATCTTTTCAAATTAGTGTTTTCATTTATTTCAGATATATACCCAGGATTGGAATTGTTGGGTCATTTAGTAGTTCTATTTTTAGTTTTTTGAGGAACCTCCATACTGTTTTCCATAGTGACTGCACCAATTTCCATTCCCACCAACGGTGTATGAGGGTTCCCTTTTCTCCAAATCCTCGCCAACATTTGTTATCTGTGTACTTTTTGTCAATAGCCATTCTGACAGGTGTGAGATGATACCTCATTGTGGTTTTAATTTGCATTTCTCTGATGGTTAACGATGTTGAGCATCTTTTTATGTGCCTGTTGGCCATCTCTATGTCTTCTTTGGAAAAATGTCTATTCAGGTCTTCTGCACATTTTTTAATCTGGTTGTTACCAGATTTTTTTCTAGGTACTTTTGTTTGAGAAATAATTCACATATGATAAAATTCACCAATTTAAGGTATATAATTCAGCAATTTTTAGTATATTCACAAAGTTGCACAAACGTTACTGCTATCTAATTCCGAACATTTTAATCACTCCCTGAATCTCCCCCAAACCCTGTACCCATTAACAGTCACTCTCTATTCCTCCTGCCTTTCAGCCCTCAAAACTGCCAATCTACCTTCTGTCTCTATGAATTACCTATTCTGCACATTTCATATAAATGGAATCGTAGGATATATATGTGCCTTTTTGTGTCTGGCTTCTTTCACTTAGCATAATGTTTCTGAGGTTCAACCATGTCGTAGTGTGTATCACTAATTCATTCCTCTTTATGGTTGAGTAATATTCCATTGTATGGATATAACACATTTATTTATCCATTCCCCAGGTGATCACTTACATTGTTTCCACTTTTTGCCTCTTACGAATAATGCCACCATGAACACTGTGTACAAGTTTTAATGTGGACATAGTTTTCCAACTTTCTTAGGTATACACACAGGAGTGGAATTGCTGGATCATATAGTAACCCTGTGTTTAACCTTTCGAGGAACTGCCAAACTACTTTTTAAAGCAGCTGCATCATTTTACATTTTTACTATCAATGTGCAAGGGTACTAATTTCTCCATATTCTCTATGACACTTGTTATTACCTGTGTTTTCTAATATAGCCATTATGGTAAGTATGAAGTGTATCATGTTTGTTTTGATTTGATTTCCCCTGATGGCTAATGACGTTGAACATCCTTTCATGGGCTTATTGACCATGTGTATATCTTCTTTGAAAAAAAATATATATTCAAATCCTTTGCCTATTTTTCAATTTGGTTGACTTATTGTTGAGCTGTGAGTGTTCCTTATATATTCTGTATAAAAGTTCCTTGTCAGATATATGATTTGCAAGTATTTTCTCCCATTTTGTGAGTTATCTTTTCATTTTCTGGATTAATGTCCTTTAAAGCATAAAATATTTTAATTTTGATAAAGACCAATTTATCTATTTTTTCTTTGATTGCTTGTGATTTCAATGTCACATTTAAGAAATTATTGTCTAATCCAAGGTCCTAAAAATATACACCTATATTTTCTTCTAAGAGTTTTATAGTTTTATCTCTTAAGTATTGGTCTCCGATCCATTTTGAGTTAATTTTTGTATGTGGTGTGAAATAGGAGTCTACCTTCATTCTTTTACATGTGTATATCCAGTTTTCCCCAGCTTCATTTGTTGAAATGTCTATTCTTTCCCCCACCTTGAATTGTTTTGCTATGCTTGTTGAAAATTAATTGGTCATAAACATATGGGTTTATTTTTGGACTCAATGCTACTCCATTGATCTATAGGTCTATCCTTATGCCAGCAGCACATGTCTTGACTACTATCTAGGTAATTTTTTTTTTTTTTTTTTTTTGCGGTACGCGGGCCTCTCACTGCTGTGGCCTCTCCCGTTGTGGAGCACAGGCTCCGGACGCGCAGGCCCAGCGGCCATGGCTCACGGGCCCAGCCGCTCCGCGGCATGTGGGATCTTCCCGGACAGGGGCACGAACCCGTGTCCCCTGCATCGGCAGGCGGACTCTCAACCACTGCGCCACCAGGGAAGCCCTATCTAGGTAATTTTTAAAAAGAAACTGATTAAAAAAATATATATTTGATTGAATTTAGTCATGTAACATCAAAGGACTTATTAAAGCTCTCTCTGGCCACTTTATTGTTTTAAATTTTATTAATCCAGGTATTAGTTTTCTTTTGCTGCTGAAACAAATTACCACAAACTCAGTGGCTTAACACAAAAACAATTTATTATGTTACATATCTGTAAGTTATAAGTCTGACATGGGTCTCACTAGGCTTAAATCAAAGGGTGAGCAGGGCTGAATTCCTTTCTGGAAGTTCTAGAGGAGAATCTGTTTCTTTGTTCAGCTTTTTGTCCATATTCCTTGGCTCACCCCTTCTGTCTGCTTCAAAGCCAGCAGCATTGCATCTCTTTGACCGCTCTGTAGACACATCTCCTTCTGACTCTCTTCTGCCTCCCTCTTCTACATTTAAGGACCCTTGTAATTACATTGACCCACTTGGATACTCCAGAATAATCTTATTTAAAGTCATCTAAATTGCAACCTTAATTCTAACTGCAACCTAATTCCCCTTTGCTAATTTATTCACAGGTTCTGGGGATTAGGATGCAGACATCTTTTCTTGGGGAGGGGGGGACCATTACTCTGCCTACCACATTCCCCGTCACAAACTTTGAATCATAATACAAATGTTTTTTAGTAGTTTACATCAATGTATGAGTAGCTTTAAGATCATATAGCAAGTAAGTGACAGGGCTGAGGGAGGACACAGATGTTTTAATTCCCCAGATGGTGATCCACTTGCCTCATTTTTTATTCAAGAAATATTTAATTGAGCATTTAGATCATGTGGCAGGCAACCTTATGCTGCTTTAATAAAGGCATTTTAGACTTGTTGGGTTTTGAGTTCAAGATCTCCAACATTAAAATTTTTAAAATAATTTTAAAAGAATATTTAAGGAGGACTGATAATTTCTAAAGAGCTAACGGTACAAAACTTATTAATCAAGTGAAGTCAGAAGTCATTCAATTCACAAGGATTGTGATGCCAAGGCAGGAAAGGCTAGTGAGGTTGGTAGGAAAGGAGCAAAGGGGGTGGGACTCAATCAAGGATGGATGGCCAGTCCTTGCAGGGATGCTCACAGAATGGACTTGTGGCTTTAAAAACAAAACAAAACAAAACAAAAGCAGATGCTTTCACATCTACTCTAGATGTTCTGTTACTAGGGAAGAGCTTGAGAAAAAGAGAAATGTATCCATGCAATGGCAATAAGGGAAACTCAATATGTGACCTAAGTGGGGAAAAAAAAAAAACTTGTAGAAAAGTGTGTATTATAGAGTTAGTTCATTCATTTACTCAATCATTCAACAAGTATAAGCTCCAGGCATTGTGCAGGGGGTCAAGAATATAGCTCCGAAGGATGCATGGAGCCCCTAACGCAAGCCACCTCCCTGGCCAGGTCCTCCCTTGGTTGGGTGCTGCCCCTCAGAGGAAGGGTGGGCTGAGAAGGCTGTGTTCCTCCGTGTCTGCCTGCTGCTGGCCCTGTCCTCTTCAGTTCTCTGAGGGCCTCCACCCCTATCTTCTTCCCGCAGAGCATGGCTCCTCCCCTCTCCCAAGTCCCAGGATAATCCTTAAACCATAATGATCCCAAACAGTCCATTTCCCAGGCTGCATTTTTCAAATAAGCATGTCGGGGTGAAGCAGGAGTGGTACACAGGACTGGAAGAAGCCAAGAGAGGGGGTGTACAGGGCAGGGTGGGAGGGAGGAAAAGAACCCTCTAGTCTCTGTCTTCTTAAAAGCGCAGTGTAGTGAAATGGGTAAAATCTGGTGCCTGGAGGTCCAAGTTGCCTGGGGGTTGGAGCCTGGGCTTTTCCGCTTGCCACCTGAGCCACCTGAGACACATCCTCGAACACTCTGTGTACCTGTTTTCCCAATCATAACATTGGAGGAATATTGTTATTTCCTAAGGCCGTATTCATAATATGGACAAAGCATTCCAGCAGCACCTCAAACATAATAAACACTCTATGTTAGCTGAAAGCGCAATCTGGGGAGCCCTCTGCCACTGTGACATCAAGGTAGGTCTGCTCAGCTCTCTGTCTTCCTCTGCAGCTCTATTGCTGGTGACCCGTGGGTAGCTCTCAGGCAAAACTCAACATACTCAATGACTTAACAACTCCTGGGGACAACAGTCCAAATTCATAATGAGTGGAAAAAGGAAATTTGCATCAAACGGACAAATCTGCAAATGTTTGCGTGGTCCCACTGTGGATAACCTCTGAGGTTATTATGCAGAGTGATTTCATTCCTGTTTTCTCAACTTCCTGCTTCTAGACTTGGCCCAGGAGCCTACCTCTGCCTAACAAAGCCCATTGCAGTGCCTTTCCAACAAGATTCCTCCCTTGGCAGCCCTCCTA
This sequence comes from Orcinus orca, assembly GCF_937001465.1. Taxonomy (NCBI): domain Eukaryota; kingdom Metazoa; phylum Chordata; class Mammalia; order Artiodactyla; family Delphinidae; genus Orcinus; species Orcinus orca. The sequence continues at coordinate 36,956,757 of NC_064571.1, forward strand.
GTATGTGCAAGCAGCTATTTTAAAATAGAATTCTTTTTTCCTTTGGTCCTTCTGCATTTAGAATTCAGGGAACTAAGTGGAAAAATAGAGTCATCATAGTTTTTTCTCCCATTTTCTTCCCTCCTCTGTCCCAACCCTTTTCTTCTGGGTCTCTTTTCTTCCTCTTTTATCGTCTTTGCTCTTTGTTCCCTTGAACTTCTCAGGATGGAGCTGATATTGTCCTGGACTTGATATTGTTCTGAACCAGATAGATGATAGTCTAGCTAACAGTACTTTCTTTTCTGAACTTGGTGCTTTTCTGAAAAAGGAGAGATGAGAGGTTCTTGGATAAAGAATCAGAGCTGGAGAGAGAAGCAACCTACTCCAGGGAAAAGACATTCTGGGAGCTGATTAGTTCATTTTTGGAGCAATCACTCTCCAGCTTCCGAGGATGCCCAGACTTAGTTTCTCTTAGACTTGGAGGAAAATGCATCATGCTGGACCCAAGTGTTCCCCTGGTCTTCAATCCAGTGTCTTTTATCTCTGGGTTTCAGGCTGTAGATGACATCAACTGTTTTATTATTTATTGTAAAGTGACTGTCGCATCTTGGATCCACATATGATTTATTTTGTTGGTTATTATTTCCTGAGTCATGAAGGGAGGGGTTCCAGTGTTCAGGAAGCCCAAGAATGGATGAGATGGGCTTGACTGTTTAGGAAACTCTGTCTAAAAATGAATCTTTTCAGAGATATGCCCAAAGACCAAATACCGGGTGGAATTTTGCTCTTAACCTACAGATAACCTATTTATCTCAGTTATGGTTAGACTATGAACAGTATTTCAAGGGAAAGAAAATATTTTTAGTTTTTAATCACAGTATATTTTGTGTAGGTAGGTGTGAATAGCACCTTTGGAAAAAAAAAAAAAGGAAAGCTGTGTGATTAAAACAAAAAATCAAGTTGTCATCCAACTTCTTTTTTTTTTCCCCTTTAAATTAGTCTTTTAATTTGATTGATTGATTTGAGTTAGTTCTGAAAACTGAATTGATATTTTACCAGTTCAGACAGCCATGCTGAGACTTGGCCTCCTGCTCCTGTAAAGGAGGAAAAGTAATTTTTCCTCTACTCTTCTGAGTTCTTGGTTGAGACCCCTGTGATGAAAGACAGATGAGTGAGAGAAAAGCAAACAGAAGTCGATTCACATGTATACCTCATCTACACACGGGAGATACCCAGGGAAAAATGAGTGACACTCCGAGGTGGCTTCAGAATTCAGGATTAAATTCCATCTTAGTAGGGAAAAGGGAGTAAGTCCCTTAGGGAGAGCAAACGATTTTTAGGAAAGATGAACAGGCCCTTAGAAGAACAGATGGGAGACAGGATAGTTTGACGTCGACTTCTAGTCTCCTTTCCTGTGATATGAGTCAGTCTTCTCTGGTTGATGAAACTCCTGGGGCAGATTTATGAGAACTGAGCTCCTTTTGGAGGGTCTGTCTTCAGGCAGATAAGAAAAGTCTATCCCAGCATTTGCTGTTTTTCAAGTGCCTTCAGCTCAAAATAATCAACATACCAGAGTTTTGAGGTGGCATATTCTGCTACATTTTGACCCTTCACAGAGTCTATGACCCGGGGCTTATTAGGTCGCTCATTTAAAACAATCCAAGGGAGTTACCAGATTCCTTGCATAATTACTCCTGTCTTAAGTAGACCAAGGAAAAACTAAATTATCAGTTCCACAAGTGTGAAGGAGAGAAACTCTGAAGTTAGAAGGATGGGTCCCATGAATGGCTTTTCTGTCTCTTTACTTTTCAGTAAATGTAAGCAGTCAAAAGAGAAGGTCTGCTACTATACTGCAGCTCGACATCTTTCTTGTTTTTTTCCTCCCTCTGTGGCTATTCCTTCTGGTTCTTCCTCTTCTCCCAGAACTCTTACCCTTGGGGAGCCCCAGGGCTCTTTTCTTGGCCCTAGTCACCATCTGCTTTCATTCCCCTGTTATCTCATTCAGTCTTGTGACTTTACATTCCACTCCGGAATTCAGGAGTGTGTAAACTTGAAGCGACAAGATGCCCGCAACTCTCAAATGGTCCTTTAAACAAAGAAAACACAGCGGATGTAAATAGAGAAACATAAGGCAAATGGGGCAAAATGTTAATAATTTTTTTTTTTTTTTGCGGTACGCGGGCCTCTCACCGCCGTGGCCTCTCCCGTTGCGGAGCACAGGCTCCGGACGCGCAGGCTCAGCGGCCCTGGTTCACGGGCCCAGCC